>NC_082721.1:46453864-47084489 GCF_030144855.1 Hypanus sabinus
CCTGACCAGGTTCATTTCCCAATACCAGATCAAGTACAGCCTCACCTCTTGTAGGCTTATCTACATATTGTGTCAGGAAACCTGTCTGAACACATCTAATTACACCCCATTTAAAATGAAGAAATGCATCCTAACAGATGCCATAGACTGCAGCCTCTCTCTATAATAGGCAACAAGATGAACAAGTTGGAGACTTAAATAAAAGTTCCATTAACGTTTACAGCAGCTTATTATTGTGAACAGGATATAAATTAGATTGAAACTCTTTCATCCTTTGAGCCTTAGGATCTGATTTTTGCTGGACACCAAAAAATGTTATATCACAATAGCTGCTCTGAAAACCTTTAACTGAACTTATTCCCAACTCTAGGCTTGCCACTTCACTCTGCACAACCATTATGTGGCCTCCAAATGTGAACAGTCAGCCTGTGAAAATTTGTCTTTGATAAACTGATTCAGTTTTCTGTATATGTTTTATGTTTTATTTTCACAAAGTTCATTAAGGAAAGTTTTTTTTTATATATACTGTATCTCAAATCTAGCTAATACAGAAGCTTTTGCTCATACAATAAACTAATACAGGCAGTTCTAAAAGCCACTGATGCCAAGTTTAAAAATGTGCCAGGCCACGGGTGTTGTTGAATCAGAGAATGCCAGAGCAGAGAGTTCCAACATGTAATGTTTTGATTTAAGTTCTGATATAAAAAACTGGCAACTAGGCTTCTGTTCTCTTTATTGTAAAATGAATGAATGAAATGTAATATATTGATAGGGAGAAATAGAACACAGAAGATAGATATCAAACACAGAATACAGCTTAGGAACAGACTTGTTGGCCCACGATCTCTGTGCCAACCTTGATATTGATTTGAACTGCAAATCTGCCCACACATGGTCAATGTCCCTCCATTCCCTACCTGTATATATGCCAGACTAAGGGCCTTTTAAACGTTGCCACTATAGATCAAAACACAGGGCAATACTTTAACTGAAAGGGTTGGTTAAACGAACTAACTCTTGCAATCCCATAAAATTCAATCCACCCATTTTCCTTCAGACACTTTGTTTAAAGGATTCTGTGAAAAAGTTCTGCAATATATTCATGATGTATGAAATAAATTGAACAAATAAGGAAAACTAATATCTTTCTTTGACATTATGTTAGTTCATTGCATGTTTATTGATGCTACTTGGGTACCTGTTAATAACTGCAGGCTGATGGTATTGATGTTTGTGCAACCTTTTTCTTTATAGGTTGTAGTATTTGTGCAGTACTGCAATTTGTCTTAAACTTTGGTTGACATACCATTTCCCACACTGCCCATTCATGCAAGAGGACACTGGTATGATTTCTGTGTTTCCTATTCTCAGGGCTGCTCCACCTGTGGAATCAAAAGAAGACCAAATATCTGGTGGATTAAGTCATGAGCACCAGGTGTTGAATCAAACCTATGAGATCCTTTAGCATCCAGAGAGGTGACCATCCTGGGTTCCAAGTTACATCCCATGAAGTGAACCTCTTAGCATCAGGGATTGACCATGAAGCAAAACCAGAACTCTGGTTACAAACTGCATTGATGGAAAACTTTTCAACCAGTTCAAATTCTGCCCCTCTCATACAATCTATTTCCTATATGTCTTATAACTGAAATTTGTACTTCAACTGGTTAAGTGAGAAGTTTAATTGACAGTGTGTTGAAACCAGAGTTATCCATTTTACAGCAAACATGTAATTGGCTCGAGCCTCATTCAAGTCACACTTAATTTTGAGACAAATGAGAAATATGTCGTGACAGCTTGTAAAGCAATTCAACTCCTGAGGCAGAACTTACAATGGAATGTTGCTGAAGATCAAGTGAGTTGCCAGCCAAAGGATAAAGTAATTTTAAAATAGTGATCCACAACAATGTTGTGGGGAAGGCCAGAAGTACATCTGAGGACAAATGGTTCCAGCTTGTTATAGGGGGAGCCTCAGATGATGAAACCATTGTGATAAGATCCAATACAACTTCAATGAATTAATTCATTTAGTTGGGGATAGCAGCCATGCAGACAGAAAACTTGCGGATCATTTACATATTGTTAATTCAGATGTATTTAATTGTTTTATGATTTTTTATATTCTCTATTTTAAGTTTGATTCATTTTGAAAACTTTTGAATTCTTTTCAAAGCCTGACAATCTTAACTTTAAGGCTTATTGTTTATCCTATACTAATTAAATGTAATTAGTTGAAAGCAAAGTATCTAATTTCTTCAAGCTACTGTGTTATAAAGTTCAGTGCTTTGAGTTAGTGCAACGAAGCAGGCCAGTTTAGACCCTTCATTCACCAGCTAACGCTCTTGTTTCCCAATATACACAGACCCAGACTGTTGATTCACTTGGTATAAGTCCTGTCTTGTGAGTGTTGTTTCACTACAGGAGGCTGTGCTGGGTTAAGTGGTGATGTGACTGGGAGGTTAGCGGATCCTGAGGGAGAACAGTTACAGGGAAAGTGTTTGAGATGGGCTCCCTTTAACTGACAAAGGAGCAGATCAAACATGGAGTCATAGAGCATGACAACACAGAAGCAGGCCCTTTGGCAAATCTACTATGCTGTGCCAGCTGGTTTCCTGCCTCGTCTCATTTACCTGCATCTGGACCATAGCCTTCTGTACCCTTCGTGTCTATTTATGTATCCAAACTGTTCAATGTTACAATTCAAATCTGCATCCACCACTTCTGCTGACAGATCCTTCCACACTCACAGCGCTGAGTGAAGTAGATTCCCCTTAGATTCCCCTTAATACCCCTTTCATCCTTAACCTGTGATCTTTAGTTCTGGTCTCATTGAACCTGAGGAAAAAAAGCCTGCGTACACTTACCTTATCCATACCCCTCAAAATTTTGCCAAACCTCTAAAAGAGCTCCTCTCATTCTCCTGCACTCCAGGGAGAAAAGTACTGACCTATTCAGCACATCCCTGTAACTCAGGTCTTCAATTCCCAACAACATCCATGTAAATGTTCTCCTTACACTTACAAACTTATTGACCAGAACTGCACACAAAACTCGAAATTTGGCCTCACCAACATCCAATATAACTTCAACATAACATGCCAACTCCTAAACTCTAACAGGGTTGTTGTGGTGGGAAATTTTAATTCCCTAAATATCGATTGGCATCTCCCTAGAGTGAAGGGTTTAGATGAGGTGGAGTTTGTTAGGTGTGTTCAGGAAGGTTTCTTGACACAGTATGTAGATAAGCCTACAAGAGGAGAGGCTGTACTTGATCTGGTATTGGGAAATGAACCTGGTCAGGTGTCAGATCTCTCAGTGGGAGAGTACTTTGGAGATAGTGATCACAATTCTATCTCCTTTACCATAGCATTGGAGAGGGGTAGAACAGACAAGTTAGGAATGAGTTTAATTGAAATAAGGGGGAATATAAAGCTATCAGGCAGGAACTTGGAAACAGATGTTCTCAGGGAATAGTACGGAAGAAATGTGGCAAATGTTCAGGGGATATTTGCATGGAGTTCTGCATAGGTACATTCCAATGAGACAGGGAAAGGATGATAAGGTACATGAACCGTGGTATACAAAGGCTGTTGTAAATCTAGTCAAGAAGAAAAGAGCTTATGAAAGGTTCAAAAACTAGGTAATGATAGAGATCTAGAAGATTATAAGGCTAGCAGAATGGAGCTTAGTAATGAAATTAGGAGAACCAGAAGGGACCACGAGAAGTCCAAGGCGGGCAGAATTAAGGAAAACCCCAAGGCATTCTACAAGTATGTGAAGAGCAAGAGGATAAGACGTAAGAGAATAGGACCAATCAAGTGTGACAGTGGAAAAGTGTGTATGGAACCAGAGGAGATGGCAGTGGTGCTTAATGAATACTTTGCTTCAGTATTCTCTATGGAAAAGGATCTTGGCAATTGTAGGGAGGACTTACAGTGGACTGAAAAAATTTAGCATGTAGATATTAAGGAAGAGCATGTACTGGAGCTTTTGGAAAGCATCAAGTTGGGTAGGCCACCAGGACCAGATGAGATGTACTCCAGGCTACTGAGGGAGGCGAGGGAGGAGATTGCTAAGCCTCTGGTGATGATCTTTGCATCATCAATGGGGACAGGAGAGGTACCAGAGAATTGGAGGGTTGCGGATGTTGTTCCCTTATTCAAGAAAGGGAGAAGAGATAGCCCAGGAAATTATGAAAGGTTCAAAAAACTAGGTAATGATAGAGATCTAGAAGATTGTAAGTCTAGCAGGAAGGAGCTCAAGAATGAAATTAGGAGAGCCAGAAGGGGCCATGAGAAGGCTTGGCAGACAGGATTAAGGAAAACCCCAAGGCACTCTACAAGTATGTAAAGAACAAGAGGATAAGACGTAAGAGAATAGGACCGATCAAGTGTGACAGTGGAAAAGTATGTATGGAACCAGAGAAGATGGCAGAGGTACTTAATGAATACTTTGCTTCAGTATTCACTAAGGAAAAGGATCTTGTCGATTGTAGGGATGACTTGTAGTACACTGAAAAGCTTGAGCATGTGGATATTAAGGAAGAGAATGTGCTGGAGCTTTTGGAAAGCATCAAGTTGGATAAGTAACCAGGATTGGATGGGATGTACCCAAGGCTATTGTAGGAAGCGAGGGAGGAGATCACTGAGCCTCTGGCAATGATCTTTGCATTATCAATGGGGGAAGGAGAGGTTCCGGAGGATTGGAGGGTTGAGGATGTTGTTCTCTTTTTCAAGAAAGAGAGTAGGGATAGCCCAGAAAATTATAGACCAGTGAGTCTTACTTCAGTGGTTGGTAAGTTGATGGAGAAGATCCTGAGAGGCAGGATTCATGAACATTTGGAGAGGTATAATATGATTAGGAATAGTCAGCATGGCTTTGTCAAAGGCAGGTCATGCCTTATGAGCCTGATTGAATTTTCTGAAGATGTGACTAAACTCTTTGATGAAGGTAGAGCAGTAGAAGTAGTATATATGGATTTCAGTAAGGCATTTGATAAGGTACCCCATGCAAGACATTGAAAAAGTAAGGAGGCATGGGATCCAAGGGCATTGCTTTGTGGATCCAGAAGTGGCTTGCCCACAGAAGGCAAAAAGTGGTTGTAGATGGGTGATAGTCTGCATGGAGGTTGGTCACCAGTGGTGTGCCTCAGGGATCTGTTCTGGGACCCTTACTCTTCGTGATTTTTATAAATGACCTAGATGAGGAAGTGGAGGGATGGGTTAGTAAGTTTGCTGATGACACAAAGAATGGGGGTGTTGTGGATAGTGTGGAGGGCTGTCAGAGTTTACAGTGGGACATTGATAGGATGCAAAACTGGGTTGAGAAGTGGCAGATGGAGTTTAACCCAGATAAGTGTGAGGTGTCTCATTTTGGTAGGTCAAGTATTATGGCAAAATATAGTATTAATGGCAAGACTCTTGGCAGTGTGGAGGATCAGAGGGATCTCGGGGTCCAAGTCCATAGGACACTCAAAGCTGCTGTGCTGGTTGACTGTGTGGTTAAGAAGGCATACGGTGCATTGGCCTTCATCAATCATAGGATTGAGTTTAAGAGCTGAGAGGTAATGTTGCAGCAATATAGGACCCTAGTCAGATCCCACTTGGAGTACTGTGCTCAGTTCTGATCGCCTCACATCAGGAAGGTTGTGGAAATCATAGAAAGGGTGCAGAGGAGGTTTATAAGGATGTTGCCTGGATTGGGAAGCATGCCTTATGAGAATAGGTTGAGTGAACTTGGACTTTTCTCCTTGGAGCGACGGAGGATGAGAGGTTACCTGATAGAGGTGTACAAGATGATGAGAGGCATTGATTGTGTGGATAATAAGAGGCTTTTTCCCAGGGCTGAAATGGCTAGCACAGTTTTAAGGTGCTTGGACGTAGGTACAGAGGAGATGTCAGGGGTACGTACAAACAAGCTGGATGAACTCAGCGGGTTGGGCAGCATCCGTTGAAATGAGCAGTCAACGTTTCGGGCCGAGACCCACCATGGCACTGTTCACTTAGAGTGAGTGACAAATGTAGCAAGATCAGTTGTCACTCAGAGTGCATGGCACAGAGTGTGATTTTTTTGGACTTTAAATGAAATTCAGTCAGTTTTGCATTAGATTCAAAGAATAATATAACTGTGTGGAGAATTGGCTGCAACCAAAGTCTAAAGATAGCTTTGCCATTAAACACAAAGGTAAAACAAACAAATTATCTTCCAAGCTTTGCATGCATGACCACCAAAGCAACCAAGCAACTCAAAGCTTGGCGTAAAAGTCTGATTACTGTTTTGATAACCCCAGTACCAACTACACTTAGAGCTTTGCTGCACCATGGAGAAGACATACACCTATTGTGGTCAAGTGACATGCAACCAAAATTCTGCTGCAGGAGGAAGAGGAAGAAAGTTGAGTTTATTATTGTTATTGGTGCCCAATCTCTGTGCCTCAATGTAGCCTCATTCCTACCTAATGTATGAAGCTCCTCATTCTAACATTGTCCAAGTAAGTTCTTGATACTGTCTCTTACAGCTTGTCCCTGCTCACCATCGATGGAGAAGTCCCACTCCTTGAGTTGGTTTGCAATGGGAATGGAATTCTAATTTTGAAAGCCTTCTGTCTGAATGACTTGGCACATGTAATTGTTAGGACAATCATTTTTCATCCTTAGCACCTGCTTTCAAACTTGCCTCAGGTTTCTTTAACAGATGGATTTCATGTGGACTAAGTTTGGGAGGCTTTTCATTGGCAGAACAGCATCTACTCTAGTGTGCTCAGGATCTCCCTTCAATAGCTGCAAAGGCCATATCGTGTGCTCCCCACATAGATAAAAAAAACGATCTTCTTCAAACAAAATGTATGTGCTTAAAAGCATGTTTTTAAAATCTAGTCAAATATTGTTAATGTTACTTCTAAAGGTGCACATAGTCCAAACCCCTTAACTTGTGCCATTTGGGTAGAAGTGTTATCAGCTGTCCATTAAATGAAAGTTATCACAGAAATCCCTTGTATGATTTCTATTTATGCACCAGTATCTGTACCAGCAAAAGTTAAGTCTGCCGGCTGGGGCTTGAGTTACAAGGCCATAACTTACATCAATATTCAGTAGAATTGAACTTGCATGATCCAAACACCAAGAGTCACATTACCAAAATTAATGAAGTTTTTTCCATTCATATTATTTTTCTTTATAGTGTTTATTTCAAATTTGAATAATTTGGAATATTTGATAACCCAAGCATAATTAGCACTAAATTATACTTCCATAATTAAAATGTTCAATTCAAATAATTCCATAATTAATTTCCAGTGTAAAACTAGCTGTGAATCATTGTTCCGGTGATTTGCAGAGTTCCAAGCAGCTTTGCATCATTCTAATGTTAAAGTTGTAATGATTTGTGTTAAAAAGGACAGGTTTACGGAGTCACAACATATGCTACCAAGGCTTTAGTGCTACTTACTTGCATGAACTCTGAACTATGCACAATAGAAATCTGATCACTTTCATCTATTGTAATGTTTGACTGTATTTATGCAGAAACCAGTAGACTGTTGATGGATCCATATTACAGTTGCATTAGTGTTTGTGCATTGATTATTGATTATCAGTGCTATAATGGATGTCACCAGCAGTAACATACGAGTTCCACACATATACTTTGAGCTTTGTACTGTAGAGAAAAGATGCTGTATGTTAACCTTCGTGATCATTGCTCCAGCACAGTCAAATAAATATTTATTCAGCTTTTCTCATGAATTATTTCAAAATAATTTCTATGGTTTTGTTGATTTTTTTAAATGCTTCTTACTCAGCATATACATTTAATATTAACATAAAATATCAAAGCAGAAGTAGGCCATTCAGCTCCTGATATCTGTTTCAGCTTTCAGTAAGGTGAAGGGTGAGCTTGTACAACAGTTCACTTTTCTACGCTAGCCTCCCCTCAGCACTCTGCTTACACGGATTCTCATTGTATCTGGGAACCATTCGATCTTGTCTCTGTTAGTCAGAGTTAAATGGCAGTAAACATCAGCATCCTGGGTATGGGAAACTCTGAAGGTGGAAGAACGTCATGTCTGTGGATAATGCGGTTGTACCAGGAAACATTACAGGGTCTTTCAGAGGAAGGTCTTAATGGTTATTAACTGGGGACAGCAAGCATCTTATTATAAAATGATTTATCAAGAGAATCTAAGTAATCTGAGTCTACAATTTAGCATATTAATCTGAGTAACTTTAACAAAAATAGCTTGAAAAAAGGTAGATCATTGAGCTCTTTAAAAGAGTATATTTGACAGATCAGCCTCAAGTAATATTCTGTCACTTAAATAAAGACCCTAAATGAATTGTATTGAAAAAGCACCATTTCCAATCTAAGGCATCGAAGTAATGCAACCCTTGTTCTCATTCAGGCAAATATCATAGTAGTATGCATGGACTAAAATCCCACCAAGGAGGCTTCCTCTAGGTGCTTTGGTTTCCTCTCACATCCCAAAGAGGTGCAGGTTAGAAGATTAACTCACCTCTTTAAATTGCCCCTAGTGTGGATATGAGTGATAGATTCCAGGGCAGAGTTGATGGTAACATGAGGTGAAACACTTACAAGGAGATGGTGCTAGTACAATGGGCTAGTATCATGAGCCAGCATAGACTCAATGAGTTTTAGAGCAGATATATACTGGTGTGATAACAAGAAATGATCATTTAAAAATTGGTTTGTTATTGTGGCATTTATCCAGGTAGAGTGAAAAGCTGTGTTTTGCATGCTAACAATAGAGATTGTTTCATCACATCAGTATCTTGAGGTTGTACAAGGGAAAAGCAATAACACAATGCAGAATAAAGTGTTACTTCTACAGAGAAAGTGCAGATAGTAAGGTGCAAGACCATGATGAGGTAACTTGAGACATTGGGGGTCCAACTTACCTTACAAAGGGACCATTCAATTGTCTTATAACAGCAGGAGAAAAGCTGCCCTTGAGCCTGGTGGTACATGCCTACAGGCCTTTGTATATTCTGTCTGATGGGAGATGGGAGGATATCTGGGGCAGATAGGGTCTCTGATCATATTGGCTGCTAGACTGAGGTAGTGAGAAGTGTAGACTGAGCTCACGGAAGGGTGGCTGGTTTCCATGATGTGATGAGCTGCACCCAGAGCCCTCTGCATGAGGCTGCTGAACATTTCACTCTTTGCTCCATTGCTTAACAATCTTTCACAGTTGCAGTGCAGTTTGACTTCTGGTGCAGATGGTTTCTTTGAGGATGAAGCAAAGCAAGAGCCCCTCTGGTATATTCGACACAAAAGATAATAAAGTCTTTGCATTTGAATCTTGGCATCCTTTACCACCAATGAAATGATGATGGCATTATATGCTGAAGTCCCCAAGAGCAGCAGTGAAGTCATAGATTGAAGATTGGTAGTATTTGTCACATGTGTATTGAAACATCACAACAGTGAAACCTGCTGTTTGAGACAACCAACACAGTCTGAGGACATGCTGGGGGCAGTCCACAAGTATCACCATGCTTCTGGAAAGGAGGAGGAAACCGTAGCACCCAGAGGAAACCCACACGGTCACAGGGAAAACATACAAAACCCTTACAGACAGCAACGGGAAATGAACACTAATCATTGGAGGCTGTAAAGTGTTGCACTAACCACTGTGCTACCACGCCGTCATAGCTCATCTGATGTTTATCAGAAGTCCAGGACAATTGTTCACCCTTCTGTGTTTAAGAATGAATGTGCTTCCTCTCCTGTGAAAGAGGATACCTCCAACAGTGCAGTGTTTGCTCATGGAGGGACTGAATTCTATATTTTGTTCTTGTGGGAATTGAACTTGGAATTTTCTGTTGCCGAGGAGCACACACACCTTTTATCAAAGAGAGTTGAATTTAATTTAACTGGGTGAATGTGAACAGTTTAAATAATTTCCTTTAACTTTCATAAGAAGGAAGCCAGTTCTTTGGTGAGTCTGTCAGTCGCTCTGTGGAACCAGCCCATCTTCCAACCCTGGAGAGATTCAATAGTGACCTGGGTTCTTGCTATGGCTGCCTTACCCAATGCTCATTAGTGTTCCAACTCCAGCTGTCCTGGTTCCCTTTGGAACACAAAAGTGCAGTCTTCACTACCTCACTTCTGACTGGGAGAGCCCTGGCCTGGGTCACTGTGCATTGGGAATGAATTCAGAAATTTGCTCAGATTTGGGGGTGTTCATTAGGACAAGGAGGAGACATGAATTCACTCCATTGGACCACCTATGAAGATACGATAGGGCAGACACTCAGCAGACAACTACGCTTTCAGGTTTCAGACCTTGGCCCAAGACAGTGGCTGGAACGCAGAGGCCTTGGCCATGTAATACTGCCATGAACTTCGAGATGAACTGAACGATGCCCTCACCTTGGGAGAGCCAGCAGAGGACTTGGAGATTAAACAGTCCAGTCATTTCAATAATCATCTAGCAGAGTGAGAGTGGGACTACATCAACAGATCAAAGAGGGCTACCCTGAGCCCAGCCTCAGTGCTTCACAGTCCACTCCCTGACCTCGGACCATGACCAACCCATCTCCTGTTCAGGATCCCAATGAGCCTGTGCAAATCGACTGCAATAGACAATGAGAGGTCCTGGCATTGGAGACAAGGCTACAGCTGGGGAGGCAGAGCTCCTGCGGGCCAAATGCCGAGGCTGCAGCCATTGGGAGAATTGCAAAGACTGTCCTGTATCAGGTAGACTTCAACGGTAGTAGCCACCACTCCCAGCCCTATTTTCTGGATTTAGGAACTGCCCATCACCTCAACATACCACTGTGAGTGTTGAGCCAGACCATGCCCACAGCTGTCTTGGACAGCTGCCTGCTAGGTTCCAGGCAGATCCAACAACAGACTTTGCAGATGAGAATAGAGGATTATGTGGAGGGCATTAGTTTCTAAATAGTTAACTCATCACTCGTACCTCGGATACCCTTGACTTTCCCAGCATAACCAGTCCGTGGACTGGAGGGGGGGTGGAGAATCATTGCTTAGTCTAGCCATTGGAAGAGAGTTTGTTTGCGACATGGTCTTTGGACACCCAGACTCTCCTGAGACCAATGGGTAGCATTCAGTGCAAGGTCACCTGAGGCCTTCTGGAGACCTAGACCTGCACTCGAGGATGGTCAAGCTGATCCCAGCCAAGGGACCATGCGAGTCCTGACACTGTCTAGTCACAACCACATGGGAACTAGAGAGAGGGAATATCAAGGAAAGGGAAGTCTGCTGTACGCAGTATCTAGGAGCCTATTCCCGGGGTGGAGGCACAAGAACCATCTGTAATGCCTCGCTGCCACTGCCTGTGGGTACAGGTCGGGATTTTGCTACAGTTTCTACAAATGAGTTTCCTGAACCTAGGGAGAGGACTCTGAGGTCTGTCAAATCACCCCGCCACTGAAGAAACCTCAGGAGTCATCTTTGAAGGAAGGTCTGGAGGAGATTGCACAACACTCAGACCGGTCAAAATCCCTCCTGTCTACAAGAACTTGGAAGAAGTATTCAACAAGGGAAAGGCCTCGACTCTTCCACCACATTAACCCTACAACTGTAGGGTTAACCCTGCTGTCTGGTGCTTGCCCTCCCACAGGGTTGATTTTTTTCTGCTCTCAGGCCCAGAGAGAAGCACCATGGAAGAGTATAAAAAGGAAGCTATTGCTACTGGTCTTATTTGGACCTCCACCTCACCCACTGGCACAGGCTTCTTCTTTGTACAAAAGGAAGATGGGAGCCTATGACCATGTGTTGATGATTGGGGGCTAAACTGCGTAACAGCCAAGAATCATTACCTCTTTCCATTCATGAATACAGTCTTTGAGATTCTCCAAGGGGCAAGAGTATTCACAAAGCTAGACCTGTGGAGTGTGTACAACCTGGACCACATACAGGAGGATGATGAGTTATAGACTGCATTCAATTTACCGACAGGCTACTACGAGAACCTGGTTATGCCCTTCATTCTGGTGGACGCTCCAGCCATTTCTCAGGCATTATAAATGACATGCTCTGTGATACTCTGCATAAGTATGTCTTCACCTACATATCGGTCATGTCAGGGACAACTTAAAGACATTTCTAGACTGTGGACTTTATGTCAAGCTGGAGAAGTCCAAATTTCACCTGATTATTGCATTTTTGGGTTTCATCGCTTCCGATGGCAATCTCAAGATGGATCCTACCAAGACCCAGGCAGTCAAAGGTAGGCTGCAACCATCCAAAGTCAAACAAGTCTAACGATTCCTGGGGTTTGCAAACTTCTACTGGAAGTTCATCAGGAACTTCAGCTCAGTGGCAGCTCCGCTGACGGTGCTAAGAAATCAACGGGCCCTTTTGTCTGGGCTACTAAAGTGGACGCTGTTTTTGCAGAGCTTCAACAGTGGTTTACTACTGCTCCCATTTTGGTTTCACCCAACCCGAACCTTCCCTTCATCATGGAGGGGAATGCCTCAGGCATCAGAGTGGGTGCTGCCTTCTCCTGGCAGCTAACCCTGACAGCGAGGATCTATGACATTGGGAATTGGGAGCTTCTTGTGGTTAAGTTACCCTTGGAGGAATGATGTCACTGGCTTGAGGGGGCCAAGAACCCTTCTGTCATTTGGACAGACCACAATAGCCTGGCTTATATTCAGAAGGTCCTGAAGCTGGATTCCAGGCAGTCCAGGTGGTCTCTGTTCTTTAACTGCTTTAATTTCATCCTGATCTATCGACTAGGATCACAAGAAACAAAAATCCAATGCCTTATCCCATCAGTTTGATGAACTCGAATGAGAGGAGAAGTCTTCCACCGTTTTGGCCCAAGCCAGGGTGATAGCACCAATTTGTTGGGGAATTGACGCTCTTGTTTGCAAGACCTAAGCGCAAAGGGAAATTCCTGGGAATGGTCCTCTGGGCCAGTTGTTCATCCCATGTTCTGTCTAGTCTCAGGTACACTAATGGGGACATACATTGAGAATGACCGCTCAACCAGGGATTGCTAGGCCCCTCAAGTTTATCAAGAGGAGGTATTGGTGGCCCAGAATGATGAAAGAGGTCTGGCAGCAAGTGTAGGCATGTGAGGTGTGCGCTCGGAACAAGAAACCCCGTACCCAACCTCAAGGTCTCCTCCACTCCCTACCTGTTCCAGAAGGACAATGGCACACATTTCAATAGACTTTGTCATGGGTCATCAGGACCTTCATCATGGACATTGTTGATTGGTTTTCAAAAGCCTGCAAGTTCATTGCCTTGGATAAGCTACCATCTACAGTGGAGACAGCCAAGATTGTCCTGGACCAGGTCTTCAAGATTCATGGATTCCTGGTGGACATTGTCACAGATCATGGTCCACAATTTGCATCCCATTTTGGGATGGTGTTCTGTAAATTGACTGGTGCAACTGCAGGTCTTTCCTTTGGGTTTCATCTGCAGTCCAATGGCCAGATGGAGCGGCCAATCAAGATTTGGAACAAACCCAGAGGTGCCTGGCCTCAGAAAGGCCTGATGAGTGATGTGTACATGCCCACAACACATTACAGCATTTGGTGCACAAGATGTCATCATTTGAGTGCCATTTTGGTTATCCTCTGTCACTCTTCCCTGAACAGAGGTTCCTGGGGCCAAAGATTTCGTTCAACGCTCCAAACAGATATAGATTAGAACAAGAGAGATTTTGCTGGCCTCCACTCAGAGGGAAGAAACCAAGGCTAACCAAAAGAGAAGACAGGGACCCACTTTGCAGCCTGGGCAACAGGTCTGGCTGTCCACTCAAGATTTGCCACTCTGGGTGGAGTCTAGAAAATTGGCTCCTAAGTTCATTGGACCCTTCAAAGTCCTGAGGAAATTAAACCTGGTGGCTTACACCTTGCTGCTCCACAAGACCCTGAAGATCAATCCCACCTTCCACATCTCTGTCAGCATCAGCCACTTAGCCCCACCCCAATCAGCCCTGCTGCCATGCAGGTTTATCAATGGCACAGGTCTTCACAATACCTTGTTGACTGGGGAGGATTTGGATCTGAGGAAATGTACTAGATGCTTGAAAAAGACATCTTGGATCCAGTTCTCATCCATGAGCACCATCACCATTTCTCTGAGCAGCCAGTACTATCAGCGTTCAGCTGTAGGGGAAGGGTTCCTGTCCGGGGTTTAGATGCTCAAACTCTCTGGAGTATGGACAGTTGCCACAGCCCCTTTAAGGGTTCAGGACTGTCCCACTAATAGGCAATTACCTTTTGGGAATCAAGAGTTGAGTATTTAAAGATTACTTGAATGGAGCTCAGTGCTCAGTTGTAAGATCAACCAGAAATATCTAGTTTTTGTTTTGTTTTATGCTCAGTTCTCAGTCCAATTTCATACCGTGTCTCGATCTTTGCCTAAGATACTCCAGCATTTGGGTCCAAATCATCCTTCGTTAAGGTCTGTCATCACAGGAAAGAAAAGGTGGGTTAGGACTCCAAAATTTAGCATATGACTCTTAAGAAGCAAGGAGCAAATCAAAACATGATCACTGATATTCAGTGTCTCTCTCTGTCCAGTGATGCATTAAAGAAAACATACTCATTCTTGACTTCAAATCCCTCCATGCCTTTCTTCTCTTTCCTGTCTGCAATTTCTTCAGCTCAAGATATTAGCCCTTCTTCCCCTTTTCACTTTTAATTGTTCTACAATGGTGACTCTCGTATACTCTCATTCCAATCTCCGGAAATCTGCCCCTACATGTGTCTCTTCTCCTGTCTCCTTCTCTTCTGTTAAATGTGTCTCTACAGGTCAAAACACTTAAGTGGGTTGATGTCAATTTTTTTTTGACTGTATACCAATGAAATGCCTTGGGAAATATCACAATAGCTGTTTAAATGCAAGGTGTTCTGCAGTTGTTTGTATAAACTAATTAATGTTTAATTGGGAAGCTAATGAAACAACCTGGTTTCCTTGGATGTTTAAGTCCAGGGAAGACACTCTGGATGCTGTGTAACTCGCTGCCCTGTTACAAATTGGTGCCATGAAATAACAGACTGTACACTGCATATGATTAAAGGAATTATATTTATGAATCTTAACTATAGGGTTAGTAAAGAATAACAAAAAGAAAAGGGCCCATTCTAATTAAACAGTCAAATGTGCACATTGGAGCTCATCTTGAACTTCTCTGTCACTCACATGCTGGGCCCTCAGTCAGCGTGAACACCCACACCACCTTCTGAACGTCGCTCACAATCCATCTCCAACAGACGGGTCTCCCACCGGATCGTATGCTACGACCGGCTCTCCCCAGTGTCTTCTCTCTTCATCTCCTGACGAACAAAAGCCCAAGCCAGCCTTAGTGTCCCTCACCAGAGAAACCTCCCCTTAAACTGACCATCCTAATTGGATGGCACACATTTCTCCTCATCTCTTATCGTCAACCATAACCCAAACAAGCTGGAAACGAAACAAGCTGCTCTTACAGAACTGCCAAAATGAAACGCATACAGTAAAAATATGAACCAGGGCATTACAATTACAAACACTAAAATACATTGAAACAAAGTTAGTAAGCCCTAACTTTGTATTTCCAATATCCTTTTTCCTTCAGCTGCAGTTTGATTTAATATTGAATGTTATGCGAGCTTATGTGGTAGATTTAAACTTTTTTCTATAATAATCATTTCAAAACTATTAATTTATCTATTTTTATTGCCTCTGAACTGCCAGCACTTATGACAGTTTTTGACAACAGTCGCATTTTTGTAAAGCAGTGCAACTGTTTCTGGACGTTATCAGTGTGGTCAATTTTTTAAGTCATTTCATAAATGATGACAGATGGGTTTCCTGCTCCTTATTGCTTTTAGTTTTCAGTAATTTGATGTGTGTATATCATTCATGTAGATATCTATATATATAGATAATGATATAGACTGGATTTCCAATGATTTAGTGTGAGCAGACCGAATTCACTTACATACTAACAATCCAGGCAAAATGTCAATGGTACAAAGATAAAAGCTATAATATTTTCATGTAAAATTATGTTGCATGCTACAGTCCTTTCACTGAAAAAGACAGAAGGACTTTGGTAAGTAAATGCAAATATAAAAGGCAGCATTATAATTAATTTTGGCTCACAATACAAGAAAGCTAGAGATAAAAAGATCCATGTGTTCAATATAGCTGGTATTTGGACACTAACTCTCCTGTCATGAAGCAATGGTTTCTTTTCAGAGCCCACTTTCTTGGATTGAAATTGAGAAAACAAGCCAATGTAGTAAATCAATTCTTGAATTTCTCATTACACAGTAATCTAATTATCTTTCCAATCCACTGTCACTAATGTGTGGGTGAAGAAGAAAACATTTTGAAGAAAGAATTTGCTGCTCATTTTTAGAAGAACTTTATAGTTATTGCTGACCAAAGCCTGGTGAAGGTTTTTTTTCCAGTCTAACTGAGTGAAGAACTCAGCCTTTTACACTGTCAAATTTCACTGTCTTACCCATCAGAATCTTTCTAACCAAAACCATAAATATTGAAAGCAATTTTTGAGTGCTGGCTACCCAGGAAATCATAGAAGTTTCCCCAAATATACTACCCTGAGCTTTATTTTCCTTCAGCATTCACAGTAGATAAAACAAACCCAACAGAAACAATAAAAAAGCTACACACAAACGAACAACCAATGACCAAAATATGAGAAACTACACCAATAACAAATAAATATTGAGAACATTAGTTGTAGAATCTTTGAAAGTGAGTCCATAGGTTGTGGAATCAGTTGAGTGTTGAGATGAGTGAATGGTAGGACATTAAGGAGTGCAGTAGATCAAACAGATCAGGGAAGTCACATCCATAATTCATTGAAACTGAAGTCACAGGTTGAAAGGGCTGTAAAGAAAGCTTTTGACACATTGGCCTTCATAAATCAAAATATTGAGTAAAAGAGATGGGATGTTATGTTGAAGTTGTATAAGATGTTGCTGAGGTCTAATTTGTAGTATTGTGTGCAGTTTTGGTCACACACCTGCAGGAAAGATGTAAACAAGGTTGAAAGAGTGCAGAGAAAATTTACAAGGATGTTGTTGGGTCTGGAGGATCTGAGTTATAAGGAAACATTGAATAGGTTAGGACTGTATTCTTTAGAACATAGAGGATTGAGAGGAGATTTCATAGAGGTATACAAAATTATGAAGGGTATAGATAGGGTAAATGCAAACAGGCTTTTTCCACTGAGGTTGGTGGCACTACAACTAGAGGTCATGGGTTAAGGGTGAAAGTCAGAAGTTTAAGGGGAATATGAGGGTAAACTTCTTCCCTCAGAGGGTGGTAAGAGTGTAGAACAATCTGCCTGTGCTAGTGGTGCATACAAGCTTCATATCAATGTTTAAGAGAAGCTTGGATAGGTACAATGATGGCAAGGGAACGGAGAGCTATGGTCCCGGTACAGGTCAATGGATTAGGCAGTTTAAATGGATTGGCATGAACTAGATGGGCTGAAAGCTCTTTCTGTGCTCCACCCTTCTATGATTCATTGACTCTGATTACACTGGTTCAGGAGGCTGATGGTTGAAGGGTAATAACTATTCCTGAACTGTTTCAGCAAATATAATGCTCCATCAGGGCTATCCATTGTGGCTGGTGAAGGTTGTGCAAAGGTGACTGGAACATCTCTTGCTGAAGATAGTCATTACCTGGCAACTGTGTGATATGAATGTTATTTGCACTGGCTCAAACCTGAGCAATATCCTCATCTTGCTCTGTGTGGGCATGGGCTGCTTGCTAATCCGGGAAGTGAAAATATACCTGGGCAATCATAGAAACACAGAAAACCCACAGAACAATACAGGCCCTTCAGCCCACAAAGTTGTGCTGAACACTTCCCTACCTTAGAAATTACTAGGCTCTCTATTTCACTAAGCTTCATGGACCTATCTAAAAGCCTCTTAAAAGACCCTATCGTATCTGCCTCCACCACCATGGCTGGCAGCCCATTCCATGCACTCACCACTCTGAGTAAAAAACCTACCCCTGATATCTCTGTACGTACCCCCTAGCACCTTAAACCTGTGTCCTCTTGTGACAACCATTTCAGCCCTGGGAAAGAGCCTCTGATTATCCACACGATCAATGCCTCTCATCATCTTGTACACCTCTGACAGGGCACCTCTCATCCTCCTTCGCTCCAAGGAGAAAAGGCCAAGTTCACTCAAGCTATTCTCATAAGGCATGCTCCTCAATCCAGGCAACATCCTTGTAAATCTCCTCTGCACCCTTTCTGTGGCTTCCACATCCTTCATGTAGTGAGGCGACCAGAACTGAGCACAGTACTCCAAGTGGAATCTGACCAGGGTCCTATATAATTGCAACGTTACCTCTCGGCTCCTAAATTCAATTCCATGATTGATGAAGGCCAATACACCATATGCCTTCTTAACCACAGAGTCAACCAGCATAGCTGCTTTGAGCGTCCTATGGACTTTTAACATTAATACTATATTCTGCCATCATATTTAACCTACCAAAATGAACCACTTCACATTTATCTGGGTTGAACTCCATCTGCCACTTCTCAGCCTAGTTTTGCATCATATCAATGTCCCGTTGTAACCTCTGACAGCCCTCCACACTATCCACAACACCTTCAACCTTTGTGTCATCAGCAAACTTACTAACCCATCCCTCCACTTCCTCATCTAGGTCATTTATAAAAATCACGAAGAGTAAGGGTCCCAGAACAGATCCCTGAGGCACACCACTGGTGACCAACCTCCATGCAGAATATGACCCTTCTACAACCACTCTTTGCCTTCTGTGGGCAAGCCAATTCTGGATCCACAAAGCAATGTCCCCTTGTATCCCATGCCTCCTTACTTTTTCAATGAGCCTTGCATGGGGTACCTTATCAAATGCCTTGCTGAAATCCATATACACTACATCTACTGCTCTTCCTTCATCAATGTGTTTAGTCACATCTTCAAAAAATTCGATCAGGATCATAAGGCATGACCTGCCCTTTACAAAGCTATGCTGACTACTCCTAATCATATTATACCTGTAAAGGGGGAGGTCTCTTCTTTTTCATTGTTACTGCATATGTTAATCAAAATGGCTTCTTTGTTTTGTTAAAAGTAGGAATGCTTCTTTGTTGCGAAAGAGTGCTGGAAGCTTGTTTGGGTTAAAATGTACTGATAATGAGAATTGTATTCCTTTGTAAACCAATTGGGATTAATGTTGTTCTTTCTTCTGAGTCTGTAAGCTATTGTTGGCAGCCTTTTGGGGAGATCGGCGTGAGGGGGTGAGAGAGAGAGGACGCGATGCTGTAAACTGGGTGAGGAACGGACCCCAAGCGGGTGTCCGAGGCCAGGAGGTACCCCGAGGAGAGGAGACGAAGATAGATGTGCTTGGTTGACCACTTCAGGTGATCCTGAGCTGCGAGTCGAGGAGTTCGGAGGGGATTGAATGGTAGCCAGAAGACTTCAGTAATTGACCCCCAATGGTTGTGCACAAAGTGGTTTGGACTTTGATAAGTTTGGCGCCTTTTCTTTATTTTCTTTTCCTTCATGTATACTGTATCATTATTAATTACTTAGTTATAGTAATCTTTATAAACTGTAATCATTTAATTGCATATAGTGTCCTGTTTGTTCTTTGGCGAGGCGGGCACATCACACAGCATCCACAAAGCTGATTACCCAGTTTGGCGGGGCCGAAGGCTGCTCCCCCTAGACGAGAATGAGCTGAGCAAGCCTGAGGCGACCCAGGGGGTTACATACCTCTCCAGATGTTTATAAATCCTGCCTCTCAGGATCTTCTCCATCAACTTACCAACCACTGAGGTAAGACTCACTGGTCTATAATTTCCTGGGCTGTCTCTATTCACTTTCTTGAATAAAGGAATAACATCTGCAACCCTCCAATCTTTGGGAACCCCTCCCATCCCCACTGATGATGCAAAGATCAACACCAGAGGCTCAGCAATCTCCTCCCTCGCTTCCCACAGTAGCCTGGGTGACATTTCATCCGGTCACTGTGACTTATTCAACTTGATGCTTTCCAAAAGCTCCAGCACATCCTCTTTCTTAATATCTACATGCTCAAACTTTTCAGTCTGCTGCAAGTCATCACTACAATCACTAAGATCCTTTTCCATAAGGGAATACTGAAGTATTCATTAAGTACCACTGCTATTTCCTCCGGTTCCATACACACTTTCCCACTGTCACATTTGATAGGTCCTATTCTTTCACGTCTTATCTGCTTGCTCTTCACATACTTGTAGAATGCCTTGGGGCTTTCCTTAATTCTACCTGCCAAGGCCTTCTCATGGCCCCTTCTGGCTCTCCTAATTTCCTTCTTAAGCTCCTTCCTAGTAGCCTTATAATCTTCTAGATCTCCAACATTACCTAGCTCTCTGAACCTTTTGTAAGCTTTTCTTTTCTTCTTGACTAGATTTATTACAGCCTTTGTACATCATGGTTCCTGTACCCTACCATAGCTTCCCCGACTCATTGGAATGTACCTATACAGAACTCTACACAAATATCCCCTGAATATTTGCCACATTTCTTCCATACTTTTCCCTGAGAACATCTGTTTCCAATTTCTTGCCTGATAGCCTCATAATTCCCCCTTACTCCAATTAAATGCTTTCCTAACTTCTCTGTTCCTATCCCTCTCCAATGCTCTTGTAAAGGAGATAGAATTATGATCACTATCTCCAAAACACTCTCCCACTGAGAGATCTGACACCTGACCAGGTTCATTTCCCAATACCAGATTAAGTACAGCCTCTCCTCTTGTAGGCTTATCTACATATTGTGTCAAGAAACCTTCCTGAACACACCTAACAAACTCCACCCCATCTAAACCCCTCGCTCTAGGGAGATACCAATCGATATTTGGGAAATTAAAATCTCCCATCACGACAACTCTGTTTTTATTATACCTTTCCAGGATCTGTTTCCCTATCTACTCTTCGATATTCCTGTTACTATTAGGCAGCCTATAAAAAAAACATTCAGTAAAGTTATTGACCCCTTTCTGTTCCTAGAAACATAGAAAATAGGTACAGGAGTAGGCCATTTGGCCCTTCGAGCCTGCACCACCATTCAGTATGATCATGGCTGATCATCCAACTCAAAACCCTGTACCTGCTTTCTCTCCATACCCCCTGATCCCTTTAGCCACAAGGGCCATATCTAACTTCCTCTTAAATATAGAGAATGAACTGGCCTCAACTGTTTCCTGTGGCAGAGAATTCCACAGATTCACCACTCTGTGTGAAGAAGTTTTTCCTCATCTCAGTCCTAAAAGGCTTCCCCTTTATTCTTAAACTGTGACCTCTCGTTCTGGACTTCCCCAACATTGGAAACAATCTTCCTGCATCTCGCCTGTCCAATCCCTTTAGAATTTTATACATTTCAATAAGATCCCCCCTCAATCTTCTAAATTACCGTGAGTATAAGCCTAGTCGATCCAGTCTTTCTTCATATGAAAGTCCTACCATCCCAGGAATCAATCTGGTGAACCGTCTCTGTACTCCCTCTGTGGCAAGATTGTCTTTCTTCAGATTAGGAGACCAAAGCTGCACACAATATTCTAGGTGTGGTCTCACCAAGGCCTTGTACAACTGCAGTAGAACCTCCCTGCTCCTGTACTCAAATCCTTTTGCTATGAATGCCAACATACCATTTGCCTTTTTCACTGCCTGCTGTACCTGCATGCCCACCTTCGATGACTGGTGCACAATGACACCCAGGTCTTGTTGCACCTCCCCTTTTCCTAATCGGCCACCGTTCAGATAATAATCTGTTTTCCTGTTCTTACAACCAAAGTGGATAACCTCACATTGATCCACATTAAATTGCATCTGCCATGAATTTGCCCACTCACCTAACCTATCCAAGTCACCCTGCATCCTCTTAGCATCCTCCTCACAGCTAACACCGCCGCCCAGCTTTGTGTCATCTGCAAACTTGGAGATGCTGCATTTAATTCCCTCGTCTAAATCATTAATATATATTGTAAACAACTGGGGTCCCAGCACTGAGCCTTGCGGTACCCCACCAGTCATGCCTGCAATTCTGAAAAGGTCCCGTTTACTCCCACTCTTTGCTTCCTGTCTGCCAACCAATTCTCTATCCACAACAAAACCATACCCCCAATGCCATGTGCTTTAAGTTTGCACGCTAATCTCCTGTGTGGGACCTTGTCAAAAGCCTTTTGAAAATTGAAATATACCACATCCACTGGCTCTCCCCTATCCATATAGTTTACTTGAGCATTTGTAATGAAGTCACCATATCACCTGTCAACAGCAGAAGATGAGTGGGCATTCAGCATATCTGCCTGTGCTTGACCTCTCCCTCTCACTTGCTGCTGCCAGAGGAAGGTGCAGGAAGCTTGGGTCCTAGTCAAGTTTGAAGGGTGCAGTTAGTGGACTGGACTTTTTTATTTTAAAGACTCAGCAATTCATGTTGTGTGTGTTTCTGGTTACTCCTTTTTTTCCAGTTGTTATTTTGCATGATTTGGACCAGGCCACTAACTCTGGCCTGCAGATCAAATGACACAGTGCTGAATTGAATCACACTTCCTAGACTGTTTCAAGGACTTTGCAGTTTGATGTTTAATATTCTCTGTGATTCACTCATTTCTTGCTGTTTGCATGGTGGGTGTTTGATGTTTTCTTTGAAGGGATTCCATTTTTTGTTTAGAAGCTGCCTGTGGAAACATGCATCACTGGGCTGTACACTGCATACTTTGATAGTACTGAGCCTCTAATCGCCACTGTGCACATAAGGTATCAATTATATACTGTAAACAGCACATAGTATTAAAGAAAATATACACCGTAGGAGGCAAAACAATCTGTAACAATGGCCTCATGTGATATTTCAGAACCTACTGCTTCAGACTGTACCACTAGCAATGAAAAATTTGAAAATGGAAGAAGCAAAGGGTGATACAAATGGGAGATGACGACCAAATGTTGAAAACATTGAGCAGTTAAAAGATCAAGGAAGTGAAGATGATGTTAATTTTCAAAGTTGATCAGCTTTATCAGAAGTTCATTGTAAATTCACGTTTGCTTTATGTGCAGCTATCAGTGGCCATTGTGCTGTTACTTAAAAACAATCTTTCAGTATAATGGGCAATGGTTGTACTACCATCAAGTTTAAGTCAAAGCATCAATAAACATCTCACCAAACTATGAACACTGTATCCAATAATACCTTAACCTTCTTCAATAAGGAGATACTTGATTCAAAGAAACAGCTTATTCCATTCGCATAGCAGATTATTTCCATTTGTGGTATAACTTTACCAGAAGCACACAGACAGTTGGTGATGAGCCTAATGAGGAGGTAGAGGGAGAAAGAACATCCTTTACTCACAGGATGATACAATCGGAAGCATGTTGCCATAGCAAATGCTTCAGGCAAAACGTTTTGATGCTTTCATACAGAATCAGACACACTGAATGACAGAGGTGAGGTAAACGGAACATTAATTCCAATTACTTGTGTTTCGTATACTCAATAATTCCAATACAATTTTTTAAAAGTGTAAAAATTTTATCTGAAACTTTTCAGGCATTATGTTAAAATTGTACAAGCATTGGTGAGGCCAAATTGGAGTATTGTGTACAGTTCTGGTCACTGAATTATAGGAAAGATGTCAACAAAAAAAGTGAGAGAGTACAGAGATTTACTAGAATGTTACCTGGGTTTCAGCACCTAAGTTACAGAGAAAGGTTGACCAAGTTAGGTCTTTATTCTTTGGAGTGTAGAAGATTGAAGGGGGACTTGATAGAGGTATTTAAAATTATGAGGAGAATAGATAGAGTTGATGTGGATAAGCTTTTTCCATTGAGAGTAGGGGAGATTCAAACAAGGGGACAAGAGTTGAGAGTTAAGGGACAAAAGTTTAGGGGTGACACGAGGGGGGAACTTCTTTACTCAGACAATGTTAGCTGTGCGGAACGAGTTTCCAGTAGAAGTAGTTGAGGCAGGTTCAATTTTGTCATTTAAAAAAAAATTGGAGAGGTATATGGACAGGAAAGGAATGGAGGGTTATGGGCTGAGTGCAGGTAGGTGGGACTAGGTGAGAGTAAGCATTTGACACGGACTAGAAGGGCCGAGATGGCCTGCTTCCGTGCTGTAATTGTTATATGGTTATGCTAAGCTTTGCTGTGATTTCTAAAGTAAAAAATATCTTTATAGACGACCTTTCATGGTCTTTGGAAGTCTGAAAGCATTTTATAGTCAATGAAGTACATGTAAATCTTAGTCATTTAGGTTTTCTTATCTTATCATATGCTCACAGCAAACTCCTACAAACAGCAATGTGAAACTGGAGATAATTGGTAAGGGATAAAACACCAGCGAGACCTTCCCAGCTCTTCTTCAAAATACATTCAGCGTTTAAAATCCAATTTTAAAGGGAACACATCCAGCAACTGCATTGTTTCATTGTTGCAATGACATGCCAAGTAACTGCCCAAATAACTTTTCAACTTTCTATTTGTCTCTGTCTCTACCACATCCTCTGGCAGTTCATTCCACATAACTTGTGTGGTAAAATCTACCCCTCGGATCTCTTTTAAATTTGTCCTCTGTTGCCTTAAACCTGTTCTGTCTAGTTCTAGATATCCTGGAAAAAAAAAGCCTTTATCCTATGCTGCTCATAATTTTATAAACCTACTGTATATATTGTCACCTCCCACCCCAGCCTGCTACGTTCCAGTGAGTTTAAACTTGGATGAAGAAAAAATGGAGGGCTATGTAAGAGGGAAGGGTTGATTGACCTTGGAATTAATTAAAAGGTCAGCAAAACATCAAAGGATCTGTATTGTGCAATATTATAGAATGTGCCAGGTTCTAAACCACCTTATTCAATCTTCATCCTGGTGAATCTCACTTTTCACATTGCTACCACATTTTCCATGTTGATGGCACAGACCTTGAAACAAATGGTATCCAATTCAGAGGCAATGATGCTGTGCTTGGAACGAAGATTTTATAGGTGTTGGTTAGCATATCCTTATCACAACTTAAGAATAGTAATTACATATAATTAAACCATAATGCAAACTGATAAGCTTCATTAGGTTAGTGTGTTCGTTAAAATTGCAATATTAAGGTTTACTTACAATTCAATGCTTTAGCATTCCAATAGTCAGTTTTTTGGCTAAGCAATCAGTGCTTGTTAAATTTTGCATGCAGAATTATCACTGTAATCCAATGTGAGAAACCGTTCGAGACATTTTGACATCATTAGCTGGTACGTAAATGCAAACACAGCATTATTGTTCATCAATTATCATGGATTAACTATTGAGACATATAATTACCAATTCAAATTTCAGCTGTACTTTGCAAGACAACCACATGATGGAAGGCATCATCCTCAAATTACACTTGATAAGGAAAAAAATTACATCTGTAAGACCTGAGTGGACTTCACTGATTTACAGGCAACTGCTTGAATACCTGAAGCACTGGAAATTACAAAGGACACCAATACCCTTTGGGATCTTTATTTCCTGCAATGTTAACCTAACTAAACAAAACCGACAACTGTTAGAAACTTAAACACAAAGTACGCTGCAGATGCTGGGGTCAAAGCAACATGTACAACAAGCTGGAGGAACTCAGCAGGTCAGACAGCATCCGTGGAAACGAGCAGTGGGTCTCGGTCTGAAACGTTGACTGCTCGTTTCCACGGATGCTGTCTGACCTGCTGAGTTCCTCCAGCTTGTTCTACATGAACTGTTAGAAACTAGCCTTGCCAGTGTTCTGTAAATGAATAAAAAAATGTATTACAGAATCAGAAAACTCCAATCATCAATACATTATAAATTTATGACACACATTGCTTGTGACAGAGTAAAGCAAGAATTTTACTTAGAAAGGTATTAAACATGTACGTGAAAAATTCTAAATCCACCTGTTACATAGAATCATTGAGCACTATAGCACAGGCAAGGCCCTTTGGCAAACTCATCCTCTGTACAGTAAAAAATAAAGGGAGAAATACTTGCTCCTGTTTCTTTCAGTTTACATATATTGGATAGGTAAATGTCTCTTTAAAATGTGTGTTTATAATGTAGCTTTCTTCAAAGTTACTATTAAAAAGGATCTTTACAGGAACTTTGTTAAGAAAAACTGTGTCTTTGTGAATACATTTACACAAAGACAAACAGTTATTGCAGGTTGGATTCAGGATCCAGTTTATAAAGAAATTAAAACACTTAAATATATAGTCACAATTGACTGACAATGTTTGCCAGAAGTAAGTTGTCCCAAACTATTACAGAAAAGGAGACTTCACACCATGACTGGCTCAAGCTTGATGCGCTTAGTCTCAAAAGTACTGGAATCCACATCTTGGCAATCTTGTTTGAAGCAGCCATTGGACTTTGAGGAGACTGACGCCAGAGATCCCAGGCCACTTGTACCCTCTTCTTCAGTGTCTCTATTTTGCTGTTTGACCTCGATTTTGGGTTTACTGTCCAGATCTTCTTTCACTGAAAGGTGGTTTCCCATTTCCTGCTTGATTGAATTTGCTGTCTCCACCACTTGGGGTCCTTCCCATTCAGGGATTTCAATACCAAGGTGTTTCATTAATTTGCTGATAACCTCATCAACATAACCAAATATCCGGAGGTCTGAGTATCTATCCTGGGGACACATGGAGGAATATATTAAAATAACACAGTTATGGAGCATGGATTGGTGAAGTGGAATATACAATGTGGTTTCATGAGCACAAGAGTTATAACTATCACCTTACTGTTTACGGGGGGGGGGGGGGGGCTTACACATAAGGAGCAGTGGTCATATTATTATGTTTTAATTCAAATATGGAAAAGTCAGAATAGCTAACAAGTACTAACTTCAGTGGGTTGATAATGCATTTGGTTAGAGTAAGATGAAGCAAAGAAGGAAATTATCACAAGATGTCAGATTAATAATATGGGCTGCATAGAAAGAAAAGAGGCTGTTAAAAAAGGGCTAAGACAGGAGTTAATTTAAGATAAACACTCTTCTTTAGGTATATATCTGATCACAAATGACAGAAACACTGGTAGTGTTATTGACAGCAAGGATAGTCATTGGCTATAGATGATCAGACAGACAAATAACAATGGAATTTAGTGCTATAATTGTGGGGAGTTGCATTGTTGAAGGACCAATAAGATTAAATAATCACAATGAATGGCAGGACCTTTAGATGTGCAGAGGAACTATGGTGTGATGTTCAGCATTGTGGATCCTGATCAACACCCAACTGTCAGATTATAAAATCTGGTCAAAATCTCACTGCTGTTTTTGAGACTCACTTAAAATATCTCAAGCTACTGTCCAGATGGATACATCAATACGCACTTTATTAACTATAGCTCGGCATTCAATACTATCACCCCCCTCTAATCAATAAGCTTCAAGACCTTGATCTCAATAGCTCCTTATGCAATTTAATTCTCCATTTCCTTATTTGCAGATCCCAATCAGTTTGGACTGGCAACATCTCTTCCATAATCTCCTTCAGCGCAGGTGCACATGGCTGCTCTACTCACTTTACACTTATGATTGCGGCTAAGCACAGCTCCAATGCCATATTTAAGCTTGCTGATGACACTACTGTCGTTGGCCAAATCAGCATATAGGAGGGAGACTGAAAAATCTGGCCAAGCGGTGCCACAACAAACTCCTTACTCAATGTCAGCAAGACCAAGGAAATAATTTTTGACTTCAGGAGGAGGAAACCTGAGGTTCATGAGCCAGTCTCCATTGTGGGATTGAATTTGGAGATGGTCAGCAACTTTAAATTCCTCAGTGTTATGATTTCAGAGGATGTGACCTGCCCCAGCACCTAAATGCAATTACGAAGAAAGCACAGCAGTGCCTCTACTTCCCTAGGAGTTGGCAAAAATTTGGCAGAACATCTAAAACTTTGACAAACTTCTAAAGGTATGTGGTGGACAGTATATATACTGAGTGCATCACAGCCTGGATTGGTAACACCAATGCCCTTGATGGAAAATCCTACAAAAAGTAGTGGACACAGCTCAGTGTATCATGGGTAAAAACCTTCCCACCATTGAGCACATCTACAGGGTGTATTGTCACAGGACAGCGGCATCTATCATTAGGGACACACGCTGCCCAATGATGCTCTCTTCGCACTATTACCACCAGGAAGGTGATACAGGAACCTCAGAACTCACATCACCTGGTTCAGGACCAGTTACTACCCCTGAACCATCAAACTCTTGAACCAGAGGGATAACCTACTCACCCCAGCACTGAACTGCTCCCATAACCTAGGGACTATTTAAAAATACCAATTTGGAATTATTTTCCTAATAATTAACATCAAGTACAAAGAATTTGTATGTTGCTTTCATTAATTTGAATACAACTTTTAAAACAAGTTTGCAGAGTACTAATTGATCCCTGTTATTTGCTGGATGGGCTCATTAGTGCCGCATTGGTATAAAAAAAGCCAGAAGAGTAAGTGCAGGTTGGAAAAGAAGTGCATGCATCTACATGAAAGGATAAAGATTTTTCTGAAGAATTAATGAAAAGAAATATCATAGTTGTTACTATGATCCAACAAGGCTATCTGTTGAAAATCAGAAGATCTAATTAGAGCAATCCAAGCAGGACAGCTATTACAAGTAAACTTGTAAGTAAAGGGATATGGAAACAATATTGCTCAGAAAACTTCTCAGCACTTTGGTTGAAAGTCTTTACAAATGAAGTTAAATGACTGCTGAACACTAATGAACAATGAACCCTGCAACTGAATCAAAGCTCAAATTTCAATCATACTTACTAGCTTGGTGGCTTGCAGATTAACAATAACCAATTTTCCGCCTTTCTTTTTTGTACTAAATGGCAGATTGCCACTCGGTTTGATTTGAAGAGAGCTCCCCAATGTAATGGCCACATCAGACTTTCTGTGGGGATGGAGAAAGCTCAGTAAATTTGCTCTTCCAGGCAATTCCTCATAACCAGCACATAACTAGAATATAAATGCTGGATACTAAGAATAAAATAATAACTTAAAAATTATTGAAAATAACTGAGTATTCCCCAATCATTCACATTTGATTTTCTTAATTTTACTGATTTCCTATTTCATAAAAATGAATAACCAATTGACGTTTCGGGCCAAGACCCTTCATCAGGACAGGATATTACAGGGGAAGATACTGGAATAAGGTGGGGAGGGGATGAAGTAAGAAGCCGGGAAGTGATAAATGGAAAAGGCAAAAGGCTGAAGAAAAAATATGAACGTGGAGAGTGGACCATGGGAAGGAGGAGGGGCATCAGGTGCAGGTGATAAGACAGGTGAGAAGAGGTAAGAGGCCTGAGTGGGGAAATGAAGAAGAGGGAAGGGGGAAGCTGATATAAAAAATTACCAGAAGTTGGAGAAATTGATGTTCATGCCATCTGGTTGGAGGAACTTAGATGAAATAAGAGATGTTGCTCCTCCAATCCAAGAGTAGCCTCATCATGGCTGAAGAGGAGACCATGAACTGACATGTTGGAATGGGAATGGGGATAAGAAATGAAATGCTTTGCCATTGGGAAATTCCACTTTTTGCGGATGGAACTGAAGTGCTTGACTAAGTGGCTGCCAAATCTATGCCGGATCTCTCAATATAAAGGGGTCCACACTGAATAGAGTAAATGATCTCAAAAGAATTGCATGTGAAGTGTTGTCTCAACTGGAACAACTGTTTAGAGTCCTGAATAGAGGTGAGGAAGGAGATGGATGAACAAGCGTAGCACTTCTGTCTTTTACAGGGGTTAATTCCAAGAGGAAGATTAATGGGGAGGGATGAATGGTCAAGGGAATTGTGGAATCCTGTGGAAGGTGGAGAGTTGTTGGGGGGGGGGGGTGTTGGGAAGGTAAAGATGTGTTTAGTGGTAGGGTTCTGTGAAGGTAGTGAAAGTTGTGGAGAATGTGTTGGATGTGAAGGCTCATGGAATGAGAGGTGAGGACAAAATCAACTCTATTTTTGTTAAGACGGCAGATAGATGGGGTGAGGGCTGATGTCCAAGAAATGGTGGTGATATGGATGAGGCGATGAGGGCAGCAACAATGGTGGAGGAAGGAAAACCCTGTTCTTTGAACAAAGAGGACATCTCAGATGTCCTGGAAAGGAAAGCCTCATCTTGGGAAATGTTTCCACCACTCAAAGGTTATGTGGAGAAAGGGGTTGAGAAGGAAAATAGATCAGCCATACTTGAATGGCACAGCAGACTCAATGGGCTAAATGGCCTAATTCTGCTCCTATGCCTTGTCTTACCTGAAGCATTATCCATTTTATCATTGCACATTAGGAATGAATGTGAGAGGATTCAGAATAGAAATACTGCAGCAAAACTCTTAACCCAGCATGTTCAGGACTTAAGCTGCCAGACTAGCAGTGTTGTTTTATTAATGCTTCATCACAGGTCTTTTTAAAAAAAGTAACACAGTGGAGTAATAAATATTCTAGTGAGCTCTAAGCATCATGGGAAATAGAACCAGGTCAGTTTCAAGGGGGCACAGTCAGCAGAATGAGGTAAATTTGAAGATAGCTCCAGAACTGTGGGCCCGCTGAGTGGATGGGCAATATTACAAACATTGCCAGGGAACCATAGGTAATCAATGGTGCCTTTAAAAAAAAAACATCAGATTGGCCAGCTGCACATACCCATTTGCCTTATTCCTTGATGCCAAACCATCCGAGTTTCTGAATGGCCACGTTGTGGATTACTGGAGTTTGACTGTACGCAGAAGAATTTTAGATACAAGGTTATGTACTGCAGCTGATCTCCATGGCTAAGAGATTTACCCAATGTACGAGATCATAGAAGATTAAGGTGAGAGGTAAACAGAGATAAATTGTACCTTAAATGACAACAAACAAGGATTTAAAATGGCATAAAATATGGACTGGGGAGGGAATTCAAAGAACATTGTTTTATAAAATGTGTAGTTATCATCTGGAACAATGATAAGATAAAAGACAGAATCAATCCGGGCTTTCAAAGTGGAAGTAAAATTTAGAGAGCCCTGGAGAGGGGAAAAGGAAATGGAATTGAATGGATTCATTCAAACAGAGGCTGCATATTTTCACAATGCCCTCCCTCCTGTGCCATAATGATTCTATATGGTTTTATGTAGAGAATGGGAAAAAGCTGTTCCTGCATGACAGAATTAGAACCATGGATACTTTGTGTGGTGTTTATTAACTTTAATTTAAGTACCGGAACAGAAACTCACTAGCTTCTATTTTAACCTTTCTGGAATGGAATTGATTCAGTGGCTTTGGGAGAAGGAATTCAATGTAGAAACATGGATTTCTCACGTTACCTGTCTAAATTCACGATGGAAGTTCAAAACAGCAAAAGAAAACAATGAAATGAGATGTAAGCACATAGCCTGAGTAAGGAACTAACTGGTTGCTCAAGACAGACAATAGAACGCAAAGTATCAAAGTAAATGCTAAACTCATTGAAATGCCCTTCAAGGACGTATTTCACAGCTCAGACCCACTGCAGGAGGATCATCCGGCCATACTCACTGCAAGGTCCAGTTAATGCAGAATACCATCTCTGGTAGCAGTTGTCATCAATACCTGCATGGGAGGATTTCAATTCAGCACAGGAAAGCAAAGGTCTGTACTGGGAAGCATATACAGGATTAAGTCCAAGTGTGACGCCCTATTCATGACGCACTAGTGAACAGTGAGTTGGCATAAAGCAGTCAAGAGTTACAAATGCCTGCAGAAGTCACCTACGAATCATTCTGTTCTACTGCCTCATAGAAAAACTAAGGCTAGGCAATAAATAAGAGTCTTGTCAATGGTAACCATTTTTTTTTTAATCATGAAAGTCTAGGGTGCCACGGTAGAGTAGTGGTTAACACAATGCTATGATAGTTTGGAATTCAATTCTGACGCCAGTGTATCTCCAAATAAATAAATATAAATCCATTCAAAACAGCTAGAAATTGGAAATGTGGGGAGAGAAAAGTAGGGTTAATGTAGATGAATGTTTTATGGTTAGCATGGAGTCATGGGTCAAAGGACCTCTTTTCATGCTATATGACTATGATTGAAAACCAGGTTCTGAACACAAAAAAGACAGAAAAGCACACACTCACTGATAGGTTTCAAATGTACCTGCAGGCTTCATCTGCCAAACTGAGGTCCCGGTCAGGTAATGCATCTTCCCAGTCTAAAATGGTATCTCGTAATTTTCCTCTAGATTAAAAATTTAAAATTGTCACTTTACGCAGTACTCTAAAAACATCATCCTACACACAATCTGATCTTTCCAACACTGATAATCAAGAAATGCAAATACATTGCAGTTGTTCTATAACAGAAACTGACCATCATGAGTTAAATAATACAATTCTGAAGCCATTGATTAAGCTGATAAGTGACATTTTAATTTTGTCCACTCATTTAATGTTGAGACTATAGATTCAATTGAATAGACTCGACAGCTTGATGCTAAAGTTAAGATTAATGATGATATTGTTGTCTTTTTTAACATTTGGGATGAAACACATTTGAGTTTGCATGTTTAAGTTGTGTTTCAATTTCAAAATATGTAGTTTAATCCTTGCTTATTAATTAATATACTGCAGGATTAATATGCTGTCACATATACCTTTTGGTTTCAATCACAAATGTAGATTTTTTTTGAGAAGCTACAAAATTGGTGACCATTCTTTTGAGTGCTGAAGAACATTATCAATCAAATTAATTTGGGAAAAGTAATGTTTTTAAAAATTTAAGATCAATAAAGACTCCTAAGACAAAATCAAATCTATCAATGATCTTTGGGGTTTCCAGTGCTAGTGAAGTGACATGTGTACTATACATACATGAATATTTTGATTACAACAGGAGAGGTAGCTTTTATGGAATAATATGATGAGTGAAGCAGACCAGAGGGCAGATTGAGAATATAGAACTAAATTTGCTTATTCACATATTTCAGAGAAGATCATATGTTAATTATTGAAATAGTTAACAACCAGGGCACCACAGTTGCATAGTCATTATTGTAATGCTATTACAGATTGGGGTGTTGGGAGTTCAGAGTTCAATTTCAGCGACCCCTGGAAGAAAGTTCTTTCTGTGTGCATGTGGGTTTGCTCCAGGTTCTCTGGTTTCCTCCCACAATCCAAAAACATACTGGTTAGTATGTTAATTGGTCATTGCAAATTGTCCTGTGATTAGGCTAGGGGTTGCTGGGCAGCATAGCTCAGTGGGCCAGAATGGTCTGTTCTGCCCTGTATCTCTTCATAAAATAAACTATGGTGATTAGACTAGGAACCTGGGCTTGATCAGGTGGGATTTACCATCTTCTGCATTTTATTTTCCAAGATAGGGATAAGACAGGGTGGGACTTCTATTATTAATGGTGCACAACTTTGTAACATACTGTATTATAAATAATACACAAGTTAAAATTCTTTGTGTTTTAACTATAAGTTGGAGGCTGATCTTGACCACTTCCAAAGCTGGATCACTTAAAGATTGGTGGTCAATGGTCACTAAGTGGTCACTAAGTATAAGCACCTTGATGTCCATCATTCATTGGTGCTCAGCCTAAATCCCATTCCCAATATCACTGAAAGTTCATGTTTGAAACACTGATGTAAAAAATTAAGAAAATGTGAAGTAGCAAGTAAGTCAGTAACTAATTATTTGTGGCATGTTTGCAACAATGGAGCACATCTACAACTCCCATGAGTTTATGAAGTCAACGATTATTAATCCTTTTGACTTTTATGTACTCCACCATCACTGCAGCAAAATCTTCTGATACAGGCCAGAAACCCTAAAAAAGTACAGGGAATGTATTTTTGATTAATTTAATGCCTGATTAAAATAAAACAGAACAACCTTGACAATGTTATTAATTCTGCATCTCATTAAATTCTGTTTAATAATGTGAACTGAATTATTTTATTCCATTCTGATTCAACTTGTTATTCAGTTTCTCCCAATAGATATGGTGTACACAGATATATTAAAAAAATGCAAGAAATAGAGGCAAAATAGACCATCTGGTCTTTAGAGTCTGCTCTGCCATTCATGAGCAGAATATCTGATCTTCTATTTCAGTGCTTTATCCCAATAACCCTGAACTCCATTACGTCTAAAGTACTACTGATTATTGTTCTGTACCACAGCCCTCCATTGTGTACTCTAGCCTGAAAAGTACACAAAACTCCGGGTGTGGCCTCCCTGAAAGAAATGCTATACCCCTGAGCAAGACTTCCTGTGTTCAGCTGAATGAAACAGTTGTAGATATGTGCTCCATTGTGTACAAATACCCCAGGTTCCTTTGATCATTAATATTGCCTAATGTCGTACCAGACAGTCAAGCCATTCTGGTGTCAGGATTGGTCTCCCTTCGGATTATCTGGGTCGTGATATGAACATTCCTGACTTTCTGAGTGGCTAGGTTGATGCTCAACCCAGCACGGATGGAAAGCGTGCTCGACTTGGATTCGAACTCGGGAGCCTTCGCTCCAGAGTTTGGAACTGATGCCATTGTGCCACCAGCCAGCCATGTGCACTAAGATGGATATATACACATGCAAATGCTCTATTCCATCTGTGCTGTCCTTGCCCATTCAGATAGTTGGTCTATTTAACTTTGAAGCCCCCAAACTTGCAATTCTACCTAAGATGTCAACAAATATGGAATTATGACATTTGCTTCCCTCAGATCAAACACTGATGCAGATTGAGAAAGCTGGGGTATAGACAGACCACTAGTTACCATTTATTCAGTCATGTTAGGGAGAGTCTATAGTGACAAGATCAAAGCACATCTGGCAGATCTTAAGTTTCTGACTGAACAGGCAGTTTAGGAATGAAACAGAAACATATGAAATGAGGCTCGGAAAACAAAGATTTAGAAGAAATTTTTAAAAAATGTAACTGAGCAAGAAGATAGAAATATTGCAGGAGAATGAGAAGCCTTTCAGCCTAAATCAAGAAAAATGGTAATCTTTACGAAGGGACATGGAATATGAGGATATATTACATGTATTGAGCTGAACTGGCCAAGTCTGGTCATGGTGGCTGTACAGAATCATCACTTTGCTATGAAATAAAGCATTTATGGTCAAAGAGCCTACTCAGTTCACCTTTCAAGTCAACGAACACAAATGACTCTTAAATGTTTCTTCCACAGGGAACATACAGGATAAACAATAAACATGGATATAAATCAACAATGTTATATCGCATAAACAAATTTGTAAAAGATTGACTGAAGTCAGCAGAATGAATCAGACCATTCAAGTGGGAGAGATCTGTACTGGCAGATTTTCTTTTAATAACTTGATTAGAAATCACATAACTAAAAGTTGCCTGGTGCCCAGGAAGAGAGTTCCCACTCCTGATCATCATCTACAAGCTCCTGCTAGAAGATTAAAGGGTATGGAGCACCAGATGTATGCTCCAGTCTATGCATTTTTTTTAGTTTAGTTACCAGAGCATGGATAGAATTTGTATAACTCGACTGCAATAACTATTTTCAGCGACATAAATATAAAGTAAGAAAGCAATGACATCACTTTCAATTTTTATGAATGCGAAGCAACTCTGAGGGGCCGAAGGGTACAAAGTTGCCCCCTCCTTTTTGAGAATCGCAAGATCGCTATTATTTCGGGTCTGAGACCCAGGAAATGAGAGAGAGAGAGACATCCAGAATACACAAGGTTTGGAATGTGTCCTGACATCAGCGGAACGGAACCACTGATAACTGCTATTGTCTCTTGGAGACGGAATTGTGTATTGAGTACTGTACTATTCATTGAAACCCCTCAGGGGACAACCAGAGTGGTCTGGTTGAGGGATTGCATCATCCCAACCTGATTGACATCTGAGACCCCGTGAGTAAGAATAAAAGGGGGGTTGGGGAACACCCCTTTAGACGCACCAGGAGAAACGCTAGAAATCCTGTGATAGCATTTTATAGCAAAAGCCGGTGAGAGCTCATGTGCGTCCTCCCTTGCCGGGGTGGCGGGCTTATCACTGAAGAACGGTTTAGCTAAAGGAGAGGTCACACTTGAACGGCCACGGCAACGAGACACCTAACGGATCGAAATCATAAAGGAAAGCCGGCAAGCTTTGTCTCTCTCCCTCCAACAAAGTGAAACACAGCAACAACCAAAAGACGACAGCTTGTGGAACTGCAGTGAACTTTACATTTCCATCGGACAATACATTATCCCCTAGACAATGATAGAGCTTATTTCTTATTATTATACCCGCACTTTTAGATTTAGTATTGACGTATATTATCTGTACATTTGCATTGATATTATTTTTGTGTATTTTTACTAATAAATACTGTTAAAAATAGTATCATCAGACTTCAACTGAGGTCTCTATCTTTGCTGGTAAGTGACCCAGTTACGGGGTTCGTAACAACGTGGGGCCTCGTCTCGAGATTTGATACCAAATTGGAGGGCCAGTAAATCGGGCTTTTAAGTCCAAACTTGAGATGGTTGCGTGGGTAACCAGACGGGAAACCAGCAAAGATGGACATAGACAAATTCACAGAAAACCCGACTCTGGAGGCGCTAGAGGCTGCCACAAAGTTGGACTTGATAAATATTGTGAAAGGACTAAATCTCGCAGAGGTGAGGTTGTCAATGAAAAAGCGGGAGGTGTGGAGGGCCACAACTCAGTATTATATTGTGAAGAATGTGTTTTCAGCTGAGGTATTGGAAAATATCCCTGAAAAGGTACCAGCTAGTGGGACGGCTCAGTTAGAGTTGGAAAAATTAAGGTTGGAGCATGAAATTGTTAAAACAGCTGGAAGCAGCTGAAAAAGAGAAGGAAAGGGCCGAAAAAGAGGAGGAGAGAGCCGAAAAGGAGAGGGAGTATGAGGAGAAGGAGAAACAGAGGCAACATGAGATGGACATGGAGAAGTTAAGGAAAGAGCGAAGAGCTCAAGGGCCAGATCGAGAGGAGAGATTTAATGTTAGTAGGGAGTTTAGGTTAGTACCTCCGTTCGAGGAGACGGATGTTGATAATTATTTCTTGCATTTTGAAAAGGTGGCAGTGAGTCAGAAGTGGCCCAGATATCAGTGGGTGGTGTTGTTACAAAGTGTGTTAAAAGGGAAGGCACAACAGGCATATGCGGCATTATCTGTGGAGGAGGAGGAGTCTGAGAATTATGAGGGAGTAAAAGAGGCCAACCTTCGGGCCTATGAATTGGTACCTGAGGCCTATACACAAAAGTTCAGAAATTTAAAGAAAGGATGGAATCAGATATATGCAGAGTTTGCCTATGAGAAGGGTGTGCTCTTGGATTGTTGGTGTGCAGCAGAAATGGTGGAAGTAGATTTTCGGTGTCTCAGGGAGTTAATTCTGATTGAGGAATTTAAAGGTTGTGTTTCGGATGATATCCGGATGTATCTGAATGAGAAGCCGAATAAGTCCATATCCGAATTTGCTAGGTTCGCAGATGAATATGCCCTAACCCACAACACAAAGTTTTCCTCGAATAAGAGTTACCAGAAAGACCGTGGGGACGGTAGAGAAAGCCCGCCGGCTGAGGCAGAGATCCAGCTGGGAGCTAGTGGTAAAAATAAGGAAGAGGAAAGGCAAGACGGCAGGAGGGGTCCTGGCTTGACCTGTTTTAATTGTGGAAAGGTGGGTCATATTGCATCTAAGTGCTTTGCTCCGAGGAAGGAGACAGGAAAAGGGACAGAAGCAGTGCCTTTGCAAAGGATCATTATAAATTGTGAGCTGGTATCTGGACCAGTTGAAATAGGGGTGCAATCAGAATTTCCGAGAACTGACGTAGACATCCTTCTGGGTAACGATTTAGCTGGTGGTGAAATTTGGTCAGCCATGGAGCTGACGAGCCAGCCTGTAAGTGTTGAGGACCCGCCCCTAGGTTCCAAGATCTATCCCGCATGCACGACCACTCGCAGCATGTCGAGAAAGACAGCTGAGAAAGAGACCAGTTTAATTCAGGCCGGTATCGATTTGGCTGAGACGTTCTTACCGACCCTATACCAAAAGGGGTTAGAGGGCGGTAAAACAGAGAATAGAGAGGTGAAAGAGAGTAAGGGAGAGGAGGTAGACCTACCCTTAGCCAGGAGGAAATTTATAGAGGCACGGAGCAAAAATGAGAAACAGATAAGGCTGTTAGAAGGTCCAGGGTTGGACATGGATGATCTGTCTGGCTTGACAGAACTGTTTGAAGAAGTTGAAAATTTTAAATGTGTTCCCGATAATGAAATGAGGGCAGTCCTAGATAAAAAGGATGCCATTACCTTGAAGAAGTCTGCTGGGTTGGCAGATGAGGTTGTTTCAGCCCGCAGGGTTGAGTTTACTCCGGAAGGGAGTTGCCCAGAGAGTAACTGGGAGGATCAGGGGAACTTAGAATTTGAAAAGGGGACGGGTATTGAAAGCCTGGAAGAGGCAGATGTCCCGTTTGAGTGTGTTCAAGATGTAGATGCACGTGGTACTGAACCTAGTAATGGAACTCAGGAAAAGTCTGAGGTATTTGATTCAGTTGAAAAGGAATGCAGTCCTTGTGGGTCAGATGGACTTGGTTCAGGGAAGAAAGGGTTAACCATGGTACTAGTGCGAAGTAAGAATTCCCAGTTGTTTGTGTTCGAAGGTGTGTTAAAAGTTAGTGAGGAGATAAAAGGTGGTGAGGTGAATATTATTATTGAAGATGAAAAGTGTAGTTCCTAAATTGAATGAAGAAAATTTAGTCTGGATTGATGTCAGAAGCAGCAACCAGGCTGAAGGGACAACGGCTTGTTAACACGGTGCTTGCAAATCAATTACAGGTTGATTTGGAATGTAAAGGTGCCCCGCGTGCTATTGTTATTCAAGAGTGTGCTGTGAAGAGGCAGAATTTGAAATGCTGTTTGGACAAAGAGGGATTGCTTGCAGATTTTAAACTGAAAACTAATAGAATGAAGGGTCCTTAAGATAAAACTAACGACTTGCTTAAAAATAAAGAATTGTGTGGAAATTCAGCCAATGGGCTATGTTTGGAAAACATTCTTGATAAAATAACTCCTATGAAAGGAGCACGCAAAAGCCTATTCCACACTGGTATACAAGTTAACCACGTGGGAGTTAAATGGAAAAGGGGCGAGGGTTGATGGGATGCCACCTTAAATAACAGGATCCGGTTTTAAGGGATTTCGACAAAGCACATGACTAATAAAGACAACCCCATGGAAGATTGACAGTTAAGTTTGAAAGTAAAATAAAGATTAGTATTTGCATGAACTTTTGTAGTATACACGAAAGCTAAGATCACAACTCTTTAGTTTTGTTTTGCTGAAGAAAAGGAATAAAAATAGGTGGTTATTAAATTGGAGTCTGATGCTACAAGAATTTGTTAACGTACAAGATATTAAAGGAAGGGACAATGTAATCGCTAACTGCTTAGATGCTGAATTGAATGTATAACTGTATTACTCTGTGGTGAAAAACATCTTTTGAATTGTGTTAGATTCTGAAATCCTGTAAGACGCTTTATTAATTAATTTTTACCTGTGACAAAAATCCTAGAAGGAAGGGGGTGTTACGAATGTGAAGCAACTCTGAGGGGCTGAAGGGTACAAAGTCGCCCCTCCTTTTTGAAAATTGCAAGATCACTATTATTTCGGGTCTGAGACCCAGGAAATGAGAGAGACACATCCAGAATACACAAGGTTTGGAATGTGTCCTGACATCAGCAGAACAGAATCACTGATAACTGCTATTGTCTCTTTGAGACGGAATTGTGTATTGAGTACTATACTATTCATTGAAACCCCTCAGGGGACAACGAGAGTGGGCTGGTTGAGGGATTGCATCATCCCAACCTGACTGACATCTGAGACCCCGTGAGTAAGGATAAAAGAGGGGTCGGGGAACACCCCTTTAGACGCACCAGGAGAAACGCTAGAAATCCCGTGATAGCGTTTTATAGCAAAAGCCGGTGAAAGCTCATGTGCGTCCTCCCTTGCCGGTGTGGCGGGCTCATCACGGAAGAACGGTTTAGCTAAAGGAGAGGTCACACTTGAACGGCCACGACAACGAGACACCTGACGGATCGAAATCATAAAGGAAAGCCGGCAAGTTTTCTCTCTCTCTCTCTCTCTCCAACAAAATGCAACACAGCGACAACCAAAAGTCGGCAACTTGTGGAACTGCAGTGAACTTTATATTTCCATCGGACAATACATTATCCCCTAGACAACGATAGAGCTGATTTCTTATTGATTATTATTATACCCGCACTTTTAGATTTAGTATTGACGTATATTATCTGTATATTTGCATTGATATTATTTTTGTGTATTTTTACTAATAAATACTGTTAAAAATAGTATCATCAGACATCAACGGACGTCTCTATCTTTGCTGGTAAGTGACCCAGTTACGGGGTTCGTAACACAATCAATATGTACAAATAAGGAGTCAGAATTAAATGAGGTAGGAAAGGTAATTATTTATTGTTAATGTTTCACAATGAAGTTTGAAGATAGCCCATGTAACAGGAGAACCCCATACCTGCATGCTCGAAGACCTCTTGCCTTCTTAACATCGCACAATCGGCCAGTTAATTTCAGTCCCATGGTGCCAACTACTGAATCTCGAACATACTGTCTATAATGGAAGAACAGTGCAGGAAAAGTTAACATATAATACTGCAGGATATCAAATCACGAGGAATTGCTCACTTCATTTCTCTTTCCATCTGGCATTCAACCAGACAGTAAAGCCAGTGATAACCCAGTGAACTCAAATATCTTAGTCAGGTTATTTTTCAAAAAGAATGATACCAGAGCTAAATGGGTTAGATTGACAGAACAGGCACGTACTTGCTTAACTATAAAGATTAATGGATGTTCAAAAGATTAAATAATTTACAGGGAGAGGGAGAAATTCCATTGAGGAAATCTAAATCAAGGGTGATCTGATCAAAATACTGATCAAAACTACATTAAAAAGCACATTATTCAAAGGTTAATGGAAATATCAAACCTTAAGCCTGAATTAAGTTAGTTACATATTTCAAAACTGAAACTGATAATTGATACATTTTAGTGATAAAAAATATTAAGCTAATGGAGGCAAGATCCAGATAAATAGATGGAAGTGGTTTAAGGTGAAAACACGAAAGATTTAAAAGGAACCAGAGGGCAGCTTCTTTCAGAAAGTAATGTGTATATGAAACAAGCTACCAGAGAAAGTAGTTGAGGCAGGTACAATAACAGCATTTAAAAAAGATTTTGATTAAGTCTATGGATAGGGACATAAGTCGAACTTAGGCATTTGGGACTAGCTTCTGTTATGTATGACTCTAGCACCAAGTCAGATTCATCACAATGACAAAATAAATTGATAACCTATGTTCTTTTTCAATTGTAGCCAACAGTCAATAACTTGAAGGGTTTAATTATTTTAATGAATGACCTTATTTTCAGAGTAGATAAAGCAACAGAGGCACACAAAAACAATACTTGGTAGTATTTTCAATTTGTCCCTGATAAACTACAGAAGACACAAACCACTATAGAATGGGCAGAAGTATGACAAATGTTAATGTTGAGAAATGTGAGGTAATACTTTTTGATAGGAATAGTGAAGAGAGGCAATATAGAATTAAAGATATTGTTCATAAAGGAGTGCAAGAGTAGAGGACCTGTGGTAGGAAGTATGGGTATAAAAGTTATTGAAAACAGTAGGGTGCGTAGAAAAAATGGTTAATAAAGGTATCCAAAATACTAGGCTTTATTAGAAGAGGTAGAGATTATAAAGATCACTGAAATCATGCTAACCCTATATATTGCACTACTCTAGCCTATATTGTTTCAGTTTAGGGAAGATGAAAGAAAAAGGTGGACTGCGTAGGAGGGAAGGGTTAGAGTGATCTTAGAATAAGTTAAAGGTTGGTACATCGTGGGCTGAAGCTTGTAGTGTGCTGTAATGTTCGATGATGTAAAAGTACCGAATAGGGCTCAAATTTACCAAAATATATTCTGAGACAAGGGACTACAGTTAAAAGGACAGAGATATAAGAAAGGCAGCTAAAAGATTTGAGGGCCACAGGAATTATATAGGGAAACTAAATTCTTAAGGATGCTTCAAAACAAGGATGAGAGTTTTAAAATCAAGTATTCAATTAACTGAGAGTCAATGCAGTCAATGAGCAGTGTGATGTGATGGGACAATTCAATGATATAAATAGATTTTATTACTCTGTTAAACAGATTAGTCTAATGGAGGCCAATAGGCATCAGTTGAAATAGTCAAAGGTAAGAGTTAACAAAGGCACAGATAAATGTTTCAATAGCACAGGAAAGAAAGGCAAGCAAAAGTTAAACTCAGCAGTCTCGCTGATGAAATGAGCATGGGATTGGAAGTCTGTTCTAAGACCAAGGATCATGTCTGTGCTGGGCTCTGAGACTAGGACCAGATCTAGAAACAGGTAAGTGTGCATCTAGCACCATATAATACAAGAGTGTGGCGACCGACTTTCTGCGCAGGCGAACCGGCTCACAAATAGCCAGCGAGCGGGTAAAGACTTTGGTAATGCACCTCTGACATCATTTCCACCCGGAGAGGGCGGGTGCTAGGGATTAAATGCCAGCGCCACGAAGTTTGAACAAACTAGTCTCGAAATGGCTTACTGACTGTGTGTCGTCTCTAGCTCTGTATGTAGTACATTGCTACATTGGTGACCCCGACGGTCCAAACGGGATTTGGACCAAAGATGACCGACTCTTCGTCTGTTCATGCAGTTTCGCTAAAACTGCCGACTTTCTGGCCGCTGCGACCACACGTGTGGTTTAGCCAAGCAGAAGCCCGGTTCCAGATTTTGCAGATATCTTCTGATTCCACACGTTACTACCATGTGGTGAGCGCCCTTGACCAGGAGACGGCCACCCAGGTTGCGAATTTCATACAGTCGCCCCCGGAAGAAGGCAAATATGAAGCATTCAAAGTACTGCTCATTGGGACCTTTGGCCTCTCACGGCGTGAGCAGGGTGCCCACCTGCTTCACCTGGACAGTTTGGGAGACAGGCTGCCATCAACATTGATGAATGAGATGCTGGCCCTGACTGATGGACACAAGCCCTGCCTCATGTTCGAGTAAGCGTTACCAGGCCACGTGCCAAACAGCAGACCAGGCCTGGCAGGGGGACGCACACAACACAGAGGCAGGAGTGAGGAGGACAGTGAACAGTGGTGTTTCTACCACCAGCGGTGGGGCACAGAAGCCCGCCGTTGTTGCCCACCCTGCAAGGGCCAGGGCCAGAGCCAGCTGCCGCTAACGGCAGCCTCTTGTACGTCTGAAACAAACAGCTGGGACGCCGCTTCTTGGTCGACACCGGAGCGGAAATCAGCGTCTTGCCCCCAACGAGGTATGACACCCACAACAGGAAGCCAGGACCCACCCTGAGGGCCGCAAATGGCAGCACGATACGGACCTACGGCACCCGCACAGTTCAGCGCCAGACGGTTCACGTGGGACTTCACACTGGCCGCCGTGGCCCACCCACTCCTGGGGGTGGATTTCTTGTGAGCTCACAGCCTGCTAGTCGACTTGCAAGGGAAAAGACTGGTACATGCTGAGACTTTCCAGACGTTCTCCCTGGGTGAAACCAAGTTGCCGGCCCCACACCTGGACTCCATCACGCTGTCGGACAACGAATTCACCAGAATCCTGGCAGACTTTCCATCGATTCTGGCACCGCAGTTCAAGGCTGCCATGCCCAGACACGGGGTACAGCACCACATCCTGACCCAGGGACCACCCCTCCACACCCGCGCACGAAGGCTTCTCCCGGAAAAGCTCCGCCTAATGAAGGAGGAATTCAAGAGGATGGAGGAATTGGGGATCGTATGGAGGTCCAACAGCCCATGGGTCTCCTCCCTGCACATGGTGCCCAAAGCAGCCGAGGGTTGGAGACCATGCGGCGACTATTCCAGACTGAACAAGGCTACAACTCCAGACCACTACCCCGTGCCGCACATACAGAACTTTGCAGCAAACCTGCACAGGGCAAGAATCTTTTCCAAAGTAGACCTCGTCTGGGGATACCATCAAATCAAGACATCCCCAAAACAGCACTCATTACTCCATTCGGCCTGTTCGAGATCCTCCAAATGCCGTTCGGCCTGAAGAATGCCGCACAGACGTTCCAGCGGCTAATGGATGTGGTGGGACGCGACCTGGACTCTGCATCCATCTATTTGGATGACATCCTTATAGCCAGCAGCAATCATCAGGAGCATCTGTCGCAGCTCCGCCAGCTCTACTCCCGCCTGAGTGATTTTGGCCTCACGATCAACCCGGTCAAATGCCAGTTCGGTCTCGATACCATCAACTTCCTGGGCCACAAGACGGGGCAACACCTCTGCCCGCCAAGGTAGACGTGATCCGCCACCTTGCCCGGCCCAATACGCAAAAAGGCCTGCAGTTCTTTGGTATGGTGAACTTCTACCACCATTTCCTCCCCTCAGCAGCCCGTATCATGCGCCTTTTGTACACCCTGATGTCGGGTAAAGGCAAGGACATTACTTGGGACGAGGAGGCCGCGGCCGCTTTCGTTAAAGCCAAGGAAGCCTTGGCAGATGCCGCAATGCTGGTGCATCCCAGAACGGTCGTTCCGACCGCCCTCACAGTGGACGCATCCGACACAGCAGTCGGTGGGGTGCTGGAGCAACTCATCAAGGGGTGCTGGCAACCCCTGGCGTTCTTCAGCAAGCATCTACGACCACCAAAACCCAAGGACAGTGCCTTCGACCGGGAGCTGTTGGCACTGTATCTGGCAATCCGGCATTTCAGGTACTTCTTGGAAGGTACTTCACCGCGTTCATGGACCACAAACCATTGACCTTCGCGTTCACGAAGGTGTCCGATCCCTGGTCGGCTTGCTAGCAGCGACATCTGTCCTACATCTCCGAGTACACGACGGATATCCAGCACGTCTCAGGAAAGGACAAGGTCGTGGCGGACGCATTCTCCAGACCCGCTATCCAGGCCCTGTCCCCGGGGGTGGACTATGCAGCACTAGCGGAGGCGCAGCAGGCAGACGACGAGATGCCCAGCTACAGGACCGCAGTTTCGGGTTTGCAGCTGCAAGATTTTCTCGTAGGCCCAGGTGAGAGGACCCTCCTGTGCAACGTGGCTACCGGCCAACCTCGCCCGATCGTCCCGGCAGCCTGAAGGCGGGGAGTTTTCGACTCCATACACGGTTTGGCGCGCCCATCTATCAGGACAATCGTCTGGCTGGTCTCCAGCAAGTTCGTGTGGCACTGACTTTGCAAGCAGGTCAGTGAATGGGCCAGAATGTGTGTGCAGTGCCAAACAGCCAAGGTGCAGCTGCACACTAAAGCCCCGTCGTAGCAGTTCGAACCCACCCACCGGAGGTTCGACCACATTCATGTGGATATCATGGGCCCCCTACCAGTATCCCGAGGAGCGCGGTACCTCCTAACTATGGTAGACCGGTTCATGAGGTGGTCCCGCTCACCGACACATCTGCTGATTCCTGCACCTGAGCACTGATTGCAACCTGGGTAGCACGCTTCAGGGTACCGGCCCACATTACCTCTGACAGAGGCACCCAGTTCACCTCCAGCCTGTGGTCGGCAGTGGCCAGCCTGTTGGGAACTCAGGTACACCACACAACTGCCTACCACCCACAGTCAAATGGACTAGTGGAACGCTTCCACCGTCACTTGAAGTCGGCTCTCATGGCCCGCCTGAGAGGACCTAACTGGGTGGACGAGCTTCCCTGGGTTCTGCTTGGAATTCACACAGCACCCAAAGAGGATCTGCACGCCTCGTCAGCCGAGTTGGTGTACGGCGCACCCCTGGCCATCCCAGGAGAGTTCATACCAGCCCCAAGGGATCAAGAGGAAGAACCCACAGCAGTCCTGGACAGACGACGTGAAAGGCTCGGCAACCTGGCCCCCATACCGACTTCACAGCATGGACGGACCCCAAACCATGTACCCAAAGACCTGCAGAACTGTAAGTTTGTGTTTCTACAAAGGGGCGGCCACCGGCCACCGCTACAACGGCCATACAAGGTGATCAACAACAACAGGTCCATGTACGTTCTGGACATTGGGGGGAAAGAGGAGATTTTCATGGTGGATTGACTCAAACCAGCCCATGTGGACTTAGCGCAGCCGGTCGAGGTTCAGGCACCGCAGTGCAGAGGTAGACCTCCCAAACAGAGGCTGATCCAGACTATGGTCATTGGGGGGGTGTATCGCTGGTTCTGTGGGGGGGGGGGGGGGGGGGGTTATGTGGTGACCCATTTTCTGTGCAGGTGAACTGGCTCACAAATAGCCAGCACGCGGGGGAAGATTTTGGTAATGCACCTCTGACGTCATTTCCACCCAGAGAGGGCGAGCGCTAGGGATTAAATGCCAGTGCTGCGAAGTTTGAATAAACTAGTCTCAAAATGACTTACCAACTGCCTATCGTCTCTGGCTCTCTATGTAGTACATCGCTACAAGAGTATGGAATTGGTGGATACAGTTTTATTTCCTAAAATATTAATCTATTTAGCTTTTTATTTATTTCCTTGAATGGACAAAATAAAACATGCTTTTTGTGAATGGCCCATGAAATACTCGATCTGGCCTTCCCATGAAAATAGACCATAGGAGCAGAATTAGGCCATTTTGCCCATCGAATCTGCTCCACCATTCTGATAGAGCCATGCCTGATCCTTTCTTCCCCTCCTAAACCCCACTGCCCGACCTTTGATGCTGTGTTCAATCAAGAACCCATAATTTCTGCCTTAAATATACCCATTGATCTGGCCTCCAGAGCTACCTGTGGTAACAAATTCCACAAATTCACCACCCTCTGGCTAAAAAAATTTCTCCACAGTTGTTTAAAATGGACACTCCTCTATCCTGAGGCTGTGTCCTCTTGTCTTAGACTCCCCCACCATGGGAAACATCCTTTCCACATCTACTCTGTCCAAGCCTTTCAAAATTCGAAAGGTTTCAATGAGATCTCCCCTCATCCTTCTAAATTCCAGCGAGTACAGACCCAGAGCCATCAAACGTTCCTTGTATGATAACCTGAAATCATCCTCGTGAACCTCCTTTGGAACCTCTCCAATGCCAGCACACCTCTTCTAAGATGAGGGGCCCAAAACTGTTCACAATACTCAAGGTGAGGCCCCACCAGTGCAGCATCACATCCCTGCACATCTACTTGACTCAACCTGCAAGTTAACCTTTAGGGTGTTCTGCACAAGGACTCCCAAGTCCCTTTGCATCTCAGATTTTTGGATTTCCTCCCCATTTAGAAAACAGTCTGCACATTTATTTCTACCACCAAAGTGTATGACCATGCATTTTCCATAGTGAAGTATTTCATTTAATTGATGTTAATTCGAAATAAAGATAGCACAAGTTGCATTTTCAATTAGCTTTCATCTGATTCCTGGTCTATATTAAACTACCAACTCTCAAATTATGTGAAATTTTATTGTTCAGCAGAATTTACGCAGTAATTATTTCCAAAAACTGCAGATTAACTTTCTCAACTGGATGAAGCTATTTTTGTTTTCCTTAGCTGTGTGATGAAGCTACATCAAAGCTCTACTTAGCATACCAACACCAAACATGAAATTTCTTTATCAGTGCTCAATTTCCTCAAATTCAGAAAGGCTACTGAGGTTAGATCATCACCAGTCAGCAATGATTACTCTGTTGTGGCCAGAGAATCACCTGTAATTTACTACTTCCTCTCACGAGCCAGAGCTTATTACCATGTGCACAAGTATAAAGTACAGATTCAGTGAAAAACTTACTTGCAGCATCAGCACTGGCACACAGGTACAGACAACAAACAGAATATAAATTATACATGAGAGTGGAGAGAGAAAAAAGGCTGCATAAATAAGACCGGTACATAAAAAAGATAAAATTAGAGACAAATCAAAGATAGAGCAAGAGGTGGTACATAGTATTCTATTGCTAAGCTAAAGATAGGTTGTGCAGGTTTGTTCCAAGAACTTAATGGTTATAGGAAATAGCTATTTCTGAACTGGATGGTGGGGGCCCCTGATGACAAATCCCACCTTCATGAGGCAGCACCACGTACTGTCTATAGCTTTCTGCTTTCGGGTGCAATGGAACTGCTGTATCAGGACACAATGCAACCAGTCAGGATACTTCCAACAGTTCACCTGTATGTTTCCCTATACCATTACCTCCCATGGCCACCAAGGACTTAACTTTGGCTTACTACTTTCCATCAACATCTGGTCCCTCAGCAAATCAGCTAAATAAACATTGAATGAGGTTCCACCTCTACATTGACGATATCCATTCTTCCCTAATACAATTCGAGAAGGTAGAGACAGATGGGTTTAAGGAGTTAGTTCAAACACACAGTTCTAAAGTGGGCACTTCATTCAGTGATAACACCTGGGGTCTAACATTTATTCCCATGGAATCCCACTAGTCACAGCTTCTCAATTAGAAAATTATCTGCTTATTTATTCTTCATTAAGAGCTAGCTGTTGCAGAATACTCATGGAAGGAGAGTCCACGTCTTTAGATGATGTTGCAATGGAATAGCACATACAAAAGGAAAAGCAGTTAGTGATGACAGATGGTTGGTGGGCCACAGGGTGTTATTTTGCTCAAAAGCCAATTTGTAGGTACTTCCGTTTTGAGTAGATTAATATGAAACTAGGCAAGGACAAACTCCTAAGTGGACAATGAAAAAAAGCTATTAGTGAAACCTCAAACACAAGAATATCTGCAGATGCTGGCAATCCAAAGCAACACACACAAAGTGCTGGAGTAACTCAGCAGGCTAGGGAGCATTGATGGAAAAAGAGTACAGCCGATGTTTTGGGCAGAATCCCTTCACTAGGATGGGAAAGGAAAGGTTGACGTCAGAATAGGGTAGTGGGGGAGGAGAGGAAGAAGTATAAGGTGACAGGTGATAGGTGAAACTGGGAGGGAGGGTTGAATTAAAGAGCTGGGAAGTTGATAGGTGAAAGAGATAAAGGGCTGGAAAGGGGGAATCTGATAGGAGAGAACAGAGACCATGGAAGAAAGGGAATGGGGAGGAGCACCAGAGAGAGATGATGGGCAGGTAAGGATATGGTGAGGGAGGGAAACAGGAATGGGGAATGGTGAAGGAGACAAAGTGGGAGAGGCAAATACTGGAAGTTCAAGAAATTGATGCTCATGCCATCAGGTTGGAGGCTACCCAGACAATATAAGGTGTTGCTCCTCCAAACTGAGTGTGGTCTCATTGTGGGAGTAGAGGGGACTGTCTTGTCAGAATGGGAATGGGAAGTAAAATTGAAATGGGTGGCCACTGAGCAATCCCACTTTTTGTTGTGGACTGAGCAAAGGTGCTGGACAAAGTAGTCTACTAAGATTTGTACAACACTTTACAGTACCAGCGACCTGGGTTCATTTCCTGCTGCTCCCTGTGAGAAATTTGCATACTCTTTCTGTGACTGCATGGGTTTCCTCCGGGTTCTCTGGTTTCCTTCCACGATCCAAAGACATACTGGTTGGTAGGTTAATTAGTCACTGTAAATTGTCCCCAAATTAGGCTAGGATTAAATGGGGGGGGGGGGGGCGGCGGAAGATTGCTAGGCAGTGAGAAGGGCTTACTCTGCATTGTATCACAATAAATATTGTTGACAACATTCTTCAAGCATACAAAACTATGAAGTGTCACTAAAAATTCATTTTCTGCATTCCCATTTAGGCTTCTTCCCTGCAAACCTTGGCACTGTCAGTGATGAGCATTGTGAAAGGTTTCACCAGGACATTGTGGTGATGGAGAAACGGAATCAGGGCAATTTGAATCCTTCATACTGGCTGATTATTGCTCGACACAAGCGAGAAGCCTCAGACACTGAATACAAATGAAAATCATCAACAAAATATTTTTAACTTAGTTGAACTATTGTAAAACATCAGAACCATTAAGGAATTAAATGCATTATATCAATAAAAGTTAATTTCTTGTTTCTCCAAATTCCTAAATGATACAAAATGTCTGAAATTATACTTGTGCTCAGCTTTAAGCGGTCTATCATTACCACAAAGGATTTCTGTAGAAGCAACACTGCTGTCAAGTGATTTTAGTCTCCTGAAATAAAGACAATGGGAAAACAAACAATTCATTTAACCTCATGGTAAGACACTGCACAGAGCTATGGCTATGAACTACAAAAATGTATAAAACTTACTTGCCACATTTGGTGCATTCTTCCACAAACATATTACCGTGCAGCTCGGAAAGCTTGTCCCTGAGAATGGAAACACAGAGTAAATGTGAAAATACATTGTCAATTCTACTTATGCACACAGATGTGTTAGAATTTACAGCACAGAAACTGTACAACTAGCTCACACTTTACACTCTACATGAACCACTTGCATCCTATTTTGTTTGTCACCAGTTAACCCTTTCACCCTGATGTACAAGCTGCCCTAGGTTACTCAACTTCACATGGTAGCAAGTATCACATACTGAACACACTTGATAATCCCAAATTCCTCATCTCAGTTGTGTGACGTTTTTACAGTAACAAGTTTTGGACTTATTGCTGCTCCAGTGGGCAAGTCGCAACTGTTCATGTATCAGGAATGTTTATGGTGTGGAAAGTTAGCCAGTGGAAGGGTCAGTAGTGAGATAGAGGCCAGTAGGTGATAGGTAGATTGAGGATGGGGAAGAATACAGGCAGATGTAACCAAGTAGGGGAGGACTGGAATTAGGAGACTGGAGAAGGTAGTAGATGGAAGAAGGCAAATAAAGGGCAGATCGAGCCAGGTTGCAGTGGTGGAGGAGAGGGAGGGAATAAGGAAGGTAGAGACATGCTAAAAGATGTAAGATTTTTTAATATAGATTAGCTTTATCTATCGCATATACATCAAAGCATACAGTGAACTACATCATTTGTATCAATGACAAACACAGTCCAAGGATGTGCTGGGGCTAGTCCGCAAATGTCACCATGCTTCCAGCACCAACATAGTATGCTCACAACTTACTAATGGGCACAAAAATAGTAACTCTGGACTGGATCAAAAACAGGTGGTGGCTGGAACATAACAGGAAGGGTTACCTGGAATAGCAAATTTCAGTGTTCATATCATCAGATTGTAGTCTACCAAGGCAGAAAATGAGGTGTGGTTCCTCAGCTTGCTTTGGGTCTCGCAAGAGTTGCCAGGTTAGTGTGTGAATGAGAAGGAGAGTTGAAATGACAAGCAATGGAGAGGCCAGAATGGTCACAGCCTTTATTTTTGCTTGTCTCCACCTATCAACCACCTGAGTTTGCTTTGTAATTCATCCCCTGCTCCTCCCTTAGCTGGTTCTATTTGAATGTTATCCTTCATTTATCTTCAGTTGACTAAATACCTTCTGGCCCCCATTTCACTAATACAATTCTCTTTATACTAGCTATCATTCTTCTCCACACTCAGCTCTGATGTAGGATATGACATGTTGACAATTCCTTTCCTTCCATAGATGCTGCTCAACCTGTTGAATTGCTTTAGCAGATCGATTGTTGCTCCTGATTTTAGGATTGGCAGTCTCTTGTGTCCACATTTTTATGCTTGACATCCTGAAACAAATTTGCTATTCCGGACTCACAGCAACACATCACCAAATCAATGGACAGAGGGAATAATTAAAGGATGTTCTCAAAGTCTCCTTTGCAAATTGTAACATTATTAGACTGCTGGGAATCCGTGGCAACCAGTTGCTCAAAATGAAGCATTTGGGATACACTGAGTATGTTAACTGCATTTGTCAGGAGCACACAGATGCCAGCTTAAATAGTGGAAGGCATGTAGCCTCTACCAACCCATCAATCATTCATGACCCTGTATGTGAGATCCACACTGGCCTGATTAGCCCTTTTAGAGTCCATAGAACTTGGAGTTAAGTGAGTCACTCTTAACTCCAAGGAGCTACCTAAGAAGTATCAATCTTCTATTTTTTGGTGTTTTGTGGTGTTTACGACTCCCTTTTAGATTTTGTCAAAAAACTGAGCAATTTGCTAATTTTGATGTCAGTTCAATTAATAACTCGCAGTAACTTATTATGGCTAGCTTTTCAGATGTAACAGTTAGCAAAGACTGCTGCTGGATCCAACTGTTTAATTCTTAGACTGTTTAATTGTTATTTCTTTGCAATCTAACAATCTGTCTATACTTTAAGTAGTCCTTATATGTACATAACAGTTTAATATGCCCCTATACAAAGTATAATTCTGGAAAGTTCTCGCAGTTTTATTTTGCATTACTTGAGTAAGTGCTTTCCCTTTGGTTAACTTGGTACTGCAGTACTGGATATTAGTTTTCTAATTGGTCTTGTCTATAGATTTGAGTTGAAGTTTCCTTTTCTGTAAGGATATAAGATAGCTAAACATGAAGCCATGCATAGCCAGTTTGTCCTCCTAAGTTCTTTAATTTTAGCTTCCTTGATCACTGTCTATTAAAATTTCCTCTGTCAACTTTTAATAAAATAATTGTGAAGCAACAAGTTTTATGCCTCATTCCTGACTTCAAAAAGAACCTTGGATTTAAATATCAGGATCCATCCCTGTCGGTAATTTATAAATTGGCAAATTAATCTTAAAGCAAGCAAATAAAATAACTGACATGCAAGGAATATAAAACATGCTGGGTAAAACTAGGTGGGTAGCTGATAAATCTAGAAAGGATTATGCAGTGGGAAAATTTTGTGAACCTCTATTCTGGAGGAATAGAACTGAAAAGTAGACAAGCTAAGTAAATACACAAATCATTGTGTTGACCATAGCTAAGAGCATCAGACCACTCTGACCTTCATTTCACAAATCAAGATGAAGAAATAATACCTATATTGCAGAAATGAAGAACAATGAATAGACACTGAATAGACACTTCAGGCTAATAAACAGAAGTCAAAGGTATTTAGTGCAAGTCTTTTAAGACAGGGGTCACCAACCTTTTTCTGCACCGGTTTAATATTGGCAATATTCTTGTGGACCGACCGATGGGGGTGGGGAAGGGAGGGGTGTGTTAACCATGACCAGAATATAGGTGATAAGTCAACTGTAAGTCACTTATAAGTGGCTAATACACTCAATTTTGCTTCTAAAAGGATTTATCTAACAAATTTAATATTAAACACACAGCGCACATTTTCCTCGCATGAATATAGTGATAGGTCAATTATAACTCACTTATAAGTAAATAGCATCATAACATTTTAAGTAACGTTTGGATATTAAACACGCAGCACATATTTTCCTCGTATGAACATATAAAATTATTGCAACATACCAGTGAGAGGACAAGGTAAGGGCTGGAGGTCCCCATGCTGGGTCCGCGGCGGTCGCAGTCTGGAGAGAACGACTGACCGAGCGAGGAGTGCGACAGAGCGCCCGCCTGCCCGCACCCCCCTTGTAGGTAAGTAGGATCTATCGGCCGACAAAAGTTTGGTTCGAGGGATGACTTTCAGTAGATCGCAGCGGGTAGCTGCTCTGCTACTTACGAAATCCTGAGCCTGAATTAGGTCGTCTGCGAATATTTTAGCACCGGGTTCCCCACAAACATTTGGTGTGCTAAACAGATTTAGAGGCGGCGCCCATCTGTCTGCGCTCCAGGCCAGTAGCAATGGCACTTCTCACCGGCTGCACAAGGCGGCCGGTTACCCGAGGCCAACCAGTGGTCCCTGGTGCGAGGGTATCACTGCGTTTAGGTGACCGATGACCTCGCATGGGTAATGACTTCACGTGCATAATGACCTCGCATGCGTTCAAGTTCAACAGTGGGTATGACAAGGAATGAGGAAAGGTGCAGCTGACTCATATCGTTTCATATCGCCAAATCGTATTGTTTCCTCGTGGCCCAATAGCACATGCTTTGCGGCCTAGTGGTTGGGGACCACTGTTTTAAGACTTTGGGATTTGATATGATAGATTTAAGAAATACGTCCCCTTTTGGAGGTGTTCAAAACGAAGTTATTGAGTTCAAGCAGACACTAATAAATCAAGGCTAATTTCTCTTAATGAGATTTTTTAAGTTCAGTTAGCTTCTGAAGTAGCTCACTTAGCAAGGAGCTAGACAAGTAGACAAGGGAGTAAATATAGAAAGGATATGGTGATGTAATAAAGTCAAGAGGAGCGTGAGATGATCTGCATAGACCTTGTGCCAAATGGTCTGTTTCTGTGTTGCAATTTCTATATCCTAATAAAAACTAGACAGTCATGAGCAGGTTGTTAGTAAGTGACACCTGACAGCTTTTTTTTTTGTGGTTAGTGCCGCTGAAATTTTAAACAATGATAGTGCTTGGAAATTCATAATTGGCTGTAGTAATTTTATTCAATGCAAAAAGTAGGTGGACTCTTGTTGAAGATAGTCAATGTCTGGCAAGTAAAATTTACACCACTTGTCTGCATATGCCCAAATGCATCTGCATTTAAATCCATATACATAATATTGATCACTGTCAATAGGAAAACCCATATAAGATTTTAAAATATAAGAAAATAAAGAAAATGAAGGCATAGAGATCCTACCTGGGAAATCCCGACCGTACATGAAGCCCATCTACATTCTGGCTGATCACATACTTCACAATGCCAACCCTTTGAAGTGCCACAAGTGCCATATGAGTCTTAGAAGGCTTGGCTTCCTCAAAAGTGGTGTCAAATTTGGGCTCCAGGCCCTGTTCCTCCATCGTCCAAACACCACGAGGTCCCCTGTTGAAAGCATCAGTAAGAGTTTACAAATGAAGCTTGCAAAGCTGCATGTTGTAGCCCCTTGAGTTACACAATGGAAGTAACGCACATTCAAAACATAATGCAGTGGATTGCAGAGAAGTCGTCATATTTCACAAGGATTGGAGAGGTTGTAATGAGAGACGCAGAGATGACAGAGGAACTGAATGCATATTTTGCATCAGTCTTCAGTGGAAGACATCTGCAGTATACTGGACATTCAAGAGTGTATCAGGGAAGTGAAATACATGCAGTAAAAATTACAACTGAGAAGGTGCACAGGAAGCTTAATGGACTGAGGATGGATAAGTCTCCTGAACCTGATGGAATGTACTGTCAGGTTCTGAGAGATTGCGGAGGCATTAATAATGACCTTTCATGAATTGATAGATTCTGGCATTGTACCAGATGACAGGAAAATTGCAAATGTTACTCCGCTATTTAAAAAGGGTGGGAGGCAGCAGAAAGGAAACTATAGACCTGTTAGCCTGACATCAGTGGTTGGTAAGTTTTTGGAATTGATTGTTAGGGATAGGATTATGGAGTACCTGGAGGCACATGACAAAACAGGCCAAAGCCAGATGGTTTCCTGGAAGTTTTTTGAGGAAATTACAAGCAGTGTAGACAAAGGAGATGCAAATGTGGTGTGCTTGGATTTTCAGAAGGCCTTTGACAAGGTGCCATAGATGAGGCTGCTTAGCAAGATAACAGCCCATGGAATTACAGGGAGCTTACTGGCATGAGTGGAGCATTGGCTGATAGGCAGAAAACCAAGAGTGGGAATAAATGGATCCTATTCTGGCTGGCTGCTGATTACCAGTGGATTTCCACAGGGGTCGATGTTGGGACCACTGCTTTTTACGATGTATGTCAATGCCGTGGACTATGGGATTAATGGATTTATGGTTAAATTTGCTGATGATACAAAAATAAGTGGAGGAGTGGGTAATGTTGAGGAAACAGAGAACCTGTAGAGAGACTTAGATAGTGTAGGGGAATGGGCAAAGAAGTAGCAATTGAAATACAATGATGGAAAGTGTATGGTCATGCACTTTGATGGAAGAAATAAACGGGTAGACTATTATTTAGATGGGGAGAAAATTCAAAATGCAGAGATGCAAAGGGACTTGTGAGTCCTTGTACAGGATACCCTAAAGGCTAACTTCCAGGTTGAGTCAGTGGTGAAGAAGGTGAATGCAATGTTGGCATTTATTGCTAGAGGTATAGAATATAAGAGCAAGGATGCGCTGTTGAGGCTGTATAAGGCACTCTTGAGACCACACTTGGAGTACTGTGTACAGTTTTGGGCTCTTTATTTTAGAAAGGAGAAGGTTCAGAGAAGATTCATGAGAATGATTCCAGGAATGAAAAGGTTACCGTATGAGGTACGTCTGGCAGCTCTTGGACTGTATTCCTTGGAGTTCAGGAGAATGAGGAGGGATCTCATATAAACATTCCAAATGTTAAAAGGCCTGAACAAATTAGATATCCAGGACAAGAGGGCATGACTTCAGGATTGAAGGATGTCCATTTAGAACAGAGATGTGGAAAAATTACATTAGTCAGAGGGAGATAAATCTGTGGAATTTGTTGCCACGAGTGGCTGTGGAGGCCATGTCATTGGGTGCATTTAAGACAGAGGTAGATAGTTCTTGATTAGCCAGGGCATCAAAGGGCATGGGGAGATGGCAGGGGTCTGGGGATGACTGGAAGAATTGCATCAGCCCATGGTTTAAAGGCGGAGCAAACTGAATGGGCCGATGGCCTACTTCTGCTTCTCTATCTTATGGTCTTATGACCCATGGTCAACCTTGTTAGAAATGTGACCTGACATACATTATGATCAGTGCATCCTATATGGTTATGGTACACATAAGGAGGGAACATATTGCTAGAATGAGTCTAACTGGGATGGAGAGGTAACTGCATATGGAATACACAAATTTATACTGGTATTATAAATGCATTAAAATGCAAATAAAGAGCTCACTTTCAGAAAGTAGAAATGTTAAATTTTGGCTGGCTCTCACTTAGGAGAATAGCACTAGGTTCTGATTCCCATATTACAGTCACTGAAGATGCAGAAGTGATTCACATGCTATAAACTAAACTGAAAGTATATATATATTTGCACAGAATTAAGCTGAACAGACTACAGCTCCTCTCTAGATATGGGTGATTTATTGATATTTGAAAGTTAAATAGTTTTGTTGGGAACATGCCAATTTATGAAGGAACCCAAAAATAAAATATAAAATAGTAACCAATACAGATCTCAGTCAGAACAACTTTATCTAAACTGGCAAGAACAGTTAAGAAGAAATGGTACACAGACATTTAATAGCAATCACATAGCACAAAGGAAAAGAATAGTATTTATCCATGAAGTGGGTTGATGTTAAGAGTATATTCACAGTCCATTGTTTCATAAGTATTATCCAGTGTAAATTCTAAAAACCAAGACTTTATTCAGTTAAAGACGTTTACACACAATAATTTATCAGTTTGAAATAGATTCATATCCTCTTGTGGGAGAAGCTAAAAGCAGGGTCACAACTTAAAAAAAAGGAGACGAGAGATCAAATACATGAAGTGAGCTTATTTCTTTTAGAAACTGTCAGAACTTTTTTCCTTAAAGGAGGTGAAAGCAGAAGTTTTAAAATGCATAGTTAGAAAAGATTATTGCCAAGAAAGGGCCTATTTTGCACAAATGGTAAAAAAAACAGCTCTCAGGTAAAGTCCTGTTCATCTGTGGTAACAGCAGAGGGACAGAAGCTTGCCATTGATGGCAATTGATAATAGTTGAAATAAACAAAAGGCATTGTGTAGGAAAACATACTCAAGCATTACTGCATCTTATACAGCCCACATAATCACAAATTTAAAGCTGGGCTTAACTGCAGATTTTCAACATCTTGAAAACATTAAGTATAAGATGTAAGGTCCAGCAGAAACACTGTGCCACCTACTGCTTTAAATTCAACAAGGCAAAGCACTTTTTGCTTTCATTCTGAAATATTTCAAGTTGCTCCATCACCTCATGATAACTTAGTGAACTATCAACTTATTTGCTGCTTTGCCCTACTATTTAAAGGCAAGTTTCAAAATACTTCAAGGTAAACACAGATCTACTACAACCTAGGCCCTTAAGGTTTGTGACTAAGTATTTGTCTGCTTGGAAATGGGTAGCAGACTGCACAAACTATCATGGAGTATTCCACTGCATCACCTACAGACATCTGGAGAGCACTGTTGACATCAAATAAATATGTTTTCCTGTCTGCTGAACAATCTGAAAATAGCACTCTTCAACACAACAACTTGCAATTAAATAGCTCTTTAAACATAGTAAAACATTCCACAGTACCAAGTAAATGTACTCTCAGAACGAGGCAATTATGTGTTACCAAAATTTAAACCAGATTAAAGGGATATTACAATAAACTTGGTCAAGTAGTCAGATTTTAAATGAACATTCTGGATGAGAAGAACTCCATGGAGGAAATTTCTGGAACTCAAAGGCTACCATAGATGGCCATTAACATCAGGAGTGTGCATGAGACTAAAGATGAAACATGATTCTAAAGTATGCACATATGCAATGAAAATTGCAGCAGCAACACAGGTACATAGCATCATATACATAACATTCACTAGAGAAACACAGAATTTATACTGAAAGTTAAATTATATTGAAAGAGATCACAAACATAATGACAGGAAGGTCGCGAAAAGATGAGAATTGTACTGTTGAAATACTACCCAAGATGAGAACAGTGTGGGTCAAAAAAGGTAGTGGTGTTAGTTGAACAGGACATGGTACAAATTAGGACGTAGGCTGATGGAGTTTGGATGAACTCAATACATGGAAACATATTCCAAATCTGAAAACACAGCATAAGAGATGAAGGCTGAGGAAACAATAGGCTGAAAAAGACCATTTTATGGGAGGCTTAATTGTCCAAACTAGCACAAATGGTCTATAGGATAAAGGTGATGATGAACTGAGGGCACAGATGTTAATTTGGGAGTTTGACAAACCGTTACTGAAATGTGATGTGACTGCTGAACATTCTTGACATAGGGCTTTCATGATAGCCATAAAACACAGTCCTATCAGCTGTCACAGTTACATCTGGGAGGAGTGATATATGAGAAAGATCAATAAATGAGGCAACCTTGGTTGAATTGTACAACAAAAAAGAGCAATCACATTAATGGGAACATACTATTCCTACTGAATATTTAGACAGAGGTAGACAATTATTAATTATATATCCAAGACATGTCAAAATGATAAATGAATGATAGCTGGGAATCTCAACAATTCTGTAAGTAATATGAGAGTAGCAGAATAATGGGTTTAGAAGAAACTGAATTCTTGAATGCATTAAGAAATATTTTAAGTATAACAAACACAACAGGAGTACAACAGTGTTAGTGAAGGAACACTGGTAAGTGGAAAAGGTAGCAAAAAGAGTAGTGATTATGAGTTGTATTTAGTATGGCTATGAAGGACTAAAGGTGGATCAGAGTAGTTCTAAATTGGAGCAAGGTTAATCTTACAAGACTAAAAGACTATTTAATACAAATAGAAATGGCTCCTTGAAGCCAAATCTGTCGGAGCTATTTAAGGTTTAAGTACTGAACGTTCAGAACAAGGAAGTATCTATCAGTAGGGCAAGAAGACCCCAATTCTAAACTCATAAAAATACAGGGCAGAACAAAGTGAAAAGGTGCTGAAAGCTCAACATAGCAGAATCTGGCTGTAAAGGTGCACTGGTGAAAACAGATAACAATTTAGACAGGTATGAAAAATGCTGGCAGGCAAAATCTAAGCACCCTCAAGATATTCTACAAATGCATGACAGGAGAGGATTAGAAAGTGAATTATATTCAGAAGTAAGGGATTGATTATGGATGCTGAACATGTGTAACGTTCTCAATGAATATTTTGCATCTGTTTTCACCAGAGGGAGATTTAGATAAGCACTTAAGTTGAAGGGGAATAATGGGAAGCAATAGAAATAATGAACAATGAGAGAGATAATGCAGCATTCTTAAAAGTGAATAAACTACAATGACAAGATTTGCCTGCCTACAAATCTGTGAAGGCAAATACACAAATGGAAAACTGGCCTCTATTTGCTAGGACATGGAAATAAGAACAGGGACGTCACATTGGAACATGTTAAGCCATAGCTTGAGCCCTGTGTAGAGTTCTGGTCATCACATAATAAAAATATTAGTGCTATAAGTGTGGAGAAGATTTACAAGGATCTTGTTACAGCTATGAGGGAAAATGTCTAAGCTTTGGTTGCTTCTGTTGGAACAAATTACTACAAGTTATAATACAGTAAATAAATAGTGCAAAAGAGGATTAGTGAGGTAGTGAGGAGAGGAACTGACAGGAAAAATATCCTGCTCATTGAGGAGTGGGGATGGGATCTGCAACACACTACCAAAAAGAATGGAGGAGATAGAAAACCTCACCTCATTGTAAAAATTACTTGAATGCCTATTTAGTGAGCTGTAATTTTCCAGTCTTTAGACCCGGAATCGGGAAGTGGAATTAACTTAGTTGATCAATAGTTGGCATTGAAAAAAAGGGCCGAATGGCTTCCCTTTATGCATAAATTTTATGATTCTGCGGGGGGGGGATTCCAAACACTTGGGAAAAGCCGTGGCTTAATGACTCGATGTTAATAATTCCCGATGACACTCCCCCTAATCAGGTGTATGAAAAGTGACAAAATCATACTCTACCAGTTATGGGTTGTTAAAAATATTGAGACTACCCATTTGTTACCGAGGATTAACTCACAAGATGTTTACTGTTTTCAATACCACATATTAAGTGAAAGTTGAAGAGACCAAATGATTAAGATTGTCATGGTATTATTACAGAACACCTTTAGTACAGTAAACCATCCTCTGGCACTCGGGAAAATTTATGAAAATCATTATACAGAAATGGTGATAAAAGAATATTGGGAAGGATAATTAAAAAACTGATGAGCACTTAGTCTATAGAGGAGCTAACAAAATTAAGAAAGTTGAAAGATGTAGATGAGGGAATTGACAGCATGAAAATCGATCGTGTCAAAATGAAAGGAAATTTACAAAAGGGCAAAAGAATAGAGCTTGGCGAGAGCAGTGAAGACAGCTAAAGACCGAAAAGAGCAAGGCAAGGAAGGGACTCAAATCCTAACACAAACAGTATCCATGCCATTTAATAAATGTCACTGAACACTTTAGACAGATTCATTAACGTGCAACATGCAGACATAGGACACTTGCTTCAAATGCAACTTCATGTTGGCAAAGGCAAAATACCTAAAGTCAGGAATTCCCGAGGATGTGCTGATCCCAGCTCCAGTATGCACCACTAAATAAGAGGCGTTCCGTACTAGATCAGCCAACTCCAACACCTTCCTCTCGAGTTCCTCAGGGGGATCAAAACTCTGTAACATTAAGAACGCAATTTGGTTTCAATCTGAAGTTTTACTTGTGGCTTTAAAGAACTGTACTTCCTTCAACCTCAGATCCTTATAAAGTTAAAACAAATGCTAAGATGTCCGCTTGGATCACTTGGGAGCAATGGTAACCAACAGCAAATGACGTAAGATCAATCACCCTCCAGGATTTAAACCATCATTACAGCATAAGGTAAACTGCAGGTTCAAAGGTGTAAATCAAAAGCTGCAGATGCTGGAAACGTGAGATAAAAACAAAAAATGCTGGAAACACTCAGCAGCCTCTGTGGAAGAAGAAAAAGATTTAATGTTTCAGGTTGAAGACAGTTCATCAGAACTGGAAAAGTAAGAAACCAAGATAGCTTAAGGTTACAGAGGGCAATAAGGGATGGGAATCTCTGTGACAAAATGAAGTCAGAATGGCATAGCTTATAAGCTGTTGAAGGTAGCATCAGAATTGTTAGAGAGAAGGAAGAAACACTAAGATGCATGTAAAAGCTATAAAATGTAGATCTGTGAGAAATGCCCAGTATTTGAACCAGAACTTCCCAGTGTTGCTCTACGCACCCCCCCCCCCCCAATCTATTCCGTTCCGTGTCAGGTGGCAACCTTGCTGTTTTTTTTTTACAGAGCTGTGTTGCTAGCTCGACGCTCAACCCAGTATGGATGGAAAGCGTGCAAGGAGCCGGCTGGATTCAAACCCAAGACCACTACATTACCAGGTTCCATCTGAAAGAATGATGCAATTTTCCTCCCTCTAGTAGTGCATTCTGGCATCCTGGCCATTTCTTTCCCTCTTTCTGTCTTCGCTAACCCTATCAACAGATTGCTTCATCATTGCAACCATGACTTCTCCCTTTCAGAAATGTTTCCTTTATACTATCCATCACCTCTACCTTTTCTGGAAATTAAATAAACTATTTTAGCTTCTTTTACTCTTCTGACAAAGGGTATCTGAGCTGAGATGTCAACTGTTTCTCTTTCTGCCTGTTGCCTGACCTGCTGAATGCTTTCACCATTTTCTAGCGTGCTTTCTTCATTGGTAATCTAATGAGTTTGTATGTTCTCCTCATGAATGTGAGAGTTTCCTTTGGGTGCTCCAATTTCCTCCCACAGTCCAAAGACGTACTGGTTAGTCAGTTAATTGTCAGTTGTCTCGTGATAACATTGGGTTAAGTCAGTGTGTTGCTGGCAGTGAGGCTTGAAGGGCCAGAAGGGTCTATTTCGCACTGTATCTCTATATAAATCAATAATAAATCCAAGCTGATTTTAAAGCAATCTTGAAGGAATTCTAACACATTATAATTCCTGAAATAGGCATCATTAAACTCATACATTTTATACATTTAAGCTTTTACAAGGAGAAAGCCGGGGAACACCATTAATTGTTGTGTACACACTAATAAAGGGGGAACTTCTGAAATAATCCATAGATCAAAAAGCATTTAAGGTTATCTGAAGCAGTGAAAATGCTACAAAAAGCTTTCCCCCCCCAAAGTTTTCTAACGATGAACACAACTTCATCAATTTCAGATAATGAAGTAGTAGGTGAAAGCAGATTCATTGTTCAAAGGATGCGCAAGTCAGTAATTGTTTGCAAGATGGCTGTGGACTGATTCTCCTGCAGTTAAATGGGTTTATTCCTCTTTCAGAAGGTCCAATGAATGCTACCGGCACCCCCAATGCATTTCAGATAAATAGTTTATAGGGTAATACAAAACAAACAATACTAATCTTATAGTGTCACTTAATAAGACCTTAAAAAGACTAAGAAGGATAATCCATTAACAGCAGAAAATGCTTTAACTGAGGAGATGAGAACAAATGCAAACAAGAGTTGAGTCATATAGATCTTAGACCTTGATCAACAATTTCTGATGATGGCTGGTCTGCAATCTCCACTCCACAATTTTAGTTTTGGTATGGTTCAGGAGGACTGGAAAATTGCAAATATCACTTGACTCTTCATGAAAGGAGAGAGGCAGAAGAAAGAAAATTAAAGACCAGGTTAGTCAGTGATTGGGAAGATGTTGGAGTCAATTGTTAAGGACATGGTTTTGGGTACTTGGAGTACCATGCGATAGGTACAGGTACCATACCATAGTCAGCATGGTCCTGAATGGAAAATCTTGCCTGACAAATCTGTGGGAATTCTTTGAAGAAATAACAAGGTGGATAACAAAGGAGAATCAGTTTATGTTGTATACTTCGATTTTCACAAGGCCTTTGACAAGGTACCACATGAGGCTGCTTAACAAGAGCCCATGTATTACAGGAAAGATACCAGCATGGACAGAGCATTGGTTAATTGGCAGGAGGCAAAGAGTGGGATTAAGGGGAGTTTTTTTCTGGTTGGCTGCGGGTGACTATGGTATTCCACAGGAGTCTGTGTTGGGACTTCTTTTTACATATGTCAATGATTTTGATGACCGAATTGGTGGCTTTGTGGCCAAATTTCAGGATATGAAGATAGGTGGAGGGGCAGGTAGTGTTGAGGAAACAGGCTACAGAAGGACTTAGACAAATTAGGAGAATGGGCAAAGTGGCAGAAAGTGTATGGTCATGTATTTTGGTAGAAGAGATAAAAATGTAGACTATTTTCTAAGTGGAGAGAAAATTCAAAAAATCTGAGAAGCGGAGAGACTTGGGAATCATTGTGCAGCATTCTCTAAATGTTAACATTCATTTCAAGAGGACTTGACACCTACCAAATATTGAAAGGCCTTGACAGAGTGGATGTGGAAAGAATGTTTCCTACGGTGGGAGAGGGTCAAAGACCAGAGGACACAGCCTCAGAATAGAGGCCAATCCATTCAGAATGAGGATGAGAATGAACAACTTTAGCCAGAGTGGTGAATCTGTGGAATTTGTTGCCACACATGGTTGTGGAGGCCAAGTCACTGGGTATATTTAAAGAAAAGGTTGATAGATTCTTGATTATTTGGGCATGAAAGGATATGGGGAGAAGGCAGGAGACTGGGATTGAGAGGGAAATGGATCAGCCAAGATGAAACGGCAGAGTAGACTCAATGGGCCAAATGGCCTAATTCTGCACCTATATCTTATGGGTCTGATAAGTTGATTCACAATTCATAGTGAATCATTGTGACTTACTATACCAAGACTATTTTCTCCAATCAGGGGTAAGTATCTGATTAACTACCCTTTACGACCTGTGTTATAATTATCAAGGAACACAAGTCCTTACACACCAAAAAATAAATCAAAATGAAATTGAATTCAAAGCAGAAAATGGTAGAAAAATTTAGTATAGAGGACAGCATCTGTGAAGAGTAGCAATCATTGTTTTGGTTCTGTGAGCCAAACCCATAATGCTGATTATTTCACTTTCCACAGATGCTGTCTGACATTTAATGCAGACAAGTCTAAGGTAATGCATTTTGGGAGGACAAACCAGAGCTGGACAGTCACAGCAAATGGTATGGGACTGAAGAGTGCAGAACAGAAGGACTTGGGAATACAGATCCATAATTCCTTGAAAGTGGCGTCACAGGTAGGTAGAGTCATAAAGAGAGCTTTTGGCACTTAAGTCAAAATACTGAGCACAGGAGTTGGGATGTTATGTTGAAGCTGCTTAATGAGTGAGGTCTAATTAGTGAGGTCTAGTAATTTAATGAGTGAGGTCTAATTTGGAGTATTGTGTGCATTTGTGGACACCTATCTACAGGAAGATAAGATTGAAGTAGTACAGAGAAGATTTACAAAGATGTTACAGATCTTGAGGACCTTAGTATAGGGAAAGGATGAATAAGTTAGGGCTTCATTCCCTGGATTGTGGGAGAATAAGGGGAGATATGATAGAGGTATACAAAATTATGAGGGGCAGAGGTAGGTAAAACAGGAGGTTTTTTTTCCACTGAGGTTGCGTAAGGCTGGAACTAAATTTCACAGGTTAAGGGTGAAAGGTTGAAATGTTTAAGGGGAACACAAGGGGGGACTTTTTCACTCAGGGTGGTGAGAACAAGCTGCCAGCAGAAGTGGTGGATATGGGTTTGATTCCAACATTTAAAAGTTTGGATAAATACAAACCTGGGAGGGGTATGAAGTGCTATGTTCGAGGTGCAGGTCAATAGGCCTCAGCAAACTAGTTCAGCACAGACTAGATGGGGCAGAGAACCTGTTTCTGTGCTGTACTTTTCTATGGCAGTTTCCCCCGATCTCTTCAGCTTTGTTTCCTCTCTAACCTCTCCTCATAAGGCATCTTTAGCTCAGAAATTGATCAAAGCAAATGCACAGCTCCTTAGGTAAGGGAACAAATGTTTCACTTCATACCCCAGGTGCAGTCTCCTTTACGACTATTATGAATAGGTCTCTTTCGCCAACTTGCTCAGTAAAGGCTAACATCATTTGTTTCTGATTACTGGACCTGCATGTTGACGCTGTCCCTCACTTTCTGATCTCTCAATGCCGCATCTTATCTGGGAGAATAATGAACTCTACAGACGATTGGGGCCCAAGCAACGCAGCTCTCTGGCCCAGGGCCTGTGGCACGACTGGGACCAGCCTCATCAGACCCAATACTTCTTGAACCCGATGCGGGAAAGGCAGGACAGTGGCGCTACCTCCCTTACCTCAGGCAAGCCGCACTTGCCCTTATGTTCGTAGTGCGATAGCCCCGCCGCGTAGTTAACGGACATGGTCTGAAGGAGAAGCAGGTAGCAGTAACTCTGCAGACAAACACAACGCACTGACGCTGAACGAGCGTCATGACGCTACGCACGTCAACCGGCTGCCGTCACGTGAGAGCGCTCGTCTGAGCATTTCCGTCACGTGGCATCGGGCGCCGCTCGTCAGCCGTCACGTGGACACGCGCTTACGCCCACCGACGCAAGGTGGGTGTGCGGGTCTATCTGCGGACGTAACGTGAACATGCTTGGCTGTTTGACGCCGTCACGTGATTTGTTGCGCATGGCTGCCGATGACCTTCGAGATGACCGTGCTGCAGTCCCGCTCACAGCCTGGGCCTGGGACGAGGACAGATGGTAAAGCCATCATAGGGACAAGCAGAAGATTGGCTTGGCCGGAAAGTGGCGCAAACTTGAAAGGAAAGGACATGGAGCAGTACAAGACAAGAAACGGGCAGTGGACAGGAAAAGCCAGACCTCAGTCTGGTTTGGAACAAATATGTCACGACTCAGGAACGTGGAATATAATCACGTTTAAAGGCCTAGGATTAGAACATTTGTAGGGTTTGAGAGGCTACCCCTGTTTATCTTAGACCACAGTGGGGAGGAGGCCACTGGACAGCTGTCTTAAAGACCTTGAGAAAACAGTTTAAGAAGTTACAAGAGTAAATCTGCAGATGTTGGGAATTCTTTTTTTAAGAAGTTCCCTTTTTTTTAAAGAAAGTATTTAAATAGTTCCCAACAAAGAGTTTCCTTAAATCTCAGGATTTTTACCAGTGCCTATTGTACCATGTCATTAACAACAATGGAGACACACAAATTTGTATATGTGGAATAACTAGGATACAGAAGCAAGCTTCTTTATTGAAATTGACTCCAGCCTGCGCATAACCTAAACATGAATATTACTGACCTCCCTCCCGGTACTTATCCTTGTAAGTGGAACAAGTGCTACACCTGCCCTTACACTCCTCCCACACCACCATTCAGGGCCCCAAACAGTCCTTCCAGGTGAGGCAACACTTCACCTGTGAGTCGGCTGGTGTGGTATACTGCGTCCAGTGCTCCTGGTGTGGCCTTTTATTAATTGGTAAGACCTGACGCAGACTGGGAGACCGGTTCGCTGAACACCTATGCTCTGTCCGCCAGAGAAAGCAGGATCTCCCAGTGGCCACACATTTTAATTCCACGTCCCATTCCCATTCTGATATGTCTATCTATGGCGTCGTCTACTGTCAAGATGGAGCCACACTCAGGTTGGAGGAACAACACCTTGTATACTGGCTGGGTAGCCTCCAACCGGATGGCATGAACATTGACATCTCCTGTTAATGTCCCTCCTCCCCTTCTTAACCCATCCCTGATTTATTTATTTTCCCCCTCCCCTTTTTGTTCTCTCTCTGCCCTTCACTCTGACTGCTTTCCATCTCCCTCTGGTGCTCCCCTCCCCCTTTCTTTCTCCCTAGGCCTCCCGTCCCATGATCTTTTCCCTTCTCCAGCTCTGCATCCCTTTTGCCAATCACCTGTCCAGCTCTTAGATTCACCCCACCCCCTTCGGTCTTCTATCATTTTGCATTTCCCGCTCCCCCTCCTACTTTTAAATCTCTTACTATCTTTTTCAGTTAGTCCTGATGAAGGGCCTCAGCCTGAAACGTTGACAGTTGTTTCTCCTGTAGATGCTGCCTGGCCTGCTGTGTTCCACCAGCATTTTTTGTGTGTTGTCTGAAGCCATGCTAGCTCTTTTGGGTCTACCCAATCAATCTCAGCAACACAATTTTGACTCCAGTGCTTTTGGAAAACTGAATTAAATGCACAAGAAATCATTAGCAATCACTTAGCAAAAGATCTATAGATACACAGTCTCAACCAGCCTTATTTATTGATGGATTCAGGGCTAGGAAATACAAGCTACAGAGGGAGATAGGCCCAAGGCAACAATAAACAGACGGAGAGATTGAGCTATCATCATCTGATGTGGACATTTATTGCCAGAGGGGAGCTTTGTGCAATGGATGCAAGGTGGTAGGGGGCCTTTAGTTTGTAGCTTTATTGACCGTGTTAACAATGTCTGGAACTTGCCTTTCTAAGTATGTATACATTATTGTCTTTGTAGCTTGACTAAAGTGATAGTGACATTTGTCTGGAGTAGATGCAGTATGGTGAGCGCACTTGCCTGTCGCTTAGTTCCACTTTAATGTGAAACTTGTTGGAAGTGTGGTCCAAACACTGCTGTGAGATTTAGAGAAGGTGCAGAGGAGATTTACAAGATGCTGCCTGGATGAGAGAGCATACCTTTTGAGTCTAGTGCCTTTCCCTTTTGAGTGAAAGAGGAGGAGAGGAGACTTTGTAAAGATGATGAGGGGCATAGATAGAGTAGACAGCTGGTACCTTTTCCCCAGGCTGAGAATAGCTAACATGAGAGGGCTTAAATTTTATGTGATTGGCGGATGTATGGGGGGGGGGGAATGTTGGAGGTAGGGTTTTTACACAGAGTGATGGATGCGTGGAATGTGCTGCCGATGGTGCAGATAGAGACAGGTATATTAGGGACATTTAAGAGATTCTTAGGTAGACACATGGATGAAAGAAAATGGAGGACTATGTGGGAGGAAAACGTTAGATTAATCTTGGATTCAGTTGAAAGGCGAGCACAACATCATGGGCTGAAGGGCCTGCCTGAGCTGTTCGGTTCTATGTTATTTGTTGAGGAAAAATTGAGAGCAGTTTTGGAGCAATAACATATCTGAGCTTGACTTCGATCTGTTTTTGTTCTGTTGGGTTTTTGGTGAAACTCTTGGTTCAAATCATAGCTCACATGCCATTATGCAGCAGGTATAGGATAGGCATTTCTGAGAACTGCCAAATTTGAGGAGGATTCTCCACAGCCTTTCTTGGGTTGGCAGACATAGCAGTTGATGCTGCTCCCTGGATTATTCCTGGAGATGTGGGAAATGCAGGATCCTGGAGCAGGAAACAAATGGCTAGAGAAACTCAGCTGGTCGAGCAGCATCTGTGGAGGGAAATGCATCGTCAACTTTTCAGGTTAAGACCTAACATCTGATCTCACCAGTTTTGATTTTTTCATAGCACAAGTGTGATGTAGGTTTCTGTCTTTACATCCTTTAAGGCAGAATGTTCCAGAAGCCTTGAAAATGGGAGGCATTTTTCTAAAGTTCAAAATACATCTATTATCAAAATATGTATACTATATACAACCTCAAAATTTGTCTCCTTTTAGGCAGCTACTAAACAAAGAAACCCAATAGAACACATGAGAAAAGACCATCAAGCAGACAATGTGCAAAAAAATCCAAATCATGCAAACAATAATAACATCAGTTAATAACTCATCGGGGTGATTGATAAGTTTGTGCCTAAGGTAGAAGGAGATGAGTTATTAACTTCAAGCTTTCTGCAAAATCACTCATAGAGTTGACCTGCATGTACATGCAAAGAGAGCTGTATAACTCATCTCCTTCTACCCTAGGCCACAAAATTATCAAACGCCCATCTGTGGACACTTTCTGGAGGTTCACGACCGCTGGACTAAGTGTGTAAGTGTAGGAGGGGACTGTGTTGAAAAATAAAGGTGCTAGGTTTTCTAAAATTGAACCTTAGGCCATGAACTTATCAATCACCCCTCGTATGTATGTCAGACTTTTGACTTTAATGACATTATGGAAACCTGTTTGTTTCTTTCATAACCCGGGGATGGCCTGAAATTTGTTCATGATTAAACTTAAACTAACTGGCCTATCCGTTGTCACATTTGCTTCCTCCCTCTTTAAACAACTTTTTGCGCCTTTCCCTGTGGTGTTACCAGTAATTTCCAGGTACAACTCGGGAGCAAACAGATTCGATATATTGCATATTGGGAGAAATGACTGAAATCTTGGATGAAGAGTTAGTTTCATGAAATATTTTAAGGAAAGATTATGGGGTGGTTATGATGGAATGAATTAAAAGGACTGTGCCTGAAATGAAATAATGCAAAGGTTTTCAATGTAGCACTGAAGGAGATTGTAGAAATGAGGTGGGGCAAGTACCATGAAAGTTGCTGAAATATGATAACAAATTAATTAAGAAAATAAGTTAAACTTTTCTATGGCTAATCTTGTGTTTTTGGTATGTAGAACCTGCTGCCTTTTAAATGATTCCATCTTCTGGTCACCATTATTTCCAATGTGTGAAGCAGAGTAGTGTAACACTAGGTATTCTGTTGTTGAGCTCATCCTGTCTCAGGTGCAGCTTCAGCTCATTGGTCAGATAGCAACATTTAGAATGCAATCTGTTGCTGTTGATTGGCTCTCCACTTGTCCTTCAATGCGGGCTATCAGGTTACATGAAATGACATGATGTAATGTGCCCACAGTTGCAGTTCTGCAGATACAGCAGTGAAAACATACTTGTGGAGAAAGTCATTAAAAAGGCAGCTGCTATCAAGGTACATAAAGGAGATACTGCATGTTAGAGTACAGATAAGTTTGAGTATCAGTGAGAACAGTTAAGGTGTCAGTGAACTTGCTGAAAAAGGTATTAATTGTTCTTTGGTGATATTCTTTGAATTGGGATTTTTTAAATGCACTGTCTTGTTCTCAAATTTCGTAGAATGTATGGGTGATAATGGATTATTGCTGTGAGTTGATGCTGGAACTAAACAGTATTGATTGTGAGCAGTGGCTCAGGGACAGCACTCTATCAGATGGTTAATGTACAGAATGACGAGTAGTGAGTAAATACTAGTTGGAATCTAGATGAGGGTTCAATGCTTTACATTTGGAATAAGAAACAATAACATAGTAATATAGGAACAATAACCTTTTTCTGTGATTCATGAGTCTCTGAAAGAACAAAGTATTTTGTAGAAATTCAGTACAGCTACAAGTATTACAGGATCACTCAGATACTTAAATAATCAATACTGGTATTCAATACAATGAGGTACCGGTAACATGATTAACCATGATCCAACTTCCCATGTCAGGTTGAGCCACACTGTTGGGACTAGTAGAGGAATCAGAATCAGGTTTAATATCATTGGCACATGTGTGGAATTTGTGGCCGTAGTACATTGCAATGCGTAATAATAAAACTATAAATAGGTAATGCAAAAAGAGCAAAAGAAGTAGTGAGGTAGTGTTCATGGGTTCAATGTCAGGAATCTGATGGACCTGATGTCAGAGGGAAGAAGCTATTTTTGAATAATTGAATGTGCACCTTCAGGCTCCTGTACTTCCTTCCTCAAGGTAGTAATCAGTAGAAGGCACGTTCTGGGTGATGGGGGTCCTTAATAATGGATGCTGCTTTTTTAAGGCATTGCTCCTCGAAGATGTCCTGGGTGCTGGGGAAGCTAGTTCCCATGATGGAGCTGACTGAGTTTACAACTTTCTGCGGCTTATTTCAATTCTGTGCAGTGCCTCACCCCATACCAGAAGATGATGCAGCCAGTTAGAATGCTCTCCATGGTACATCTATAGAAATTTCCGAGTATCTTTGGTGACATACCAAATGTTCTCAAATTCCTAATAAAATTTAGCCACTTCCTTGTAACTGCAATGATATTTTGGGCTCAGGAAAGATCTTCAGAGATGTTGACATCCAAGTTCTTGAAATTCCTCTCTCTTTCCACTTCTGATCCCTCAATGAAGACTGGACTATGTACCCTCGACTTACCTTTTCTAAAATCCAGTCAGTTATTTGGTTCAGTGCAAGCTTGTTGCTGCAACACCACCCAACCAGCTGATGTATTTCACTCCTGTATGCCTTCTTGTCACCATCTGAAATTCTCCCAATAATAATTGTGTCATCAGCAAATTTATAAATGGCATTTGAGCTGTGTATAGCCACACAGTCATGGGTGTAGAAAGAGTAAAGCAGTAGGCTAAGCACACATCCTTGAGGAGCACCAGTGTTGAGTATCAGTAAGGTGGAGATATCACTTCTGATCTGCACAGTCTTACAGTGAGGAAATCGAGGGTCCTGTTGCAGACAGAGGTACAGAGACCCAGGTATAGGAGTTTTTTGATCAGAAGTGTAGGAATGATTGTATTAAATACTGAGATGCAGTCAATAAACAGCAGCCTGATGTAAATATTGGTATTGTCCAGGTGACCCAAGGCCACATAAAGAACCAATGAGATTGCATGCACTGTAGATCTATTGTAGCAATAGGCAAATTGCAGTGGGTCCAGGTCCTTGCTTAGGCAGGAGTTGATTCTAGCCATAACCAACCTCTCAAAGCACTTCATCAGTCCACTTACTATTTCTGGCAGCCAAAAGACCTAGCAATTGCAATCTGGCATGGCAAGGTTTAAGACGACAACAAATCAAAATGAAAAGAAAAAACAGCAATTAGCTGTAATAGCTCTTTCGCTGTTACCGCTATATCTATTTGTGCATTTTCTTCTTTACTCCTGACATTGAGACATTAATATTTCATAGGTTTCAATGACTCCTATTGTATTTCTGTCAGTTTAAAAACTTTAATGCTGGAGATGTTCTGCTCCTTTCTGACACACTGCATTTGATATGAGATATTAACTCTGTTTCTCCTGCCAAAGATGCTTGCTGACCTGCTAAATGTTTCCTGATGTTTTCTGATGTTGTTCCTATATTAACCCAACAGATATAATACAAACCTATTAGTTCATAAATGTCTTTTGAGAGAAATAAACCTATTTTCTCTCTCTCCTTTATCTGGTCTACGCATGACTGCCATCTTAAAATATGAAGTTAACTCTGAAGATTCTCTGAAATGACTTAGTAAATCATTTAATTGTAAAACAACTGTAAAATATTGCAAGCCCCTGAGGAAGACTACCCAGTATTTTTCCTGGGCGTTGTTGGTGGCCCAGTTGTGACTCATTGGCTCTGACACTTTACAGCCAGGCCTTCAATTGATTGTTGCTATGCAGCCGTGAAGTCTGGGTGGCTGTAGGAACAGCCCAATGGTGAATGTGACAGTGAGTATGGGCAATGAGCAATATAGAACACTGCAACAGAGGACAGGCTCTTTGGCCCATTATGACATTTTAAACCTCGTCTGCCTGCACATGATCCATATTCCTCCATTCCCTGCTTCTTCATGTGTCTGCTTAAGTGGCTTAACCTTTGCTATCGGATGTGTTTCCACCACCTTAGGTGATAACAGGTTAAGGCGAGGTAGGTTATCTGTTTAGAATACATTCAGAAAGTGTGTGTGTGAGGCTGGTTTTCTGTGCTCGGTGTCAGAAGTGGGAGGTTCTGGAGACTCCCGACTCCTGGACGGCCACATCTGCACCAGGTGCATTGAGCTGCAGCTCTTTAGGGACCGTGTTAGGGAATTAGAGATACAACTCAATGATCTTCGTCTGGTCAGGGAGAGTAAAGAGGTGATAGAGAGGAGCTATAGGCAGGTAGTCACACCTGGGCCTCAGGAGACAGAGAAGTAGGTAACAATCAGGAGAGGGAAGGGCAAGAAGCAGGTGCTAGAGCAGGCATGGGCAAACTACGGCCCACGGGCCATATGCGGCCCGTTAAGCTTTTTAATCCGGCCCGCAGAACTTGATGAAATTATATTAATAAACCTTGTTAATGTTTTTTCCCCGCAATTCTGGCGTTTTCCCAATAGATGACCACTGCATATACATTTGTGGCGACCCATTTCCTGGCACATCCGAACCGGCTCACAATTAGCCAGCATTCCGGCTACGGGAGATAGCCTGCGGGGATTTGCGAGCATAGAGCTTTGGAGCCTCTGCGCAGGTGGGGCAGGTTGAGGGAGGCTTAAAAGTGAGGCTGGGGATTTCGAATAAAGTTTTTTTCTTCGACTGCAGTTACCGAGTCCATGTCGTAATTTTAGCGCTGCATGTAGCACACCGCTACACATTGGCCTTTGTTGAGGTGCAGCGTATTACTCCACATTTGCGCTTTACTCTTTGTTCAGCTCGACCTATTTGTGTGAACAGGCGTTCAGCGTCATGAACATCAACAAAGCCAGCCACGGATCCAAGTTAACTCACCAACACCTCAGATCCATCCTGAGAATCGCCACAACAAAACTAAATCCAGACTTTGATGCGCTGGCTAAAAAGGGAGACCAACAACACTGTTCCCACTGAAATTAAAAATAAGTTTCTTCATTGTGTTATGTAAAAAATGCATTTGAAAATATTTTTTTCAATAAGCCTTACATGTTACATGTCATTTCTGTTAAGTGATGGACATGAGTAGTGCGCAGGTGCATGTACGTTCTCAAAATAAAAAATGCGCTCCAGATCAAATAACGCGCTCCGCATACTGGCTGGTCGTTGTTGAGTTTTGGCACAGGGGACAATTGAATAAGAAGGAGCAGGACAAGTAGACCTGCATCTCCTACCGTCTTTGAAATAAAGACAGTCAGGAGGAGATGATAATATGTTGAAGGATAACAGAATTTTCAGTGCTTTAAAATAATAACTGTTACTATTAAAAAAAGCTGTATTCATTTAATTTTCAGTGTTTTAAAAGTCATTTCAATAAATAGCTAAATACCATGGGACTTCAAAGACAGATATTTTGTTGTAATGCATTTGTTCATTTTCAATTGAAATTAAAGCACATGTTTTCTACATATCCCATGATATTTTATTTTCTCTTATGAGGTGTATTACCAAAACACTCCGTGCATCTGCTCCTGGTCCGGCCCCCCTGTCAAATTTTAGAACCCTTTGTGGCCCACAAGTCAAAAAGTTTGCCCACCCCTGTGCTAGAGCATATCCAGTGGCTGTCCCCCCTTACCAATAAGTACTCATGCTTGAGTACTGTTGGGGGAGATGGCCTACCTAGGGGAAGCAACAGTGGTCGCGCCTCTGACACAGAGTTGGCCCTGTAGCTCAGAAGGGTAGGGAAAGGAAGAGGATGGCAGCAGTGTTCATTATATAGTTAGGGGTCAGACAGGCAATTCTGTGGACGCAGGAAAGAAATGCAGATGATAGTTTGCCTTCCTGCCGGGATGTTTCTGATCATGTCCACAATACCTTGAAGTGGGAAGGGGAACAGTCAGAGGTCGTGTTATGTCTTGGTACCAGTGACATAGGTAGGAAAAGGGAGGAGGTCCTGAAAGCAGACTACGGGAAGTCAGCAAGGAAGTTGAGAAGCGGGACCTCAAAGGTAGTAATCTCGGGAATACTGCCTGTGCCATGTGACAGTGAGTATAGGAATAGAATGAGGTAGAGGATAAATGCATGGCTGAGGGATTGGAGTAAGGGGCAGGGATTCAGATTTCTGGATCACTGGGACCTCTTCTGGGGCAGGTGTGACCTGTACAAAAAGGACGGGTTGCACTTGAATCTGAGGGGGACCAATATCCTGGTGGGGAGGTCTGCAAAGGCTATTGGGGAGAGTTTAAACTATAATTGTTAGGGGGTGGGAAACGAACTGAAGTGACAGAGGAATGGGAGGTTGGCTCACAAATAGAGAAAGTTTGGGGACAGTGCGAAAGGGAGGATAAGCAGGTGACAGAGAAGGGACGAACTCAGTCCGATGGTATGAGATGTGTCTATTTTAATGTGAAGAGTATTATGAATAAAGCGGATAAGCTTAGAGTATGGATCAGTAATTGGATCTATGATATTGTGGCTTACAGAGACTTGGATGGTGCAGGGGAAGGAATGGCTACTTCAAGTGCCAGGCTTTAGATGTTTCAGAAAGGAGAGAGAGGCTGGCAAAAAAGGTGGGGGTGTAGCGCTGTTGATCAGAGATAGTGTCATGGCTGCAGAAAAGGAGGAAGACATGGAGGGGTTGTCTACAGAGTCTCTGGGTGGAATTTAGGAATAGGAAGGGGTCAATAACTCTACTGGGTGTTTTTTATAGACCACCCAATAGTAACAGGGACATCGAGGAACAGACAGGGAGATTGATTCTGGATAGGAGTAATAACAAAAGGATTGTTGTGGTGGGAGATTTTAATTTCCCAAATGTTGATTGGCATCTCCCTAGAGTGAGGGGGTTAGATGGGGTGGAGTTTGTTAGCTGTGTTCAGGAAAGTTTCTTGACACAATATGTAGATAAGCCTACAAGAGGAGAGAGGCTGTACCTGATCTGGTCAGGTGTTGGGTCTCTCAGTGGGAGAGCATTTTGGAGATAGTGATCACAGTTCTATCTCCTTTACCCTAGCATTGGAGAGAGATAGGAGGAGACAAGTTGGGGAAACATTTAATTGGAGTAGAGGGAGATATGAGGCTATCAGGCAGGAACTTGGAAGCATAAATTGGAAACACATATTCTCAGAGAAGCGTACAAAAGAAATGTGGCAAATGTTCGGGGATCTGTTTAAGATAAAGGGGTGGAAAGTTCAAGGGGGATATTAGAGGAAGGTTTTTTTCTCAGAGAGTGGTGGGTGCATGGAATGCACTGCCTGAGTCAGTGGTGGAGGCAGATACACTAGTGAAATTTAAGAGACTAATAGACAGGTATATGGAGGAATTTAAGGTGGGGGGTTTTTATGGGAGGCAGGGTTTAAGGGTTGGCACAACATTGTGGGCTGAAGGGCATGCACTGTGCTGTATTGTTCTATAGTTGTGTGGGGTTTTGCGTAGGTACATTCCAATGAGACATGGAAAAGATGGTAGGGTACAGGAACTATGGTGTACAAAGGCTGTTGCAAATCTAGTTAAGAAGAAAAGAAGAACTTATGAAAGGTTCAAAAAACTAGGTAATGACAAAGATATAGAAGATTGTAAGTCTAGCAGGAAGGAGCTCAAGAATGAAATTAGGAGAACCAGAAGGGGCCATGAGAAGGCCTTGGCAGACAGGATTAAGGAAAACCCCAAGGCATTCTACAAGTATGTGAAGAGCAAGAGGATAAGACGTGAGAGAATAGGACCAATCAAGTGTGACAGTGGAAAAGTATGTATGAGAGGAGGTGGTAGAGGTACTTAATGAATACTTTGCTTCAGTATTCACTACGGAAAAGGATCTTGTCGATTGTAGGGATGACTTGCAGCACACTGAAAAGCTTGAGCATGTGGATATTAAGGAAGAGAATGTGCTGGAGCTTTTGGAAAGCATCAAGTTGGATAAGTAACCAGGACTGGATGGGATGTACCCCAGGCTACTGTAGGAAGTGAGGGAGGAGATTGCTGAGCCTCTGGCAATGATCTTTGCATTATCAATGGGGGCAGGAGAGGTTCTGGAGGATTGGAGGGTTGTGGAAGTTGTTCTCTTTTTCAAGAAAGAGAGTAGGGATAGCTCAGGAAATTATAGACCAGTGAGTCTTACTTCAGTGGTTGGTAAGTTAATGGAGAAGATCCTGAGAGGCAGGATTCATGAACATTTGGAGAGGCATGATATGATTTGGAACAGTCAGCATGGATTTGTCAAAGTCAGGTTGTGCCTTATGAGACTGATTGAATTCCCTGAGGATGTAACTAAACACATTGATGAAGGTAGAGCCATAGGTGTAGTGTTTATGGATTTTAGCGAGGCATTTGATAAGGTACCTCATGCATGACTTATTGAGAAAGTCAGGAGGCATGGGATCCAAGGGGACATTGCTTGTGGATCCAGAACTAGCTTGCCCACAGAAGACAAAGAGTGGTTGTAGATGGGTCATATTCTGCATGGAGGCCAGTGACCAGTGGTGTGCCTCAGGGATCTGTTCTGGGACCCCTACTCTTTGTGATTTTTATAAATGACCTGGATGAGGAATTGGAGGGATGTAAATTTGCTGATGACACAAAGGTTGGGGGTGTTGTGGTTAGTGTGGAGGGCTGTCAGAGGTTACAGTGGGACATTGATAGGATGAAAAAAGAAGTGGCAGATGGAGTTCAATCCAGATAAGTGTGAAGTGGTTCATTTTGGTAGGTCAAATATGATGGCAGAATATAGCATTAATGGCAAGACTTGGCAGTGTGGAGGATCAGAGGGATCTTGGGGTCCGAGTCCATAGGATACTCAAAGCTGCTCTGAAGATTGACTGTGTGGTTAAGAAGGCAATCGATGCATTGGCCTTCGTCAATAGTGGGATCGAGTTTAAGAGCTGAGAGGTAATGTTGCAGCTACATAGAACCCCGGTCAGACCCCACTTGGAGTACTGTGCTCAATTCAGTTTGTCTCACACAGGAAGGATGTGGAAACTATAGAAAGGGTGTAGGGGAGATTTCCCAGGATTTTGCCTGGATTGGGGAGCATTCCTTATGAGAATAGGTTGAGTGAACTCAGCCTTTTCTCCTTGGAGCAACAGGGGATGAGAGGTGACCTGATAGAGGTATACAAGATAATGAGAGGTATTGATTGTGTGGATAGTCAGAGGCTTTCTCCCAGGGTTGAAATGGCTAGCACAAGAGGGCACAGTTTTAAGGTGCTTAGAAATAGGTACAGAGGGGATGTCAGGGTTAAGTTTTTTATGCAGAGAGTGGTGAGGACGTCGAATGAGCTGCTGGTGGCGGTGGTGGGGATGGAAACGATAGGGTCTTTTAAGAGACTCCTGGCTGGATACATGGAGCTTAGAGAAAGAGAGGGCTATGGTTACAGCCCAAGTAGTTCTAATGTAAGGACATGTTTGGCACAGCTTTGTGGGCTGAAGGGCCTGTATTGTGCTGTAGGTTTTCTATGTTTCTATGTCTACCTCTCCTGGCAGCATGTTCTAAGCATCCACTATTACCCCTGAGTAAAAAAAATGCTTCTTAAATCTCTTTTAAACATTTCCCTCTCACTTTCAAGCTGTATCCTCTAGTATTTGATATCACCATAATGTCTATGCTACAGAGTTAATGCCAATTAATTTTCTTAAGAGGCCATTAGTTGCTTTTAAGCAATTATTTTTCGGCAGGCTGTTTATATACAAAGGGCAACAAGTTTTGGGATGTTACACAGTAGTGGCACGTATAGAGTGTCGGCAAGCGATTTAGTTCTGCAGGGTAGTGAATATGCCAGGTAGTTAATCTTTCCCCAGCATCCACATACATTCCATCACTCTGTAGCAATTAATAGCAATTACTCTGGCTCGCGTGTATTCTAGGGATAAGCAAGTATCCTTAATAATATCATAAGCCCATCCTGCGTATCTTATATCCTAAATTGTCATCAATGTATTATAAGAATAAGATGCTTGTGGTGAATTGCAAATAAAACTATAGAAAATGATCACTAGATGCCATGTGTGCCAAAAAGAAATTGATTCTGCATATATAGTAGTTGTGCCTTGTGCACAATTGTGCCTCTATAAATAACTGATCACTTGTATGTGTTACTGTATTTCTTGACCTCCCCTACAGGGTATACAGGCAATTACTGACCATCTAAAATAGGAAAATATACCATTGTTAGTGTTCAATTGAGTTATTAAAATTCACTCCATACAGTTTCTGATTTCTGCAATTCTGACTGTTTCTGTTTTCTCCCCCTCATATTTGGCAGATCAAAGTATCCCAAAGTTAGGCAGGGGTTGGTCTGAAGCACTCCAAAAATGAAGAGTTTAAAAGCGAAATTCAAGAAAAGTGAGGTAAGTATGTTCATCTTCTGAGTTCACTGTCTGTTGAGACTGAAAATAAAAAATGAAGGAGGGTTGAATATAACACTATTGAAACTGCTTCCATAGACACTACAGAGGGAATGTAAGCTACCCTGATGGTAACAGTTTACTTTCTGTTAACAGTGTGTCTTTCTTTGAATAGTAAATTTTAATGGCATACATTTTAATTTTGGCTTTCTCTCTTTCATCAGTGGCATAGCTGAGAATCTTAGGTTAATGAAGTCTGTTACTTTCCAATAAATATTTTTTCTTCCCTTTCCAATATTCACTTGTCAGGTCCTTGAGGCAGTAACCTGTCCCAGGTATATGAACTAACTTTTCACTTCTTACCTGCCTGCAAGCCCTGTTCGTAGGCAAGTTGATTGTGAGCAGCGTTAATGCAGATGATATCACTGTAGGGGGCTGATTCTCAAATAACGATGAATCAGAGTACAGGAAGGAGATAAAGAGCTTAGTAACATGCTGTCATGACAACAACCTTTCTGTGAATGTTAGCAAAACAAAAGAATTGGGCATTGACTTCAGGAGGGTTGTGGTGCACATGCTCCTGTCTACTTAAATGATGTTGAGGTTAAGAGGGTTGAGAGCTTCAAGTTCCTGGGATTGTATATTGGATCGGGAACAGCATTTCCAACACCATCACACTGAACATGGGGGCTCCCCAGGGCTGCGTGCTCAGTCCACTGCTGTTCACTCTGCTGATCCACGACTGTGCTGCAACACACAGCTCGAACCATATCATCAAGTTCGCCGATGACACGACTCTGGTGGGTCTCATCAGCAAGAACGACGAGTCAGCTTACAGAGAGGAGGTGCAGCGGTTAATGGACTGGTGCAAAGCCAACAACCTGTCTCTTAATGTGAACAAAACAAAAGAGATGGTTGTTGACTTCAGGAGGGCACAGAGCGACCACTCCCCGCTGAACATCAATGGCTCCTGGGTAGAGATCGTAAAGAGCACCAAATTTCTTGGTGTTCACCTGACAGAGAATCTCTCCTGGTCCCTCAACACCAGCTCCATAGCAAAGAAAGCCCAGCAGCATCTCTACTTTCTGCGAAGGCCGAGGAAAGTCCATCTCCCACCCCCATCCTCATCACATTCTCCAGGGATAGTATTGAGAGCATCTTGAGCAGCTGTATCACTGCCTGGTTTGGAAATTGCACCATCTTGGATCGCAAGACCCTGCAGCGGATAGTGAGGTCAGCTGAGAAGATCATCGGGGTCTCTCTTCCACCATCACGGACATTTACACTATACGTTACATCCGCAAAGGAACCAGATTTATGGAGGACCCCATGCACCCCTCATACAATCTCTTCTCCCTCCTGCCATCTGGGAAAAGGCTCCGAAGCATTCGGGCTCTCATGACCAGACTATGTAATGGTTTCTTTCCCCATGCTATCAGACTCCTCGATACCCGAAGCCTGGACTGACACCTTGCCCTATTGTCCTGTTTATTATTTATTGTAATGCCTGCACTGTTTTTGTGCACTTTATGTAGTCCTGTGTAGGTCTGTAGTCTAGTGTAGCTTTCTCTGTGTTGTTTTTTTTAACGTAGTTCAGTCTAGTTTTTGTACTGTGTCATGTAACACCATGGTCCTGAAAAACATTGTCTCATTTTTACTATGTACTGTACCAGCAGTTATGGTCAAAATGACAATAAAAGTGACTTGACTTGACTTGACAATAGCCTATCTGGTTCAACTACCTAGACACCATGGCCAAGATAGTTCACCAGCTCCTCTGCTTCCTCAGTTGACTAAAAAATTTGGCATATAGCTGTTGATCTTTACCAATTTTTATCACTGCATCACAGGAAGCATTTATGATAATACTCCACAAATTGACTGAGGAAACTGCAGAGAGTTACGGATACAGCTCAGCACATCATGGAAACTAGGTCCTCATCTACAGGCTTTGTCTACACTTCTCACTACCTCAGTAAAGCAGCTAGCATAATCAAAGACCCTACCTAGCCTGGAGATTCCCTCCTCTCCCCTCTTCTCTCTTCCATTATGCAGAAGATGCAAAAAGCTGAAAACATGTTCCTTAGTATAAAAGGATGGACTCTTGACCTCACAGTCTACCTCCTTATGAACTTGCACCTTATTGTTTACTTGCACTGCACTTTCTCTGTAGCTGTTACACTTTGTTTTGCATTGTTCTGCCTCATTGCACTATGCAATGATTTTATCTGTGTGAACAGTGTGCAAGACAAACTTTTAATTGTACCTTGGTGCATGTGACAATAATAAACAAATACCAACAATAATCTTCAAGTCTTGATCCAATCCTTACCTTATATACAAATATGGATTCCTTACATTAATAAAAATCAGCAATGGGAATCTTGCTAATTTCCTGTGTAATTCCCGTATCCCACCTTAACCAATGCATGACCGGCCGTCAGACCAAGTGTTGCAGTCCCTCTAAAGTGTCAGAGAAGATTAGCCAATTGCACATACTAAGACTTCACAACATCTTCCAGGTTTCCGTCAAGCTTGCAACTTCCATAACTTGGTAGGAGGCTTGGTATGGTTACAGAACATTGCTACAGATGTGTTCTTTATGCCTTAAGCGTTTGTTGAGGTATTGTTTACTTTTGATAATTTGTGCTGCTTCATTCACTTATTTTTGTGCCCTATGGGCTCCTTAGGGTTGCTGTAGTTCTATATTCTATGATGCCTGATTCATAGTCTTATACTGGTGAGCAAGTTCTCTCTAATTTGTAATGACCAGTGTGAAAGAACCTTGTGTTTTGCAAATTTTTTGCCTCGTGACAACAATATGCGCACACTGAATTTTTAAGTGGAAGCAAACCTGACGCTGTGCTAAGGATAATAAGCCGTTCTGCCGGATTTTATTGAGGTACAGCATGGAGTAGGCCCTTCCAGCCCTTCAACCCACACCATCCAGCAGCCCCATCAATTTAATCCTGGCCTAATCAAGGGACAATTTACAATGACCAAATAACCTACCTACCGGTACACCTTTGGACTGAGGGAGGAAACCGGAGTCCCCAGAGGAAACCCATGTGATCACAGCAAACTCCTAGCAGGCAGTGGTGGGAATTGATCCTGGGTCACCAGTACTGTAAGGTGTTGTGGTAACCACTACTCTAAATGAAGTAGCAGTTCTTTTGCACTTCCTGCCCTATGCTTCTTTGGTATTCCACATAGTAAATAAATAATAAAACAGTATTAATAAACCAGTTCTAAAATCTGCAGACAAATCATCACAAACTTCCCATTGTCAACACAGTCCGCATCAGAAACCGGAAAAGAAAATGTGATTGTGTAGAATCGTGAAATATACTTAACATGCCAATGAGGTAGAGGGTGACAATCTTTTGCGCACAGTTTAAATTCCTTTGTGCACATGCGCACATTGTTAGGGAGCATTGTTAGTGAGCATACAACTTTACAGTAAAGGACAATGATGTGCTTGACAGGTTGTGTAACATGGCTAAGAACAGATGGAACAGAAAGGACATAGGCATTGCTAATTCAGACAGTGTGAGGGAATTGAGCAAAGTATTACCACCAACTGTTAACGTGATTCGAAAGCAGTTTGAAGTTCTAACTGTGAAAAAAAATCCATGTAATTAATGTGTGCTCAATAATTCATCTGGAAGAGACCCTTTATTCACATCTTCAAGATATATTGTTAAACTGAAGATGCACATAATGTTAATCTCTGAACAGGAACTATCAATAGGTAATGAAAATTGGCATTTCTTCCATAACTTGTTACATTCTAGTCATGTTCCAATAGTTCACTGATGGACAGATGTTAATATGAGCCCCAGAATTGAATTGCACAGACAGAAATTGACATCAAGTACATTCTGCCTGCAGAATGATAGCAGGTTTGATTCTAGCCTGAGAGTATATTTTGCCCCAATTTCCCTAAGGCAGAGAGAAGAAACATGAGACAGACACTTATAATGAAAGCCTAGAAACAAATTACTGGAGGACAGCAGCATCTGTAGAGGAAAATGGACAGATGATGTTTTAAACTAAGACATTGGAGTTCTAACATTTAACTGTTGTTCATTCTTGGGGCACTCCTCTGTTTTCATGGATGGTTGTGAAGAAAAGCATTTCAGGATGTATTTTGTATATATTTCTCTGACATAAATTGTACCTTTGAAACCTTCCTCTGGACTGGGGGCCTGCTGGATTAAATATAGACTGCAACTCAGCTGTGCACTGCCATTCTCTAGATTCACCACCATGAGCTAGTGCTGAGTTTAATTTGATGGAATCAACACTTTCAGCACAGGAGCAGAAGATCTAGGAGGAATGGTACCAGAACTTTCATTGGCAAAGGGAGTGAGTAGAAACAATTCTTCTGATTAGCAGCTGCAAAGTCAGTGAAATCCCTTGATAAATTAAACCACAGTCAATTGTAATATTGCACTGGCTGATCAGGTGGTGTCCTTGACAACATTCCCTGAATTTCCTTCAAACACCTTTATGGAAATAGCTCTGCCATCAATGGTTCATAGCTTGCCCATCCATCATGTACATGAGGATACTGCTCCCTTCTTCCTTCCAGTGTACTTGAAACACTAAAGATTAATGTTGTGCCGGAACTCAGGATGGCCAGTGTACTGAGCAGTGAATTATTAATAAAGCTATCAGTAGTCTAATTACACAAGGCTAATGTCCATTGAGATGAGTTTTATACTATTGACACTGAGAATTGAGTTACTAACCTGAAATAGTTTGCAGCATAGGTTGAAGATAACTTGCTCCCATTTCAAAGCTTGGGTTTGCTCAGTGGATTATAAAACCAATGTGGGGAATTTGCCATTGGTGTGGCCGGTGGGGAAATAGGAAGTGGTGCTCTTACATCATATATGCTGAATACTTATGTGCTCACAATGCCTGAGGTTCTGAATACCATCCCAAATGCTTCTTGTGTTGAGTAGTCATGGTTTAGGGAATTCCTTATGATGCTTCAATGGGAGTGTGCATAGTGAAAATATATTATTCTCTGTGTGATATACACTGAGGCCACATTGACATGCATTTGGAAAGTTTCCATTCGAATCTACAATGGGCTTGTGGTGAACTACATATACCTGTCTGGACACGCCCCCCCCCCCCGCTGACTGCTCCTGTGGCTCCTCCCACAGACCCCGGTATAAAGGCGATTGGAGGCACTGCTCCTCCCTCAGTCTCCAGGATGTTGTGTGATGGTCTCTTGCTGCTGATAGTGCTCTCTCTTCCAGCTAATAAAAGCCTATCTCTCGCCTCATATCTCCGAGAGTTATTGATGGTGCATCAATTTTATTAGCTGGAAGTTTAAAACATGGAGAGTATTTTATGTTTGGAAAAATTGGACATTGATCCTCAAGCTCCAGGAGCAGCTATTGCCTTTAAACTCTGGCTTGCATGCTTCCAATCATACCTGGAAGAGATTCCCGTGACTGAACCTGCGATCATGCACAAAATCCTCCTCCCCAAGGTCAGTCCGAGGGTATACTCCCTCATCAGAGACCTGCCGACCTACCAAGGGGCACTGGACGCCCTCAAAAGACAGCACCTGCGGCCAGTGAACACCGTCTACGCAAGATATTGCTTAGCGACGTGGCGGCAGCAGGCCGGAGAATCGAGCGCTGAGTTTGTCCGACCCCTACAGACACTCGTGCGGGCCTGCGACTGCAGGGGACTGATGGTGGAACAGCATGCAGAGCTCCTGGTACGAGACGTCTTCGTTACGGGGATCAGGTCATTGTACGTGCACTAGCAGCTGCTGGAAAATGCTGATCTTACATTACGCTTGGCGATCGAGCTGGCCGACACACTGGAGGCTGCTCTGCACAACGCTGACGCTGTTCAGCTGCACGATCTCCTGCCAGTCCCGTGGACGCCGCAGACCCCGCCTCCCGGCCAATCGACCTCAGCTGCTGCCAGTCGCAAGTCCGTGCATTGTTACTTCTGCGGACTCGAAAAGCACCCCCGAAAATGCTGCCCGGCTCGAGAAGCTACCTGCTCCAGCTGCGGAAAGAAGGGCCACTTCGCCAAGGTCTGTAAGTCTAAACCATGAGCGGGGTCGAACAGCGCCGCATGCGAGGCATGGGGGTTGCCATCTTGGTCGCCGCCATCTTGCCTGCCCGCCTCGTGCAAGGCATGGGGGCGGCCATCTTTGTCGGCACCACCTTGCCCCGCCTTCGACCCATGGGTGCTTACTGGGCACCAAGATGGCGATTCAACTCTGGCCTTCGTAACCCTCGACCAAAGCGCCCCACACCAGCTTGCAAGGTCAATGATGGACATCCTGGTGGAGGGGCACAGGACTAGCTGCCTGTTTGACACGGGCACCACTGAGAGTTTTATTCACCCGGACACGGTGCAATGCTGCGGACTCGTGACACAGCCGGTAAGCCAGAGGGTCACCATGGCTTCTGGGTTGCATTCCACAGACATCCGGTGGGGGGTTGTGTAGCAACATGGGCAGTGCAGGGCACAGAATATTGGGACTTTGCGCTACTGGTCATGCCTCAACTGTGTGCGCCTGTGCTATAGGGGCTGGACTTCCAGAGCCACCTAAAAAGTTTGACTATGGGGTATGACAGGCCCCTCCCACCACTCACTGTCAGGAACCCTCAGTTTTGTGGGACTTCATCATATACTCTGCTACTGACCACACACATACACCGACCCGCACATCCCACCCAGCACCATGCCAACAGCTACGCTACTGACACCACTTGCAGCCTCTCCACCCTCAAGATCCCTCCCCCACCGCTGTTCGCCAACCTGACCCCCGACTGTAAACCTGTGGCAACTAAAAGCAGGAGGTACAGCGGGGGGGACAGGGCCTTCATTCAGTCGGAGGTGCAGCAGCTGCGCAGGGAGGGGATCATTGAGCCAAGCAGAAGTCCTTGGAGGGCCCAGGTGGTTGTTGTTCGGACCGGGCAGAAAAATAGGATGGTCATGGACTACAGCCAGACCATCAATAGGTTCACGCAGCTTGATGCGTACCCCCTACCCCGCATTGTGGATATGGTCAACCAGATAGCTCAGTACAAGGTGTACTCGACCATAGATCTGAAATCCGCTTACCACCAGCTCCCCATCCGCCCAGAGGACCGCCCCTACACCGTCTTCGAGGTGGGTGGCAGGCTCTATCATTTCCTGCGCATCCCCTTCGGTGTCACGAATGGTGTCTGTCTTCCAGAGGGAAATGGACCAGATGGTGGACCAGTGCCAACTGAAAGCCACATTTCCCTATCTGGATAACATCACCATCTGTGGTCACGACTGGCCGGATCACAACACCAACCTCCAACGATTTTTCCAAGCGGCCAAAGCTCTGAACCTTACCTATAACAGGGACAAGTGTGTGTTCGGAACCACCCAACTCACTATCCTTGAGTATGTCGTGGAGAGCAGAGGCATTGGCCCTGATCCTGACCGTATGCTGTTAGAACTCCCTCTTCCCACCACCCTCAGAGCCCTCAGACGGTGCCTGGGCTTCTTTTCCTATTACGCCCAATGGGTCCCTCATTACGCAGACAAGGCCCGCCCCCTGGTCAAGTCTACCACTTTTCCCCTCTCTGCTGAGGCCTGTGCGGCCTTCAGCTGCATTAAAGGGGACATTGCCAAAACAACGATGCATGCTGTGGACGAGTTCATTCCCTTCCAAGTAGAGAGTAACGCCTCCGACTTCGCACTGGCTGCTACCCTCAATCAGGCAGGCAGGCCAGTAGCATTCTTCTCTCATACCCTTCGAGGCCCTGAAATTTGGCACTCCGCGGTGGAGAAAGAAGCCCAGGCCATAGTGGAAGCTATTAGGCACTGGAGGCACTATCTCGCCGGCAAAAGGTTCACCTTGCTGACCAACCAGCGCTCAGTTGCGTTCATATTTAGCAACCAACAGCGGGGCAAAATCAAAAATGATAAAATTTTGTGGTGGAGAATGGAACTCTCCACCTACAACTATGACATCCTGTAGCAGCCTGGAAGGCTTAATGAGCCCCCGATGCCCTATCCCAGGGAGCGTGTGCCAGTGCGCAGCTCGACCAGCTATACGCCCTCCATGCAGATCTTTGCCACCTGGGGGGGGGGGGGGGGGTCACCCGATTTTACCATGTCATGAAAGCCCGGAACCTGCCTTACTCCCTTGAGGAGATCAGGACGATGACCAGGGACTGCCAAGTCTGCGCTGAGTGCAAACCGCACTTCTACCGTCCTGAAAAAGCGCAACTTATCAAGGCCACCTGCCCCTTTGAGCGACTGAGTGTTGACTTTAAGGGCCCCCTTCCCTCCACTGACCGCAATGTCTACTTTCTCAACATAATCAACGAGTACTTGTGGTTCTCCTTTGCCATCCCCTGCCCCGATACCACTGCCACGTCCGTCATAAAAGCCCTGCGCCAGCTCTTCACTCTGTTCGGATATCCCTGCTATATCCACAGTGATAGAGGGTCCTTCTTTATGAGTGACGAGCTGTGCCAGTACCTGCTGGCTAGGGGTATTGCTACTAGTAGGACCACGAGCTATAATCCCCAGGGAAATGGACAGGTGGAGAGGGAGAATGCCACCATGTGGAAGGCCACACTTTTAGCCCTTAAGTCAAAAGGGTTGCCAGTCTCTCGCTGGCAGGAGGTCCTCCCCGAGGCACTCCACTCTATCCGCTCCCTGTTATGTACGTCCACCAATACCATCCCTCATGAGCGCCTCTTTTCTTGTCCCAGGAAGTCTGCCACTGGGACCACCCTACCGGCTTGGCTGACGTCCCCAGGGCCAGTGCTGCTCCGGAAACATGCGAGGAACAATAAATACTCCCCGCTGGTCGAGAAGGTTCACCTACTACATACGAACCCCCAGTATGCCTACGTGGTCTTACCTGATGGGCGGGAGGACATGGTCTCCGTCCGCGACCTGGGCCCTGCAGGAGCTGCAGACCACTATCCCGAACACTCCACGGTAACTATGAACCCTGTACCCACCGAGGTGTATACCCACCTGACACCACGCACACCAAGCCCTACACAGACTCCTCACGACACTCCCATACCAGGCGCCTTGCACACGCATGAGGGATCACTGACACCTCCAGTCAGGCCGGAACCAGCACAACCACCGTCTCTGGTGCAATCACCACCGGCACCTGTGCAATCACAGCCGGTGCTACATAGATCGCAGCGACAGATTCGACCACCTGATAGACCTATCCTGTAAATATACTTGTAAGAAACCTTGCCCCATGGGGACTCTCTTTTAAAACAAAGGGAGGGTGAATGTGGTGAACTACATATACCTGTCTGGACACGCCCCCCCCCCCCCCCCAACTGCTTCTGTGGCTTCTCCCGCAGACCCCTGTATAAAGGCGATTGGAGGCACTGCTCCTCCCTCAGTTTCCAGGATGTTGTGTGATGGTCTCTTGCTGCTGATAGTGCTCTCTCTTCCAGCTAATAAAAGCCTATCACTCGCCTCATGTCTCCGAGAGTTATTGATGGTGCATCAGGGCTGGAATGGATAATTACTGCATTTCACTTTGTGTAAAGTCAGCTGTCACCTACCTAATAAGTTACATTTCTCGGGTTTTTGGTGATGTCATAGTCAAGAATGGCAGCTTAAATCAGTAGCTCCTCCGTTAACCCATCAAATATAGCATTTTTCGAAAAATATTTGAACTGAAAAGAGGGGCAAGAATGGGGAAAAAGAATGGAAATAAGAAAAGCGACTCTGCGGAGCCTTAGGCCGAGAGTGCAGCGAGTGGCTCTTCTACCCGACCGTGTGCTAGCGAGGCGGATGCTGGTCCTCGTTCAGGCGAAGCAGCGAATATGATCGAAATTCTGAAAGAGATAAGGGAGTTCCAGAAAGATATAAAGCAGCAGCTACATGATATTAAGTCAGAGCTCGCCAACATCAATCAAAAAATAGCGATGGCAGAGACTCGAATTGAGAAGGTGGAAGATCGCGTTCAAAACGTTGAACAAATACTGAGTAAGATGATAAAAATATTAAATCATCAGGAAGGTAAACGGTTTGACCTGGAGGGAAGATCACGGCGGAAAAATATCAGAATATACAGCGTTCCCGAATGAGCAGAGGGCTTGTCTATGATGGAGTTTGTCGGAAAGTTTCTGCAGGACGTGCTGGAGCTTCCCTTGACTATGGAGCTGGAGATCGAGAGAACGCATCGCGCGCTAGTCCCAAAACTTACCTGGGATAAGCCACACTCAATAATAATAAAATTCCTTCAGTACAGTAGAAGCGGAGATTCTACGAAGAGCCTGGGGTAAGAAGAGGGTGTTTTTAGGCGATAATTTAATATATTTCGAACAAGATTACCCCCCCCCCCCACGGTCCTGCAGAAACGTAAAGAATACTCTGAAGTAAAGCGAGTACTAAAGCAAAAAAAGATTAGATTTCAAACTCCATACCCTGCTAAACTTCAAGTGTTTTATGAAGACGGGACGTGGTTGTACCAGACAGTGGAAGAGGCGACTATGGACATGGAGGCCAGAGGGTTGCCCGTCAGCATGATCAAACTGAGGGAAAGCCTGGCAGAGGAATTATCCTGCTCTGCTTGGGAAATAGTGCGAGCATTGAGAAGGCAGGAGATGGGAGGAGGCCGAGAGAAGTATATCAGAAAGAGATTGGGAGTTTTACAAAGGCAGTCCTCACTCCCTCCAGAAGAGCCATAAGGTTTGGCTAACTTTAAAAATGTTGAGAAGCTAAATGGAAGCAAAAGTAGACGGTGATATGCCTATCTCGAGAAATACTTATTATAATGTGGATTTTATATTACTTAGTTGTTATTCTTTATTCGCTCACTTACTCCTTTTTCCCCACCAAAATTAGAATATATATATATATGTAATATATGTGTGTGTGTATATATATATATAGGAGGAGTACACTGGGAAATCTTTTCTGTATGATGGATTTCTTCACTGACTTTAATAAATACTGCAATGGGGGCCCTCAACTCACAAGTAGGAGGAGTTATTCCCCACAGCTAGACATTTCCTCTAGCTCAACGCAGGGTCACCTACTAGAGACCTCAGCCTTGGAATCACACGTTCGTTGCCATTTTTGTTATTATTTGTATTTCTTGGTTCTTATTTGTTCAGGGTGTAGATCAATTAAGTTTTATTCTGCTAATTTCAATGATACATTGACAGATAAATACAGATGGCTAAGGACAAGATAAAATTCATTTCTTTTAATGTCAATGGGCTATTAAATCCAATCAAACTAACAGAATTTTCTCCAAAATGAAAAAAGAACAAGCCCATGTAGTATATTTACAGGAAACTCATTTAAGTTATAATGAGCATAAAAAACTAAAGAGAATGGGCTTCACTAATCTGTTTTTCTCCTCAAATAAATCAGGACATAGGAGAGGAGTTGCTATTCTTATCTCAAGTAAGCTAAATTTTGAAAAAGCATTCAAAATGGGAGATAAAGAGGGCAGCTATATTCTGGTAAGGGGGAATATAGATGGAAATTCAGTTACTCTATTGAATATATATGCACCCCCAGGAAGTGATATTGGTTTATTTCAGAAAATTACTGATATTATGGTAATGGAAACAGAAGGTCTCCTGATATGTGGGGGAGACTTAAATTTACAATTACAACCAAACTTAGACTCTTCCAATAGAAAAACCTATGAAACAAAATCTTTACATAAAGAAGTTAATACACTCTTTGAGGATGTTGGATTAATTGATATATGGAGGGACCTTTTCCCTGACAGAAGGGATTATACTCATTATTCTGCTCCCCATTCTGTATATACAAGTATAGACTATTTCATAACATTTGGAAAAGACAAAGACAAAATAAACACCTGTGGAATTGGGACAATAAGATGTAAGTGACCATGCACCTATATATTTATCTGTTGATTTTTACCTACAACCAAAGAATACTATTTGGAAACTAAATTCAAGTCTACTCAATGATCCATACTTTAAGGAACAAATTAAAAAGGAAATCGGCCTCTACTTAGAATTTAATGATAATGGAGAGGTTTCTCCTCCCATTTTATGGGATACTCTGAAGGCTGTCTTAAGAGGGAAAGTTATAGCGATATCATCATATAAGAATAAAACATTAGAGGAATTACAAAATAGGCTGAAGGAACTAGAGAAAAACACAAATTGAATTTGACACAGGATACATTAGGGGACATTAAAAGAATTAGGAATGAAATTAATAGTTTGGTTACGCAAGAAACCAGGAAAAAATTAATGTTTCTGAAACAGAGACATTATGAAAGTGGATCAAAATCTATGAAAATACTGGCATGGAAACTGAAAAAAAAAGATAGCAGAAAATCCAATTCATAGAATTAGGGACCCAAGAACGAAAATGATAAAAAATAAGCTAAGTGAAATTCAAGAAGCTTTTGAAGTGTTTTACAAAACTCTATATTCCAAAGTTTCAAGGGGAAGCATAACCCAGATTGACACCTTCTTGAATTTTCTAGAGTTACCCACTTTAAACGAAGAACAAAATAGAATGATGACTGCTGGCATAACTGAAGTTGAATTAAAAGCTGCAATTAGTAGGCTTAAATTAAGCAAGTCACCAGGATCAGATGGGTATACGGCAGAGTGGTATAAAGAATTTAAAAATGAGTTAATTCCTGTTTTACTCCCCACACTGAACAGGGCTTTAAAAAAGGCACAAATGCCACCCAGTTGGAAGTAAGCAATAATCTCAGCTACACCGAAAGAAGGCAAGGATAAAATGGAATGCAGGTCATTTAGACCAATATCCTTCTTAATGTAGATTATTTACCTCCATCATGGCCAAACGATTAGAGGAGATCCTACCCATACTGATACATAACGATCAGACAGGTTTAATATGACGCCAGATACAAGACAATATACAAAAACACTTCACATTATGGATCATATACAAAAAAATAAAAATCAGGGGAATTACTATTAAAGGGACAGAGCATAAATTGGCTTGTTACGTGGATGACATTTTGATCTATCTAGGGCAACCAACATACTCTTTACCTAAATTGATGCAATCCTTTGAACAATATGGTCAATTATCAGGATACAAGATCAACATAGATAAACCCAATTACTTTCATATTACTATAGCCCAACAAGAGAAATTGAAAGTCGATAACCCTGGGCATGGCACACAGAGTCTTTCAAATATTTGGGCATCATCATGCCAAAAGATTTGGCAAAATTATCAGAATGTAATTATCTGCCTTTATATAAAAAAATTAAGGAAGATATGACAAGATGGTACTGGATTCCTTTTTTAAGTCTCAGTTCAAGGATTGAGTCCATTAAAATGAATATACTGCCCAGACTGTTACATCTCTTTCAGATCCTACCAATAGAGATTAATCAAAATCAATTCAATGAATGGAACAAGATGCTATCGGCATATTTGGCAGGGTAAAAGGCCTAGAGTTCATCTCAAAACTTTGCAATTAGTAAAGGAAAAGGGGGGATGGGGCCTACCTTCTCTTAGAGATTATTATTTTGCAGCACAGTTGAGAGCTGTGATATGTTGGTGCAACCCATCATATGACACTCAATGGAAAAACATTGAGGAGCGGGTACTTCCCATCCCCACACAAGCAATTTTGGCTGATAACAACCTGCATAAATACTATGCATAAGTACCTACATAAATACTATTGATAACCCATGGATGAAATTGACTCTTAAAATATGGAAAACTCCTATAAAAGAATATAATCTCGAGGGAGATATTGCAATTCTTAAATGCTGTGCATATGACTCGGATTTTACACCAAATAAATTGGATGCTAGATTTAAGGACTGGACAGCTAAAGGAATAACAGTTCTTTGCAACATAATGAAAGAAGGAACACTGTTCAGTTTTGAAATGCTTAAAGAGAAACACTTATTAGAAAAACAAGATTTTTATCGGTATTTACAGATGCGACAATATGTTAATAAGACACTTAAAAATGTAACCAAGGCAAGTACATGCTTGATAAAGCTATTTAGGAAAGCATAAAATTCAGATAACAGTAATAGAATCATTTCAAGCATGTACAAGGGGTTGTCAAATGTTAAAATGCATTCGACTTCATACGTTAAAACAAAATGGGAGAAGGAAGGAGGGATAATTATATCTGAGGAAGAATGGACAACAATATGGATATATCAATGGAAGTGTACCAGTTCACAGAAATGGAGGGAGTTTGGATGGAAAAACTTGATAAGATTTTACACCCTGTCAGAAATCCCATTGTGATAGTAACTTCCCTATTTGCTGGAGAAATTGGGGAAATCGTAATGCAAATCATTATCATATTTTTTGGAACTGCCCTGTTATCAAAAACTATTGAAGGGGGGATACACAATGCCCTACAAGACATCTTTCAATGTGAAATACCCTTATAGAGTGAGACCATATATTTTGGATATATACCTCAAGAATGGTTGAAAAGAGATAAATATTTAATGAATATACTGTTGGTGGCTGGTAAAAAGACTCTTACTAGGAGATGGTTATCATAGGAGAGCCCAACTTTAAATACATGGATGGAAATTACAATGGACATTTACAAAATGGAGAAGATAACAGCATCTGTTAATCATAAGCTGGAACAATTTGATTTTTTAAAAATATTTTTATTAATTTTTTTAGAAAAACATAACATAATAATATTACATATGTTATGAATACAATAGATTTGAAATTGAGTTGGTAACAAGATAGCAATATCTTATTAAACTATCAGCAAAAAATGATCATACAATATCAATCTAATCTATATTGATTATACATGAAAAGATTAAAAATAATCATCAAAAGAAAAAGAAAAACAATGTAAAATATAAGAAAAAATGTATATTTAAGAAATAATAAAAAAACTAAACCTAAACTAACATGGGCAACAATAATAGTTTATAAGTATATGATAGTGTCAAAAAACTCCGGAACTCCACACCAGAACAAGAATAATAAGAGTAAAGGTCTGGAAGAAGTCAAATTAATTCATGTGAAAGTGTCGAATGAACGGTCCCCAAGTTTCTTCAAATTTAATTGATGAATCAAAAATAGTACTTCTAATTTTTTCTAAACTTAAGCAAGAAATAGTTTGAGAAAACCATTGAAATGTGGTAGGAGGATTTACTTCTTTCCAATTTTGTAATATAGATCTCCTGGGCATTAAGGTTACAAAGGCAATCATTCGTCTAATTGGAGGAGAGAATCGACTATCATCTTCATTTGGAACACCAAAAATTGCAGTGATAAAATGAGGTTGTAAATCAATATTCCAAATTGAGGAAATGGTAGCAAATATGTCCTTCCAATAATTATGTAAAGTAGGACATGACCAAAACATGTGGGTCAATGAAGCCACATCTAAATGACATCTGTCACATTGAGGATTAACATGAGAATAAAACCGAGCAAGCTTATCTTTAGACATATGAGCACTATGTACAACCTTAAATTGTATTAAAGCATGTTTAGCACATATAGAAGACGAATTAAAGAACAATTTGATTCATACTGGGAAAAATGGTTTAACTACATAATGCCTCATAGGCCTAATTTTATTCTCACAAATCAATGAATATGTTGTAATAAAAAAGATCGCTCCCTGCTTGTACATAGTTTTGTCTTTTTGCTTGTTTTTTCTTTCCACTCTTTTCTATTAATGTATACCTCAGATAAATACTTTGTGGAGATTTGTGATATATATGATTATATGATATATATGTCCAATGTCTGAAATACACCTTATGGAAATGCTTGTTTGATTATGAACTTCAATAAAAAATAAATTACAAAAAAAAATTACATTTCTCTTGCCCCAATGTTTATGCATGCCCCTCCCGCAGGCTGCAATGAGGGGCAGTATGAATGTACCTGTAGAGGCTGGCTCTGCTTGCCCTCCAACTCTGAGCAAACTCAGAACTGAGGATATTCTGCCTTGATGTAACTCGAACTGTTTCATGAGATACTTAGTGTACATGCCAGAAGCTTTGCTGATCAACATGCCAATCTGTTTCTCACTTCTGTCCCCACTACCATCGAAGACATCTTCAAAAGGCGATGCCTCAAAAAGGCAGTATCCGTCATTAAGAGCCCTCACCACCTAGGACATACCTTCTTTTCAGTACTACCATTGGAAAGGAGGCAGAGGAGCCTGGAGATCTGCAAAGATTTTAGGAACAGTTTCTTCCGCTTTGCCATCTGATTTCTGAATGAATGAACACTACTTTGCTATTCCATTTTTGCACTATTTATTTTTTGTAACTTACAGTCATTCTTATATTTTGTATTGGACTGCTGCCCCAAAATGACAATGTTCACAACGTACGCCACTGATAATCCTAATTATGATTCTGATTCATCAGTCTTGCTTTTCTAGCAATAGTGATAGTCAGAGGCCTGGTGTTACTGATCTTTTTTGAATATAGATTAATTTAACCTCATCCCAGTGACACGTAGAGCTTGAAAGCCCATCAGTGGGAGGAAATTTGTTAGGTTTTCCGGTTATCAGGTAGCATTACTTAGACTTCACTTAGGATACACAATGCAAATCATTCATCAGTGGGGCTTAGTCAGTGGTGTAATTGAGTTCCTCAGTCTCAATGACAATTTGAATGGTCATAATTAATAATTCATTCCCCTTCCCATTGTTTGTCAAATCAATTATATTTCCACTGCAGTAAAAACACTGCATTTATTCAGCAGTTCATTTTTCTCAAAACTTTGTTCACTTTCTAATACAGGTGTCCCCCCCTTTACAAAGGTAGAATGTTCCTATGAAACCTTTCTTAAGCCAAAATGGTGTAAAGCGAAGAACCATTAATGTATATGGGAAAAATTTTCGTAAAAGCGAAAATCCTCTTTGTAATGCGAAAATAAGTTACTAATGTAGGTCTTTTGTAAAAGCGAAGTGGCGTAAAGTAAACATTCGTAAAGCGGGGAACACCTGTAATAGAAAATGTTATGCTTATGGAATTGTTCAGTAACTAAGTTTGCATTTCATGTAAGTAAATCATGAGATTAATATTGCAAACAATATGACAGCCCAAAGCCAGTCTTACAGTATTCACATGTTGTCCTGGTGCTGATAGCTATGTGTGATGAACATGCTAGGAGTTGTAAGATACACCAAAGGGAGTGAGATAGATTTAATGATCCCAGTGATCTGGATTATGTGTTAATTATTATTTGTGTGAGGTCCATTAAGCTTCTGCGTCTTACTAGGAAAGTTTGGACCAGCTAGACTTACACCTGCTGGAATCTGAAAAAGTGAAAAAAGCCTTCAATGAAATCTAAAATCTTGTGAGATATACAGTAGATGAGGTGCATTTGAATATTTCCTTGTGAACAAACCTAGAACTGGGGATCATTGTTGTAAGATAAGGGTCACCTGTTTAAGACAGAAGCAAGGTATTTTTTTTTCCTTTCAGTATTGTGAGATTTCTGACTTCTCTTCAAAGAGCAGTGAAGGTAGGGTCATTGATTATTTTAAGGCAGAGTTAGGAAACTATTTGATTAGGAAGTAAAAGGTGAACTCAGGTACAGGAATATGGAGCCATCACTTTATTAAGGATAAGGCAGGCTTGGATGGTTGAGTGACATATCCCTGCTTGTGTATTAGTAAGTAGGGGTTGTGCAGGAATTGATACCAAAGTGATTAATCGACACAGAAATTGCATCAAGCATGTCAGATTAAATCAATTGAATATCTGGAGTGACTCAAAACAGCTTAGTGTTACATATCACTGTATCTAACTCATTGTAGCCTTCATTTTCAATTGCATAATGCTGGAGGAAACAAAACTAGTGTATGGCAAAGCCAGAAGGCAACGTGTTGAAGATGCAGTCACAGTTGAAGTTGGTTTTGCTGTTGCTGTTGGAGTGAACAATTTAGAGAGGAGTTGATGCAGAAGAGTTTCGATGCTCGTCCACCTAACCCAGGTGCAAGGATGGATCGCCCGAAGCGCTGAGCTGATTTGGTGAGGTTGAGAAATGCTTCAGGCTGTGTGGCCCAGGTGTGTTGCTGCGCTGGGGCCTGAGTCCTAGAGCAAGGCGTGACCTGGTGCTTAGACAATTTAAACTCCCTCCCAGACTGACTGGAAAGCCTGAGTGTGGAGGGAAGGGTTAGGCTGATTTTGCTCACTCTTCCACAATGTTCATTTGTTTCTCCGGTGGCTGTCGTCTATGTGGGTTTCACATGTTTTTGCCCTGCTGATATGATGGACTGAGATTGAGTCTTGGGCCTACTCTGTCTGCTCTGGGGAGTGGATCTAAGGACTCTGTCGTTTGCATGATGTGTGTTTTTTTTATCTTTCCCTGTGCAGTGGTTATGGTCTTTCTCTTTTTTAAAATTGGGTTCTTCATGTCTCTTGCTTTGTGGCTACCTGTAAGCAAACAAATCTCAAAGATGTATAAATCTCAAGGTTATTCTTTGATAATAAATGTACTTTGATGTTGAAGTGACATTTTGCCTGCAGATGATCAGAGTTGCTCTCCCAATACATTCACAGAAACAAACAAACTCAGCATGCCTCTAAAAATGAAGATCCTTGAGGGTTTGAGATATTTTGAGCAGAACCTTGCAGTGCCTTTAAAAAAACTGCTACATAGAGAGGATGATGGTTTCCAGTCCAGACTAGAGACTTTAGGTAGATAATTCAAGTGGACAATGTAGTACTGTACTGAAGGAAAGATGCATGTCACAGACGCTGCACTTTAGATGTGATGTTGATTCAAGGCCTTATTGGCATGTTCAGGTGAATGTTGAAGGGTTCATGATGTTATTTTGAAAAAGAACAGGGAATTTACACTGTTACCCCTGGCCTAAATTTGGTACACAACCGACAGTACATTTAGCCCTTGTCACGTTGCTCCTTGTGGGAGCTTGGGGTTGCATAGTTGGCTAAAACATGTCTTACATTACAACTTTTTTTCCCCTTAGGCTGTCCTTTGGTATTAAAGATGATTTGTTTCTACCCTGGTTTTGAGTCAAAGTCTTAGAGAATTACAGCTTGGAACCAGTCCCTTCAACCTAACTCATGCAATCTGATCAAGATGGCTGCCTGAACTAATCCTATTTTCTTGTGTTTAGCCTATATCTCTCTAACGTTTTCCTATTCATGAACCTTCCAAATATCCTTTAAACATTGTAATTGTACCTGCCTCTCCAACTTTCTTTGGAAGTTCATTCTCTGTGTGAAAAATTTTCACTCCTTATCTTAAACATATGCCCTCGGATTTTAGACCCGCCCACTTTGGGGAAGAGACTGTGATCTTTCAATCCTTGGGATCTCATGATTGTATATACCTCTATAAGGTCAGCCCTCAGCCTCAGCTTCCTACACTCCACGGAAAAAGAGCCCCTGCCTATCCAGTCTCTCCTTATAATTCAAGCCCTCCAGCTCCAGTAACATCTTTGTGAATTTTTTCTCCACAGATGGGGCAGGAGGTTACTGATGTGGCCAGCGGTGGGTGTGTAGTTTCTGACACGATGTTTTGTTGCTGGTTACACAGGTTTTTTTTGTGCTCCCAAAGCATGGGCTCAAAGTTCTCAGTACCATGCTCAATACACTGTGTCCACTTTGAGTGGTCTTAGGCCTGTGATTCCTAAGCACTATTAGGAACTTACATTTCTTCAGTGAAGCTTTAAGCATATTGTTGAATCTTCTCCTCTATCCGCCTGGAGATTTCTTTTGTGATAAACTTTGGAATAGATTGTTGTTTATTCAGTCTGTTGTTGTACATGTGAGTAACGGTCCGCTCAGTGGCACTGACTGAGTGTGATTAGGACCTCTGACCTGGAGATGTTGCTCTGGGAGAAGACATGAGCGCTGATTTGCTTCCAGTAAATTTGGATGAGTCTTGCAGAGACTATGGTACTTCTGACCACTGTTTCTTTTCTAAATTGCGCACTGCACAGTAACTAAAATGCTCCCACACGTGTAGCCTTTGTTGCAGTGGAGCTGGAATTTTCTTTTATATGATGTTTTATTAAAGTGTTGTGCAGTTTTCAGGCCATGTAAAAATTCCTGCTCAGAGCAATAGCTGGTCCATACAGCCGTAAAAATAATTAGAGGGAATATTGCTTCAACGTGTCTTGAGGTGCCTGCAATGGGTAGTCAGAAATTTAAAGACCAGAATTTACTGCTGCCTGGTTGATCATTACTTTAATCAGTTCAAGAGAAATGCAGCACAGAAATAGGCCCCACATCCATTGAGTCTGTGTCAGTCGCCAATTACCTATTTGCTGTAATGATACATTAATCTGATTCCTTATTCTCTGAGGTACTATTTACCTCAATTACACCCTGCAGGAGCAAATTCCACATTCCAACTGTCTCTGAATAAAGAGACTCCTCTTGAATTTCTTACTGGATTCATTTGTAATAACATGCTTCTAATCCCAGTTGTAAATGAGATATCAATTTCCTGTAGATTTCCACCAGCTCTATCTGCAGTTAGATTTGGTGCAGGTTCGGCAACTCCGTTTTCTTCAATGGAGATTCATGTTAGGTACACTTTAGAATTAGGTTGACTATGCTTGCTTGTTAGCACTGATGTATTTCAATGTATTTAATCACTTTAATAGCGTTCTAATGACTTAAGTGTGTTACTTGGTAATTTATTTTATTTCTTAATTATTGAATTATTTTTAATGCTTCAAAAATATGGTTCTTTTTTGTTAGCTTTCCACTATTCCAATATTTCATGTCAGCAATATTCACTGATACTTTAAACTCCTTTTGCATTTCATAAGCTAGTTGTGTCACTTCGTTTGAGGTCAAAATGTTTGGGGTTGGGACTCAATTGACAGACAAACCATTTTGTAGAACGGAGCTTGTCAAACCATTCTTGAAGTGGTCCATGACCATCGATGAAAGCAGTTCTGAGATCAATGTTTAAAGTTGGCTGTTAAGTCATTTCTAAGGGTAGGTTCAGCCTAACACCTGACTGCTTTGAGATGTGGGTCCTGCCCTTGTTATCTAAAAAGCCCTTTATTATTTGTTGCTTTGTCGGTCAGAGGCAGGGTATAGGGTCTGAGCTCTGCTGGAGACAAATGTGGACAGAGTTCATGGCTTGCTCTTCAATGGGACAACCTATGGATTGGGTAATGTTAATGGGCACACAAAGACTTATCAGGTGACCCTCATTTTTTTATTTCCAGAGAAGTTTGGCTGGCCTGTTCAATCTAGTTCTGGTGTCATTTTAATAAATCTATTTTATACTTTTTCCAGTACATCAATGTCCTTTACAGTTGTGCTAATACTCTGTGTGACTGCTCTAATTTGCAGTTCGAGAGCCTCTACTAATTAACCTAATTAACCAGCATTGCTACATTTAGAGATCTGCATTTAGACCCCCACATTTCAATGAACTACACAGGTACTTAATTTCCAAGTATAAACTTTCCAAGTATAAACCATCCCCATATTGCAGTCATTTGATTAATGGAAATTATCCCTTACAGAATTCACAAATTAATGCCCAAAAAAATTGAGATACAGAATAGAAATTCCCTCTCAAGGAAATGTGTGTAAAATAAAGTAAGTAAGCACAAAATTATATTTTCACAATTTGTATTTCTTGACAAAGATACAAATAATAAAGCTTTGCACTTTGGAATATTGGAATATGGATAGTTTTCTAGGAATGCAACCACTCGTAATGTCGAGGGTTGCATGTATAATGACCTCTGAATGAAAATCATTATCTTAGTTATCTACAGTATATTGAAGTTATTTGATACAAGACGTTTTGCAAATTTATTTATAATTATTTCTCAAATTGAGTTTGTAATGTTCTTTAATACTTCCAACTTGATCAGTTGACTTATCTCTCAGGTGAGCATTTTGGAGACAGTAATGACAACACCATCACCTTGGAGACAGTAGGGGAAAGTATTTAATTGCAGAAGGGTGATTTATGATACCATTAGGCAGTGACTTGGAAGCATAAATCGGGAATGGCTGTACGCAGGGAAATGCAGTGTGAAAATTGGAGGTTGCTTAGGGAGTACTTGCATGGGGTTCTGGATAGGTTTGACTCACTGAGGCAGGGAAAGGATGGTAGGGTGGTTAACAAAAGATGTGGAACATCTGGTCAAGAAGAAGAAAGAAGCTTACTTAAGGTTTTGGAAGCAAGGATCAGATAGGGCTCTAAAGAGTTACAAGGTAACCAGGAAGGAGCTTAAGAATGGACTTAGGAGTGCTAGAAAGGGACACAAGAATGCTTTGGCGAGTAGGATTAAAGAGAAACCCAAGGCATTCTGTGAATATGTGGAGAACAAAAGAAAGACTAGAGTTAGGATAGGACTGATCAGGGATAAAAGAGGAAACATGTGCCTGAAGTCAGAGGAGGTAGGGAAGGTCCTTAATGAATACTTTACTTAAGTATTCACTTGTGAGAGTTGTGTGCTGCTGAGTCGTCGTCGACTCATGGCAGCCCTACGGATAGTATAATTATCCACAGGGTTTTCATGGCAAGATATGGAAGTAGTTTGCTGGTCTTTCTTCCATGCAGATATGCTGCTGCCCAGGTTGGGACCTGGTTGGATTCAAGCTCAGGACCATGTGCCTCAAAGTCCAGTGTTGATGCCACTACACCACCGACTAGCCCCACTCATGAGAGGGACCTTGACAGATGTGAGGTCAGTGCAGAACAGACTGATATGCTGAAGCATGCCAATGTTAAGAAAGGATGTGCTGGAACTTTTGAAAAACATTAGGATAGACAAGTCGCAAGGGCTGGGCAGTATATTACCCAGGCTACTAAAGGATGTGAGGCAAGAGATTGCTGCATCTTTGGCATTGATACTTGCTTCCTCACTGGCCACAGGTCAGTGTGGCAAATATTATTCCTTTGTTCAAGAAAGGTGATGGGGACAACCCTGGAAATTATAGACTAGAGAGTCTTACTTCAGTGGTGAGAAATCTATTGGAGAAGCTTTTTAGAGAAGATTTATAAGCACTTGGAGAAGCACAGTCTGATAGTCAACATTGTTTTGTGAGGGGGCATGTCATGCCTCATGAGCCTGTTTGAATTGTACATGGAAGTGACAAAGCAAATAGATGAAGGCAGAGCATATATGTGGTATATATGGATTTTAGTAAGGCATTTGACAAGCTTCTGCATGGTAGTCTCAGTCAGAACATCAGGAGGCATGAGATCCAGTGAAACATGGCTGCGTGCATTTCGACTTGGCTTGCCAACAGAAGGCAGAGGGATGTATAGATGGAGCATGTTCTGCTTGGTGGTTGTTGTTCTGCAGAGATCTGTTCTGGGATACATACTCTTTGTGATTTTTATAAATGACTTGGATGAGGAAGTGAAAGGGTAGGTTAGTAAGTTCTCAGATGACATGAACTTTGGTGGTGTTGTGGATAATGTAGAAGATATCTTAGGTTATAATGGGACATTGATGAGGATGCAGAGCTGAGCTGAGAAGTGGCAGATGGAATCCAATCTAGAAAAGTGTAAGTGATTCACTTTGGAAGGATCGCAGCACAAGAGATTGAGTGGTTAAGAAGGTATATTATGCGTTGGCCCTAGTTAATCGGGGAATTGAATTCAAGAGCTGCAAGGTAATATTGCAATTCTATAAAATTATGGTTGGACCACACTTGGAGTTTTGTGTTCAGTTCTGGTTGCCTCATTATGGGAAGAATATGGAACCTTTAAAGAGGATGCAGAGGAGATTTACCAAGATGCTGCTTGGATTAGAGGGCATGTCTTTTAAAGAAAGGTTGAGTGAGCTCAGACTTTTTCTTTGGAAGTAAGATGAGAGGTGACTTGATTGAGATGTATAAAATGATAAGAGGCATAGATAGAGTGTATAGCCAGAGACTTTTCCTATGGTGGAAATGGCTGATGTGATTGGGAATAACTTTAAGGTGGTTGGAAGGAAGTACAGGGGAGATGTCAGAGGTAGCATTTTACACAGAGAGTGATAGGTACATGGAACCAGGGTGGTGATAGAGGCAGATAAATTAGGGATATTTAAGTGGCTTTCAGAGAGGAGCATTCATGAAAGAAAAATAAATTGCTATGTGAGAGAGAGATTAAAAGGTTGGCACAACATCATGGGCCAAGGTCCTGTACTGCGTTGTACTTTAGTGTCATGCACAAATCTTGAAACTAACTTACTAATCCTGAGTCCTAGTAGTAGGAGCAAATACATCTGAAATCAGATGACAGATTAGACAATAGACAATAGGTGCAGGAGTAGGCCATTTGGCCCTTCTAGCCAGCACTGCCATTCACTGTGATCATGGCTGATTATATACAATCAGTACCCCGTTCCTGCCCTCTCCCCGTATCCCTTGACCCTGCTATCTATAAGAGCTCTATCTAACTCTCTCTTGAATGCATCCAGAGACTTGGCCTCTACTGCCTTCTGGGGCAGAGCATTCCACATATCCACCACTCTCTGGGTGAAAACGTTTTTCCGCATCTCTGTTCTAAATGGCCTACCCCTTATTCTTAAACTGTGACCTCTAGTTCTGGACTCACCCATTAGCGGGAACATGCTTCCTGCTTCCAGCATGTCCAATCCCTTAATAATCTTATATGTTTCAGTCAGATCCCCTCTCGTCCTTCTAAATTCCAGTGTATACAAGCCCAGTCGCTCTAATCTTTCAACATATGATAGTCCAGCCATTCCGGGAATTAACCTTGTGAACCTATGCTGCACTCCCTCAATGGCAAGAATGTCCTTCCTCAAATTTGGAGACCAAAACTGCACACAATACTCCAGGTGGGGTCTCACCAGGGCCCTGTACAGCTGCAGAAGGACCTCTTTACTCCTATACTCAATTCCTCTTGTTATAAAGGCCAGCATGCCATTAGCTTTCTTCACTGCCTGCTATACCTGCATGTTTGCTTTCATTGACTGATGTTCAAGAACACCTAGATCTCGTTGTACTTCCCCTTTTCCTAACTTGACTCCATTTAGATAGTAATCTGCCTTCCTGTTCTTGCCACCAAAGTGGATAACCTCACATTTATCCACATTAAACTGCATCTGCCATACATTTGCCCATTCACCCAACCTGTCCAAGTCACCCTGCATTCTCATAACATCCTCCTGACATTTCACACTGCCACCCAGCTTTGTGACATCAGCAAATTTGCTAATGTTACTTTTAATCCCTTCGAAATTAGCAAAGAAATTTAAAGAAATAGCAAATAAGTTGCTTGTATTTATTTCTAGAGGGATGAAAATAAAAAGCTGGAAAGTTAAGTTAAACTTGTGCCTAACTTTTGCTAGGCTATGAATGGCATATTGCATGCAGTGTTTTTGTCATATCGTAAAGGTAAATATTGAAGCTCTGGAGAAAGAGTACAGATATGTAAAGGCTACACAGGCAGAAAGGGAATGGGTGGCCACTGGACAGCGTAGCAGTAGCCAGGTCATGCAGGAGTCCCCTGGGGTCATCTCCCTCTTAAACTGATATACTGTTTTGGATACTGTTGGGGGAGATGTCTCATCAGGGGAAGGCAGCAGCAGCTGAGATCATGGCACCATGGGTGGCTCTGTGGCACAGGAGGGAAGGAAAAGGAGTGGGAGAGCTATAGTGATAGGGGATTTGATTGTAAGGGGAATACATAGGTGTTTCTGTGGCCGCAAATGAGACTTCAGGATAGTATGTTGCCTCCCTGATGCAAGGGTCAAGGATGTCTCTGAGTGGCTGCAGGACATTCTGGAATGGGAAGGTGAACAGCCAGTGGTCGGAGTGCACATAGGTACCAACAATATAGGTAAAAAACTGGATGAGGCCCTACAAGGTGAATTTAGGGAGTTAGGAGATAAACTAAAAAGTAGGACCACAAAGGTAATAATATCTGGATTACTACCAGTGCCACGTGCTAGTCAGAGTAGAAATAGGAGGATATTTCAGAAGAATACGTGGCTTGAAAAATGGTGCAACGGGGAGGGATTCAAATTTCTGGGGCATTGGAACCTGTTCTGGGGGAGGTGGGACCGGTATAAACAGGACGGTGTGCACCTGGGCTGGACTGGAACCAATGTCCTAGGGGGAGAGTTACTGTTACTACTGTTCAGGAGGATTTAAACTAATGTGGCAGGGGGATGGGAACAAGTGCAGAGAGACAGAGGGGTGTAAAATGAGGGCAGAAGCAAAAAGTAGTAAGGTGAAAAGTAAAAGTGGCAGGCGGGCAATCCAGGGCATAAAGCAAAAGGAGACACTTTTCAGCATAATTGTATAAGGGCTAAGAGTGCTGTAAAAAAAAAGCCTGGAGTCTTTGTGTGTCAATGCGAGGAGCATTCGTAACAAGGTGGATGAATTGAATGTGCAGATAGTTATTAATGAATATGATAAAGTTGGGATCACAGAGACATGGCTCCAGGGTGACCAAGGATGGGAGCTCAACATCCAGGGATATTCAATATTCAGGAAGGATAGACAGGAAAGAAAAGGAGGTGAGGTAGCATTGCTGGTTAGAGAGGAGATTAACGCAATAGAAAGGAAGGACATTAGCCTGGAGGATGTGGAATCAAAATGGGTAGAGCTGCATAACACTAAAGGGCAGAAAACGCCGGTGGGAGTTGTGTACAGGCCACCTAACAGTAGTGGTGAGGTTGGGGTTGGCATTAAACAGGAAATTAGAAATGTGTGCAATAAAGGAACAGTAGTTCTAATGGATGACTTCAATCTACATATAGATTGGGTGAACCAAATTGTTAAGGGTGCTGAGGAAGAGGATTTCTTGGAATGTATGCGGGATGGTTTTCTGAACCAACGTGTTGAGGAACCAACTAGAGAACAGGCCATTCTAGATTGGGTATTGAGCAATGAGGAAGGGTTAGTTAGCAAACTTGTTGTGCGAGGCCCCTTGGGTAAGAGTGATCATAATATGGTGGAATTCTTCATTAAGATGGAGAGTGACATAGTTAATTCAGAAACAAAGGTTCTGAACTTAAAGAAGGGTAACTTTGAAGGTATGAGATGTGAATTAGCTAAGATAGATTGGCAAATGATATTTAAAGGGTTGACAGTGGATATGCAATGGCAAGCATTTAAAGATCGCATGGATGAACTACAACAATTGTTCATCCCAGTTTGGTAAAAGAATAAACCAGGGAAGGTAGTGCACCTGTGGCTGACAAGGGAAATTAGGGATAGTATCAATTCCAAAGAAGAAACATATAAATTAGCAAAAAAAAAGCAGCACACCTGAGGACTGGGAGAAATTCAGAGACTGGCAGAGGAGGACAAAGGGCTTAATTAGGAAAGGGAAAAAAGATTATGAGAGAAAGCTGGCAGGGAACATAAAAACTGACTGTAAGAGCTTTTATAGATATGTGAAAAGAAAAAGATTGGTCAAGACAAATGTAGGTCCCTTACAGTCAGAAACAGGTGAATTGATCAAAGGGAACAAGGACATGGCAGACCAATTGAATAACTACTTTGGTTCTGTCTTCACTAAGGAGGACATAAATAATCTTCCGGAAATAGTAGGGGACTGAGGGTCTAGTGAAATGGAGGAACTGAGGGAAATACATGATAGTAGGGAAGTGGTGTTAGGTAAATTGAAGGGATTAAAAGCAGATAAATCCCCAGGGCCAGATGGTCTGCATCCCAGAGTGCTTAAGGAAGTAGCCCAAGAAATAGTGGATGCATTAGTGATAATTTTTCAAAACTCCTTAGATTCTGGATTAGTTCCTGAGGATTGGTGGGTGGCTAATGTAACCCCACTTTTTAAAAAAAGAGGGAGAGAAAAACCGGGGAATTATAGACCGGTTAGTCTGACATCAGTGGTGGGGAAAATGCTAGAGTTGGTTATCAAAGATGTGATAACAGCACATTTGGAAAGAGGTGAAATCATTGGACAAAGTCAGCATGGATTTGTGAAAGGAAAATCATGTCTGACGAATCTTATAGAATTTTTTGAAGATGTAACTAGTAGAGTGGATAGGGGAGAGCCAGTGGATGTGGTATATTTAGATTTTCAAAAGGCTTTTGACAAGGTCCCACACAGGAGATTAGTGTGCAAACTTAAAGCACATGGTATTGGGGGTATGGTATTGATGTGGATAGAGAATTGGTTGGCAGACAGGAAGCAAAGAGTGGGAGTAAACGGGACCTTTTCAGAATGGCAGGCAGTGACTGGTGGGGTACCGCAAGGCTTGGTTTTGGGACCCCAGTTGTTTACAATATATAGTAATGATTTAGACGAGGGAATTAAATGCAGCATCTCCAAGTTTGCGGATGACACGAAGCTGGGCGGCGGTATTAGCTGTGAGGAGGATGCTAAGAGGATGCAGGGTGACTTGGATAGGTTAGGTAAGTGGGCAAATTCATGGCAGATGCAATTTAATGTTCATAAATGTGAGGTTATTCACTTTGGTTGCAAGAACAGGAAAACAGATTATTATCTGAACGGTGGCTGATTAGGAAACGGGGAGGTGCAACAAGACCTGGGTGTCATTGTACACCAGTCATTGAAGGTGGGCATGCAGGTACAGCAGGCAGTGAAAAAGGCAAATGGTATGTTGGCATTCATAGCAAAAGGAATTGAGTACAGGAGCAGGGAGGTTCTACTGCAGTAGTACAAGGCCTTGGTGAGACCGCACCTAGAGTATTGTGTGCAGTTTTGGTCTCCTAATCTGAGAAAAGACATTCTTGCCATAGAGGGAGTACAAAGAAGGTTCATCAGATTGATTCCTGGGATGGCAGGACTTTCATATGAAGAAAGACTGGATCGACTAGGCTTATATTCACTGGAATTTAGAAGATTGAGGGGGGATCTTATTGAAACGTATAAAATTCTAAAGGGATTTGACAGGCTAGATGCAGGACGATTGTTTCCGATGTTGGGGAAGTCCAGAACGAGGGGTCACAGTTTAAGGATAAAGGTCCTTTTAGGACCGAGATGAGGAAAAACTTCTTCACACAGAAAGTGGTGAATCTGTGGAATTCTCTGCCACAGTTGAGGCCGGTTCATTGGCTATATTTAAGAGGAAGTTAGATATGGCCCTTGTGGCTAAAGGGATCAGGGGGTATGGAGAGAAAGCAGGTACAGGGTTCTGAGTTGGATGATCAGCCATGATCATACTGAATGGCGGTGCAGGCTAGAAGGGCTGAATGGCCTACTCCTGCACCTATTTTCTATGTTTCTATGTAAAGGTTTACCTATCTGAGAAAGAGGAAGAGAACTGGGTTTATTTTCTCCCGAGTAAGGGTGATCTAAGTGAGGTCTTTAAAAAATCCTCAAAGCCTTTGGTAAAGTGAATGAGAATGTATCCACTTGCTCATAATAATTAATTTCAAGAAATCCAATAGGAATTAAGACAAAGCTTTGTTTTTATTCTAAGTGTGTTGAGAATGTGGTAATTACTTCTACAAGGAGTGGTTGAAGTGAATAGTTGGAATTGGTTGAAGATTCATTTTGGAGTTGGGTGGACAAGAGAGAGATGGGGAAAGGGCTGTACTTGTTGATTTAGATAAGGAGACAAGTGAGGAGACTCAAGAAGGACATAAATGCTAGCATAGAATAGTTGGGCCAAATTGCCTGTGTCTATGTCATATATCCCATGTAACTATTATTCTTGTAAACAGCATGGGTCCCAACATTAACCCTTTAGAAGCAATCTTAACACTATATGCCAAATCTAAAGGTAATTACCTTTAGTTCATTCTCAGTTTCTTGTCATGCATTCTACTACCTGCCCTCTAGTTCCACATGTCTGACTTTAGTCAGGTGTATATTAAACAGTACCTTAGAGACGGGTAATTAGGAAGCGTTGTATGTCTGGTCTATTGTTACTTCTGTCCTTTCTACGATGTACACAAAAAAATCAAGAACCCAGTGTTTCATGTCCCAAATTGACTTTGTGTCTACACTATTCCATTGCAGTACCTGGCCTAGTCGTCTGTCGAGTTCACAGTGGCCCAGGCTATACAGCGTCCGATGCAGCTGACAGCCTTTTGGCTTTGATTCCCATTCAGCCTTGTGTCTCCAGGATCACTGAACATCAAAACTATTGGAGTGGCTGGAGCAATCTGAATGTTGGCCATTTGCAAATATTCACTGACAATCTTGGCATATAAAAACAAGAAACTATTATAACATTAAAATTCATTTTACATTTAATTCAAGATTAAACACATTTACATTCTAAAATTAAGTTAAAATAGTTATAACTAGCTAAAATAAATAGTTGAAAAATTACTAGTTGCCTTTTTCCACAGCAAGTGTTTCCCATTTATTTGGATAGGGGCTGCTATGCTGACATCATCTTTAACTGGTATAATCTCATGCACGGTTCTACCCTTCTGAGAAATGAGAGGGATGTAGAAAAATTGTGGCACCCCATTGGGATCCATGAGGAATTTCACAGAGCAGTGCAGGGACAGTCAGTAGCTGGTAGAAGCTGGACTGAGGTACTGTGTTGGCTTAGGTTAATGCCAGTGCTGGAAGCTGAGACTGATGTGGAAAATCCAGTTGTTGTAATATTTAGAACCATAGAACATTACAGCACAAAAAAGGCCCTTTGACTGTTCTTGGCTGTGCTGAACCATTTTTCTGCCTAGTCCCACTGACCTGCACCTGGACCATATTCCTCCATACCCCTCTCATCCATCTACCTGTCCAAGTTTTTCTCAAATGTTAAAAGTGAGCCTGCATTTATCACTTCATCTGGCCCCTCATGCCACACACCTGACACTCTCTGTGTGAAGAAACCCCCACCACTCAATATTCCCTTTAAACTTTTCCTCCTTCACCCTTAACCCAAGCCCTCTGTTTTTTTTTCTCCCCTAGCCTCAGTGGAAAAAGCCTGCTTGCACTCACTCTATCTATATCCATCATAATTTTATATATCTGTATCAAATCTCCTCTCATTCTTTTATGCTTCAGGGAATAAAGTCCTAACCTATTCAACCTTTCTCTGTAACTCAGTTTCTCAAGCCCCGGCAACATCCTTGTAAACCTTCTCTGAAATTTTTCAACCTTATTAATCTCCTTCCTTTAACTGGGTGACCAAAACTGCACACAATACTCCAAACTCGGCCTCACCAATATCTTATATAACCTTACCATAACATTCTAACTCTTGTACACAATACTTTGATTTATAAAGGCGAATGTGCCAAAAGCTCTCTTTACAACCCTATCTAAGTGTGACACCACTTTTAGGGAATTATGTATCTGCATTCCCAGATCCCTCTGTTCTACTGCACTCCTCAGTGTCCTACCACTTACCTTGAATGTTCTACCTTGGTTTGTCCTTCAAAAGTGCAATACCTCACACTTGTCTGCATTAAACTCCATCTGCCATTTTTCCAGCTGATCCAAATCCCTCTGCAAGCTTTGAAACCCTTCTTCACTGCCCACTACATCTCCAATCTTTGTATCATCAGCAAACTTGCTGATCCAATTTACCACATTATCATTCAGATCATTGATATAGATGACAAGTAACAATGGACCCAGCACTGATCCCTATGGCACACCACTAGTCACAGGCCTCCATTCAGAGAAGCAATCCTCCACTACCACTCTCTGGCTTTTCCCATTGAGCCAATGTCTAATCCAATTTACTACTGCACCATGTATACTTAGCGACTGAAATTTCCTAACTAACCTCCCATGCGGGACCTGGTCAAAGGCCTTACTGAAATCCATGTAGACAACATCCACTGCCTTCCCTTCATCCACTTTCCTGATAACCTCCTCGGAAAACTCTAATAGATTGGTTAAACATGACCTACCACGCACAAAACTGTGTTGATTCTCCCTAATAAGTCCCTGTCTATCTGAATACTTGTGGATCCTATCTCTTAGTACTCCTTCCAATAATTTACCTACTACCAATGTCAAACTTACCAGCCTATAATTTCCTGGATTACTTTTAGAGCCTTTTTTAAACAACGGAACAACATGAGCTATCCTCCAATCCTCCGGCACCTCACCCGTAGATACTGACATTTTAAATATATCTGCCAGGGCCCCTGCAATTTCAACACTAGTATCCTTCAAGGTCCGAGGGTACCCTGTCAGGTCCTGGGGATTTATCTACTCTGATTTGCCTCAAGATAGCAAGCACCTCCTCCTCTTCAATCTGTATAGGTTCCATGACCTCACTACCTGTTTGCCTTATTTCCATTGACTCCATGCCAGTTTCCTTAGTAAATACAGATGCAAAAATCCCATTTAAGATCTCCCCCATTACCTTTGGTTCCATATATAGCCGACCACTCTGATCTTCAAGAGGACCAATTTTATCCCTTCCAATACTTTTGCCTTTAATATACCTGTAGAAGCTCATAAGATTATCCTTCACCTTGACTGCCAAAGCAACCTCATGACTTAGCTCTCCTGATTTCTTACTTAAGTATTTTTGCACTCTTTGTACTCCTTAAGCACCTTATTTGCTCCCTGTTACCTATACATGTCATACGTCTCTCTCTCTCCTTCTTTATCAGAGTTCCAATATCCCTCGAAAACCAAGGTTCCTTATTCTTATTCACTTTGCCTTTAATCCTGACCAGAACATACAAACTCTGCACTCTCAAAATTTCTCCTTTAAAGGCCTCCCACTTACCAATCACATCTTTGCCAGAGAACAACCTGTCCCAATCCACACTTTTTAGATCCTTTCTCATTTCTTCAAATTTGGCCCTTTTCCTGTTTAGAACATCAACCCGAGGATCAGATCTATCTTTATCCATGATCAAGTTGAAGCTAATGGTGTTATGATCACTGGAACCAAAGTGTTCCCCTACATACACTTCTGTCACCTGTCCTAACTCCTTTCCTAATAGGAGATATAATATTGCATCCTCACTAGTTGGCACCTCTATATATTGATTTAGAAAACATCCCTAAACACATTTTACAAACTGTAACCTGTCTATACCTTTAACAGTATGGGAGTCCCAATCAATATGTGGAAAATTAAAATCCCCTACTATCACAACTTTATGTTTCCTGCAGTTGTCTGCTATTTGCTCCTCCAATTCAGATTCAGATTCAGTTTATTATCACAAATGCACTGCAGTTAAAAAATGAGACAACGTTCCCCCAGAATGATATCACAAAAGCATATGACAAAACAGACTACACCAGAAAATCCACATAACATTTGACAATCCCCAATCCAGAGTCCGGAGAGGCTGCTGCGTATTACCGTCTTACCGCATTACCGTCTTAGCGCGTTCCCTGGAAAGGAGCTCCAAATCCACCAGACAAACAAGACCAAAAACTAAAGCTACAAGATCTGGACAAAACCACATAATTACAACAGAGCAAACAATAGCATAATTGATAAAAAAAAAACAGACCATGGACACAGTAAAAATAGTCCAAAGATGTTAAAGGCCTATAAGTTCAAAAGAAATTACCACGCAGTTTCCACAGGTCCCCAGGGTCCTGACAGGCTCACCATCCCATGGCGGCTGCAGAAGGGAATACCCCCGCTGTGGACTTCACAGATGCAGCACACAATGAAAGCTCTGTCGAAACCAGCCTCACAGACACAGTACACACCGAAAGCGACCTGACCGCAGTGGACTCCGAGTCTGTTGAACCTCCGAGCTGACGACCATCCCCTCCAGCACAGCTTCTCCAAGCGCCATCCTTTGCCAACGGCCATTGGCAACACGACCCCGAGGACTGGGGGCCTGTTCTTCCCAGCAGAGTCCCGAACCTCGCAGCAGCAATGAAGAAGGTCTTCCTGGAATCTCCGGATGTTCCTCTGTGCTCCCATGTCCGTTTTCAATCAATTATGATTGTGCACAGCACCCCACTTCACAAATAACAGATAATCAGCTCCGGAGTGGCCGCTGCAAGCTGCGTCGTGCCGCCATCTTGGATCTTTTGACTGACTATTCTCACTGACTATTGGGTGGTCTATAATACAACCCCATTAATGTGGTCATACCTTTCCTGTTTCTCAGCTCCACCCATATGGCCTTTAATCTGTCCTGCCTAAGCACTGCTGTAATATTTTCCCTGACTAGCAATGCCACCCCCCCTCCCCCCAACCCTTCATCCCTCTGCCTCTATCACGTCTGAAACGTCAGAACCCTGGAACATTAAACTGCCAGTCCTGCCCCTCCTGTAGCCAAGTTTTACTACTGGCTATAATGTCATAATTCCACGTGTCAATCCACGGCCTCAGCTCATCTGCCTTCCCCATAATACTCCTCACATCGAAATAGACACACCTCAGAAGATTATTACCACCACACACAACCCTTGTATTTGTGACTTTGCATGAAATTTTATCATCATTTATTTTCACCCGTGCTCCACTATCTGCTCTGTCACTCTGGTTCCTATCCCCCTTCAAATCTAGTTTAAACCCTCCCCAATAGCACTAACAAACCTCCCTGCAAGGATATTGGTCCCCCTGTAGTTTAGGTGTAACCCGTCTCTCTTGTATAGGTTGTAAACATCTAATATCAGAGGGCATGCATGGAAAATGGGAGTAACTAACTGGAAATGTACTTTATTCATAATCCAGACATTAAATGCAATCGATACGTGCCTTCTCTGCATTCATCGTGCAATCATTACATTTTCTTACAATGTATTCACGTTATTCATATTTTCTCCTAACATAAATCTATGAATGTTTGAGAATGTGTTATACAGGACCAGTACCCTCAATGTCCAGTCTTGGCAGAACCCTGGATTACACAGGATTATTTCTTTAAATAATCCATGTTTCCTGCTCTCTATTATATTTTCTGTACATGGTTTTCCATCACCGTGTTGACTTAAGATTGCATTATCTTTTCTAACATTGCATTATACTAATTGATCAGGAAGGAGGAAAATACTGTAAATGTAAATTTGAAGTAAAAAAAAACAAAATAGCTGATCAGGCTGCATTATTGAGAGAGAAGCAAAGTTAAATATTTTAGGCTTATGATGGTGTGCTCAAAGCTAACTGATTTACAGCTTTCTAGGTCTGCCTACCTTCATAACAGAATCAAGATTTGTTTTCCAATAGTACTATGGAGCTATTTCATTTTATAATAAATGTATACAGATATAATTTAATAGACTTCTGTCCCTTCCCTAATGAATTTTAATATTTTAATTTCCCTCCTCCTACCTTAAACGTCTGTTATGCACATGATAACACTTGCAACACATTTTGCATATGGACAGAGGCATGCAGTATTTAGACAAATACATAATTATAATTACACAGATGTGTATTGATAATATCATGTGAAAGCATTATACAATATTCATTCAGTATTCATATATTATTGCACTGTTTCTAAAACACTTAAGTCGAGCAATGTGATGCTCTACTTTTTGAAAAGCAGCAAGCAGTGATAATTAATCTGTCCTTTTCATCATCTGTTGACACCTGAGTGTGAAGATGCACCAACAAGAATGTTGGGATCATTTCTTTTTATAGACTCAAGTAGGACAATGCAGATCATCTTTAGAAAAAAATTACCCTTTTAAGAATGGTGCTAATCTGAAAGGAATGCTGAACGTGGAAAATGGGAGTAACTAACTGGAAATGTACTTTATTCATAATCCAGATATTAAATGCAATCGATACATGCATTCTCTGCATTTATCATGCAATCATTACATTTTCTTACATTTTATTCACGCTATTCATATTTTCTTCTAACATAAATCTATGAATGCTTGAGAATGTGTTCTCAATGACCAGTACCCTCAATGTCCAGTTGTGGCAGAACCCTGGACTGTGGTCTGTCCTCACAGAGCTTTTCTGGTGATAACATTAACTTTCAGTGCATCCCTTAGCACATGATCCCCCCCCTCTGGAATGCGCCAACTGGCAGCATTCATTTATGTACATCTCCTTACTCTGGAGGCCCAACATGTTTTGGGTAGACCAGAGTGGGCCTTTTACCAGTTCATAATCTTACAGCTGCAATTTATGTTTATCTCAGCATGTGTCCCTGGGATACAGAGAGTCCACTGCTATGCCTCTTCTTGGGCAAACCTTGACGAAAACCATTGCATTGTTTTTAATACCCAGTTGGGGAAACCACAGTCCAGAACAAACATTTCATCTGTACTGTAGTCCTCTTGAGGGCAGTGTGTATTAGGAGTGGAATTTAATTATACAAGAAGGGCCCCTCTCACTGTTGGCCAAGTGAGGTCTTGGTGCTTGTTTTGATAATGAGGCATTCTGCTAAATAATATTTCTTGGGTAATCATCCCACAGGATCCTCTGTGTCTTCCCTTCTCCCAGGGCTTTTAGAACATTCCATGCTAACCACTGCCTAATGGGATTGGTCAAAGGTGTTTTAATGTGGAAAGTTTTCTATGAAGGGCAGGTAGTGCAGCAAGGTCCCATTGAAAAGAATGTTATACGCCAGTGAGATCAGACCCATCATTTGCAATACCAGGGACCAGTAAGGCCTCAGTATTTGGTGGCAACTGGTGTTTGCATACTCCAGGTCTTTACACAGTTCCATGCAGCCACCCACAAAAGTGCCCATCAGGGTGAGAACTTTGTTGGCTACCTTTTCCCCACTTCCTCCAGAGAACTTATTTCTCTCTTCCTTATCTGGATATGGTTTGATAGAAAAGTTTGCCAGCAATTTGTGTGGTGGCCTTTGATGGGAAACCTCCAATACAGAGAAAACTGATGAATATAATGTATAGGGGGTTATAGGAGAAGCAAAAGCAATGGAGATTTTTTTCAATATCTGTTATAAGGTGTATGTATCACAGAATAAGTAATCTTTGGGACAGGGACTGATCGTAGGCGGAAGGAAAGGTCAGTATATCAACATTTCCTGGCTCATCCTTTCTGACCCCCCCCCTGAGACCTGAGAAATCTGACTCACTGCTATCAGGTCAAATAAGCGTATTTTCTAATTACTGAGTCCACCTCCATTAAAAGTAGAAATGGGTTTATGAGCAACAATGCTGGAGGAACTCCACGCCACAGTGTGACACTATTACATCTCGGGCCATTCCAGACTTCAGAGTTCAGTTCCAGTGCTGTTCTGAAAGGAGTGGCAGTACGTCCTCCCTGTGGAATGCATGGCTTTTCCTCAGGAGCTCTTTACACAAAACCATACCGTGTAGGTTAGTTAGTCGTTGTAAATTATCTTGCGATTAGGTTAGGGCTAATTCGGGTTCTGGGGTTTCTGGGGTGGTGTGGCTTGAAGGGCCTACTCTGGGATATGTTGCAAATTAAATAAAATGTGACAAATAAAGCTAATCTCTAATGTCTGGACCATGGATTAAAGGGAGGGTGGAGAGGAACCAGAAGAAGGTGCTGAGCAGGTGAGAAGAGAAGCTGTGAGAGGGTAACCAGAATGAGGAACAGAAAAGAAAGAAGAGGGATGGGGGAGTAACTACTGTAAACACAGAGGCTGTGTAAAGAAAGACCAGAGTCGCCTCTACTTCCTGAGGAGACTGAGGTCCTTTGGAGTATGCTGGCCTCTCCTTCCCATGTTCTACTGGTCTATTGGCAGTACAATCTTCTATGTGGTGGTGTGCTGGGGCAATGGCATCAACATGGGTGATGCCAACAGGCTCAATAAACTGATTAGAAAGGCTGGCTGTGTTATAGGAGTCAAACTGGCCATAATAGAGGCTGTGGTAGAACAAAGGACCCTCCAGAAAATCCTGGCAAATCCTGGACAATGTTTCCTCCCTTTGCATGCCATCTTGGCTGAACAGAGGAGTATTTTCAGTAATAGACTAAGACAATGGCATTGCTCCAAAGAGCGCTATATGATGTTATTCTTACCCTTGGCCATAGGCTCTATAATGAGTCAACCTATAGCCAGGCAAGTGATGACCCCCTCCTGTTAGACTGTTATTAACCTCTGTTTACCACACCCTGCTATCATGGACACTCTGCAATACTCTGCAATATTACCATCACTTCTTATCTAGATGGTGTGAATGTGCACCCATTACTGTATAATATTACGGTAATTGTTGCAATACCATCTTATCAGTTAAAGTTAAAGTCTGCCCCGAGCCTTATAGGCTCATCAGGCCAGTGCTTATGCCGGTTTCCATGGGGTGAAGCGACTGAGAGTACGAGACTACCCCCCCCCCCCACCACCCCGGATAGGACACCAGTCTATCACGAGGTTAACCCCCAGCATTTTGCTGGTATCCATTTTCAGCTGGGTGGACTGGAGCAGTGAGTAGATGACCCCAATAGACTCCAGCTGGCGTTGTAAGGGTGGTTGAATTTAACCTTTCCTGAAGGGGGAGATGAGGTTGGGTAAGGGTGTTGGGGTGGGCTAAGTTCAGTGGCTTTAATTCCTTTCTTATCTCTGTGGAAAGATGTTTGACAATTTTCTTTGGATTGTGGAAGTGTAGGGGGAGAGATCAATCGTGGTTAAGTACATTTGGAATTTGATGTACAGTTGCATGTGTAGCATGTTTACAGGGAAATCATGAAAAATGCTATTCATTAAACCAGCGATCCCTCTTCCCTCTCACAGTGGATTTCACACACAATATACACCGAGTTTATACACAGTTCATGAAAGTTCTCCCTCACCACAGAAAACTTAGTGCAACTTTCTCAGAGTAGATTTTCCTGAAATGAAATTCATCCTGTAGAAATGAGAATTAAGTAGGAGAAACAAAGTGAGAGCTCTGAGTCTCTGCTACCCTTTATCCAAGCACTACCCTGGGTCTGTCCTGCTGCACCATGTTCCCTTGCTTCACTGCTGACTTCTCCCCTTAGTAACAAGAAAACTTGACCTTTTGTTTTTCAGACCCACCTCTTCCTTCTTAATGCTTGAAGATTTAGCTAATGCCCCACTCCCCCAAACACCCTGCATTCCTCTCCCTTCAACTAAGGCACTAACTTTCTTATCAACACACTGCACCTCTTCACTTTAGAAAGAATGTAAGAACAGAACAGTACAGCACAGGGACAGGCAAGAGAAAATCTGCAGATGCTGGAAATCTGAGCCTGGCCTGCTGAATTCCTCCAGCATTTTGTGTGTGCAGCTCTTCAGCCCACACTGTTATGCCAGCCCAATTAAATTAGTAATCAAATAGACAACCTAACTAATTCCCACTCCCATATCCTTCCATTTTCCTCATATTCATGTGCCTATCTAAACATCTTTTAAAAGTTTTTAATATATTTGCCTCTACCATCACTCCAGGCAGCACATTCCAGGCACTTACCACTCTCAGTGTAAAAAATAATTGCCTCTCACATCTTCTTTGAAATGACCTCTTCTCACCTTAAATGCATGCCCTCGAGTATTAGATATTTCAACCCAAGGAAAAGATACTGTCTGTCTACTCTGTCTGTGCCTCTCATATTCTTGTAAACATTTATCTGATCTCCACACAGCCTTCACTATACCAGGGAAAAACAAACCAAGTTTGTCCAACCTCTTTTTACAGCATATGCCCCCTAGTCCATGTAATAAGGGTCTTGCTCTTAACGGTTTTTCTACATTTGACCGTCCAAGATGCAACACTTTACATTTGTCTGACTTAAATTCCATCTTGCATTTCTCTGCCCATTTCTGTAACTGATCTATATCCTATGTTCTCTGCCAGATTTCTACGCTATTCACCACACCACCAATCTTAAATCATTTACAAACCCAGCTGCATTTATATTCATTCAGGTCATTGATAACATAAACAGCAGAGATCCCAGAACAGATCCTTGTGGTACACCACTAATCACGGACCTCCAGCTGGGGTAAGTTCCTTTGACCACCACTCTCTGTTTTCTACGGGCAAGCCAGTTCTGAATCCAAACGGCCAATTCATTATGGATCCCATGCATTTTCAATCTTTTGGATGGGCCTCCCATGAGGGACCTTGTCAAACACCTTACTAAAATCCTTGTAAGCAACATCCACAATTTTACCCTCATTAGTCACTTTCATCACGTTGTCAAAAACTCAATCAGATTAGTAAGACATGACCTGCCCCACACAGAGGCATGCTGGCTCTTCCTATTAAGCTTTGGTTCACCAAATGCTCATAAAACCCGTCTCTGATAATTTTCTCCAGTCACTTCCCAACCACTGACACGAGACTCACTGGTCTATGGTTTTTAGGATTAACCCTGGTTCCCTTCTTGAGTAATGGAACAACATTAGCTAACTGTCAGTCCTCTGGGATCATGCCTGTGGCAAGTGCAAACACAAAGCTATTGGTCAAGGCCTCAGCAATCTCTTCCCTTGCCTCTCTCAATAACGGGGTATATCCCATCAGGCCCTGAGGACTCATCCATCTTAAAGTTCTTTAAGAGACTCAGTACAAACTTCTCCTTTAAGATGTAGCAATCTTGGCAGGGTGCAGTGAGGCATCGGAGGAGAACTGACTGCATAGACTAGGCATGTTTTCCCTTGTGCATCGAATATTATGGTGATCCCACTATCATGTTTAGTTATTAAGTGGTAGACTGTGAGAATGTTTCCTTCAGTAGTGGAATCCAGAGCAAAGGTACGTAACTTAAAGGTGAGAGGTCCTTTATGAAGCACAGTGGCATTGAGGTTATTTTCAATACTAAAATGCTCTTGAGACTTGCAAGCAGGATAGTGGTATGAGGCAGAGAGTGGATCGGGGAGGGGAATGTGCTACTTTTCAGAAATGAGCTTGACCCATTTGTCTTGGACCAGAATGTTAAACGATCCAAATCAAGAGTGAGCGAGTTAATATACTGATTACTCATGATTTAAACCAATGCTTCCCAAATTTTTATCTCTATGAAGCAAAAAAAGTAAGTAGCAAGTGGATCAGACAGCATCTGTGGAGGCAAAGGCATGCTTGAGATTTCAGGTAAGGACAGGACACGTCCTGATGTAGCATGATGACCAGAAATGTGAACCACTTTTTTGCCTCCACAAATACAGCCTGACCCTCTGAGTCTCCAGCAGCTCATTTTTTTCATATTCCAGCATCTGCAGTCTCTTAGAGTGATAGTCATAGAACACTACAGCACAGAAACAGGCCCATTGGCCCATCTAGTACATGCTGAACTATTAATCTGCCTGGTCTTATCAACTTGCACTTGTTCAATGGCCATCTGTTCAGCCTCTTGTGTCTCCATTTTGCTGCTTGAATCCATCAGTAGGTTCATGATGCTTTAATAAAATTGAAGTAATTTGCATAGAAAGTCCAAATATTCATTTGGATGGCATGCCAGCTGCCCCAACAATCGGCCTAGCAATCCCTGGGACCATTTGAATGAGAGTTTGTGATATTACCAGAGAGAATACCAAACATGATTTTAGATATATGAAGAGTAAAAGAGAAGTGAGAATAGATTCTGGACCATTGGAAAATAATGCTGGAGAGGAAGTAATGGGGGACAAGGAAATGGTGGATGAACTGAATAGGTATTTGGCATTAGTCTTCACAGTGGAAGAGCTAACAGTATTCCGGAAGTTTGAGAGTGTCAGGGCACAGAAGTGAGCTCAGTTGCTATTACCAGGTAGAAGGTTCTTGGGAAACGGAAAGGTCTGAAAGTAGATAAGTCACCTGGGTGAGATGCACAACGCCCCAGGATTCTGAAAAAGGTAGCTGAAGAGATTGTGGTGGCATTAGTGATGATCTTTTAAAAAGCACTAGATTCTGGAAAGTTTCAGGAGGACTGAAAAATTGTAAATGTCACTCCACTCTTCAAGAAGGGAGGGAGGCCAAGGAAATGAAATTATAGAGCTGTTATCCTGACCTCAGAGGTTGGAAAGATGTTTGAGTTGATTGTTAAGGATGTGTTTCCAGGGTACTTGCAGACGCATTATAAAATAGGCCAAAGCGTTCTTTCCTTAAGGAAAAATCTTGCTTGACAAATCTGTTGGAATTCTTTGAAGAAATAACAAGCAGGATAGACAAAGGAGAATCAGTAGATGTTGCATACTTGGATTGTCAGAAGGCCTTTGACAAGGTTCAAGGCTCCTTAGCAAGATACGAACCCGTGGTGTTACAGGAAAAATACTAGCATGAATAGAGCACTGTCTGATTGGCAGGAGGCAAATAGAGGGTATAAAGGGAGCTTTTCCTGATTGGCTGCAGAGATCGGTGTTGCGACCGTTTCAAGATAGGTGGAGGCAGGTAGTGTTGAGGCAGCAGGGAGGCTGCAGAAGGACAGATTAAGAGAATGGGCAAAGAAGTGGCAAATAGAATGCAGTGTCGGGAAGTGTATGGCCATGCACTTTGGTAGAAGAAATGAAAGCAGAGGCTATTTTCTAAACGGGAGAAAAATCTTAGAAGAATCAGAGGTGCAATGGGACTTGGAAGTTCATGTATAGAATTTGCAGGTTGAGTTGATGGTGAGGAAGGCAAATGCAATATTAGCATTCATTTTGAGAGGGCTAGAATATAAAAACAAGGGTGTCATGCTGGGGCTTTTTTTATGCACGTGAGGCCTCATTTGGAGTATTGTGAGCATTTTTGGGCCACTTATTTAAGAAAGAGCATGTACATGATAGAGATGTACAAGGTATTAAGAGGAATAGATAGAGTGGACAGCCAGCGCCTCTTCCCCAGGGCACCACTGCTCAATACAAGAGGACATGGCTTTAAGGTAAGGGGAGGGAAGTTCAAGGGGGATATTAGAGGAATGTTTTTTACTCAGAGAGTGGTTGGTGCATGGAATGCACTGCCTGAGTCAGTGGTGGTGGCAGATACACTAGTGAAATTTAAGAGACTACTAGACAAGTATATGGAGGAATTTAAGGTGGAGGGTTATATGGGAGGCAGGGTTTAAGGGCCGGCACAACATTGTGGGCTGAATGGCCTGTACTGTGCTGTATTGTTCTTTGTTCTTTAAAGGATGTGCTGGCATTGTGGAGGATTCAGAGGTTCATGAGTATGATTCTGAAAATGAAAGACTTATCGTATGAGGAGTGACTGTTGGCTCTGGGCCTATACTCACTGGAGCTTAGAAAAATGGGGGATGTGGGGAATCTTATTGAAATCTATTAAATCTTGAAAGACCCAGATAGAATGGATGTGGAGAGGACGTTTCCTATGGTGCAGTTGGAGGGCACAGCCTCAGTAGAGGGTCATCCATTCAGAACAGAGGTGAGTAGGAAATGGGGATCTTTTAGCAAGAGACTGGTGAATATGTGGAATTCATTGCTGCAGGAGCTGCGGAGGCCAGGTCATTGGGTTTATTTAAAGTGGAGATTGATAAGTTCTTGATTAGTCAGGGTGTGAAAGGTTACGGGGTGAAATCAGGAGAATGGAGTTGAAAGGGAAATGGATCAGCCATGATGAAATGATGGAGAGGCCACAATGGGCCAAATGGCCTAATTCTGCTCCTATGTTTTAGGGTCTTATGGCTATCTAGTGTTTATACTTTTGGCATATAGGAAACCCTGATGTTTGAATGTGGGGATCTCATTCAGAGAGGTTGGGAACTACTGACCTATGTGAATGAGGATCTGAGAAGCTGAGCAACCAGCTCCCAATCCTGTATGATATCATTACACAGGTGGCATCTTGATTCTTCCCTCTCTAAGTAAAGGCAAACCTCATTGTGAAAGGTATCTTTAAATAGCAAGTGACAATTATCTGTGAAAACAAACAAGCTGGAGCAGAGCAAGAATCTCCTCTTTTTCTAGAGCTTCAGCATAATATGAAAAGCTGGCATGGACTGAATCCAGCTCCATCAATAGTTGCTCTGTGTAGAACTGTAATAACAGTGGAGGCCATCTGTTTTCATCCTCTTGCTGTAAATTGTGTGCTCACCCTTACTGTGATACTGGAAACTTTGCTGAACATGACAGGAACAAAGTTCTGACTGCCATGGTAAGTAACTTTTAAATTCTTGGTGTCTGCTCCACTAACACTGAATTAGCCCTGTTCCAGTGAGGTGGATTACTTTTAAATTAGGAAATAATCTCCCCATACAGTGGGAGGTAAATCAATTAAAAGATGTGATGGCATTTCACTTTCAGTTTTGTTCCGAAATATCTATTGAATAAATGATGACTTTATAATGTACAATTGATCTTTGGCAGGTAACTTATTTTCCCCACATTTGCTGACATTTTGATTTCAGCATATATCAGTAAGTATGTAGAGTGAGAGAGCTGAAAGTAAGCTCTCTTGAAACTAGAGCAGTATTTTTTTCAAGAGGTGAAGGAGGTGAATTTGATCCTGTAGTGATGGAGAAAAAGCTTGAGGAAGAGATTTGGAAATCATCTTGGCTTTCAGTGTTTTGCCATTTTCTTGCGTTTGTTTCCTGTGCTCATTTTGTTGTCGAGCTGTTGCCATCATGAACATGAGAGAGCCAGTCCAATAATAGTATGCATCTGGTGATAACATGATGGCAGTGGGCAATGGGCCCTGGCTCCCAGTAAATTGGATATTAATGAATCAGTAGCCTGTTGAAGTTCAAAAAGGAATTTGTGCAGATTGTAAGTTGGGATGCTGATTGTGTGTTTGGGTCAGAGTCCATGACTATCTGTGGTTTTGAAATTTATTAAATGTAGCATTACGTTTTTCTGGGCATTTTTGGAACTTAATAGCTAGACAATTGGTTTGAACATGGTACCCTTTATTACCTCCCCAGTGAATGAGAATGTTCTCCAAGTAAGTACCTGGCAAATTCCGCAGGCCATCATTCCTCTTTTTCCACCAGTGCCCTGATGACTTTGGCTGCTAGGAAGCCACATCAGTGTGGTGAACTATGTGCCTGTCGGGACACGCCCCTGCTGACTGCTCCTGTGGCTCCTCCCACAGGCCCCTGTATAAAGGAGATCTGCAGCCTGACGCTCGGCCTCAGTCTCCAAGACATTGTATGATAGACACTCACTCCTGGTTCCTTCTTCCAGTCAATAAAAGCCGATATCTCGCCTTACGTCTCAGTGTGAGTTATTGATGGTGCATCAATTTTATTGACTGGAAGTTTTAAAACATGGAACCCGTTTTGCGTCCGGACCGGTTGGATTTGGACCCTCAAGACCCTGACGCAGCTCTCGCTTTTGAACACTGGCTTGCATGCTTCCAATCGTACTTGGCGGAGCTTCATGCGACTGAACCCGCTGTTATGCACAGAATCCTACTCTCGAGGGTCTCCTCCAAAGTTTACTCCATTATCCGGGACCTGCCGACCTACGATGGGGCACTGGACGCCCTCAAAAGACAGTACCTGCGGCCGGTGAACACCGTCTACGCAAGACATCGTTTAGCTACCCGGCAACAGCGGCCTGGCGAATCGTGCGCTGAGTTTCTCCGAGCACTACAGACACTCGTCCGACCTTGCGACTGCAAGACGCTCACGGCAGAACAGCATGCGGAGCTGCTGGTGCGAGACGCCTTTGTGATGGGACTGAGGTCAGTGTACATGCGCCAGCGACTGCTGGAAAACTCAGACCTTACCTTAAGCTCGGCGATAGAGACGGCCAATGCTCTAGAAGCTGCGCTGCATAACGCTGACGCTGTCCAGTCGCGCGATTCCCCGCCGGTTCCGTGGACGCCTCAGACCCCGTCACCGCCGGCTCCCGGGAGCGAGTTCGCCAACGCCGCCGCCAGTCGCGATTCCACATGCTCCCCGACCCAGACCACGGCTGTGGCCCGTCAGAAGCCCGTGTGTTATTTCTGTGGCCAAAAGAAACATCCTCGACAACGCTGTCCAGCGCGAGAAGCGACCTGCTCCAGCTGCGGAAAGCAGGGCCATTTCGCCAAGGTCTGTAAGTCTCAACCTCGAGCGGAGTGCAGCGCTGCGGGTGAAACGTGGGGGCCGCCATCTTGCATGCCCGGATGTGAGCGGCCATCTTTGTCGGCGTCAGCACGCCCCGCCCCCGACCCTCCGATGCTTACCGGGTACCCCGACGGCGATTCAATTCTGGCCACTGTAACTCTCGACCAAAGCGCCCCACACCAGCTTGCACGGTCCATGATGGACATCCAGGTGGAGGGGCACTGGACTAGATGCCTGTTTGACACGGGCAGCACTGGGAGTTTTATTCACCCAGACACAGTGCAACGCTGCGGACTTGCAACTCGGCCGGTCAGTCGGAGGTTCCATTTGGCTTCTGGGTCGCAGTCCACAGACATCCGGGCGGGTTGTGTAGCAACATTGGTGGTGCAGGGCACAGAATATCGGAACTTTGAGCTATTGGTCATGCCTAATCTGTGCGCACCTGTGCTATTGGGGCTGGACTTCCAGAGCCATCTCGAAAGTGTGACTATGGCATATGACGGGCCCCTCCCACCACTCACTGTCCGGAATCCTCAGTTTTGTGGGACTTCTTCACATACCCCGCTACTGACCACACACACACACGGGCACACACATCCCATCCAGAACCAGGCCAACAGCTGCGCTACCGACACCACTTGCAGCCTCTCCACTCTCAAGGTCCCTCCCCCACCACTGTTTGCCAACCTGACCCCCGACTGTAAACCTGTGGCAACCAAAAGCAGGAGGTACAGCGCGGGGGACAGGGCCTTCATTCAGTCGGAGGTGCAGTGACTGCTCAGGGAGGGGATCATTGAGCCAAGCTCAAGCCCTTGGAGGGCCCAGGTAGTTGTTGTTCGGACTGGGCAGAAAGATAGGATGGTGGTGGACTATAGTCAAACCATCAATAGGTTTACGCAGCTTGACGCATACCCCCTACCCCGCATCGCGGATATGATCAACCAGATTGCTCAGTATAAGGTGTACTCGACAATAGATCTGAAATCCGCTTATCACCAGCTCCCCATCTGCCCAGAGGACCGCCCCTACACCGCCTTCGAGGCGGGCGGCAGGCTCTATCACTTCCTGCGCGTCCCTTTCAGTGTCACGAATGGTGTCTCTGTCTTCCAGAAGGAAATGGACCGGATGGTGGACCAGTATCAACTGCAGGCCACATTTCCCTATCTGGATAACATCACCATCTGTGGTCACGACAGGCCAGATCACGACGCCAACCTCCAATGATTTCTCCAAGTGGCCACAGCTCTGAACCTTACTTATAACAGGGACAAGTGTGTGTTTGGTACCACCCGCCCTGCTATACTTGGGTATGTCGTGGAAAACGGGGTTATTGGCCCTGATCCCGAACGTATGTGCCCCCTGTTAGAACTCCCTCTTCCCACCACTCTCAAGGCCCTCAGATGGTGCCTGGGTTTTTTTTCCTATTACGCCCAATGAGTCCCCCATTACGCAGACAAGGCTTGCCCCCTGGTCAAGTCTACCTCGTTGCCCCTCTCTGCTGAGGCCTGCGCGGCCTTCAACTGCATTAAAGCGGACATTGCCAAAGCTACGATGCATGCAGTGGACGAGACCGCTCCCTTCCAAGTGGAGTGTGATGCCTCCGATTTCGCTCTGGCTGCTACCCTCAATCAGGAAGGCAGACCAGTAGCATTCTTTTCTCGCACCCTCCAAGGCTCCGAAATTCGGCACCGCGGTGGAGAAAGAAGCCCAGGCCATAGTGGAGGCTGTTAGGCACTGGAGGCACTATCTTGCTGGCAAAAGGTTCACCATGCTGACCGACCAGCGCTCGGTTGCGTTCCTGTTCAGCAACCAACAGTGGGGCAAGATCAAAAATGATAAGATTTTGCGGTGGAGGATAGAACTCTCCACCTACACCTATGATATCCTGTACCGGCCTGGCAGACTCAATGAGCCCCCTGATGCCCTATCCCGGGGAACATGTGCTAGCACACAGCTCGACCAGCTGTACGCCCTTCATGCACAACTTTGCCATCCGGGGGTCACCCGATTTTACCATTTTGTGAAAGCTCGGAACCTGCCATACTCCCTGGAGGACATCAGGACGATGACCAGGGACTGCCAAATTTGCGCCGAGTGCAAACCGCACTTCTACCGTCCTGACACGGCACAACTTGTCAAGGCCACCCGCCCTTTTGAACGCCTGAGTGTTGACTTTAAGGGCCCCCTTCCCTCCACTGACCGCAATGTCTATTTTCTCAGTGTTATTGACGAGTTCTCACGGTTCCCCTTTGCCATCCCCTGCCCCGACACCACTGCCACGTCCGTCATAAAAGCCCTGCGCCAGCTCTTCACTCTGTTTGGGTATCCCTGCTATATCCACAGTGATAGAGGGTCCTCCTTTATGAGTGAGGAGCTGCGCCAGTACTTGCTAGCTAGGGGCATTGCTACCAGTCGGACCACGAGTTATAATCCCCGGGGTAATGGCCAGGTGGAGCGGGAGAATGCCACAGTGTGGAAGGCCACACTTTTAGCCCTTAAGTCAAAAGGGTTGCCAGTCTCTAGATGGCAGGAGGTCCTCCCTGAGGCACTGCACTCTAACCGCTCTCTGTTATGTACGTCCACCAATGCCACCCCTCACGAACGCCTATTCTCTTTTCCCAGGAAGTCTGTCACTGGGACCACCCTGCCAGTTTGGCTGACGTCCCCGGGGCCAGTGCTGCTCCGGAAACATGTGAGGAGCAATAAATACTCCCCGCTGGTGGAGAGGGTTCACCTTCTACATGCGAACCCCCAGTATGCTTACGTGGTCTTACCTGATGGGCGGGAGGACACGGTCTCCATCCGTGACCTGGCACCCGCAGGTGCAGCAGACCACTACCCTGAAGACTCTCCGGTAACTATGAACCCTGCACCAGAGTTGACACCGTGCTCACCAGGCCCTACACAGACTCCTCACGACACTTGTATACCGGGCATTTCGTACGCATTTATACCAGGCGCCTCGCACATGCATGAGGGATCACCGGCGCCTAGTGGGCAAGAACACGCGCAACCTCCGTCCCCTGTGCAATCATCGATGTTGCCGGCATCTATGCGGTCACAGCCGGTGCTACGTAGATCGCAGCGACAGATTCGACCACCTGATAGACTTGACTTGTAAGAAACTTCGCCACATGAGGACTTTTTCAAATGAAGTGGGGGTGAATGTGGTGAACTATGTGCCTGTCGGGACACGCCCCTGCTGACTGCTCCTGTGGCTCCTCCCACAGGCCCCTGTATAAAGGAGATCTGCGGCCTGACGCTCGGCCTCAGTCTCCAAGACATTGTATGATAGACACTCACTCCTGGTTCCTTCTTCCAGTCAATAAAAGCCGATATCTCGCCTTACGTCTCAGTGTGAGTTATTGATGGTGCATCAATCAGGAATCCTGCCAGGTTTGCCGGGTGGGTATTTGGCTGGCTGTTTTATGAAGCAACTGCACCCGTATCTGCTGGAGTTTAGAAGATTGGAACATGGCTACTTGGAGCTTTGGATCCAGAAACAGTGAATCTCCAACCTGAAACCTTTGTTCTCTTTCTCTTACCACAGATGCTGCCTGAGCTGCTGAGTGTTTCTGGCATTTTCTAAAGGGTGAATGAGAGAGTGTTTATTCTTGAAGCAGAATTCAGAAATGGGTCAATGTTTAAAATAAAGGTTCGCCCATTTAAGGCAGGGACAAGGCTCAATTCTTTCTCAGTAGAATACCTCAACTGCAGTTGAATCATGCAGAGAGGTAGATACAGGTAGGTTATTGATATGCAGGGTGTGATTGGGCAGGAATGTGTTGAGCCAACATTGTGATTAGTTGTAATAGGGCAATCAGAAATGCGCACAAAACTTCAGGTGCAGCTTAACCAAAGTTTTAGCTACAGTAATTTGACTTCCTGACCAGTGCCATATGCCTTCTTTACCACCCTATCTAGTTGTGCTGCCACTTTCAGGGAAGTATGGATTTGAACCCCATGATCCCCAGTACATCAGTGCAGTAATTGTTTTGTAGTTGAAGAATGGTCCAGAACAAAAGGGAAAATGACTAATCAGGCTTGCCAATTAACCATGTGCACATGGTGCCTCTCTCCTGTGTCCTCACCCCAAGTCTCCTCTTTTGCAGACCAATAAGCCAATACTAGTTTTGAATCTCATTCTAATATAACAAAATGTGAGATGTGAGAAGAGCTGTAGAGTGTTAGTGGTGGTGGGGAAGGCCAGCCTGAACATTTCAGGCCTTGTGAGCCTAGAGTGCCACCTAACAACTTCATGTTGAGCAGCAAAGAATTAGAGAGGAGCTGAGTTTTTTGAGACAAGTTGGAATTGCCTCCAGCTGTACTGTTTCAAAAGAGAATTTAATAAATTCATGAAAGCAAGACTCTATTGAAGCAGAGAGAAGTGGGATTGATTGAATAACTCTCTTATAGATTTGGCAGATAAACAATAGGTAGGTGGTATGTGATTCTATTGTTTATCCTTAGGTATTCGTTGGGCACCTTCAATACAAGATTATTGCCAAGCTTGGAAAATATGGTTTGGAATCTCAGATCTCAGATCTGTCAATGGATCTGTCTCATTGTTACTTAATGGGTTATTGTTGAGGTCATGGTGTTTGTGTGATGTAACTCTGTTTATTATTTCAACAAGTCTGAGATTTTTACACTTTGGAGCGATGTCGTAGACATGTTTTCCCCATACTCTCCAAACCTGATATTACTCAAATACTGTTCTAATTCTCTGAGTTGGGAAAGCATGTTTTTAACCAATGTATGGTAGCATAGGGTTCACCGGTTGACCCTATGCTACCATTCCCCACTTATTTCCCTACAATCTAATCTCTCTTATGTGCCCATTAACTTCATTCTGATTCCCCTACTTCCTGCTAGAAATAATTTACAATCAGCAATTTGCCAACCAATCAATATGTCTTGGGATGTAAGAAGAAGTCACACGAACTAAGTGGAACATCCACTTAGTCATAGGGAGAATGTGAAGACTGCACACAGACAAACCCTTGTTCCAGAATGTGTGGCTCAGCAGCACTACCTGCTCCATCACTGTGCTGCTGCTGCTTTGAGCTGAAGATGCTGTTCTTGGTGTGGAGGTAAGCTTACCTCCAGTGACATTGGGCAGTTCACGGACATGTATATCCCAGTTGGCATCCTAGAAGAGCTCATCAATGGCCCCCACCATCCAGGCCATGGCCTCTTCTTGCTGCTGCAATCAGGAAGAAGGTACAGAAGCCTCAGGGCCTGCACTAGCCATTTCAGGAACAGTTATCACTACTTAACATCAGGCTCTTGAACCAGAGGAGATAACTTCACTCAACTTCACTTGCCCCATTACTGACTTCCCACTGAACTGGACTCACTTTCAAGGCCTCTTCATCTCATGTTCTTGATATTGTTTATTATCATTATTATTTCTTTTTTCTCTTTTTTTTTGTATTTGCACAGTTAGTTGTATTTTTTTGCACATTGTTGTCTGCCCTGTTGGGTGCGGTCTTTTATCAATTCTATTGTGTAGAATGTATTACTGTGATTCTGACTAGAAAATGAATCTTAGGGTTGTATATGGTGACACACTGTATATACACTTTGATAATAGATTTAGAACGTATTATTTCCCAGATTTTCTGTTTGTTCTCATGAAAATAATCTCAGTGTTTTGCAGTAGAGAAACAGAGTTCTTCAAAAGTGTTAATTTTGGTGGAAGACTAGAAACTTGCTGGCTCTCATTATTGGGAACATTCAGATTGAGATGCAGAATAGGCATTTATTTGTGGAGTCTTTGAATCACAATCAGAATTAGGTTTAATCTTATCGGCATATATTGTGACATTTTTTGACTGCAGCAGCAGTACATTGTAATACATAATAATAGAAAAAACTGTGAATTACAGTAAGTATAAGCATACAAAATAGTTAAATTAAATAAGTAGTGCAAAAATAGAAATAAAAAAGGTGAGGTAGTGTTCAACGTCCATTCAGAAAACGGATGGCAGAAGGGAAGAAGCTGTTCCTGAATCACTGAGTGTGTGCCTTCAGGCTCCTGTCCCTTCTTCCTGATGGTAACAATGAGAAGAAAAAATACTGGGTGATGGGGGCCCTTAATGATAGAGGCCCTCAGTATTGATTTTTCTGTGCACTGATGCTGCTGCAGTCGTTGATTTATCACTATTTTTTTGGAGCTGACCGAAAAGATTTGACAATGGTCAGTCCAGCAGATCTCATCCCCTCTAAGGAAGTGGATAAATCTTGGAGAATATCATAGTGCAAATGAAATGCTGAAATGGAGTGTTGGTTGAGAAATATTATCTTAATAGTATTTCATCAGGATGACTCCATTGGAGTTAGCTTTTTTGATTCCTGCCCAGTCAATGGCACTTTCCAGAGGGTTATGCCTTTTCTCAGTCTGGCACTGAAATCAACAAAGAGAATCAGCTTGTCTCCATTTGAAGCTTGGATCAGGGTTTGCCCAATATTATGATAATAGTCATTTTCTGTCTTGCCTGTTGCTTCCAGAGCTGGGCACATGCACCAATCATTGTAGCAAGCTGGTTCTGCACTCTTCCGGAATGAAGTTATCCCCTAATCACTAATTATTTTCTTTGCATCTATACAGCTGTGCTGTGCAGCTTTTCTTGGACCTTTCCCTTCCCTTCACAACCCCAGAAAAGGCTGCCATGCCTTCATCCACCTCTCTGATGCTGCCTGAGGTTGGCAGATCTGGCTACCCTGTTACCCGGGGGGGTTGGCAGCAGGGATAGATAGGGGTTGGGGTGGGCTAGAGGCTAATGAGTTCGGCATGAGTCTGACAATTCATGGAGATGGATACATCCTATGTGTGTAGGATCATCTGACTTGCCTGCTGTGTGGCTGCACATTTAAGCATACAGATTATCCATAAATCTGTCAAAGCTTGTATGCGTGAGTGTTAATTCAGAGTGATGTCCTACAACTGCCAACTGTCCTGTGAGCAAGCAGGCAAACTCACAGCAGCTTATTGACTGCTGATTGCAGCTCTGGTGCTGTATTTAAATGCCGAGTGGCTGATTGATGACCCTGAGAATTGCATGCTGCTGTTAGGAGCTAGACACACGATAACTGGTCCTGCGGCGTTGCATGCTGTCCTCCAAGCTGACTGTGATCTCTCAGCTCGTGAAGGAATAGATTAGAAGGCAGATGCTGCAGTAAACTGCAGTGTGCTTGCAGTGCTGGAGAAATGGAGGCATGGATATTTGTGAAGAAGAGCCTTGGCTGTGCTGCAGGACTGACCCTGGCTGGGGAAGAGGAAAAGCAGCAGGACGCTCTTTGAGGAAGGCTGTAGGGGTATTATCCACTGAAGCTGCATGGCAGTCAAGTGTCTGCGATTGGTTATGAAACGCATCTGTCTCTGTGCTGCCTCTCTGTCAGTATGTTTGCTTTTTTTTTCTCTCTCTCTCTCACATAGATTTATCCTTCTCACATTCCCCCTGCTGCATGCTGCCGTACCTGTGTAGAGAGCACTGATGATGCATTGTATTAATGTAAGCCATTGCCTTTGAAACTCTCTTTTGCTGAATGTGTATCATTTTGTACAAGGTGTGACTTGCACCTGGGGTTCTAGGGGATGAGTAGGTAAGAGATAGCCAGGGAGCTAAGTATCTCCCATGTTTGATATACAGTATCACAGCAGAATAATTATAGATGTTATTAATAATGAGCTTTGTAGGCTGTGGTAGAATAATTTTTCATATGTAAAACAACTAAAGTATGCATTTTGAGAAGTAAATCCTTTAATGCACTTGTATTAACTGCTAAATATTTTTCCGAAGCTTAGAATAACAGGATTTTGTCCAGTGGGCACAAGTTCTGGCTGCATTTCCACTACCATTTGCTCTTTTAGCATAAACACTATACTCCAGGGTTTACATACCCCACAAAAAGGCGCAGGAAAGACACACATTTGGCCATACTTGTTTATTATAATCTAGGCAGAGGACCAGAATTCTGCTACCTGCTCACTTTATTGGTGCTGGTGTCCAGCAAGTGCCAGCCACACTGTTTGTTGGCAGAGTGTATCATCGTGGAGGGAACTCTGTGAATGCTGATCTTGAGGCAAAGCTACTCTGTGCTACTTTGGATCTATTAGGAATCAGTTATATCTTGGATGGGCAGGTAAAGGCTGACTAAAAGGAAAGGAGGATAACTTGGCTAGCACTGAAGAATGTTACATGTGAGAGAATAAGTCCAAGGGTTTTCAGAGTTCTACTGGAATTTCTGGTAGAAGCGGTAGGAAATGAGAGAGGTTCTCTGTATCCATGGGGTTCAAAAACCTCAAACTTGCAGAAGGCAGTTGAGTAGCAATATGTTGTATCAATGCTAGGAGTCTAGCTCTGATAATCTGGAGCCTTTGCTTCAAGAGATTCAGTACCTGTTACATGTGGCCATGGACACTGATTGCATTTACAAACATGTTTGAAAAAAACAAAATGTATGGAATATAATGTGGAAAAATGTGAAGTCATTCACTTTGGTAGAGAAAATAGATGACTGATCAGAAATTGAAAGATGTTCTGAGGGGCCTGGATATCATTCTACATAAATCACTGTAAGTTAATATGTAAATTGATAAAACAATTAGGTAGATATTTTATTGCAAGAGTATTTGACTACCAGAATCTCCAGATAAATATGGGTCTAGTGAGTTGACACCTGGTATATTGTCTATAGGTCTAATCTTCCAAACTAAAGGTGGGTATATTTGATGGAGAAAGCACAGCAAAGTTTCACCCAGTTGATTCCCAGATCAATGAGTTAGTCCAGTGAGGAGATACTTAGTGGATTGGACCTATGCATCTATAATTTTGAAGATGAAAGGCAATCTTGTTGGAATGTGGAAGGTTAATTAGGGGCTAGTCATGGCAGATATTGAGCCGATGTTTCCCCTTGCTAGAATAGCCGATTCAAGCCAGAAAACATTTCTTCACCAGAGGTTGGTTAATCTTTGGAATTCAGTAACCCACAGCAGGAAAGTATTGTTATGAACCCTGTAACTGGGTCACTTACCAGCAAAGGTAGAGAGGTCCGTTGAAGTCTGATGGTATTTTTAACAGTATTTATTAGTAAAAATACACAATATCAATGCAAACATACAGATAATATACATCGTCAATACTAAATCTGAAAGTGCGGGTATAATAATAATCAATAAGAAATAAGCTCTATCGTTGTCTAGGGGATAATGTATTGTCTGATGGAAATATGAAAGTCACTCAGTTCATTCAGTTCATACAAGCTTCAGCCTTTGGGAACTGCTGGGTTTTCAATTGTTGGAGAGAGAGAGGGGTTTTGAGAAAAGAAACTTGCTGGCTTTCCTTTAACCGCTCTTGATCCATATTCATCCTTTAGCGAGGCCTTTCCGTGGAAGACTTGTCATCCGAGCAAGGATGGAGACACACACAAGCCTCCACGGGTCTCATACGTTTCTCCTGGTGCATCTGAAGGGGTTGTTCCCCAGACCCTCTTTTATCCTTACTCACGGGGTCTCAGATGTCAATCAGGGTGGGATGATGCAATCCCTCAACCAGCTCACTTTGGTCATTCCCTGAGGGCTTCAATAAATAGTACAGTACTCAATACACAATTCCGTCTCCAAGAGACAATGGCCGTTATCTGTGGCTTTGTATCGCTGAGGCCAGGACCCATATTCCAAACCCTTGTGGATCCTGCATGTCTCTCTCTTATTTCCTGGGTCCCAGACCCGAATTAATAGTGATCTTGCGATTCTCACAAAGGAGGGGGCTACTTCGTACCCTTCGGCCCCTCAGAGTTGTGGCACATTCGTAACACCCCCTTCCTTCAACGCGTTTTTACCATCGGTAAAAACAAAGTAATACAGTGTCTTACAGGATGTTAGAATCTAACACAATACAAAAGTTTTTTTTTCACTACAGAGTAATACAGTTATACATTCAATTCAGCATCTAAACAGTTAACGATTACATTGTCACTTCCTTTAATATCTTAACATCTTGTACCTTACTAAAGTCTTATAGCATCAGATTTCAATTTGTTAACCACCTATTTTTATTCCTTTTTCTTCAGCAAACAAAAACTAAAGAGTTGTGATCTTAGCTTACATGTATACTACAAAAGTGCATGCAAATACTAATCTTTATGTTACTTTCAAACTTAACAGTCAATCTTCCATGGGAGTTGTCTTTATTATTCACATGCTTTGTCGAAATCCCTTAAAACCGCATCCTGCTAGTTAAAATGGCATCCCATCAACCCTCGGCCCTTTTCCAGTTAACTCCCACGTGGTGAGCTTGTGCACCATGGCGAAATAAGCTTTCGCCCGCTCCTTTCATAGGAGTTATTTTATCAACAATGTGTTCCAAACTTAGACCATTTTCCGAAGTTCCACACAATTCTTTAAGCAAGTTGCTAGTTTTCTCTTCAGGACCCTTCATGCTATTAGTTCTCAATTTAAGATCTGAAAGCGATCTCCCTTTGTTCAAACAGCATTTCGAATTCTGCTTTTTCACACCACACTCTTGAATAACAATAGCGTGTGGGGCACCTTTACATTCCAACTCAACCTGTAATTGATTCACAGGCACCGTGTTAACAAGCCATTGTCTCTGTAGCCTGGTTGCTGCTTCTGACATCAATCCAGACTAAATTTTCTTCATTCAATTTAGGATCTACACTTTTCCCTTTTCCTTCAATAATAATATTCATCTCACCACCTTTTATCTCCTCACTAACTTTTAACACACCTTCGAGCACAAACAACTGGGAATTCTCACTTCCCACTATTACCAAGGTTAACCCTTTCTTCACTGAACCAAGTCCATCTGACCCACAAGGACTGCATTCCTTTTCAACTGAATCAAATACCTCAGACTTTTTCTGGGCTCCATTACTTGGTTCAGTACCACGTGCATCCACATCTTGGACACATTCAAATGGGACATTTGCCTCTTCCAGGCTTTCAATACCCGTCCCCTTTTCAAATTCTAAACTCCCCTGATCCTCCCAGTTACTCTCTGGGCAACTCCCTTCCAGAGTAAACTCAACCCCGCGGACTGAAACAACCTCATCTGCCAACCCAGCAGACTTTTTCAAGGTAATGGCATCCCTTTCATCTAGGACTGCCCTCATTTCATTATCGGGAACACCTTTAGAATTTTCAACTTCTTCAAACAGTTCTGCCAAACCAGACAGATCATCCATGTCCAACCCTGGACCTTTTAACAGCTTTATCTGTTTCTCATCTTTACTTCGTGCCTCTATAAATTTTCTCCTTGCTAAGGGCAGGTCTACCTCCTCTCCCTTACTCTCTTTCACTTTACTACTCTCCGTTTTACCACCCTTTAAGCCCTCGTGGTACAGGGACGGTAAAAACATCTTGGCCAAATCGATACTGGCCGGATTTAAACTGCTCTTGTTCTCAGCTGCCTTTCTTGACTTGCTGCGAGTGATCGTGCATGCGGGATAGATCTTGGAATCTAGGGGCGGGACTTCAACACTCACAGGCTGGCTCGTCAGCTTCATTGCTGACCAAACCTTATCACCGGCTAAATTGTTACCAAGGAGGATGTCCGTGTCAGTTCTCGGGAATTCTGATCGCACCCCTATTTCAACTGGTCCAGATACCAGCTCACAATTTATAATGATCCTATGCAAGGGCATCATTTCTGTCCCTTTTCCTATTCCTTATAAAGCTACCATTCCCGTCTTGTGACCAAAATCCAGTACCTTACTGCTAATCAATGACAGTTCAGCTCCCGTGTCTCTCCAGATCCGCACTGGAACTGGTGTGACTCCCTCTCTCACAGACATGATTCCTTTTGACATACATGTCTCAGACCCTTCTCGTACTCTGTCTACCTGGGGCTCTCTTGTTGATTTTCTGATTACCACAGCACATCCTATAGGGACTGCTGCTTTCCATTTTCCTGTCTCCTTTCTCGGAGCAAGGCACCTAGATGCAATATGTCCCCCCTTTCCACAATTAAAACAGGTCAAGCCAGGAACTCTCCTGCCGTCTTGTCTCTCCTTCTCAATCTTACCACTAGCTCCCGGCAGGACCTCTGCCTCAGCTGGCGGGCTTTCTCTACTGTTCCCATGGTCTCTCTGGTAACTTTTATTCGAGGAAAACTTTGTCTTGTGGGTTAGGGCATATTCATCTGCGAACCTAGCAACTTCGGAGATGGACTTATTCGGCTTCTCATTCAAATACATCCGGATATCATCCGAAACACAACCTTTAAATTCCTCAATCAGAATTAACTCCCTGAGATGCCAAAAATCTTCTTCCACTATTTCTGCTGCACACCAACAATACAAGAGCACACCCTTCTCATAGGCAAACTCGGTATACGTCTGATTCCACCCTTTCTTTAAATTTCTGAACTTTCATCTATACGCTTCAGGTGCCAATTCATAGGTCTGAAGAATGGCCTCCTTTACTTTTTCATAATTCTCAGACTCCTCCTCCTCCATGGACAACGCCGCATATGCCCATTGTGCCTTCCCTTTTAACACACTTTGTAACAACGTCACCCACTGCTCTTTGGGCCACTTCTGATTCACTGCCACCTTTTCAAAATGCAAGAAATAACTATCAACATCCGTTTCCTCGAACGGAGGTACTAACTCCCGACTAACATTAAACCGCTCTTCTCAGTCTGACCCTTGAACTCTTCGCTCTTGCCTTAACTTCTCCATATCCAAGTCATGTTGCCTCTGTTTCTCTGCCTCCCTCTCCTTCTCGGCTCTTTCCTTTTCTTTCTCAGCTCTCTCCCTCTCTTTCTTGGCCCTTTCTCTCTCTTTCTCGGCTCTTTCCTTTTCTTTTTCAGCTGCTTTAATTTAATTTCATGTTCCAAACTTAATTTCTCCAACTCTAACTGAGCCATCCCACTGGCTGGTGCCTTTTCAGGGATATTTTCCAATACTTCGGCAGAAAACACATTCTTCACAATATAATACTGAGTTATGGCCCTCCGCACCTCCCACTTTTTCATTGCCAACCTCACCTCCGCGAGGTTTAGTCCTTTCACAATATTTATCAAGTCCGACTTTGTGGCCGCCTCTAGTGCCTCCAGAGTCGGGTTTTCTATAAATTCCTTCACGTCCATCTTTGATGGTTTCCCGTCTGGCTACCCGCGCAACCAGACCCACGTTTGGACTTAAGCCCAATTCACTGGCCCTCCAATTTGGTATCAAATCTCGAGATGAGATCCCCACTTTGTTACGAACCCCGTAACTGGGTCACTTACCAGCAAAGGTAGAGAGGTCCGTTGAAGTCTGATGGTACTATTTTTAACAGTATTAGTAAAAATACACAAAAATAATATCAATGCAAACATACAGATAATATACATCGTCAATACTAAATCTAAAAGTGCAGGTATAATAATAATCAATAAGAAATAAGCTCTGTCGTTGTCTAGGGGATAATGTATTGTCCGATGGAAACATAAAAGTCACTCAGTTCATGCAGGCTTCAGCCTTTGGGGACCGCTGAGTTTGCAATTGTTGGAGAGAGAAAGAGGGTTTTGTGAATAGAAACATGCCAGCTTTCCTTTATCCGCTCTTGATCCGTATTCGTCCTTTAGCGAGGCTGTTCCGTGGAAGACTTGTCATCCGGGCAAGGATGGACACACACACAAGCCTCCACCAGTCTCATATGTTTCTCCTGGTGTGTCTAAAGGGGTTGTTCCCCAGACCCTCTTTTATCCTCACGGGGTCTCAGATGTCAATCAGGTTGGGATGATGCAATCCCTCAACCAGCCCACTTTGGTCATTCCCTGAGGGCTTCAATGAATAGTACAGTACTCAATACACAATTCCGTCTCCAAGAGACAATGGCCGTTATCTGTGGCTTTGTATCGCTGAGGCCAGGACCCACATTCCAAACCCTTGTGGATCCTGCATGTCTCTCTCTCATTTTCTGGTTCCCAGACCCGAATTAATAGCGATCTTGCGATTCTCACAAAGGAGGGGGCTACTTTGTACCCTTCAGCCCCTCAAAGTTGTGGCACATTCGTAACATTATATTCATGAAGGAAATGAATAGAATCAGAATCAGTTTAATATCACTGGTGTATGTCATGAGATTTGTTGTAATGCAGCAGCAGAACAGCACAATGCATAAACTTGGAATAGAGCTAGATATTGATGAAAGTGAAGGAATAGTGCAGGAAAGTGGCACTGATCTAAAAGATCAGCAAAACAATTGAATATTATGAGGGGCTGAATGGTCCACTTCTGTTTCATTTCTTATTCTCTTATGAAGGAGAATTCTGGATGAGAGAGAGAGAGAGAGAGAGAGAGAGAGAGAGAGAGAGAGAGAGAGAGAGAGAGAGAGAGAGAGAGAGAGAGAGAGAGAGAGAGAGAGAGAGACTGTTTCAGCGATGAGCCCTTTCCACAGTTCTGATGTAAAACAATCAATCTGTAAGTTTACTGAGTTTTTCCAGCATTTTCAATTGCTTACTTCAGATTTCCAGCACATTGACAGTATTTTTCTTTTGCTTTGCCTTACATTACAATGATAGCCCAGATCCAGGACAAGTGGAAGAGATAGAATATCCACCATTTTATGCTCCTTCTTCATGTTTCAAATTTTCTTTAAGTTTTCACTGGCCACTGTATCACAAGAGCTGCCCCCACAATTATTAGAACATTGTACAGGACTCTTACCTTACCCATTCTGTTGAGTATCCGGTCATTTCTCACTTCTGTTTGTGGAAACTTAGCACAAACGGGCAACTGCACTTTCTGAATCACAGCATTCATCAGACTTCAGGAGTGCTTTTGGATGTTTTGAGGTTATGTAAAATGCTATATAAATTCAAGTCTTCTTTGAATGGCCCTGTGTTGTTTAGAGCCAGGACTGGAGTAAATATGATGAGAAGCTACTACAGACCGTGGCTGTTGGTGATGCAGAAAAGGTGGCCTCACTCCTCAGTAAAAGGACTCTGCTTGCGACGAAGCTTGACACTGAGGGACAGTCAGCGTGAGTATAGAACTTCCTGTATTTGGACTGACATGTTTTTAAACTGTGGGCTAATTGTAATGCATTCAGCAGATAAAATAAGGTATGAGTGTTGCATTATAGCTTCCTGCTTTGGCAATTAGAAAAGGAAACAAAGTTCACAAAGTTCACTAATCTTCTTCTCCTCTGTTACAGATACTCAGTAAATAAGGCAGCATCTGTGGAGAGAGAAATTACAGGCAGAATAGACAAAGGAGATTCAATTGATGTTGATCACTTGAATTTTCAGAAAGTCTTTGACAAGGTGCCACACATGAGGCTGTTAAACTAACTAAGAGCCCATGATATTACAGGAAAGATACTAGCATGGATAGAAGATTGGTTGACTGGCAGAAGGGAAAGTGTAGGAAAACCTCCCGTGGTGTTCCACAGGAGTTGGGTTTGGGACCCATTCTTTTCACTTTATACATTTACAATTTGGAGGGGTAGCTGGTATTGAGGAAGCAGGGAGTCTGCAGAAGAACTTGGACAGATTAGGAAAATGGGTAAAGAAGTAGCAGATCCAATATATTGAATTAATTAATCAAAAAAATCTTAATCACTGTTTGCTATCTTTTAATCATGATTCAGGTGCCAGTTTAACTCAGAAACTAAATCAGAATCTTTGTGAAAGAGAGGTGATAATGGGCAATGGACCATTGGAAAATAATACTGGAGAGGTAGTAATGAGGAGCAAAGACATGGCGGATGAACTAAAGAAGTATTCTATGTCAGTCTTCACTGTGAAAGACACCAGCAGCATGCCAGAAATTAGAGAGTCATGGGGAGGGGGCTGAAATGGATAAAGAGAAGATATCTTAATTTCACTAGAATACTGGAGAATAGCTAATGTCCTTTTACTCAGAAAGGACAGCCAGGAGGAGCTTACAAACTACAGACTTACATCGGTGTAGGGAAGTTGTAAGAAATGATTCTCAGTGAAAGGATTTATGTTCACTTGGAAAGGCAGGGACAGATTAGCATGGTTATGTGCTGGAAAGATCATGCCTTGAATTTTTTGAGTTGGTAGCTAAAAAGATTCATGAAGGCATCTTGGAAGACATAGTTTATATGGACTTAAGTGAGGCTTTTGACAAAGTCCATCGTAGTAGCATAGTTTGAAAGACGCAAGGGATCAAAGGCTTGTTGATAAACTGGGTCCAGTATTGGCTTGGTGAGGTAGCAGAGGATGGGTGTTTCTGATTGAAAGTATGTAACAAGTGAGGTAACATGGGGTTTGGTGCTGTGGGTTTTATTGTTAGTTATATGTATAAAAAACTTGGCTGAGAATGTGGCAATTTAATTTGTATGTTTGCAGATGACACAAAAATTAGAGGAATCATAGATTGTGAAGAAGGTTGCCTGAGATGACAGTGGGACAGGGATCAGCTGGAAGGTTGGATGGAGTGGTGATAGATGGAATTTAATCCAGACAAATGTGAGGTAAAGCATTTTGGGAAGCCAAATTCTCATAGGATATTTGGAGTAAATGGCAGGGATATTAAGAGCTTAGATATATAGAGGAACCATGAAGTGAAAGCCCATAAGATCCCCGAAAGTAGCAATACAAGTGTTTATGGTAATGAATAAGATATTTTTTATTCTTACCTTCATAGGCCAAGGCACTGAGTTGTAAGAATTGTGCCGTCATATTGCAGCTGTACAAAGCTTTTGTTGGAGGACACCTCGATTCTTCTGTTGAATTCTCATCCCTACATTACAGGGAGGATGTATTGACAATAGAGAGAGAGCAAAAGAGATTCACCAGGATTCTGCATGGAATGTATGATTGAAGTTATAATGAGAGTTTGGGTGGGATTTATTCTCACTGGAAATTAAGAGGCTGAAGGGTGATCTTGTAGAGCTTTGTAAAATTATGATAGGCGTAAATAAGATAGATAGTCAGATTCTTTTTTTATCAGGGAAGAGTAGTCCGGAATTAGAAGCTTAGTTTTGAGGTGAGAGGAGAGAAATTTTAAGGGCTTCTGTGATGTGTTTTTCACAGAGGTTGGTTGTTATCAGAATGAGCTGCTAGAGGAAATGGTAGAGACAGGTACAATTATATTTAAAAGGCATTTGGACAGGTGCTTTGATAGAAAAGGTGTAGAGTGGGCATCACAGTCAGCAGGGATGAGGTGGGATGAAAAGACCTGTTTTTGTGCTGCATGATTCTGTGATTCTATGAAAGCTCTGGTGTGAAAACATCTTGTTACCAGAACAGGTTAGAAGGCAATAGAGAAACTGAGAAAATGGACCTGGGCCTTAATGGGAGCAGGGTTGGAGACAGTTTAGTCAGAGTAGCTGTGGGAGCGTTTGGGCTTATAATCACTAACCTATCCTCTGAGACAGAGACAAACAGGTCAAGCAAGGGAAGGGAAAAATCAGATGTGGACACTAGAAAGCGAGAGCAATATGGAAATTGGCCCCAGGGTTAATTGAATCTGTGAATATGCATGTTTACAAAAACAGTATCAAAATAGTCTTCAACATAACAGAAAAAGTCGAAACCCTGAAGATCCCTGAAGAGGGCAGAAACAAGTATCAGAATAGTTATCTGATTAAGATTCTGACATAGCTGGAACCCATGCAAGTTCCTATAGCCACTTTTCTTAAAACGACATACACTCGGGTCAGTATGATTTGGGGTTCAGCCAAACAGGAACATTGTGATGTTCTGATCAAGGAAACCTTGATCTGAGCTAATGCTATGTAAATACTGCCCAAACACAATGATCACTCTTTCAGTCCTTCTCTGAAGACCAATGAAGGTAGATTTGGAAATTCTAGCAATGATCTGAAAACCCACAGCATGTGTGAGAAAATTATTGATTCAGAGTTAAATGATCAATAGTTTGTAATTTCCCTAATTGTCATAACCCCATTTATTTCTTGCTGAACTTTGGTAGAGACAGTTCAATATTCAAGTACTATGAATATTCAAGTAGTATGACATTTTACACAAGGAATTACTCTTTACACATAATTGCAATTGACAGGAAAGAAAAGACGGTTAAGAGCATGTTTGACAAATATTTAAGTTAATATAATAAGTTTAGTTAATTAAAATAAAAATTATGTTTCTCATGTGTGACATTTTGACATGTTTACACATTTACACAGGCTAAAGACCAACATTAAGCAATCTATGTAAGGTCCCAAGAAAATAGATTTCTTCACTTGCCTTGTTTTATAAGATAATGAAAATTAATCTGCAGTCAACTGTGATCCATTGACTGTGCAATCATTTTGAATCAAACATCATAAAAGATATTCATTAACTGCAATACCAGTTCCAAAAGAGCTGTCTAATTAGTCCCACTGCCCTGCTCTTTCCCTATATATCATTGCTATTTTGCAAGTTGCTATTATATCTATTTGTACCATTCTCTTAGTGGGTATTCTGGATCACAGTACACTGCACTAAGATACTTCTCTTTATATGCCACTCACTCTTTTAATAATGAATAACCTAAACCTGTGTCTCTGATATTGATGCTCCTACCAGTTATTTGCATAAAGTTTGCAATGTAGTGCCAGCTGTGCATTGTTTACCATGAGGTAAATTTAATTCTGTTGACTTCTTATTTACTTCTACTTACACACCGTCCATCATAATATCAAAGACTATTACAATTTTGCTTCCTTTGTCTCCTCTAGGTAAACTGTTCCCAGCTTATCAGTCTCCACACATTGCACATCATTATACCAAGCTGACGAATTTTGTCTGTGATTTTTGAAGTATGTTGATAAGAACTGAAGAAGGCTGGAGTCCAATCATATATTTTATGTCAGTTCATGAAAATACTCTGTTCCTCTGCCATTAGTTCAACAGCTGAGTCCATTTATACTTTAGGTACCACCTGGCAGCATTGAAAGGTCAAGTGGATTGTCTGGAGGTCTTCCTGGCACATGGAGTGGATATCACAGCACTGGATGGCTCAGGTGTGCATGATATAGTCTTGTGTTTTGAGGGAAAACAGTTTTCAAGCAGGAAGGAGCTGCAAATCTAGGGTCTAATTTCTGCTTCCCTGTTGTTGCCAAATTATAGATTTGTATTTCCAAGGTCTTCTGAGATTTTGTGCTAAAATTTTGGTTGAAGATCAGGAGATTCCTAGTGGAAATTCAGCTTCTGGTTTCTTAATTCATTCAGTTGAAATTCTGCATTAATGCAACAGTAGGAATTATTAATTCTTCCTTCAATCTGACATGCTTTTGTAATTTGCATCGATGACAGTCACCTCCTTAAATCTTTAGTGGTGTTTTGCTAAATAATAAAGAATCAGGGTTTTCAATAAACATGAGGCCATTTCAGGTTTCACCCAACCTCGAGTTTGATTGTATGAGCAGAGTCAGGAGCGCTTTTAGCTTCAGCGTTGCTGAGCTAAGGAAAAAGGAAAATGATAAATGATAATACAATTAATCCATATTTCTGATCCTGAGTACACTGAAGGTCAAGGTAAATTTAATAGAAAATGTTTAAAGTAATGGGAGGTGTTGCGGATAAATCTTAGGAGCAGCAGACAGAATAGATCAGGCCGACTCAGGGAATTGCTTCAGAATGAAGGATTTTATTACATGATATCATGGAGAGCCTCTGTACCTAAAAGCAGTGCTTAGGGACTCTGCTTACCTTGCAGACCCGCTTCATTATATAGACACAGCGTACATGACTAAAAGCACTTAACAAGAACATTGTTTGACTTTGAACTTAGAACTAGACTACGTGACTACGCAAATGTGGTGCCACAACATCTTTCTTGTAAGGACTTTAGCTAAATTCTAAGACTTGCAAGGACTTCAGCTAAATTTTAAGAGCATTCACAAGCGATTAGGTGAACCCCTACATATCCAAAGAGTCTTAAATTCTTCCACAATTCCCTACTTGTTGATCCTTTCAGATCAACACTTAAAGATTTGTATTCCCTTCTTTATGAGAAGTGGGTCATAATCCACTGCATAAGGGTGCATTCTTAAACATTCCTCTTCCTCTTCTTTCCCATTTCCCCTGATGTGTGATTGCGCATAGAGTAATGCTACTGTCTCCCCTGACTTTGACTTTGTATGGGCGCAGACCAAGCGAATGCATAGTTGTATGACACAATGAACTACCACTGCTAAGCAGACCAGGGCAATGAGGCCGTAAAAGAGGGGCTGTAGTCGGGAAAATATTCCTTCTCCTAACACTGATTTAACCCACTTAAAGAAATCCCAGCCTTCTGGAGGGGCTTGAGAGTTCAGTCTATGCATTCCATCTCGCAACCGGGTCATATGTTCTAGCACATGGGTCATATTTTCTGAAGCATCGAGTATGTAGGTGCAACATTCTTTCCCTACTAATGCACAGACCCCTCCTTCCCAGGGTAATACTTCTCCACTTCTTTGTTTCTTTGTATTTGCCCTCCGATGCTGTTATGTAATCAATCAATCCCACCGCCAATATGATTATTACCACTACTTCCTTCATTTTAGCCCTCTATTGAGTATATATTTTGTTAGTAATCTTTCACTATGTATATAACATGAGGTGCAGGTTAGAATAGATTTCTTTTTCAGTCTCTCAATAAAACTTGGTTCTTGGTCCTCAGTGCCGTTCCTCTCTCTCAGGGAAGATGTCCCTTGTTCAGTGTTTTATTTCATCCTTGTCATGGTGCAACTTGCACCTGCTGGCATGTATTCAACCAGGTTTCTCCTTCACCTTAACGGCTGTATGGGTTGTCAGCAGCACTAGGTAGGGGCCTTTCCACCTGGGAGAGAAGGAATCTTTATTCATTGATCTCACATATATTTTATCTCCCAGCTTAAACGGATGAACATTACCTTCAGTTAAAGGTGCATGGGCTTGCCAGACCCTCTCATACAATTTCCCTGCCTCCTGACACAATACTTGTGAGTATTTCAGTGTCTTCTCATCATTCCATATTAGCGCTACCTTCTCTGGGGTCATGGGAGGCTTAGTTCCTGTTATAGGCTGCCCCATCAAAATTTCATGAGGGATAAGTCCTGTACTTCTTTTCTTCTCTTTCAATATTTTTATTAATATTATATAAATTGCATGAGTACAAATACAAAATTCATAAGGATACAAGTAATACGAATTACATTACATTTAAATCACAGTAAAATGATCACAGTATCCCATATTCCAAATCAATCATGTAGAAAAACGATTGAATAATGAAATGAAATAAAATAATTATATTTTATTTTTAAAAAGTCTAACCCCACTACCAAAATGAGCTGATTGGTGAAAAAGAAAGAGAAAAAAATTACCATATAATATTATATTAATAATGGCTCAGATCTATACTTTAATAACAGTTCAAAGATCATGAAAGTAACTCAGAAAGGGTCCCCATAACATTGGAAAATCATGGTTAGAATCAGAAATTGAACAACGAATCTTCTCTAGATCAAGATACAACATAAATTCAGATAGCCATTGAACATGAGTGGGCAGGGCAGGCTCCTTCCATTTGAGCAAGATCATCCTCATGACCATAAGAGACATAAAGGCCAATACCCACAAATTAGGTGGCTTCAGTTTTGTAATACTATCCTCAACAATACCAAACATGGCAGTCAAGGGATTGGGCTTAAAACTAACATTGAAAAGTACAGAAAAAGTTTGAAATACATCTTTCCAAAATTTTTCAAGGCTCGGACATGTCCAAAACATATGAATTAGTGTGGCTACTCCATTAGTGCATCTATCACAGTGGGGGAAATATCTGCGTAGAAACGAGAAAGCTTGTCTTTAGATGTATGAACTCTATGTACCACTTTGAATGTAATAAAGAATGACGAGCACATAATGATGAAGAATTAATCAATTTTAAAATACTCTTCCAGCTCTCTTCAAATATGAAAGTCTGTAAATCCTTTTCCCAGTCTCCTTTAATTTTATCTAAGGAGGCCTTTTTCAGTCCCAACAGCAGACCGCAAATGTAAGATATTGAACCGTTGTCAAAGGGTTTCAGATTAAAAATTGTATCTATTATATTCTTACCTGGACTTGTAGGAAATGTATGTAGTTGGGATCTTAAAAAATCTCTAATCTGTAGTATTGAAAAAAGTGAGTATTAGAAAAGTTAAATTTCATTGAAAGTTACACAAAAGAAGAGAGATTCCCTCCATCAAACAAATCCTGAAATCGTTTAATACCCAATCTATCCCATTCTTTAAAAGATAGGTCAATTAAAGATGGTTTAAAAAAAACAATTAGAAAAGATGGAACTCGAGAGGGAGAATTTCAATAATCAGAATCAGAATCAGACTTTAATCGCCAAGTACCTGTGCACATACAAGGAATTTACTTCCAGCAGATGTTGTCTCTCTGCTCATAACAATAATAATGATAAATATAGATGAAAATATAGATTATACATACAGGTATAATGTTACCAAATCCTCAAAGTATATTTGACCACCACATTGTTGGTTAGTTTATTTAAAGATAAAGGAAGTGAGGATCCAAGTAAAGAGATAATGGGAAATTTCATAACAGAGTTGACTTCCAAAGGAAACCATATAGGGCAATTCTCATGGTTAATGTAATATTTTGTCACGTACCCCATGACAGGTTAAAGAACCAACAGAAATAGAAAACACCGTGGAGTCTGCTATTGCTATAAACTAATGCTATTTATTGGTAACTACGCAATACAGTAATATAAATGCAGATATATCAAGCAGGTTAGCAATGATTATATATATATAAATGTGGAAATAGGAAAACCAAGCTTCTTCAAGCCTAGGGATAAATAGATACAGTCTTACGATGATGAGTGAAGTTCAGTTCAGTTCGTGGTATTGAGTCGAGTAGAGATGGAGAGAGAGAGGGAGAGAGTTTTAAGTCTTCAGGTAAGCTGACGCCGTCGATCATCCCGTTGTCCCCTGAAATCTTTTGGAACTCATCGACTGTGACCACAACAAAGGAGACTGTTCTTCTGTGGTGGAATTATTAACCCAGGCGAGGGTTGGACACACGAATAACTCCCCACCGGTCACACCCTTTTCATACTGCGAGAGCCACTGATTGATTCTCTTGATCGATCCTCCAAAACCCACCTTTTCTGTGGGCACAACAAAGCTCATTCAGTGTCCAAAACTATGTGTTTGTAGGTCCATCAGTGGACCTCCTATTTATCTCACCATGCTGAACACTAGGTGTCCATCAAATAACGCCACCCTCGGTCACCATGGTGACCCACGAGCTGCTCATTGCTCTCTCTCTGTAAGAACTCACAAGCAGGTGTGTCCTTGTAAAAGTGTAAACATTCTTGCAGAGAAACCATAAAACCATCTCTGAGCAGTGTGTGTGTGTGTGTGTCTCTCTCTCTCTCTCTCTCTCTCTCTCCCCCACTCTCCCTCTCTTCTCTCTCTCGCTCTCCTCCCTCTCTCTTTTCAAAAACACAGTTCATAGGGGTAATTCAGGACCCCATCACACCCCCTTCCTTTTAGGAAAAAATTTGACGAAGGCAAAATTTTTAGTTTAAATGTAAATTACAGAGTTTGTAACAATACATATATCATCATCAGATAACAGAACAAAAACGTGTACCATTTCTAACTTAACATCTGGATAAACAATCAGCGATAATGTTGTCAGTACCTTTCACATGTTTGATTTTTAAGTCATATTCTTGCAATGTCAGACTCCAGTTTAACAGTCTTCTATTCTTATTCTTCATTTTAGTTAGAAACACCAACGGATTGTGATACGTGTAAACCACAAGTGGTCTCTGGGCAGGACAAATGTAGACTTCAAAATGTTGTAAAGCCAGAATAAGTGATAGCAACTCCTTTTCAACAGTGGAATTATTTTTCTGGTGCACATTAAATTTCTTTGAGAAATATCCTCCTCACCCCTCTTTGACAGTACTGCCCCAGCAGCTTTATCACTAGCGTCTACTGCGATTGAAAATGAAATCAGGTACTTTGAGCACAGGGTGATAACACAGAATGGTTTTCAGGTGGTCAAATGCCTCTTGGCAAAGGTCATTCCATACAAATCCTTCACTCTTCCCTACGAGTTTTGTTAGGGGGAGAGTGATATCTGCAAAGTTCTTACAGAACCTATGGTAATACCCAACCATTCCCAAAAACCTTCTCAAAGCTTTCTTGCCAGTCAGAACAGGGATCTCAGCAATAGCCTGAACCTTGGCCTGCACAGGTGCCAGTTGGCCCTGGCTTACTACATAGCTAAGATACGTGACAGTGGCATGGCCAAATTCACTTTTAGCAAGGTTTACAGTGAGATTGGCCTTGGACAGCCTTTCAAACAGTTTTTCTACAGCTGCAATATGCTCTTCCCACATGTCATTCCAAACCACTAAATCATCGATATAAGCCCCTGTGTTTTCTAAACCTCTAATCACAGAATTGATCATTCTTTGAAATGTCCCTGGATCATTTTTCATCCGAAGGGTAAAACATTGTACTCATACAATCCAGATGGTGTCACAAATGCAGATATTTCTTTAGCCCTTTCTGTTAAAGGAACACACCAGTAACCTTTCAACAGGTCAATCTTTGTAAGGTATTTCGCCTTCCCCACTCTGTCAACACAGTCATTCATTCTTGGGATGGGATAAGCATCTGTCTTAGTTACTGCATTAACTTTCCTGTAATCATGACAGAATCTCATACCTCCATCCAACGTAGGGACTGTCACACACGGTGATGCCCAGCCTGAAGTGGATGGCCTAATTATGCTGGCTGTTAGCATGTATTCAATTTCTTGTTCAACCATTTTATTTTTGCCTTGGTTCATTCTGTAAGGGTGCTGCTTAATAGGATCAACTTAATTTACAATTACATCATGCACCGTAGCCGTACACGGCCTTGAAATGTCAGGGATTACATCTTTATACTTATTAATTAAGCCCTCCAGTTGTTCTTTTTGGTTTGACTGCAGATGTTGAGTCTTTCCATCGAGATATTTCAAAACATCAGAATTTCTGAGTCTTGTGGAAACTACAGGGAGCTCTGGTATTCCAGTACCAGACACCACAATCTCCTCCGTTGTCATAACAATACTCACTGGTGCAGGTTCGGGGTCATGATAACCCTTGATCATATCTACGTGGTCGAGCTGGGTAGCCTTTCTCCATTGGTGTGGAGTCCTAATAACATAATTTAAATAATCAATTTTCTCAATTATTTCATATGGTCCACTAAATCTCGCTGGAAGGGAGTTGGTAAGGAAGGGGAACAGCTTTAACACCCTTTCTTCAGCACAATATCTCTGTTCCCTTGCTCTTCTGTTATACCCCTGTTTCATGTTTATCTGAGAGTGCTGTAAATTCAGCTTTGCAAGGTCACTAGCCATGTTAAGTTTGTTGCTGAATTCCAAAACATAACTAAGCATGCTCATACTCACATTCTGACCTGACCATTGCTCTCTGAGTAGGGTCAAAGGTGACTCAATGTGCTTAGCTCTCAACTCTTTAACTATCCCCTGGAGTGTTCTCAAAGTAACTTTACTACCCTGGTCAGATTGGATGTCTTCAGGTAGACCTACCAGTGTGAAAAATTTTATAAGGGCTTTTACCACAGTCTTGCAAGGGTTCACAACCTCCTTTCTTAAATTAGGCCAGTAGAATTCCTTCACAATCCTGTTTACTGCCTCCCTCACTCCCAAGTGTCCACCTAAAGGCATACTATGAGCCATGTTTAAAATCTCAGCCCTGTAAACTTTTGGGACCACAACTTGATGTTCAATGGCCTAATCCTCATTTGCAGGCACAGTACGTGATCTCCACTTCCTCAGTAACACCCCATTAAGGTAATATCCTACTGGCTCTCTCTGAACCTCCTCTCCTGTGAGAGCTGTCTCCTTTCCTTTAACGCAGCAATTCCAGAATCTCGACTTTGTCCTGCTATAAATTCATCCCTGGACAAGGACAAACCTTTCTCATCCTCCTGACTACCTAAATCCTGATGTAACATGGAAGGTAGAAAAGTCTGACAAATTCTCATAAATTAAACCCCTGTATCTGCTAACTGCATCAGCAACCTTTTTAGACATGCTTCGGGTCATTGCGCATGTGATGTTCACATCAGTATCTGTGTGTGGAGCCACAAGCTTACTTGTTAGCTGTACTGCTGAATAAACTTCACCCTGGATAGGTGCCAATCTGTCACTTATGTTTACCAAACTCAGTACCAACACTAAGCTTATGAAGACCATGTTTACATTTTGAAAATTTCCAAACAACCTATCGATTCTGTTTCTTCGACTTTTACTTCAATTCATCTCCATAGTAACCCAGTCAGGTGGTCTCAAAACCAAAACAATCTTTTCTTTTCACATCGCAATCGTGAAAAACAGCTCCATGACCTTGCAGCTATTTACTTCCAGATGCAAAAACAAAATTCAACAGAGTTTCACAAACTTTTTTAACAGGCCATTGTCCTGTAAGCAAGGTCAAAGGTCACAAAACCAGTCCAAACTTCACAAGTTCTTTATTTAAAAATCCAGAAACAGCACCTTGCCCCATATTTCCAATAAAAGTTACCTCACCAGCTTTTAACTCATCAACAACTTTTAGAACACCATCTAACACAAGTGACTGAGAATCCTCAATTTCCACTGGCACCAAGGTTAACCCTTCATTTACTGAACCAAGTCCATCTGGCACAAAAAAACTGCATTCCTTTTCAACCGAGTCAGACACCTCAAACCTCAACTGAGTTTCAACACCCTGGCAATTTACAGGTGCTTCAACAACCTGAACACAGGCAATCAGGACAGCTCCCTCTTCTAGGCTTTCAATACCAGTCCCAGTTTCAAATTCCAGGTTCTCCTGATCCTCCCAGCTACTCTCTGGGAAACTCCCATCCGGAGTAAACTCAACCTTGTGGGTTAAAGCAACCTCGTCTGCTAACCTAGCAGACTCTCACAAGGTAGAGGCATCCTTTTCATCTAGGTATGCCCTTACATCATCAAGACCACAATTCTTAAAGTTTTCAATCACAACCAGCTCTTTCAAGCTGTCCAAACCCTTGGTTACCCCTTCCGAGGTATGCAAGCGATTGAAGTACCCCTGTTTTTCATGCGCAACCTCCACATAAGTTTGGCTCCTGGACTTCCTTAAATCTCTGAAAATTTGTCTATCTGCCTCTGGAACCAACTCATGGACTTTAAGCTCCACATCTTTCACTGTATCATAATTCCTTGACTGTTCAAGGGTCAGGGCAGAAAACGCCTGCTGAGCCCTCCCCTTTAACACACATCGTAACATGATGGCCCACTCATCCCTCGGCCTTTTCTGAATCTGGGCCACCTTTTCGAAGTGTAGCAAATACTGGTTGATGTCAGCCTTATCAAAGGGCAGTACTAACTTAATTTCTTGACTAACATTAAACCTGTCCCCAAGGTCTGCCACACAATCCTCACATTGCTTGAAGCTCAGATGAAAATGGGGAACTACGATATTGTTGGGATAACGGAGACATGGCTGCAAGGGGATCAGGCCTGGGAATTGAGTGTACCAGGGTATACGTGCTATCGTAGAGACAGAAATATGGGAAGAGGGGGTGGGGTTACCCTGTTGGTGAGGAATGAGATTCAGTCCTTAGCAAGAGGTGACTTGGGAACAGGGGAAGTAGAGTCTGTGTGGATTGAGCTGAGGAACAGTAAGGGTAAAAAGACCCTAATGGGTGTTGTGTACAGGCCCCCAAACAGTAGCGTGGATATTGGGTACAAGTTGATTAGGGAGTTAACATTGGCATGTGCTAAAGGTAATGCAGTCGTTATGGGAGATTTCAACATGCAGATGAACTGGGAGAATCAGGTAGGTGCTGGACCCCAGGATAGGGAGTTTGTGGAGTGTCTAAGGGATGTATTTTTGGAACAGCTTGTGCTTGAGCCAACCAGGAATGAGGCTATTTTGGACTTGGTGATGTGTAATGAACAGGAATTGCTAAGTGATCTTGAAGTAAAGGAGCCATTAGGAAGTAGTGATCATAACATGATAAGTTTTTATCTACAATTTGAGAGGGATAGGGGCAGATCAGAGGTGTCAGTGTTGCAATTAAATAAAGGAGACTACGGAGCCATGAGGGAAGAGCTGGCCAAAGTTAAAAGGGGGGATGCCCTGGCAGGAAAGACAGTGGATCAGCAGTGGCAGATATTCTTGGGGATAATACAAAAGATGCAAAAGCAGTTCATTCCAATGAGAAGGAAGGATTCAAAGAGGGGGAAGGGGCCATAGTGGTTGACAAAGGAAGTCAGAGATTGTATAGCATTAAAGAAAAAGAAGTATGACAGGGCTAAGATGAGTGGGAATACAGATGATTGGGAAAGTTTTAAGGAACAGCAGATCTTGACTAAAAAAGCAATACGGGGAGAAAAAATCAGGTATGAGCTCAGTCTAGCCAGGAATATAAAAGGGGATAGCAAAAGCTTTTTTAGCTATGTGAAGAGAAAGAAGATAGTTAAGAACAATGTTGGCCCCTTGAAGAATGAATTGGGAGAAATTGTTATGGGAAACAGGGAAATGGCAACAGAATTTAATGCGTACTTTAGATCTGTCTTCACCAGGGAGGACACAAGCAATCTCCCAAATGTATGGATGGGCCAGGGTCATAAGATATCAGAGGAATTGAGACAGATTGACATTAGGAAAGAAACTGTGATGAGTAGACTGGTAGGACTGAAGGCTAATAAATCCCCGGGTCCAGATGGTCTGCATCTGAGGGTTCTAAAAGAGGTGGCTCAGGAAATTGCGGATGCATTGGTAATCATTTTCCAATGTTCCTTAGATTCGGGATCAGTTCCTGAGGATTGGAGAGTGGCTAATGTTATCCCACTTTTCAAGAAGGGAGGGAAGGAGAAAACAGAGAACTATCGCCCTGTTAGCCTAACGTCAGTCATGGGGAAGATGCTTGAGTCCATTATTAAGGACGAAATAGTGGCACATCTTGATGGCAGTAATAGAATTAGGCTGAGCCAGCATGGATTTACCAAGGGCAAATCATGTTTGACTAATCTGTTGGAGTTTTTTGAGGGTGTAACAGGGATGTTAGACGAGGGTAAGCCAGTGGATGTTGTGTACCTAGATTTTCAGAAGGCATTCGATAAGGTGCCACATAGGAGATTGGTGAGTAAAATCAGAGCTCATGGCATTGGGGGCAGGGTTTCAACATGGATAGAAAACTGGTTGGCAGATAGAAAGCAAAGAGTAGCAGTGAATGGGTGTTTCTCGGACTGGCTGGAGGTGACTAGTGGGGTACCACAGGGCTCTGTATTGGGACACAGCTCTTTACAATTTATATCAATGATTTAGATGAGGGCATTGAAAACTATATCAGCAAGTTTGCTGACGATACTAAACTGGGTGGCAGTGTGACATGTGAAGAGGACGTTAGGAGAATACAGGGAGACTTGGATAGGCTGGGTAAGTGGGCAGATACTTGGCAGATGTCATTCAATGTGAATAAATGTGAAGTTATCCACTTTGGAAGCAGGAACAAGAGGGCAGAGTATTGTCTGAACGGTGTAGAGTTAGGTAAGGGAGAAATGCAAAGAAACCTAGGAGTCCTAGTTCATCAGTCAATGAAGGTGAATGAGCAAGTGCAACAGGCAGTGAAGAGGGCAAATGGAATGTTGGCTTTTATTACAAGGGGAATTGAGTACAAGAGCAAGGATGTCCTTTTGCATTTGTACAGGGCCCTGGTGAGACCACACCTGGAATATTGTGTACAGTTTTGGTCTCCAGGTTTGAGGAAGGACATTCTGGCAATTGAGGAAATGCAGCGTAGATTCACTAGGTTGATTCCTGGGATGGCAGGGCTGTCTTATGCAGAGAGATTGGAGAGATTGGGCTTGTACTCGCTGGAATTGAGGAGATTGAGAGGGGATCTGATTGAAACATTTAAGATAATTAAAGGATTTGATAGGATTGAGGCAGGAAATATGTTCCAGATGTTGGGAGAGTCCAGTACCAGAGGGCATGGATTGAGAATAAGAGGTCAGTTATTTAAAACAGAGTTGAGGAAGAACTTCTCCCAGAGAGTTGTGGAGGTGTGGAATGCACTGCCTCAGAAGACAGTGGAGGCCAATTCTCTGGATGCATTCAAGAAGGAGCTAGATAGATATCTGATGGATAGGGGAATCAAGGGATATGGGGACAAGGCAGGGACTGGGTATTGATAGTGAATGATCAACCATGATCTCAGAATGGCGGTGCAGACTCGAGGGGCCGAATGGTCTACTTCTGCACCTATTGTCTATTGTCTATTGCCATTTCTCCTTCTGAAACGCTCTCTGTCTTTATGCTTTTTCTCTCTATTTTTCTGTTTCTTCAGCCTCTAATTTAAGACTATCTAGCTTCATTTGTTCCAGTCACAACTGGAGCTCCTCTTCACTTAACGGAAACGTTTTTAACTCCTCCTCACTAAATTGCTTCATGGAAGTATAATGCTCGACTATTATCCTTTGGAGTTCCACCTTCGTCATACCCTTCTTTGCCTCCCTAAGTTTCAATGCATTAACAACTTCCCACAACTCATCCTTTTTAGCATTTTTAAGCCCACAGGGTCTGGCATTGCCAGAAAATCCTCTACATACACTCCTACTGTTTTTCCACACAACCAAATCAAAAGGGATTGGCCCCAATCAATTCAAATAAGCCCCCCCAAAAATTGGTTCATATCCCGGACGAGCCCCCAATTTTGTTTAGCACCCCGTGATGGGTTATAGAACCAGCAGAAATGGAAACCACCGTGGAGTCTGGTATTGCTATAAACTAATGCTATTTATTAGTAACTATGCAATACAGTAATATAAATGCAGATATATCAAACAGGTTAGCAATAATTTTATATATATATATATATATATATATATATAAATAGGAAAATCAAGCTTCTTCAAGCCTAGGGGTAAATGGATACAGTCTTACGCTGATGAGTGAAGTTCAGTTCAGTTCGTGGTATTGAGTCAAGTAGTGATGGAGAGAGAGAGAAAGAGAGAGAGAGAGAGAGAGAGTTTTAAGTCTTCAGGTAAGCTGACGCTCTCAATCGTCTCATTGTCCTCTGAAATCCTTTAGAAGTCATCGACTGTGACCACAACAAAGGGGACCATTCTACTGTGGTGGAATTATTAACCCAGTCGAGGGTTGGACACATGATTAACTCCCTATCAGTCACATCCTTTTCACACTGCAAGAGCCACTGATCAATTCTCTTGATCGATCCTCCAAAACCCACCTTTTCTGTGGGCACAACAAAGCTCATTCAGTGTCTAAAAACCATGTGTCTGTCGTTCCATCAGCAGACCTCCTATTTATTTCATCGTGCTAAACACCAGCTGTCCATCAAATAATGATGCCCTCGGTCATCATGGTGACCCACGAACTGCTCGTTGCTCTCACTCTCTCTCTCTGTAAGAACTCACAAGCAGGCAGTGTCCTTGTAAAAGTGTAAACATCCTTGCAGAGAAACCATAACACCATCTCCGAGCAGTCTTTGTCTCTCTCTCTCTCTCTCTTACTAACTAACAAGGTGTCCGGGGTTGAACAACTACCTCTCTCTTTTCAAAAACACAGTTCATAAGGGTAATTTAGGACCCCATCACAATATCCAGAACGTAATATTTCGTATATTAACTGCCCAATAATATAATCTAATATTGGGTAAGGCAAAGCCTCCATTCTGTTTGGTTTTTTTGAAGGTGAGCTTTATTTATTTGAGGTTTTTTATTCTTCCATATATAGGAAGAAAGAATTGAACCCAAAGAGTCAAAAAAAATTAAGGAATAAAAACAGGTACAGCTTGAAAAAGGTATATAAATTTAGGTAAAATATTCATTTTAATAGAATTAGTTCGGCCAATCAGTGATAAAGAGAGAGGCGACCAATTAGAAAGTGTTTTTAACATAATTCATTAAAGTTAAAAAAATTTCCTTAAATCTTTATAATTCTTAGAAATTGTTCATCCTAAATACATAAATTGTTTTCTTAAAATTTTAAAAGGAAGGTTAATATCAGTTGGTATTAAATTGTTTAAAAGAAACAGTTCACTCTTAAGTAAATTTAATTCATATCCTGAGAACTGACTAAAATTAGTTAGTAGATGGAACACAAATGGTAAAGAGGTTGTAACAGTAGATATTAAAAGCAATAAGTCATCAGCACAGAGTGACACTTCATTGATAATACCTTCAAATACCAGTAATCTCTTTAGACTCTCAAAAAGCAACTGCTGAGGGTTCTAATGCTAAATCAAAAAGCAGAGGGCTCAGAGGACAACCTTGTTTAGTTCCACATTAGAGTTTAAAGGGTTTAGAATACTGAAGATTAATAAGAACACAAGTGGAGAGAAATAAATAAAGTAATTTAATCCAATGAATAAAATTAGGTCAAAATTAAATTTTTCTAAGGATGTAAAAGGATAATTCCATTCAACTCTGTCTAAGGCCTTCTCTGCATCCAAAGATGTCACAAATTCTGATATTTCCTTTGATGGAGAATGCATAACATTTAACAAACACCGTATATTAAAATGGAAATATCGATTTTTAATAATTGACTAAAGAGATAGGTCTATACAAAGAGCATTCAGTAGGATTCTTATTCTTTTTGAGAATAAGCAAGATGGAAGCTTTGTAAGAAGACTGTAGTAGTCTTCTTACCTTGAAGGAATCTGTAAAGGTAGAACATAAGTGTGGTATAAGCAAGGAGAAAAAGCCTTATAAAACTCTCCAGATGATCCATCAGGTCCTGGGGATTTCCCAGAATGCATTTTTCAAATAGCCTGAGCAATTTTCTCCTGGGAAATGGGTAGATCCAATTGCCTACGATTATCTATTGAAAGATTAGGAATATTTAATTGATCTAAATAATTATTCACTGCAACATTATCATTAACAGAGTCAGAACTATACAATTTGGAATAACATTCCCTCAAAGTGTCATTAATTTCAAAGTGATCAGTTGTTATATCCCCATAAATTTTACGTATTTCTTTAATTTGCTGCTTGGGTATAAATGGCTTCAATTGATTAGCCAGTAGCTTACCAGTTTTATCTCCCTGTATATAAAATTGACTTCTGTCTTTTAATAGCTGGCTTTCAATTGGATACGTTAAAAGGAGATCATATTTAGTTTTGGTTTCAATACATCATTTATATGTTTCAGGATCAGGTACCGAAGCATATTTATAATCCAATAGTTTTAATTGATTAGCTAGTTTGTTTCTCTCTTTGTTAGCTTTTTTAATGATATTTTCAGTATAGGAAATAATTTGACCCCGGATATATGCATTAAAAGTATCCCATATAACAAGACTAGATGTCTCTTCCAACATGTTTTCTTCAAAAAAAAGAGTAATTTGTTTCTTCATAAATTTTAAAAAGCCTTCATTGGATAACAGAGTTAAGTTAAATCGCCAAAATCTACTCATAGGGATAGATCTAGAAATAGACGTACAGGAGAGTTGTCAGAAATAGCAAACTCTTTATATTCGATCAATCAAATCAATGGAATATTCGACTGTCAATAAAAAAATAATCAATCCTGGTATAAGAATGATGGACAAAAGAGAAAAAAGAATACTCCCTGTCTGTCGGATGAAGAAAACGCCAGGCATCAACTATACCACATTTAGTTAGAAAGGATTGGATAAACAAAGCTGATTTATTAAGTGTGGCTGGTTTGTCAGATGAGTGATCTAATACTGGATCTAACCAGCAGTTAAAATCTTCTCCCATTACGAGAGTAAGTACACAAATCTGGCAAAAATGAAAATATGCGTTCAAAAAATCCTGGATCGTCTACGTTGGGGGGCATATACATTAGCAAAAATAATCACTTTATTGTCTAAGCTCCCTGATACAATAACAAATCGACCATTAGGATCCAAAACAACTTTATGTTGAACAAAGGAACCTGTATTATCTACAAATATCGAAACTCCACGTGATTTTGCATTAAACAAAGAGTGGAATTGCATACCCTTCCACCAAGTAAAAAAATGAAAGCTATCACAGCTGCGTATGTGCGTTTCTTGTAAGAAAATAATGGATGTTTTTAGTTTTTTAATATAAGCAAACACTTTGTTCCATTTAATGGGGTGATTCAGCCCTTTCACATTCAAACTAAATAAGTTAATATTTCGAACCATTTAAATACAAATCATCATGTAATTAAAAGATCTGGCCATAAGTTAGTAAAACTAGAAAGCAAATCATAAGGTAAGGTAGTCAAACAGGCAATCATATAATCAACCCAGCACAGCTCCCAGAAAGAAATAGGTCGTAGCCCCTCCCCCACCCTAAGCCAGAAGGCTGATCAATAGACAGTCAGTGAGCTAACAACTGAGTTCCCTCCCCAAAAAATCCTGTTGACAGCAACTTCGGTCCTCCAAGGTCAATTATGTCCCTACCAAGATGCAACATAAAAAGAAAAATAACTCAGTATTCAAAAATATAAAAGGCTCAATTTAAACAAATTCAAAGAAAACTATATTAAAATAAAGCCTCAAAAAGGGATATAATAAAAAAGTATCAAAAAAAACCCAGAAGACAGTATATAAACAGCCAGAACAGAAGCTTATTGAAACCTTATTACAAATTCATATTAACAGAAGAAAAATTCATATTAACAGAAGAAAAATTGATCAAATATGAAATATAAGTTTTAGACTTCAGCCTTCGGAAACTCTTTTGTGTCTTCAACCGACTTTATTCTTCTTTGCAATCCGTTCTTCAAAACAATGCTCGTACTGCATCTCTCCTTTACCCATGTGAGCCTGGCCATGTACCAGGCGAGCCGGGGGCAAAAATAAACTATGCGGCACACTACTCGGCCGTCTGGGTGACGCCATAGCCCGGTATTCTGGTAACATGCATATTTGCTCCAGGCACATTTCTTTTGCTGTGAGGTAAGAGTTTGGGCTTTCTGCAACTGCTGGTCGTCAATACACACAAGGAGCTCCTTCCCTCCCAATTCAGCCCAAGGGGTCAGTGGCGCAGGTTGTCGCTGAAGGGCCACCTGTTTTGCTACCATGTCTGCAAATCAATTTCCCTTGGAGACCTCATTCTCAGCTGAGGTGTGTGCCTCACACTTAATTACTACTAAAGTCTGTGGCAAGTGTATAGCTTGTAAAAGGTTCAGTACAAAGGAGGTGTGTTTAATTGCTTTCCCTGACAAGGTGATAAATCCTCTATTTTTCCACAATTGCCCAAAGTCACGTGCTATCCCAAACACATAACATGAGTCGGAATAAACATTGGCAGCTTTTCCTTAGGCCAAAATGCAAGCAAGCTTGGGTAATGGCATAGAGTTCCGCTGCCTGCACTGATGCTTCCATTGCCAAGGTGTAAGCTTCTACTACCTTGTGGGGAGTTACTATAGCATACTCTGTCAGCAGCAGATCATCTCTTGGGCGGTGCAAAGAGCCTTCTGTGAAAAGAATTAAATCAGGGTTATCAATAGGTTCGCTTTTCAGATCTGGTGGGTGAGTAGTAGGGGCTTCCACTGCGAGCATACAGTCTTGGTCATCCCCATCCCACTGTGCAGATGGTAATGGAACAAAAGTAGCTGGATTAATAGCCAGAGATCTTTTGTGCATACAGTTGGATTGAGAGAGAAGACTTACCTCATAAACTCTCCTGGCTACAGTAAAATGCTGAGTAGCAGCTGAATTCAACAGTAGCATTACGACATGGAGTACTATCACAGTACATGGGTGATCCAATACAATGGGAATAGATTTTTGTACCATTACATTTAGGTCATGGAAGGCTTTCTCCCTTTCAAGTGTCCATTCCACGATGAGGGGCTCTGTTTTCAATGTAGCAGAATGCATTACTGCATCCCTCTCCCGGCATTCTGTCATTTTTCTTTGTTTTGGGGACTGGGACCTTCTTTATTGCTTTTATTTGATCCCTTCCCAAACTTCAACCTTTACTGAGCTGGAATCCAAGGTACTGGACAGTCTCTTGGCAAAACTGAATTTTCTCCACAGACATCCTCTGCCCTGTTCTTGCCAAAAGTTCAAGGAGTGTGAAAGAATTGGTCAGACACTGTGGCCTTGTAGCAGAAGCTATAAGGATGTTGTCTGTATACTGAATCAGCGTGGAATATTCAGACAGCTGGCATTTGGCCAAATCATTTTTAACTGCTGCAGCATAAACTGCAGGGCTTTCGGTATATCCCAGGGGCAGACATGTCCACATATATTGCTCATTCTTATAAGTAAAGGCAAATAAATACTGGCTATCCTCATGCAAAGGTATGGAGAAAAATGCTGAGCCCCGATCGACTACAGTAAAGGTACTAGCTCCTGCAGGTATAAAGTAAGCATAATGTTGGTGTCCGGTACCAGCGGAACAATAGGGATGACTATCTTATTAATGGCTCTTTGATCCTGCACAAAACGCCACTCATTTCTCCGGCCTGGTTTTGGAATAGTTAAATTAGGGGTGTTACACAGGCAGTGTGTCCTCACCAGCACCCCTCGCTGCAATGAGTCAATTACTGGAGTGATATGTTCTTCAGCTTCAGTAGCCATATGGTACTGTTTAATATAGGGCAGTGGCACATTCTTTTTAGAGTAACTTTATGCTCCAGAACTGTTTGGGCCTTTCCCACATGATTTTTATGTTGGGTCCATTGGTTCTCTGGTACCCGTGCTCAGGCTGTAGGGGGAAGTAGAGGGTATTCTGCTGGTGGTTGTTGCTTTTCAAAGGTTGTTTCCCAGCTCTCAGACTTTAACATAATTCTCCCCTCCTTTTTGTTAAAGAATTCTATTCGAGCTTCTTGTCCCAGTCCCGGCAGAGTTATAGTATAAACAGTCTTGGTTTCTTTGGCCAATCGTTTTATCATTGTTCCGATTTCTGTAGGCTTTGCTGGTGGTTTATGGCCACTGTCAAATGAGGTATTGAGGAGTCCCCTAGTCGGAATCTTTTATCCTGATCTTTCACTTAGTCTACCAGGAGCCCTAATCCCTCGGGACCAAAAAAACAGATACGGTGTTCCCTTCAGTGTTACTGTTTAAATAAGGGTGTACAGCCTGATCAAAGTGCGGGTCAGTTTGCAAAGTGTAATAGATCATGCAATGGAGTTGCATCTTTTCTCAGCTGCTATTAATCAAGTATTGCAGATTTTCCGTGTAGAGGTTGGCTTGTCCTATCAATGTATCATACACTCTCTGAACCTGCCAAGCATAGAGATTACTATCCAGCTGCCAACAGTATAGTATGGGTTCTGAACTGTCCTTTTCTCACCCATTCATTAATCTTAGCATATGAGGGACCCTAATATGAGGAAACTCCACGTATATACCTTCAGCTGTACAGTGCAGTGTTGCCCCTAATTTACAAAGGGTCTGCGGACCCAGCAGGAAAAACTGGGCTGTTTCGGATATAATGAAGGTGTTTGTTAAAAGCTTATCCTCCATTCTCTTTTTCTCTTTTCCTGCCTCTTTTTTGTTTGCATTTTCCGGCGTAATTTTTTGAGTCATCTCTAGTACTGCTAGCACTTCCTTCAGCTCCCTCAGCTTCAGTTCCTCTTTCCTGAGACCTTTCTCTTGTTACAGTGAGGTCTGCACCCCTGGGGGAGTCAGATCCCTGAACTTCTGGCATAGGGGGTTGTAAGGAGTGGGTGCGGGTCATCCCAAGGCAGTCATCATCATTTTTAAATCATCTATTTTACCATTAGGTGCCAATGGGTCACTGGCCGGTATGGGGAGTTGCGGATAAAGTCCTGTGGGAGGTTTCGTTTCAGCCCCAGCTTTCTCTGTTTTAGGCTGCTTAATCTCCTTTTTCTTTGGAGGTTGGTATCTTTGGTGTCCTTCCATCATTTAAAACATCTTAACGTGTAATCAGCATCCCAATTTGGGTCATCGTCCCCATTTTGGGTGGCATCCTCCCAGTACTGGATTAGTCTCAAATTAAAACTTCCCCCATATGACCAATCCCCATGTGACCACTCATACAACTGAATGTTATTGCTCCGGTCTCTCTGATTACCAAATCGGCTGGGGATACAGGCGGGTCTAAGGGTTCTGCTATTTGCTAGTGGTGCCACTTTATCTTTTTAATCTTTTTGACGTTTTTTTTTCCTATCTGTAGTTGAATGTTCAAAGCCTTCATCTTACCTCTGGAACTCTTTGGTTGATTAGCAGGATCAGCGCTAGCCAATCGACTGCTGGCTCTTCCTATTTTTCCTGTTTTGAATTTTAATTTCAGTTAAGACAGCACAAAGTTTCTTTATACACACTATGTACACAATGAGCACTCACTGATGTGTTTCCTCTGTTTTCCACAGGTCTCTGAGTTTGGTTATGAAATAAATCAGTAGCTACCTTGGTACCCCTACGAGCACCCCCTTTCAGCTCGGAGACTAAATTGAGGATCCCATCCTCGTCGCCAAACTGTTGCGGACAAATCTCAGGAGCAGTAGACAGAATAGATCAGGCCAAATCAGAGAATTGCTTCAGAATAAAGGCCTTTATTACATGATATCATGGAGAGCCTCTGTGCTTAGGGGCTCTGCTTATCTTGCAGACCTGCTTCATTATATAGACACAGCATATGTGACTAAAAGCACTTAACAAGAATATTGCTTGACTTTGAACTTAGAACTAGATTTCAACAAACAATGTGACTACATAAATGCGGTGCCACAACATTTTTCTTGCAAAGATTTTAGCTAAATTTTAAGAACATTCACAAGCAATTAGGTTAACCCCTACATATCCAAAGAGTCTTAAATTCTTCCACAGGAGGTTTTCAGTGGATCAGTTTAAAAAAAGCACAGATTTACGATACTTACAAAGGCACAAAGAAAAGGAAGGAAATTATTTTGCCTTAGCCGGTTGTTATGGTTTAGAATAAATGGCTTGAACAAACAGTGTTCAAGTGGCATCCAGGAATTTATTGCAAACATATCAAGTAGTTTTCTACATACTGTTGTAAATAGTACACTATGTGAATAATATGCAATACATTTTATTTTCTAGAGGATATTAATTTGGAGCAAGGTATTTATTTGACATGTGTCTGCTTGCAATCTAGGATTGAATGCTTTACATTTGGCAGCAAAGCATGGGCACCATCAGTGTGTGAAGAGACTTCTCCAGGTATGTTACAGTGTAGAATTGCATTATTGTCAGAATCAGCCACAATCTCATTGATTGTTGCTGCAGGCTGTAGGACATGAACTTCTAATTCTTTCTTTTCAAATCTTTTTATTATTGTTATTATTATACAAAATAACAGGAGTACATCAAAGTAAGTAACAGTTACAGTGTCTCAAAAGGAAAAAAAAAACGATATTAAGGATTAAAACAACACACACAAAATGCTGGTGGAACACAGCAGGCCAGGCAGCATCTATAAGGAGAAGCACTGTTGACGTTTCGGGCCAAGACCCTTCGTCAGGACTAACTGAAAGGAAAGATAGTAAGAGATTTGAAAGTAGGAAGGGGAGGGAAAAATGCGAAATGATAGGAGAAGACCAAAGGGGGTGGGGTGAAGCTGAGAGCCAGACAGGTGATTGGCAAAAGGGATACAGAGCTGGAGAAGGGAAAGGATCATGGGACGGGAGGTCTCGGGAGACAGAAAGGGGGAGGGGGGGAGCACCAGAGGGAGATGGAGAACAGGCATTGTGATGGGCAGAGGGAGAGAAAAAAAGCAAACAACTAAATATGTCAGGGATCGGGTAAGAAGGGAAGGAGGGGCATTAACAGAAGTTAGAGAAGTCAATGTTCATGCCATCAGGTTGGAGGCTACCCAGCCAGTATATAAGGTGTTGTTCCTCCAACCTGAGTTTGGATTCAATTTGACAGTAGAGGAGGTCATGGATAGACATATTGGAATGGGAATGGGATGTGGAATTAAAATGTGTGGCCACTGGGAGATCCTGCTTTCTCTGGCAGACTGAGCGTAGGTGTTCAGCGAAACGGTCTCCCAGTCTGGGTCGGGTCTCACCAATATATAAAAGGCCACACCGGGAGCATCAGACGCAGAATACCACACCAGCCGACTCACAGGTGAATATCCATCTCCCTCTGGTGCTCCCCCCCTCCCCCTTTCTTTCACCCGAAGCCTCCCGTCCCATGATCCTTTCCCATCTCCAGCTCCGTATCACTTTCGTCAATCACTTTTCCGGCTCTTAGCTTCACCCATCCACTCCGGTCTTCTCCTATCATTTCGCATTTCCCCCTCCCCCCACTACTTTCAAATCTCTTACTATCTTTCCTTTCGGTTAGTCCTGACGAAGGGTCTTGGCCCGAAACGTCGACAGTGCTTCTGCTTATAGATGCTGGGTTCCACCAGCATTTTGTGTGTGTTGTTGTTTGATTTAACAGCATCTGCAGATTTCCTCGTGTTTGCTCTTAAGGATTAAAAAAATATGGTGACACAAAAAAAGAAAAGAAAAAAACCCTACTAAAGCAAGAAAAAAATGAGAAAAAAATAACCCATTAGGTGTTCAACCCCGGAGCCATGCGTCATACAAGAAGCTTCTAAAGATAAACATCAAACCGCCAGAAAAAAAAATTATACCAAAATTATGAACTTCTAATTCATACTATGTTGATTTTTTTTTTTGGCTTGCCAGTGATGCCAGTTAAGTGTACTAAAAACAGGGGACATTGGTTGGGAGGGAATGCTGTCATGGTCTGCTTACGCTGCCAATGGAGTTGGAGTGTTTTGTAGATACTTTTGTTGGTATCTCTCCAGTGCTTTGAAGGGTAACTGTTGTAGATAGAACAGTTCTCAAAGTGTGCAAGAGTGTGGGGATTACTGTTGTTCAATAGACCAGAGTTTTGTGCTGGGATTGAGTTCTTGGCGTTGAAATAGTCTTGAACTCTGTCAAAAGCCCTAGCAGTGAATTTTATCATTGAGATCTGGTTTGTTGAGAGGTGATTTCTGAGATACATTACTGTGCAAAAGTCTTAGGCACATAGGTATATATAGCTAGGGTGCCTAAGACTCTTGGACAGTACTGTATCTACTAAATGTTTACCAATAGTAACAAAAGCTTAAGACTCACAGATATCGCTGTTTCAAGGGCAAATAAAAAGAGGATAGAGATGCATCTCTTTCCACCATGTGCTTCAAAGCAAATCAAAACTAACTCATGCCGGTAATGATATAAAAAACAGCTTTAAGTACTGTGCATAAGTCTTAGGCACTTACATATAGCTAGACCTTTGCACAGTACTTGTAAAGGAAATGGTCCACACTTTACAGGTTTAGATTGTGGAAAATTATTGGTGAGCACAGTGTTACACAGTGAATGAATTGACAGTGACCTCGCTAGAGTCAGAGAGTCATAGATAGTACAACACAGAAGCAGACCCTTTGGCCCATCTGGTCCATGCCAAAACTATTTAAACTGCCAACCCCATCGACTTACATATCCCTATTATCCATGTACCTACCCAAACTTATCTTAAAAGTTGAAATTGAGCTTGCATGCACCACATGCTGGCAAGTCATTCCACACTCTCATGATTTTCCAAGTGAAGAATTTTCCTCTCATGTTCCCCTTAAACTCATCCTTAACCCATAACCTTTGGTTGTAGTCCCACCCAACCTCAGTGGAAAAAGCTTGCTTGTATAATTTTGTATACGTCCATCAAACTTCCTGTCAATCTTCTACATTCTAAAGAATACAGTCCTAACTTATTCAATCTTTCCTTATAACTCAGGTCCTCCAGAATCAGCAACATCCTTGTAAATTTTCACTATACTCTTTCAACCTTGTTTACATCTTTCCTGTAATTAGGTGACTAAAACAGCACACAATGCTCCAAATTAGGCCTCACCAGTGTTTTTTACAACTTCAACATAACATCCTATCTTCTGTACTCAATGCATTTATTTATGAAGGCCAATGTGCCAAAAGCTTTCTTTGTGATCCTATCCACCTGTGATGCCACTTTCAATGAATTATGGATCTGTATTTCTAGCTCCCTTTGTTCTACCACATTCCTCAGTGGCTGACCATTCACTGTGTAAGACCTACCCTGATTAGTCCTACAGAAATGCAAAACCTCGCACCTGTCTGCATTAAATTCTATCTGCCATTTTCAGCCCATTTTTCCAATTGATGCAGATCCCTCTGTAAACCATGATAGCCTTCCTTACTGTCCACTACACCCACAATCTTGATGTAATCTGCAAATTTGCTGATCCGGTTAACCACTTTATCATCCAGATAATTGATATAGATGATAAACAACCGAAGACAAAGCACTGATCCCTGGGGCACACCACCAGAGCATTGACAATTTCTGCACCTGTCTCTGTAGGGTCTGAGGGAACACTTTGTCTGGCCCTGGGGAGCTGTCCAACCTAATTTGCCTCAAGATAGCAAACATCTCTTCCTCTGTAATCTATACAGGGTCCAGAAGTTGATGCTGTCTTGCCTCACTTCTATAGACTTTGTCTCCCGAGTAAATGTAGTTGCAAAAAGTTCACTTAAGATCTCCCCCATCTGTTTTGGCTCTACACATGGATTACCATTATGGTCTTCCAGAGGGCCAACTTTGTCCCTTGACGTCCTTTTGCTCTTAATATATCTGTGGAATCCCTTAGGATTCTCCTTCACTTCATTTGCTACAGCAACTTGATGCCTTCTTTTCCCCTTTTTGATTTCTTTCTTGCATGTTCTCTACATTTCCTATACTCCATCAGCTGCTTATTTGTTCTTACCTGCCTACACTTGTTATGCACCTCTTTTTTTCTCTTAACCAGGGCCTCTTGCAAACCAAAGTTCCCTACCCATGTTATCTCTGATAGGCTTTGTATTCTCAAAATTTTATTTTTGAAGGCCTCCCACTTTCCAAGTACACCTTTGCCAGAAAATAGTCTTTCCCAATCCACATTTGCCAGATTATTTCTGATACCATCAAAATTGGCCTTTCTCCAATTTAGTATCTCAACCCATGGACCACACCATGAAGGGAACTTCCCTGAACACGTTTTGTCAAACTCTATCCCATCGAGTCCTTTTGCAATATGGGATTCTCAGTCAATATCTGGAAAGTTAAAATCACCTAAAATGTTTCTTGCAACAGTCTGCGATCTTGTTACAAACTTTTTCCTCTAAATCTCTAGTACTGTTGGGTGGTCTGTAATACAGCCCCATTAACCTTTCTTATTTCTCAGTTCCACCCACGAGTCGACTTCTGCAGTCTGACCTGACGGAGCACTGCCATGACATTTTTCCTGACTAATTATGCCAACCCTCCTTTTTTGCGCTCTTGCATGTCTAAAACAATGGAACCCCAGAATACTGAGCTGCCAGCCCTGACCCTTCTGCAACCAATTCTCACTAATGGCTACAATGTCATAATTCCAAGTGTTGATCCATTCACTGAGCTCATCTATTTTTCTTACGATACTTCTTGCATTAAAATATACGCAGCTCAAAACATTACTCGCACCATACTCAACCTTTTGATTCCTGAAACACACACGAAATGCTGGTGGAATGCAGCAGGCCAGGCAGCATCTATAGGAAGAAGCACTGTCAATGTTTCGGGCTGAGACCCTTTGTCAGGACTAACTGAAAGAAAAGATAGTAAGAGATTTGAAAGTGGGGGGGGGGGGAATCCGAAATAATAGGAGAGAGGAGGGGGTGGGGTGAAGCTAAGAGCTGGAAAGGTGATTGGCAAAAGGGATCAAAGCTGGAGAAGGGAAAGGATCATGGGACAGAGGCCTAGGGAGAAAGAAAGGGGGAGGGGAGCACCAGAGGGAGATGGAGAACAGGCAAAGAGTGATGGGCAGGGAGAGAGAAAAAAAAGAAGAGGGGAAATAAATAAATCAGGGATGGGATAAGAAGGGGAGGAGGGGCATTAACGGAAGTTAGAGAAATCAATGTTCATGCCATCAGGTTGGAGGCTACCCAGACGGAATATAAGGTGTTGTTCCTCCAACCTGAGTGTGGCTTCATCTTGACAGTAGAGGAGGCCATGGATAGACATATCAGAATGGGAATGGGACATAGAATTAAAATGTGTGGCTACTGGGAGATTCTGCTTTCTCTGGTGGACAGAGCATAGGTTTTCAGTGAAACGGTCTCCCAGTCTGTGTTGGATCTCACCAATCTATAAAAGGCTGCACCAGGAGCACTGGATGCAGTATATCACACCAGCCAACTCACAGGTGAAGTGTCGCCTCACCTGTAACAACTGTCTAGGGCCCTGAATGGTGGTAAGGGAGGAAGTGTAAGTGCAGGTGTAGCACTTGTTCTGCTTACAAGGATAAGTGCTAGATGGGAGATCGGTGGGAAGGGATGGGGGGAGCGAATGAACAAGGGAGTCACATAGGGAGTGATCCCTGTAGAAAGCAGAAAGGGGTGGGGGGTGGGAAAGATGTGCTTGGTAATGGGATCCCATTGGAGATGGCGGAAGTTACGGAGAGTTACACGTTGAACCCGGAGGCTGGTGGGGTGGTAGGTGAGGACAAGGGGAACCCTATCCCGAGTGGGGTGGCAGGCGCATGGGGTGAGGGCAGATGTGCAGGAAATGGGAGAGATGCATTTGAGAGCAGAGTTGATGGTGGAGGAAGGGAAGCCCCTTTGTTTAAAAAAGGAAGACATCTCCTTCATCCTGGAATGAAAAGCCTCATCCTGAGAGCAGATGCAGCAGAGATGGAGGAATTGCGAGAAGGGGATGGCGTTTTTGCAAGAGGCAGGGTGGGAAGTGGAATAGTCCAGGTAGCTGTGAGAGTCAGTAGGCTTATAGTAGATATCAGTAGATAAGTTGACTCCAGAAATGGAGACAGAAAGATCAGGAAAGGGGAGGGAGGTGTCAGGAATGGGCCAGGTAAATTTGAGGGCAGGGTGAAAGTTGGAGGCAAAGTTAATGAAGTCAATGAGCTCAGCATGCGTGCAGGAGGCAGCGCCAATGCAGTTGTTGATGTAGCGAAGGAAAAGAGGGGGGCGGATACTCGTATAGGCTTGGAAAAAGGGCTGTTCCACAAAGCCAACAAAAAGGCAGGCACAGCTGGGACCCATGCGGGTGCCCATGGCTACACCTTTGGCTTGGAGGAAGTGGGAGGAACCAAAGGAGAAATTATCGAGAGTAAGGACTAATTCCGCTAGATGGAGGAGAGTGGTGGTATGGGGGAAATGGTTAGGTCTGGAATTCAAAAAGAAGTGGAGAGTTTTGAGACCTTCCTAGTGGGGGATGGAGGTATATAGGGACTGGATGTCCATGATGAAAATACCATTTACCTAACTGAGCAGATATAAAGAAGGGAAGGAGAAAAAAAACTTTACCTGGAGCTTTTTTTTCTCTGACTGTAGCCTCCCCTCATTGAAGCCTCAAAAAACTAAAGCCTCAAGATTACCACTCTGACTCTGTCCATTCTAACAATGGCCACTGCGATAATGACCATTGCCTTTGCTCCTGCCTTTCTTATTTTTCTCTTGCTAATCAATCACAGGCACAGATTGATCTCTGGTCAGAACTCAATTTCGCTGCCGTGATTTGCTACTGACTTTTTTCTACTCAGGCAGTGGACCTGAGTGAAATTCCCTTCTCTGAAATTTCTGATGCCCCAGATTGGTCACTGGTCAGAGCTTAATAATGCAAACATGAGGAAATGTGCAGATGTTGGAAATTAAAGCAACACACACAAATTGCTGGTGGAACACATCAGGCCAGGCAGCATCTATAGGAAGAAGTACAGTCGACAGTTCGGGCCGCAACGTCAATTGTACTTCTTCCTATAGATGCTGTCTGGCCTGCTGCGTTCCACCAGCATTTTGTGTGTGTTGTCAGAGCTTAATAAAATGTGTACGTAATACTGAACTTCAGTTCCCAGTGGGCAATGTGAGCTGTTCACCCGGAAATGGAAGCTACGATGGTGATGGTGAGTAGGACGGACATGCTCAGTGTTGAGCAACAGTTCAGTAATAAAATGTTCTCACATAGACCCATGCCAAGTTTGTCTATATTAAGAACAAACATAACACTCAATAAATGACATGAGCCTGGAAATCATTGCCTCAAAGGGCAATGGAGTCATTAACAGTCACTGCCTTAAAAATAAACAATGGGACACTTCAAGAGCCACAATCCATAGGTCAGTGGAGCAAGATCTGGAAAATCTGGTCAATCTTGTCTGTTTTTGGCTGGCATGGATTTCTGGACCAAACGACTCCTACTCTGATTCAGAATAATGAGCAATAACCTGCAAATTGGTGCCAGGCAATACATTTGCGATGTCAAGAAGAAGATATTCTCTGGAGGTAGTTCTGGCTTGGAAATAACTGGAAGTTTTAAAAACTGAGTTTTTGTTAGGTGACGTTATCAAGGCAGTTGGGATTGACAGATAAATGGATATGCCATTAATTAACAATAAGTGGGTAAGAAACTTTTGGGGCTGAATGTCTCTGTCCTTTCCTGATACAGAGTCTCGTCCCAAAATATCAACAATTCTTCCCTCACTCCCCACCACTGTAGATGCTGCTCAACCCACTGAGTTTCTCTGGCAGATAGTTTGCAGCTTAGATCAACCTCAGAGCCTATCATTGATTACCATAGAGTTGCATCGGTTTGAAGAGGGTAGGTCAGGATCAGACAACTCACATAGTTGAAGAGACTATGCTGACACTAAGCAGAATACCAACAGCAGGCAAATTGAAGGGTGGCTAGATCCGCATTATAGTTTGAGACATGAGGAGTATTAGGTGACATAGGTGTATTCGTATTCTTTATCTCTAAATGGAACACTAGACATGTCCATTACTTCAAGTTATTTAAGTTCAAACTTTACCATAGAAAATCTCAATTTTAAATTACTGCAAATTGCTGACTGTGTGGCAGCACTAATACATCTTTGAGTTAGAGGCTGTAAATTCAAAACCTACACTAGCAACACAAAATCTGGATTGACACTCCAGGGAACTGTCTAAAATGCTTTCTTTTGGATAAGCTGTTGTGCCAAATCTTCTTCTGTTCTATTGGATAATAATCATATAAGATTCCATGACACTATTTAGTAGAAAATTTAAGTGCATAATCCCTGGTAATTCAGCTGTCTTTCCTCTTTCTTGGTAATTTAGCTGATATTTGTTCAATCACCACCATTGCTTGATCAAATTCTCTAGTCTTTTTTACATTGTTGAATATGGGAACTTGCTGTATGTAAATTTGGAACTGTATTTTCTTCACAGCAACATTGAAATACTTTATTAGCTGAGGAAATGTTAGGTCAAAAAAGGCTCTTTTTAAACCCAAACCTATCTCTCTCTTGTTAGGAAAAATGCCCAGTGAATGCAATTGACAGTAAAGGCAGGATTGCACTACATCATGCAGGTCAGTGTTTTTCATGTTTGCTGTCTTATCCTCTGTCTGGTGTGAGGTGTTGACAGAGAACCTGTGAAGTGACAAACTTAATCATGATCATGAAGTCTCTGGATCATAGAACAATGACTATGCTTTAAGCTTAGGTACATTGTGACATTGCTATACATGAATTTACTATCATCTTAAATATTTTGTTTTTCAAATTCAAAATTCATCTAATTTACACTGCAGCCATCTTAAGGTGACTTTAATGTAGATCCCCTCTCTAGATATTTGCAAACCTTATGTAATAAATCTTCAGACTCAGCCTGGGATGATGAACAAGCAGACTACATTCATCTGCTCTTGATTATTCAGTTGCTCCAGTACCTTTCCGTTCATGTCGCAGGAATATATGATATTCCAGCAGCCTGCTGGAGCATGCCCTACGTTAAGCACTTTGTACTCTATTTTACACCCGTGACAATGGTCCTTTAGCAACATTGCTCTCCTCATCCCTGCTGCATGTTAACCAGATTTGGAACTGCAAGGATATTGGAATGTTCCTATTCTTAGATAGCTTGGTTCCAAGGTAACCTTAATGGTCAACCCTTCTAAACCCCTTGACTGTTCCTTGCTTACTGAATGATATAAAGAATAACCAGCACAACTGTCCAACTATCTCTGATATTGTAGTTAGTTGATGAGAATTTTACTGATTAGTCCACTAATAATAATATTAATTGTAGCCCCCTGGTACGCCTCAGGGTTGCTTTGCTCAGCTCACTTCCGTCTAGGGGGAGCAACCTTCGGCCCCAAACTGGATAATCAGCTTGTGTAGATGCTGTGTGATGTCCCCATCACATCAAATAACAGACAATACACCATATGCAATTAAATGATTACACTTTATAGAGATTACTAGAACTAAGTGATTAATAATGATACAGTATATATGAAGGAAAAGAAAATAAAGAAGAGGCGCCAAAACTTATCAAAGTCCAAACCACTTCGTCCACAACTGCTGGAGCTCAATTAATGAAGTCTTCTGGCCACCATCTGATCCCCTCAGACCTTCTCGACTCGCAGCTCAGGACCACCCGAAGTGATCAACCAAGCACCCCCGGCATGTCTGTCTTCATCTCCTCTCCTCGCTGAACCTCCTGGCCTCGGACCCCGGCTCGGGGTCCATTCCATCGCCCAGCTTACAGCATCGCGTCCTCTCTCTCACCTTCTCGCGCCGACTCCCCAAATGCCCGCCAACAGAAGAGAGAATAACATTAATCCCAATTGGTTAACAAATGAATACAATACCCATTATTAGTAAATTTTAACCCAAACAAACTGCGAGAGAAAGCACTTATCATAACAAAGAAGCATTCCTACTTTTAACAAAACAAAGAAGCCATTTTGATTAACATATGCGGTAACAAAGATAAAAGAAGAAACCCCCTTACGTAATAATAAGTTATTTATTGACCTCAAGTGGGAAATGCATTTGGTCTGGCCAAGACCACTGTGCTTCAAACTGTACCATTTTGGCCTTTGCAGGGGAGACAAGTGCTCAAATATGCCCTATCTTGTTGAGATGTCATAACACTGGCCTTCAATCCCTTCACTACTTTGGTTCATGTTCATGTAAAGTTTAACTCCTACATTTTCGAAATCCAGTTTCCTTCTTTTGTTTCAGCTCTCAGTGGAAGTTTTACATGTGTTCAGACACTTTGTGATTTCAAGGGTCCTATAAATGTCTATGATGATGTGAGTAATTTTCCTTAACTGCTCTTTGCATACTCATTGAAAGCCACAATGTGAAACTGTATATTGTGAATTTTAAAATGGCTCAGAAAAGAATTAAATGTGGACACTTTAACTTATGTGCAAGGAATAGTGTGGAGAGAAATTTAATGTGAACAATATAAGTGCTTGGCAAGGCTTACTTGTCTCTTGCACTGAACTGAGGCTGTGGCCTGAAACTAATGGGCCAGCTGCAGTGATGACTGGCTTCGTGGCTGTCAATTCACTTTTATGAACTTTAGTTCTAAATGTTATTTACTTACTTTTGACTGTTTGCATGATTTGTTCTTTTTTGTACACTGGGTGTTTGACGTCTTTTTTGATGGACTCTATTGGGTTTCTTTGTTTTGTGTCTGCCTCTAAGGCTAAGTAGAGTATACATACTTTTGAAACCCCTTTTTACTGGGCATCTCTGAAAATGCAGCTTGTTAGCCGTTTACTAACAACCACTGGACTCCATTGTGAAAAACCCACCTTTCTCTGACTTTGTAAGTCTCCCATTGAACAAAGACAAAGACCAACATTAATGTCCCTCCCAAAACCTCTCCTCCCTCCCCCCCAGTGTTCTCTAGAACCTTCTCCCAGTTCCACTATCCTAATTGGATGACACACATTCCTAAGCCTTTAACGGTAACCTAAACAGGTTGAAAGCAGAATGGACGGCTCTTACAGAACTGTTAAAATGAAATATCTACAGCATAGCAGTAAGAATGTGAACTAGGGCAGTACATTTTCCTCCCACCAAAATAGTCATGTCCTCCTGACTTTGAAATTTATCAACCCCTCATTAATAACACAGTTTTCAAAGGAATTTCGTGATGTCAGGAACTCTAATCCATTTGTAAATGTTAGTGACATATCTCACTAGAGGGATAGACACAATACTCTGCTCCCCCTGTGCGACATAGGCCAGCCTATCTGGTTGTTTCCTGACTCTTTGAGACCTCCTTATCCCATCTTCTACTTCTTCAGTCTTAGACACTCCTTGGGATCTTTCCTGTCTACATGGAAATGTCTCCCCCGTCCAATACTTGTGCCTTCCGGCAACTCAAGTTCCCCTCTCGCTTGACCAACCTTGGCTTCGTCCCAGCTACTTTGAGACCCAGTTTCTTTTCATTGTCAAGCTACAAACCTGCTTGTCCACTGCTAGTCCCCCACCCCCGTTACATCTGCATTAGTGTGGGGAGTTTTGGGAATCTCTTTGTCATTTATTGGGGAGTTTGCATAGAGATCATATACCAAACCTCTATTTCCTCATCCTCTGAGTTTGTAAAACATTCAGTGATTAAGTCCCTTCCAGTCCTCTCCACTGCTTGTCCTTCTGTTCTCCCCTGTCAGTGCAGAATCCTCTTACTGAGTGTAGGGTCCATATCAGGCTCTGGGTCAACACATACCTCTTGTCCCAGAGGTAGAAGGTGGTTCCAGTGGAAAATCTTGACAGGTCCATTCCCATCCTCTGAATCCACCCATAAAATTGGTATGTTTGGCATCTGACACTCCACTACATAAGGGGTAGCTGCCCAGTGATCATCCAACTAATGCTTCCCTGGTAGCCCCAAATTCTTTTTAAGAACTCTTTCCTCATGTCAAACACATACTTAAGACAGGTCTTCTGTGGCAAGTCTTCCCCAGTAGTCCCAAAATAGAGGTCTATAGGCAATCTTGCTTCATGCCCAAATATCAAATAGTATGCCGATTATCCAGTAGCTTCATTCTGTGTACAGTTGTAACAGTGAACCTAAAGCTCAATATGATGACTCTATTTGTTCTTCTTGCTGACTTCCAACATTTCCAAGCATGTCTCACAATACCTGGTTGAACCTCTCAGGCTGGGGATCACCCTGAGGGTGATAAGGCATAGTCCTCAACTTCTTGACTCCAAGCATACTCAGTACCTCATGTGTGAGCCTACTCTCAAAAACCTGTCCCCGATAGTTATGTATCCATCTGGAAGGCCATAATGAATGAAATACTTTTCCCTTATCACTTTGGCTCATTTGTGCTCATCATCTGGCCTAGGATAGACCTGCACTTTCTCAAAAGCAGCTTTGAACACTGAGTGAATGGACAAGGTTTTCAGAAAGCTCTCTCCAATTCTCTCCTTGCAAGCTCCCACTAGCCTCCACATAATAGAAGTATTTATTCCCTCAAGAATTGAAGCTTCACCTTTCTCGACCGGGTCCAGACAAACTAACACTAACTTATTAAGGACCTCAGCTACTCTCACATTTGCCTCTGAAAACTCCAGCTTTAACGACAAGTTCTTTGGGCACTGAGCTCGGAGAAAGCAATGCAACAGACTTTTAACACCATAAATCAGTGAGTTGTTTTATTATGTCACCCCTTTCGCTGTGAAATGGGGACACCTCTTTTTCCCTTATTAGAGAGAGAGTGAGCCTATGGTATGTCAAATTACTGGGTGAATGAGTAGTCTTTGGGGTACTGCAGGTCTGTCTTTATTGATGCTTTGCTGCACGTTTCAGTGTTTGGTGTAGGGTGTCGATGCTTTTTTGCTGCTGGGGGGGATTTACTGCTGCTTATGTGTGAGAGGGGGAGCTGGGGGGTCTTTGGGGTTCTAATGTTTAACTGTCATTCATTCTTTGGGGGCACAGTTTTTGTGGAAGTTTGTGAAGAGGAATTTCAGGATATATATTGTATACATTTCTCTGACATTGTGTACCTATTGAAACCTATTGAAGTAACTATCATATGGGTTGTCATCAGTACTAAGGCGCGAGAGTCTAGGCCACTGAGTGGCGTCAATGGTAAATACAGCAAATACCAGTTGTAGAAAAATGTGTACAGCAGAGTAACCTGAGAACCTGTGTCAAGTATGGCTCTAGCATAAATACCCTAGATCCATAGGGATACACTGCAGCTTGGCCCCACTAAGACTTCAAGAATATGGTTTTTAACTTAAATGTTTTCCTTGATACATTGATTGGAGTGTGTTCTTCCCCCCCCCCGCCCCCCCCCCCCCCCCGGAGATGCCAGCTGAGTCTCTCCGAAGTTTCTCAATTTCCCTTTCTGCTTATAACCACGGGCTCACTTTCCAAAGGTTTTCCCATCCTTCACACTCCTGCCTGAAGTGTCCCTCCACATCACAGCTGTAACAGACAATACTGGTTGCTCTGCTTTTCAAGGCACCCCATTCAAAAGCAGCCCTCTGTGTACGTCCCTTCAGTGGGTTTGGCTTCTGATTGACTTTGTCGTGCTTGGTGGTAGCACCAGCTGATGACAACCAAGATACCTCAGCTCTAAAATCTGCTACAAACCCCTGTAACACTCTATTTGTGGGACATCAGGGGTCACTTCAGCAAAAGAGGCTACTACCGAGGACTGTACCCAGCTGACGGAGGCCTCTCACTCCTCCATCATGTTTTGCTCCTCTCTTACTTCTCTGATCATCTCAACAAATGAAGGGGGGCACATCTTATGAGGCTCTTGGAGGCTGAAAGTGATCATGTCCTGTGACTGTGCGCCTTTTGCTGCTTGCTCAATCCTTAATTGATTCACCTCAGCTGGTTGGATGGCCCTTCTGTGCCGCAAGCAATGCGGCTGTCTAGCTGAAAAATGTAGGAAGGAAGTTTCTCCACTTCTTCTGAAACATGCTTCTAAATCCTGTCATAAGCTCCAACGGGCTTCCCATCATGCAAAAGCATTTTCTAGTGCTTGCATGTAGCCCACAGAACTAGGTAAAGGGATCTGTCTTCAAGGACCTCACCACCTCAGCAGCCGGACCTTTTAGATGCTCTACCAGTCACTGTCTTGTCTCATTATCAGAGAACTGCCACTCATCTAGCATCTGAGATGTCCAAGTCTCCTCTCCCTTAGGAGTGGGTTTCATTCCTGAGAACATTCTCAGCCTACAATAACTTTGACTCAATGCACTCAGCCATTTATCCAACCGGGACATAAGTGCTGATACCAACTCAGAATTTCCACCCCGCACCGGAGGACCTTCCACATAACATCACTCCTTCCCCTCGATCTGCAGAAATGGGAGCAACTTGTCTTTAAAGTCTCCGCCCTCAGCTATGGGAAACTTGGCTTCCAATTCCACACTGTCACCTTCTCTCCCCTCTTCTCGGAAAGTATGGATGGCCCATGGCCCCATCTCTCCCGGGACCCCAATGGTAACAGGCAGGTGAATTGTCATTACATCAGCGCTAGTCTGAACTAACACATTTTTCCCCACCGCTTGGTCAAACTGCTGCTCTATGATTGTAACTCCCCATAATGCTTTAACAGTACCGAAAACCCTAATCAACCTTGCTCAGAACACAAGCATTAATCTCTTTGATCATAATCACACCAACGCTTAATCCCTGAGGCGTCCATAATCACATATCTTAATCACTTTCCCAGACAATAGTTTAACTCAGGCTTAAACACAAAATCATTAAATCAATTCTTAGGACAATCACACAGTGTTCAATGAACTCATTCCTGGATGAGCCCCCACAATGAAACTCCATTTTATTGGGCATCTCTGGAAATGAGGCTCGAAACCCTTCGCTGCCAGTCACTGGACTCCACGGCGAGAAACCCACCTTTCTCCTGCTTTGTACACCTCCTCATCTCCTGCTGAACAAAGACGAAGGCCAACCTTAGCGTGTCTCACAAAACCTTTCCCGCCAGCATTCTCTAGAACCTTCTCCCAGTTGTGCCTTACTAATTTGATGACTCATGTTCCTAAGCATCCCTTATCTTTAATGGTAAACCAAACAGGTTGAAAGAAAAGCAGACTGCTCTTACAGAACTGCTAAAATGAAATACCTACAACATAGCTGTAAACATGAGAGCCTGGGCATTATATTTTGAGCTGTGAACAAGTACTCCAACCATAATCTGAAGAGCTGACCTGCACTTGGCAAAATTGTCCTGGCCAAAACCAGAGCCCTTTATCTAGATAGACTGTATAATGCATTATGAGGGCAATGGATAAACAGCTTTTATTTGGTCAGACGTATGCGAGGACCTGGCCAGCTTACAGTTTGGCTTTTCAAAGAATTGAGACTGATTGCTCTTCTCCGACAACTCCTTTTCCTATCACACCCTTTGGGAAATTTCAGACCTTTGAAAAAACTTGTAGTTACTGTTGCAATAGGAGTGCAAAATTATAGAACGTAGAACAGTGCAGCAGAGGAACAGACCCTTTAGTCCACAAGGTCTGCACCAACTATGATGCCAAGATAAACTCAACCAATCTGCCTGCACGTAGTGTATATCTCTCCATTCCCTACCTGTTCACGTGTCTTTATAAAGGTCTCTGAAACATTGCTATCATATCTGCTTCCGCCACATCCCCTGGGAGCTCATTGCAGCCACCTACTAATTTCTATGTAAACGAAACCTGCAATTTTCTTGAGAATTTCCCCCTATCGCCTTCAGCCTGTGCCCTCTAATATTTGACATTTCCACCCAGGGACTCTGTCTATTTTATCTATGTTTCTCATAAAATTACGTACTTATATCGGATAATTCCTCTGCTTCTGATGCTCCAGAGCAACCTAATTGTGTAAGTTTGTCTAACCTCTCTTTATATATAATATGCTCCAATCCATCCTGATGAATCATGTTTGCAGCCTCTCTAAAACTTCCGTCTCCTTCCTTTAGTGGGATGACAGGAACATAATACTTCAATAGTTGCCAAAATTTTATTACAGCGACAACATAACCTATCCATTTGTGTTGCTGCTTTCAGGGAGTTATAGGTTTACATGCCAAGATCAATGCTCCCAAATATCCTCTGATGTGTCATATAACTTCCTCTTATATTTGTGTAACCCTCTGGTAAGCCTCAGGCTCGCTCAGCTCACTTCTGTCTAGGAGAGAGCAGCCTTTGGCCCTGCCAAGCTGGGTAATCAGCTTGTGTAGATGCTGTGTGATGTCCCCACCACACCAAATAACAGACAGTACACCAAATGCAATTAAATGATTACACTTTATAGATTTTACTGGAACTATGTACTTAATAGAGGTACAAAATAAAAGGAAAAGTAAAAGGCGCCGACCTTATCAAAGTCCAACCACTTCGTGCACAACCTTTGGAGCTCAGTTAACAAAGTCTTGTCTTCTTGCCACCATTCGATCCGCTCCGACCTCCTTGACACACCGCCTGGGACCAACAACGGTGGTCGACCAGACGCTCCACACAAATCTGTCCTCATCTCCTCTCCTCGCCGAAAACCCTGGGCCTCAGACTCTGCTCAGGGCTGTTCCGTCGCCCAGCTTACAACATTGTGTCTTCTCCCTCTAACCTCCTCACGCCACCTCCCTTCCAAAGTCCGCCAACACTAGCTTACCGACCCACAAGGAAGAATAACATCTATACCAATTGGTTAACAAACAAATACAATTCTCGTTATCAGTAATTATAACCCAAACAAGCTTCAAGAGAAAGCACTCTCACCAGTTAGCATAACAAAGAAGCATTTTTACTTTTAACAAACAAAGAAGCCATTTTGATTAACACATGCAGTAACATAAAGAAAGAAACCCCTTTACACAAAGAAGAAACCCCCTCACAAAGAAACCCCCTTACATTTGATCTCCCAAAGTGACATAATTTACACTTATTCCATCTTCCATTTCTCGATCCAAATTTCCATCTGATCTTTACCATGCCATATTCTTTGAAAACCTTCTTTATTGTTGACTATTCTGCTACATTTTTAATCAGCTCATCTATCCTTTCACCCAGATTATTTGCATATATTCCAAACAAGAGAGTTCTTTGCAATAATCTCTGAAATACGGACTTGCATTGTAGCAGCTGGTCACAGTCTACTTTTCCCAGTTCCTGCCTCATATTGTTGTAATTACCTTTGCCTCAATTTAGCTCCTTCACTGAGCTGCAGTCTTATCCTCAACTTATACATTTATGATCATTGTTTCCAAAATCTTCTCGCACTAAAACTCCGTCAGATTGAGCTCTTTTCCATTTTTACTGCAAACAAATGTATGGGTGGTGAGAAATGCTTGTAACCTTTAGAATTCTTGCTCTTCATAGTTGTTTCATTGGAATTGAGTTGTAGAGTCATTCAGCATGAAAATAGGCCCTTTGGGCCACCAAGTCCTTGTTGAATCCTAAAGCACCCACTTACACCAACTCTATACTTTATGCAAACACATTCCCTTCAACTCCCCCTAGATTCTACACACATTAGGGGCAACTAACAGTGCCAATTAAATTATCATCCTGCTCATCTTCAGGATGTGGGAGGAAACTGGAGCACCTGCAGAAACCCATACATTCACAGAGAGTTGTGCCAACTCCACATAGATAACACCAGAGACCAGATTGAATCTGGGTAGTTGGAGTCATGATGCTGCAGCTCTACATCTGTACCAAGTCCCTGTTTGGAGTTAAAGTCGCCTATGGAGGATTTCAGCCAATGGAGTTTGGCTCGCCCAAGGGTGGTACCACTGTAATTTAGACCTATCACCTCCAAATTGGAGATCATTGGGAACAATGGCAGAATATTGTCTTGGTGGGGTTAGGTGAAATATATTCTCTCTCCTCTCTCTTACTGTTGCAGGATGGCTGTACTCCACTGATTCTTGCTGCACAGGTGAGCAACTATGAGATGTGCAGGTGCTTGATTGTGAGAGGTGGAGATGTCAACAGCAGGGACAAGCAGGGAAGGTAAGCTGTGTCTCTCTTCAGGGAAGATGTGCAACCGAAGGGCAACAGGGAGGGAAGCCAAGTGAAGTAAAATATTGCATTAAATTCAACCTGTAACACACTGCAACTACTATTGTTATTGCATTCAACACAACTGTCACTGCACTCAACAACAATATGCTTGCACTTATAATCACATTTTCAAATTATGGAATGTATTTGAGTACTTTACAGCCAAATAATTCAAACGTGAAACAATAATTTTGACTCACATAAGGAGCCATTAGGAAAAATGTCACCATAAGCTTGGCCACAGAAGTAGATAGGGATCATCGCAAATGAGAGGTTTAGGGAAGGACCAAAGCAGCTGAGGCCATCACTACCAATATTGGAGTGAAAGAAGTGGTGGATCCATTCAAGTTAGAGCTGCAAAAATGAAGGTTTTGCAGAGTTGGCATGGTGAGGAGGGAGTGAAGCCATGGTGCGTTTGAAATAGTGAGGAGGAAAGCAAGGCACTTGCAGATACATAGCAACTAATTTGTGTTCAATGAGATCCTATCAGGAGCAACTGAATTAATTATTCATAATAATCATTCAAGGAATAGTAGAATTTATATCTCAATGCATTTCAGTTCTACAGAATCTCAGCTGAACTTCAGACAAAATCTTAAATTCAAAACAACACTGTTTCCACAATTACCAACCTCCATCAATACTTCCATGAAACAATTAGACATAGGAGCAGAATTAGGTCATTTGATCCATTGGGTCTGCTCTGCTGCTCTACCACGACTGCTTTTTTATCCTTCTTAACTGCATTCTTCTGCCTTCTCCCCATAACCTTTGATGCCCTTGCTAATCAAGAACCTATCAACCTCCACTTTAAATATAAAGAATGACTTGGCCTCCCCAGCTGTTCATAGCAATGAATTCCATATATTCACCATCCTCTGGCTAAAGAAATTCCTCTTCATCTCTGTTCTAAATTGATATCTCTCTATTCTGAGGCTGTGCCCTCTGGTTCTAACTCCCCCATTTTAGGAAGTATCTTCTGCATGTCCACTCTATGTAGGCCTTTCAACATACGTTAGATTTCAATGAGACCTCCCTTAATTCTCCTAAACTCCAGTTACTACTGGACCAGAGCCATTAAACGCTCCTCATTCCCAGGATTATTCTCATGAACCTTCTCTGGACCCTTTCCAATGCCAGAACATTCTTCCTTAGATAAGGGATCAAAGGCCTTCTGAAAATCCAAGTAAACACCATCCACTGACTATCCCTTTGTCTTCCTGACTATTAATTACTCAAAGAATTTCAACAAGTTTGCGATTTCCCCTTTAGCTGACTTTGGCATATTTTAATCAGGTGCCTCCAAGTACCCCGAAACTACATCCAGAACAAGTGGTATCTGTGGTGGCCATCCATCTCAGTTCAACTTCCCATTCCCACTCTGACATTTCAGTCCATGGCCTCCTCTACTGCCACAATGAGGCCACACTGAGGTTGGAAGAGCAACACCTTATATTCCACCTGTGTAGACTCCAACCTGACGACTTGCACTGATTTCTCGAACTTCCGGTAATTGCACCGTAACCCCCTTCGCCATTCCCCATTCTCATTTCTCTGTCTTACCTTATCTCCTTTCCTGCCCATTACCTCCCTCTGATGCTCCTCCCCCTTCCCTTTCTTCCATGATCTTCTACCCTTTCTTATCGGATTCCCTCTTTTCCGGCCCTTTATTTCTTTTGCCAGTCAACTTCCCAGCTCTTTACTTCACCTCTCCCCGTTTCCTGGTTTCATCTATCACCCACTACCTTCTGCCTCTCTCCCCACCTTCTTACTCTGACTTCTCATCTTCTTTTTCAGTCCTGATGAAGGGTCTGTTTACCCTTTTCCATTGATGCTGTCTGGCTGCTGAGTTCCTCCGGTATTTTGTCTATGTTCAATAATATACTCCAATATCTTATGTTGGAGTCAGACTAACTGCCTATAATTTCCCGTTTTTTGTTTCACTCCCTTTTTAAAGAGTGGAGTGGCATTTGTAATTTTCCAGTCTTCTGGAACGATTCCAGACTCTAGTGATTCTTGAAAGATCATTACTAATGTCTCATTAATTCTTCAGCTACCTCTTTCAGAACCATCTGGTCCAGGTGAGTTATCTTCTTTCAGACCTTTCAGCTTCCCAAGCACCTTCTCCTTAGTAATGACAGATTTTCACATCAATAATGGAACTCAAAGCCATGATCTTTAGTACTCAGCAGACAAGGTGCAACTAACCCTAATTCTTTTGTGGATGAGTTAGATTGTAGCAGACAGCAACTGTACAGCATTAGACAGGTTATGTTTCCCTGACAACAGGATAAGAAAATGATCATTTCATTCAAGTTTTTTCCTTCTTTTCATCTTCCCCTCCTCCTGGTGTCTGAGCTATGGTTCAGAAATGTTATCAAGCTCTGAACCTGCTTAAAGTCAGAATCAAGGTAGCGAATGTTTGTGATTATCGTTAGTCTCTAATATCTGACCATGTTATTTCCTGAAGGAAATCTACCCAGATTCTATTGATAGATGACGTATCTGGAAGCCTGTCCAATATATTAATAACTCTGTTACTGAAGCATTTTTCCTATTGTATACTACTCAAGTTATACCCATTCTAGTGCATACTTTGTCCTCTCATTGCATTGTTCAAGGCATAATAAAACAGTTTGTTAATTGCTCTCAGGCTTTTATATTTTCTGCCTGATTGGAGTCGAGAGAAGAGAGAATATCTGTTATAGGTGGTAACTCCTTAATGACGTATATAACTTGTATTATGATTCACAAGATCCTTATTTCCGTCCCTGTGATGTGGGGATTTTTTTTGGTTTCATTTATTATTGCCCCATGTACTGAGGTATAGTAAAAAACTTGTTCTTACAGATTAATACTTTACAACAGTGCAGTGTACAGAGGATTGAGGTAGTACAAGGTAGAGTGCTGAATAAAGTGTTGCAGTACAGAAGAATATCTTTAGCTTCCTATTGGTCAGGAATTCAAGAATACATATGCAAAGACAGGTGTTGCATCCCAAGAACAGGTGCTTAAAGAGGAGTTTGCTTGGAAGTTTGTATTGAAGACAGAGCTGTAGTAAAGAAACAATAGTTTAACAGAAGTGTCTTAGTATCTAGGTGCTTCAGAGATGAGTGAAACACCAGGAAAATGGCATCAGCCATAGACTTATTTGGGCAGTAAGTGAAATGCAATGGTTTGAGGTTGTCTGGAAGGCTAGAGTTAACGTATGCCATGACTAGCTTCTCAAAGCACTTCATGATGGTAGATGTCAGAGTCACTGGAAGGTAGTCTTTAAGACATGTTACCTTGTTTTTCTTAGGCACCAGATTTTAGTGTTTTAGAGGTAGAAGGGGACCTCCACTTGAAGGGAGAATTCAAACATTTCTCAAATACTCCCACCAGCTGATCAGCACAGGATCTAAGGACCATATCCAGGGACACCATATAGGCCAGTTGCTTCTCTCTGGAAAGCTGATCTTATATCTGCAATGCTGACCAGATTTGGGTGCATTTGAAGCTGCTGATTGCAGGAGATGCAAGGAAAATTAGATCAGCTATTATGAAATGGTGAAGCAGACTCGATGGCCAAAAAGCCTAATTCTAATATCTTATGGTCTTATTCCAATTCCCTTCTATTTGAAACATGCATAGAATGGGTTAAACGTATTGAGAAGGGATGTGCTGTTGTCAGTAATTCAGCCTGACTTTGTTTGTGGCTCATTACAGAATGTAAGTACTGCTACAACTGACGACTGTTCTTGGATTCTGTTTTCATCTGGTATTGTCTCTTGGCATCCCCAATAACTTTACAAAGACCATCAATTTCTTGTAAAGGTCAGGGTTGCCTGATATGCACACTGCACTTCTAGACTTTAATAGGATTTGGTGAAGCAACAGAAGAGTTAAGAGCACTGAAATCTGAAATCATCAATTTGAAGCTTGAGGAAAGTACAGTTTCAGATATTTAGTACTTAGTTTTTAGTTAGTACTTAGTGTTTAGTTTCAGATATTCTTACTGCTATCCAGCAGGCTTATTCTGTGTCATCTTTTCTAAACACAGAACTGCTTTGATGCTGGCCTGTGAAAACAACAGTTTGGAGACAGCCGATGTTCTTGTCAGGAGTGGAGCTAACATCAGCCTTGTAGATGCTTTGGGTCATGATGCCATACACTACAGTATGGTGACTGGAAATCCAGAAATACTGCAGCTACTTCATGCAGCTCTTCACAAAAACTACTGGAGTAATGGTAGGTCATGTTCTCTGAGGCCTAGTACCCAAAGATCCCAGTCAGTTTCTCTACCTTCTGCCACAGTATAAATTTCTTTTGTGTTCATTTCCCATTACAAGGAGATATATTTAATATTTGATGGAGTTGATCTGAAATTTGAGAATGAAACCATTCTCTACAGAAATGGACTGGGCCTTTCCCCATTTACAGTTAATTTGAAAAGATATTGTAAGCACTTCTGCAGCCAGAGTTTTATTGTGTTGTATACACAATTCCATACAGACTGAATTCACTAAATTATGTCCCCAGTCCATTGCTAAAACATTGATTTCTTTTCATTGTTAAAGTTTTTGTTTACTATATGTTTCTTCTAAGCTTTCTCACAAACCAATTCTACCCACCGCACTCCAATCCCATCAATTTTCATATCCTTTTCAGTATTGACTCCTTGCTTGGATGCAGTTCCATGGGAAATAGTTTATTCTTGACACCTTCTTCAAGCAAACACAAATGTGGCAACAGAGCCCAGCTTCTTCACAGCTGCTTAAGTAATTAAGTTTGTCCTTTCAAGGAAGTCTTTCCAAATTTTCCATCATTTATCTGAATGGTACTAAGGCTAAATTCAAAGTTGAAATGCTTTTGGCAAAGGCATAATTGTTTATCATATTCAAAGATATAAATTACATTGAGAAAAATGATAAATATGAAGGCCTCATTATGATAGAAATGAGAATAATTCTTCTCCGTCCCTTAAACAAAGGCAAAATCTATGCCGGGATGAACAGTGGATTGTGGGACTGAAGTTCCTTAAGGATCAAGATTCCTAAATGGAGAAGGGAAGAGAACATTAGTTAATCCATGTCTGGATCTGGCCAGAGATAGTCAAGGGGTCAGTCATTCCTGCATTATAAACTGTACCATGAAAACATTGAAACATCTCAGTTTTCAATATTGCTATTTTCTCAGAAAGAACATAGATCCATATGTTACCTCACAATAATAACACAGCTAAAATTGGATATGCAAATAAAAGTGAGACATAACTGGATTCCTTCCATCGATGGCACCAGGAACATGATGAATGTTGCACCATACTGTTTTTGTGTGACATAAAATACTCCACATTCATCTTATTTCTGTTTTTAACTTATTTCTTGGCAGAACCAGAATTGAGGAGGAGGCACCATCAGGTAAAGAAACTGAACTTCTGATTTTCATGAATCCCACAACATGATCATGACCATACTGTATGTGCTCTCTGTATATTGTCCACGTCTACCCAAACTAAAAACAAGGATGTACAGCTTCCTGTAGTGGGGTAAACAGCTACAATCTAAAAAATAAAATGTGGTACTGGACAATTGCTAGAACTAAATTAAAAATGTGGGGTTAGAATTTATTGTTCAAAGTAGTTAACTGAATTTTTAAAAAATTCAGGTGGATAATATTTTGTTAGTATTTTTTCTCCTTAAAGCATGGGTATTCATCAAAATAAACTGTTGGGTCTTTTCCACCTCTTCAATCAAGTGAGTGTTCATGAGGGACTATTCTCCCATTGGAACCAGAAATTAAAAATGCAGATCTGCAATTTGCATAGGATTTCAATTGTCAAACCCAGGTGCATCCCATTGCAAACAAGTAGGTTTTGCTTACACACCAACTTGAAGATTGTGTCAGACAGCTTTTGCACATCATCCAGCCAAGGGACACAACTTATCTTCAGCTTATTGTCCCACTTTGTGTGTGTGTGTGTGTGTGTATGTATGCTGTTTCCCTTTCACCAATACTCTATCCATGAATCTGTCTCTTTCCTTCTTTTCCCTAACCACCATTCAGGGCCCCAAACAGTCATTCCAGGTGAGGTGATGCTTTACTTATAAGTCTGTCGGGGTCATCTACTGTATTCAGTGCTCTTGGTGTGACCTCCTTCACCGTGTGATTCATTGTGCACCTTCACTCCATCCACCACAAAAGACATGTTTTTCAAGCGGTCACCCATTTAAATTCTACTTCCCATTCCTATTCCAACATGTTGGTCCATGGCCTCGTCTACTGTGACGATGAGGCCTCTCACAGGTTGAAGGAGTAACGCCTCATATTCCATCTGGGTAGCCTTCAACCTGATGACATGAACATTAATTGTTCTAACTTCTGGTAATTTCTCTTCCCCTCCCCCATCTCTCTTTTTCTAATTTTTATTCTGCTTCCCTCTTTTCCTTTTTCTTCTTCCCACATGTCTATCACCTCCCTCTGACACCCTCCTTCTTCCCTTTCTCCCATGGTCAACTCTCTTTCCTATCATATTCCTTCTCTTTCAGCCCTTTACTTCTTCTACCTATCTCCTCCTAGCTGCTTACTTCCTCTCCCTCCCCCTCACCCACATTCCCCCTGACCTGGTTTCACCTATCACCTGTCAACATGTACTCCTTCCCCTTCCCCTCTTCATTATTCTGGCTTCTTCCCTCTTCCTTTCTAGTCTTGATGAAGGGTGACAGCTCGAAATGTCAATTGCTTATTCCTCTCCATGGAAGTTGCCTGACTTGCTGAGTTCCTCCAGCACTTTGTGTGTGTTGCTCTGAACTTTCTTATTACTGTTTCTTGTTACTCTTGTGTTACTGTTTCCTTCTTTACCCTTACTTTCCTCAACTTTCTGGAATATTTGAATTAAATTGAGATTCACATGTACCATAAATCCTCTCTCTTTTATAGGAATATTCTCTTCTTTTCCTGTTTTCTGACCTCTTTTCTCCTACTGTACTCTTATATAAACACTGAACATATATCTCTTTGCCTTTATTTTAGAGATAAAGGGGCCTTTAACATTATTACAGGCACAATGAGAACTCTCAAGCAGTGCTTTCTTTGCTGGGGTTGAGGGTTGTGGAAGGTGTTGAAGTGACATCAAGCTCTGCTAAGAATGGGCTGGAGAGTAATCCTTCCTCTCCTCTTTCCAAACCCGGTAGTGTGTATCTTGTAGTTTTCTTACCCCTTCAAGTCTGTAAAGATTCCTTTTATTTGTCTCTACCCGCCAATCCTTTTGAGTTTTCACCATTCCAATCTGTCTGCACACAAACTTCCTTTATCTTCAGTCTTTGCCCATCATTACCTTCTTTAGGCCCTAATAAGAGATTTCTTTTCATTTGATAGTTTATTTTATCAGATTTATTTTTAATTTCTACAGAGTTTAGCAAAAGAGAAAACTGCAAGTCCTCGAAAGAGGCAAGCTCCGTTGCCACCAAGCACCCCTTCTACTCAGGTAACTGGAAGCAACTCTGGTAAGCCCAATCAACTGTAGCAAAGCAGTTCTATTTAGTCTGTTGTTAGAGCACAGGTACTTATGGTAATTATGGCATCTTATGGATTCATCTATCTAAATGTAATGAAAAGGTCACATTTTGGACCCTACATCTGAAATACATTATAAATTAGTATGTATGGAAAGAGTAAAATTACAGGAAATTCTCTCTGGGACTGAATCTTAGCTAATGAATTTTACAATTTAATGGATCAATCCTTTAGAGTAGCAATGGTAGCTATATTGTTCATCCTGGAGGATTTTGCTAATTTCCCACTAAAATCCCTCATGGAAAATCTGGAGAGGTGTGCTTAAAGATTCCCGAGAATGAATCTCATTAAATTGTTGGATAAAATTAAATCTCATTAAGTGTTGGATATTGGATCAAGGCTACTTCAGAGTGATTCCGTGAAATACAGAAAAACATCCTGGTTCTCAGACAATACCTGGGTGACTGGTGGAGGACTGGACCAAGGTAATGTTCAGTAGTGTTGATATAACTTATCCTAACACTGAGTGAACTTAATTTATCTAGCCTAGTTCTGAAAAACTGCTTATGAATTCTATTCAGTGTGTATGTATGAACTAGATTAAGTGGAAGTGATGCTGGGTTTCATTGTGCATTGTGATTCTACCCATGGTGGGGGGTGAAGAGTCCACCTGTACTTCTTGCTCCATGATATTAATATAAAAGGCCAGGGAAATGATCATTCTGCAGTATTAGTGAATCTTATTGAACAAAGTGGGAGTGCGAGGGATCATCATATTTGTCAATAATCAGAAACATACATTGAAACAGTCTGTTCTGTGCTGGGTGAATTTAAACAAAGGCAATTTTCTTCTTTCCAGACCTATGAGGCAAGTGCACATTCTAGGAGGAAATAGACAGGGGTGCAGTGCCAGCCGGAGCACACCCGGCACATCTTTAAGAAAAAAGCTGAACTAAACAAGCTAATTAATTAGGTGTGATTTGAGTATCTCAGAAACTGCTGATCTCCTGAGATTTTTACGGACAACAGACTCTGGAGTTTACAAAGAATGGTGCCGAAAACAAAAAAAAATCCAGCAGATGGATTTAACAAGGTGTTTTCTCTCACAGAACAGCCACTCACTGGATATTTTTTTTGTCTTGGTGCTTCTTTGAAAATTCTGGCGCTGAAGCATTCTATGAAATAACTGATTGGGGAACCATCCAGCAACATCATTCATATTATTTTCCTGCAGAGCTTTGAGGATTGAATACTTTAATTTTCAAACTGAAACATTTCTTATTCTGCTGGTTACAGAGCCCAACAGAATCGTGTGAGTTTCTCTCCACTGGTGAATCGACAAGCCCATCCTATTCATCAACAGAAACGCTCACACCAAAGGTAAGCTCATCACATTTATATTAGATCATATAGAACAATTGGAATAATTTGTCCAACAAGATCAGATTCAAAGTTCAAAGTAAGTTTATTATCAAAGTACATATATGTCACCATATACAACCCTGAGATTCATTGTCTTGCAGACATACACAGTAAATCCAAGAAACACAATAGAATCAATGAAAGACCTCACCCAACAGGACCAACAAACAACCAACGTGCAAAACGCAACAAACTTTGTAAATACAGAATAATAATTATTATAATAATAATTAAAAATCTACACAACAGTCCAATCAAGCTTTTAATGATGTATTTTCATCAACGAAAGCAGGAATCAGCTCTCCACGCGAGCATATGCAATTCTGATAAGAAGTATACGCTGCTAAATGTAAGTGAGAGCACAACCCAGAGAAGTGAAGACATTATCAATATTCAAGAAAAAGTTAACCAATGGAAGAACATGACATTCCCATGATCTGAGCAGACTAGATGTCAACAAGGAAGTGTCGAACACCTGGCTGAGAGTCGGAGATCTCTTCCCAGAAATAGAAGAATTCTTTGTGGTAATACAGGCCAAGGTGACTAACACAAAAATGATCAAAATACATAATAAAAGTCCAACACATTACAGGATCCTGCAGCAGTTTAACTCAATCTGATTACTTATGCAGGCACAATCAAGTGACAAATATCATTCACCAAAATCTTGTTTTAAAATATAAACTCATAAAAGACATCATACCTTACTATAAATACAAACCTGATCCAGTTTTAGATTCATAATACCACAACTTATATTATGACTGATCTGTTATTACAGATAGAACTATCCATCATAATCATCCAGATACAATAATACAGGATAAACAAGCAAGAACAGCTTACTTATTAGATATAGTCATTCTAAACACACAAAGTATACAGAAATCAATGTGAAAAACATCAGAAATATGCCGAATTAAAAGAGGAAACTGAAAGACTTTGGAACACGAACAAGGTGGTGAACTTGTGGAATTTGTTGCCGCAGGCGGCTGTGGAGGCCACTTGTTGGGACTATTTAAGGCAGAGCTTGATAGGTTCTTGATTGGGCATGCATCAAAGGTTACAAGGAGAAGGCTGGGGAGTCGGGCTGAGGAGAGGATGAAAGGATCTGCCATGATTGAATGGTAGAGCAGACTCAATGGGCCAAATGGCCTAATTCTGCTCTGACGTCTTATGGTCTTTAGGTATTATACATTGTTCCAATAGTAATATCTACAGCTAGTATCATCCCCAAAGCACTACACAATGGCATTAAACAATTTGGGCTACACAGCAATATCTATGTAACTCTATCATCTTTGTAAAGCCACAATATTAAACACCACTAGAATTGTCTGAAAGTTCCTAGCAATTGGGAAATGAGTGTGCTTGGCTATGCCCGCACCTCAGACCCGCACCTCAGATCTTAACAGCTTGAGCTGAGAAAAAAATGTTCTGAAATTTTTATAATAGTAATAAATAAATAAGCAATAAATATTGAGTACCTGAGATGAAGAGTCCTTGAAAGTGAGTCCATATGTTGTGGGAACAGTTCAGTGATGGTGTGAGAGAAGTTATCATCTCTGGTTCAAGAGCCTGATGTTTGAGAGGTAATAACTATTCCTCAACGTGGTGGTGTGTGTCCTGAGGCTCCTGTACCATGACAGCAGTGAGCAGAGCGTGTGGCATAAGTGGTGGGGGTCCTTGTTGATGGATGCTGTTTTCTTGCGACAGCACTCGTGTAGATGTGCTCTGTGTGGGGAAGGCTTCATCTGTGATGGACTGGGTCATTTACATTGCCTTTTGGAGGATTTTCTGTTCTAGGATATTGGTATTTCCATACCAGGCTATAATGGAACCAGTCAATATACTTTCCACCACACATTTATAGACGTTTGTCAAAGTTTTAGATTTCATGCTGAGTCTTCACAAACCTCTGAGGAAGTAGAAATGCTGCCATGCTTTCTTCATAATGGTACTCTCATGCTGGGCCCAGTACACATTTTCTGAAATGATAACACTGAGGATTTAAAGTTGCTGACCCTCTGCACCTCTTATGCCCTGATAAGGACTGGCTCATGGACCTCCAGTCTCCTCCTTGCTCTTGCTGACATTGAGTGAGAGGTTGTTGTTGTGGCACCACTCAGGCAGATCTTCACATAATGATTCAGTAGTATTAATTAATTAGTTTCATATTACATCATCCAGGTAGAGCCCTTCCTTCAAGGATTGGGTATCTAATGTAAATTTACTCAGTGCAGGGATGAGGGAGTATTGTGACTGAAAATGTTGTCATTCAGATGAAATATGAACCAAGATTATCTAAAATGCTGACGAAGATGAAGTAAGGCAGGGGAAGTACACAGCCCAATATTTATCTTTTAACCAATCCTACCAGACTCATGTCATCCTATAATTTTCTCCGTAACTTCTGCCGTCTCCAACAGGATCCCACCATACGCACATCTTTCCCTCCCTCCCCAGTTACTGCTTTCTGGAGGCATCACTCCCTATGTGACTCCCTTGAACATTCGTTCCTTCCTACGGATCTTCCTCCTAGTGCTTATCCTTGCAAACAGAACCTGCCCTGACACCTTCTCCCTCACTACCATTCAGGCCCCAAAACACTCCTACCAGATGAGACGACGCTTCACTTTTGAGTCTGTTGGGATCATCTACTGTATCTGGTGTTCTCAGTGGGGCCTCCTGTATTTCGGTGAGACCTGACATAGATTGGGAGACTGTTACGCCGAGCATCTATATTCCATCTGCCAGAAAAAGTGGGATCTCCCAGTGGCCACCCATTTTAATCCCACTTCCCATTCCCATTCGGACGTTTCAGTCCATGGCCTCCTTTACTGCTGCAATGAGGCCCCACACAGGCTGGTTGAGCAACACCTTATATGTTGTCTGCGTAGCCTCCCACCTGATAGCATGAACATCGATTTTTCGAACTTCCAGTAATGGTCCTCTACCTCCTTCACCATTCCCCATTCCCACTTCCCCCTCTCTCCTTATCTTCTCACCTGCCCATAATCTCCCTCTAGTGCTCCTGCCCATTCCCTTTCTTCCAAGGCCTTCTGTCCTCTCCTATCAGATTCCCTGTTCTCCAGCCCTTTATCTTTTTCATCAATTGACTTCTCAGCTCCTTACTTCAGCCCAGCCCTCCTCCCGGTTTTACCTACCAGCTTGTATTTCTACCTCCCCTTCCCCCCACCTTCCTACTCTGACTTCTCAGCTTTTTTCTCCAGTCCCAATGAAGGGTCTCAGACTGAAACATCGACTGTTAACTCTCTTCCACAGATGCTGCCTGGCCTGCTGAGTTCCTCCAGCATTTTGTGTGTGTTATTTGTATCGTTGTTTATGAGGAATTCCTGCATGTGAACTGGCTTTCTAGCTTTACCACATTGCAATGGTTAACAGAAATTACATAGTTGGAAATAAAGTTCTTTGAGGAAGTCTAGAGATCCTTAATAAATGCAATTTTTGGTGCTATCTAGACAAAATTAATTCAAATGATTCAATGAAAAATTGTTAAAAAGTAAACAATAAATTTCAAAAGAATAATCAGATTGGATAAGAAGTGTTCACAATTTTAATTTATTTACTTAAATAGGTTTAGAACTTTTCTCTTTGCTAGTGCTGCTGACTGACTTCTGGAATGTGTCACTATTATACCATTTAGTGATGGGAGCTCTTGGGAATAACTGTACATCCACACTATCTCAGCTCACGCCTGCAGTACAACTTAGCAAGCTAGTTATTCATCAAGTCATGACAGACTCACTTTGCCAGGTTCAGGAATAGCCTCAACCATCAGGCTCTTGGACCAACGGGAATAATTTCACTCAACTTCACTTGCTCTTCATTCAAATGTTCCAACACTCTATGGACTCACTTTCAAGGACTCTTCATCTCATGTTCTCAATATTTATTGCTTGCTTGCTTGCTTGCTTGCTTGCTTATTTATTTATTTATTTATCTATCTATCTATCTATCTATCTATTTATCTATCTATCTATCTATCTATCTATCTATCTATCTATCTATCTATCTATCTATCTATCTATCTATCTATCTATCTATCTATCTATTTATTTATTTATTTATCTGTTTATCTGTTTATTTATTTGTTTGTTTATTTATTTATTTATTTATTTATTTATTTATTTATTATTTCCTTCTTTTTACATTTGCACACTTGCTGTCTTTTGCATTCTGGGTGAAAGCCCAAGTTGGTGCCGTCTTCATTGATTCTATTATGGTCATTATTCTATTATGGATTTATTGAGCATGCCCACAATAAAATGAATCTCAGGGTTATAAATGGTGACATAAATGTACTTTGATAATAAAATTATTTTGAAGCTTGAACTTGTAATGCAATCAGAAGAAGCAATTGCATTTGGAGAGAAACCATTTCACACCTCCCTTGTTTAATCAGTTCTGTTGATTTTACAGAATGACCAGAGGTTAAGTGAGGAGGTATTCCTACTTCAACAAGAGCGACAGCACCTGTTACAAACGATTAGCAACCTGGAGCAGTTGGTAGACAAATGTCAACGGGAGGTAATTCTTTTTGTCTCTTACATTAGATTAGATGGTCTGTTTACAGCTCACATTAATCTAGCTACTTCTGGTCTGCTGTAAAGAAATAATGCCCTCTATTGGAAGGCATCAGGAAACCTGATTTTAAAAAAGAGCAAGTGAAAAATTAAGTTCATTTATTTATTTGATTGATTGATTGAATTATAGCATGGAATAGGTCCTTTAAGCCCAGCAACCCCAAATTAACCCTAACCTAATCACAGCGCAATTTACAATGACCAATTAAACTACTAACCAGTACATCTTTGGACTGTGGAGGGAGACCAAAGCTGGCTTACTGTTCAATGTATAATAGAAGATATGTGTTGCCCTTCTACAGACCAATCTTTATTTCAAAAAGCTCTATCTGCGTTGACAATTTGTGTACATATTTCTTCCACCCCCATTTTTCCAGCCACTGCAACCCTACTCCCAAAGCCAATTATACAACTTCTTTAAAATAACACTAAATAAGTGAGAACCATGGGGTTAAAGCAGGGAGATTGCAGGGAATTCCTTACTTACAAATGAGAAAGTAAAAATAATACACACAAAATGCTGGAGGAACTCAGCAGGCCAGGCTGCATCTATGGAAGATAGTAAAGTTGACATTTTGGGCCAAGACCCTTCACCAGTATAAATAATACTGCAAATGTTGGAAATCTGGATTAAAAACAGAAATGTAGGTACAGATACAGTACTGTGTAAAAGTATCAGGCAATGTACATAGCTAGGCAAAGTCATTTGATTCCAAACAATTGGTTTATTGATCATTACAGAATTTCTCTCTGGTGCTTTCTGGTCCTCCCCCTCTCCCTTCCCGTTTTCCCAATCATGATTCTTGTCCCTGCCCCCTTCTCATTCTCAGTCCATAATTGAGACCCATATCAGAATTAAGTTTATCGTTACTCACATATGTCGTGAAGTTGTTTTTCTTTTGCAGCAGCAATACAGTGCAATACATAAAATTACTACATAAAATGCAAAAGTCTGAAGCACTGTAGCTAAATATGTGTGCCTAATACTTTTGCACAGTACACTATATGCACATATATACATGAACATGAGCATATACAGGTATATATGAGGAGTTAATAATCTTTCATCAAAACTGCTGAGGTACTCAGGCCATTGTTATCAATCAGTCCAGACAACTTTAGTTTTATTCAGTTCACATTTGCTGCGTCTAGCCAAGGATTTTTCCTGAAACTATATGCCTGTGAATTACTGAATATGCTCTAGTGTGGTCCAGTTTCCATTTGAGAATGAAAGCAGACATATGAGAAATAAGCCATAGCAGTGCACATCAGGAATGGAGTCGCTATACAAAAATACAGAAGTTACCAGACTTCAGTCCTTACAGGTGTTACGTATCCTGTAACTGGATAACTTACCAGCAAAGATAGAGAGGTCAGTTGAAGTCTGATGTCACTATTTTTAAACGTTTTTGTTTATAAAGGGGCACAAAAGTAAGGTTAATACAAACATTCAGATAATGCACGTCGCCAATACTCAATCTAAAACGCGGGTATAGTAATGTTCATCATTAAGAAGTAATCTCGACTGTTGTCTAGGGGATAATATATTGTCCGTTGGAACTATAAAAGTCACTCAGAAGTCTGCAGACTTTAGCCTTTCGGGGAATCGTTGGGTTTCACGTGTTTTAGAGGGATCGGTGAAAAACGGAAAAACTTGCCCGGGTCTTTATGAAGCCACTCCGTTAAATCAGGGGAGCGTCGTTTCCCCGTTGTTAGTTCGAAGTCCTTCTCGGTATTCTCAGCCACCCGTTCCCCAGGCAAAGGAGTTAGGAGCGCACGTGGCATTGAGTGGCTTCCAGCCATGGGAGCACTGAGCGAGGGTCTCCTTCGGGTGCGTTGCTGGGGTACTGCCTCCTGCCGTCCCCTTTTTATCTTGACTTGCAGAGTTATAGATGTCCATCAAAGTAGGGTGATGCAATCTCCACCCCCACATTGTCCATGTCCATGGTAGCTGTCACGTAGCAGGGATATGCACGTGACACAGGTGCCCCTACGAACAATGGCCAAAACCATTGCATTGTCTCTCACTTCCGAGATCCAAATTAATAGCGATCTTGCGATTCTCCGGAAGGAGGGGGCTGCTCACGCTCCTTCGGCCCCTCAGAGCTGTGGTACCTACATAACACCTCCCCTCTAAAAACAGCGTTTTTACCAGCAGTTAAAAACGGAGTTGTACAGTGTCTTATAGGATTTTTAATCTAACACAATACCCAAGCTTTTTCTCTTCACAGAATCCTACATTTATACATTCAAGTCAGCATCTAAATAGTTAACGATTACAGAGTCCCTTTCTTTAATATCTTAACATCGAGTACCGTACTAAAGTCTTGTAGCATCAGACTTCAATTCAATAACCACCTATTTATTATTATTTTTTTTTGCAACAAAACTAAGGAGGTGTGACCTTAGCTTAGGTGCATTTACAAAAGTTTATGTGAACACTAATCGTTTCAGTTGTTTTACGTAACCGGCAGGTCTCCAAAGGGGCCGATCCCCCCGATCCTCCCAGTTACTCTCTGGGCAGCTCCCACCCGGGGAAGGCGCAACCCTGCGAGCTGAAACAACCTCCTCGGCCTTTTCAGCAGACTCCTTCGAGGCAAGGGTATCCTTTCCATCTAGGACTGCCCTCACCTCATTATCGGGAACACCTTTAGAACTCTCAAGTTCTTCAAACAATTCTGCCAAACCAGACAGATCATCCATGTCCAACTCTGGACCTTTTAACAGCTTTATCTGTTTCTCATCTTTATTTCCTACCTTTAGGACCTTTCTCTTCGCTAAGGGCAGATCTATCTCCTCTCCCTTACCCCCTTTCACTTTACTACTCTTCGTCTTACCACCCTCTAAACCTTCGTGGCACAGGGTCAGCAAAGACGTCTTGGCCAAATCAAAACTGGCCAGATTTAAACTGCTCTCATTCTCAGCTGCCTCTCTCGACATGCTGCGAGTGACCGCGCTGGCAAGATGGTCCTTGGGCGCTAGGGGCCGGGCCACCACACTTGCCGGTCGCCAGGTCGGCAGGATGGCTGACCAAACTTTACTACTTGCTAAGTCATTTCCCAGCAGGATGTCCACGTCATCTCTCGGGAATTCTGAGGGCACCCCCACTTCAACTGATCCATACACCAGCTCACAATCCAGAATGACCTTATATAAGGACACCATTTCTATCCTTTTATTTATTCCTTCTACCTTTACCATGCCCGTTTTCCGACCAAATCAAATTCTAGTACCTTACGGCTAACCAGAGACAGTTCAGCTCCCGTGTCCCTCCAGATTCGTATGGGAACTGGTGTGTCTCCCTCCGTCACAGACACGGTTCCGTGTGACAGACAACTTTCAGAGCCTTCTCGTACTCTGGCTACCCTCGGCTCTCTGGTCGATTTACTGATTACCACGGCACACCCGATAGGGACTGCGGCTTTCCCTCTTCCTATCTCCTTTCTCGGAGCAAAGCATCGAGATGCAATGTGCCCCTCCTTTCCACAGTGAAAACAGGTCAAACCCGGAAATCCTGGCCATCTTGCCTTTCCCCCTCAACCTTACCGCTAGCTCCTGGTGGGACCTCTGCTTCCCTCGTCGGACTTTCTCGATCGTTCCCACGGTCTCTCTGGGGACCTTTATTCAAGGAAGTCTTTGTCTTGTGGGTTAGGACATATTCGTCCGCAAACCTAGCAAATTCTGACATGGACTTATCTGGCTTCTTATTCAAATACACCCGGATCTCCTCCGGAACACAACTTTTAAATTCCTCAATCAAAAGTAACTCCCTGAGACGCCCATAATCCTCGTCCACCCTTTCCGCGGTGCACCAACGGTCCAAGAGCACCCCCTTCTCATGGGCTAGCTCGGTATACGTTTGATTCCACCCTTTCCTTAAATTTCTAAACTTTTGTCTACAGGCCTCAGGTACCAATTCGTAAGTCCAGAGAATGGCCTCCTTTACTTCAGTATAATTCTCCACGTCTCCCTCCTCCAGGGACAACGCCGCATATGCTCGTTGGGCCTTTCCCTTTAACACACTTTGTAACAACGCCACCCACTGCTCTTTTGGCCACTTCTGATTTACTGCCACCTTTTCAAAAAGCAAGAAATAACTATCGACATCTGTCTCCTCGAACGGGGGCACCAATCTCAACTCCCTACTAACATTAAACCGCTCCGCTTGGTCTAACCCTTGATCTCTTTGCTCATTCCTCATCTTCTCAATTTCCCGGATATGTTGCCTCTGTTTCTCTTTCTCGGCCCATTCCCTCTCTTTCTCGACTGCTTCTAGCTCCTTTAGGTGAATTTCATGCTGTCTTTGCCTTTCTCTCTCTCTCTCTCTCTCTCAACCCTTTCTCTCTCTCTCTCAGCCGCTTCCAGCTCTTTTAACTTAATTTCACGTTCCAACCTTAATTTCTCCACCTCTAACTGAACCGTCCCACTTGATGGTACCTTTTCAGGGATATCTTCCAATACCTCATCTTCAAACACATTCTTCCCAACGTAATACTGAGTTATGGCCTTTCGTACCTCCCGCTTTTTCATGGACAACCTCACTTCTGAGGTCAACCCCTTCGCTAAATTTAACAAGTCTGATTTGGTGGCCGCCTCTAGCGCCCCCACAGTCGGGTTTTTCATAAATTCACTCACGTCCATCTTTGCTGGTTTCCTGTCTGGCTACCCGCGTAACCAGATTCAAGTTTTGGACTTACAAGCCCGATTCACTGGCCTCCCAATTTGGTGTCAAATCTCGAGACGAGAACCCCAAGTTGTTATGTATCCCGTAACTGGGTCACTTACCAGCAAAGATAGAGAGGTCCGTTGAAGTCTGATGTCACTATTTTTAAACGTTTTTATTTATAAAGGGGCACAAAAGTAAGGTTAATACAAACATTCAGATAATGCACGTCATCAATACTCAATCTAAAACGCGGGTATAGTAATGTTCATCATTAAGAAGTAATCTCGACTGTTGTCTAGGGGATAATATATTTCCGTTGGAAATATAAAAGTCACTCAGAAGTCTGCAGACTTTAGCCTTTCGGGGAATCGCTGGGTTTCACGTGTTTTAGAGGGATCGGTGAAAAACGGAAAAACTTGCCCGGGTCTTTATGAAGCCTCTCCGTTAAATCAGGGGAGCGTCGTTTCCCCGTTGTTAGTTCGAAGTCCTTCTTGGTATTATCAGCCACCCGCTCCCCAGGCAAAGGAGTTAGGAGCGCACGTGGCATTGAGTGGCTTCCAGCCATGGGAGCACTGAGCGAGGGTCTCCTTCGGGTGCGTTGCTGGGGTACTGCCTCCTGCCGTCCCCTTTTTATCTTGACTTGCAGAGTTATAGATGTCCATCAAAGTAGGGTGATGCAATCTCCACCCCCACATTGCCCGAGGGTGTCCATGTCCATGGTAGCTGTCACGTAGCAGGGATATGCACATCACACAGGTGCCTCTAAGAACAATGGCCAAAACCGTTGCATTGTCTCTCACTTCCGAGACCCGAATTAATAGCGATCTTGCGATTCTCCGGAAGGAGGGGGCTGCTCCCGCTCCTTCGGTCCCTCAGAGCTGTGGTACCTTCATAACACAGGCCTCAAAATCTTAACAGAAAGAGCACTACAAAAATAATAATTCCAATGGCTAGAGGAATCATTCACTGGAAAACTGCAAAAAAAAATCTTTAACCCAATTTATATTTACCCACTCAGAAACTGTACTCGCTGCTGCAGAAGTTAAATTTCCAACAGCTGGGAAGGTCTTAGCTATTGTTTCAGCTGGAGGGTTAAGCCAGCCAGAGAATTAGTATGGCTCTGCAAAGGATATTTGTGATTTCAGTGCCTTGTTTGTCTAATTGTGTCTGTTTAGTTACTCTTGTAGCATTTGAGTAGTATTCTGTTAATTCAATTGAGTTTCTTCTAGCTGTCATTGAAGAATATCAAGTCCTTTTAGAATACTCTCTGTTGCATCTAATCTGAACAACTTTTGTCGTCAGAAAATTCTACCTTCTGAGTGAACCATGCTATTATGAGATTGAGTACTGTCAAGGCATGGGTGTATGGGCAATTATACACTAATTCTTTATAAAATTATTCAAATGACCTTACTTTTGCTTTTTTTTTCCTTTTGATGATAACACCGTCTGACTGAATAATCGAAGGCTTGTCTGTGTATGTAAGCTTGTATATTTGGCGAGTAGATATACTAGTGTATCCCTAAAATTTAGCATTATCAATTGGTCCCCAACAATAAAATCTGTCATTCGCTTGCTTCCCCATTTTTCATCTTATAGTCAAACTTTGTCAGAAATGTAATTGGATTTGTAAGGACACCAATAGTTCTGAAGCGATTTTTGTTGTAAGGTATTATTTGCACTACAGCACAGACTATTCATGACTGTTTGATTAAGGGCAAATAAACGTTGGTAGATACAATCAGAATCAGGTGTAATATCACTGGCATATGCTGTGAAATATGTTGTTCTATGGTAGCAGTACATTGGAATATGTAATAAAGCACTATCAATTCCAATAAGAAATAATATAAATGAAAAGTGTTGCAAAAAAGAAATAAAGTAGTGAGATAGTATACATGGGTTCACTGTCCACTGAGAAATCAGATGGCGGTGGGGAAGAATCTATCCTAAAACTTACAGTGTGTGCCTTCAGGCTCCTGTACCTCCTCCTTGATGTTAGCAATGAGAAGAGGGCATGCGCTGGTTGATAGGGGGTCCTTCAGAGTCTATGGGACTAAAATCTCTAAAAGGCTTATTGGGCTTATCAATTTCAGTTCACCATGGATGAAAACATTTTCATTTATCTTACCTTCTGTTTCAGTGCATCTTTCCATCTCATTTTCCCATGCAAAAACCCTGATCAAGGGCTTCACTGAACCATTTCAAATATAAATTAGTAATGCAGAAAATAGTTATGTTACCTTAACATTGAACAGAGGAGTGGAAATATGCCATAGTTGGGGAAATGGAAATGTCTAAAATCTTTGTAGTATATTCATACATGTACTTATTGGCTATAAATGGAAAGTGCAAGGAGATATCTGTCTAACGGAGAAGAGACTCCATTAGAAAAATGGTATTTTTCACAATGTTCTAGTCTAACGGTTTCAATGTCATGTTCCCATAAATAGGATCATTCAATGGCATAACAATCTCTATACTTTTTTCCAAGTGTAGACGGATCTATATCAAGGGTTTCCTCTATTAGTGTACCTTTAATATCAGGGCTGGAATCTTTCAGTTTTATTAGAGTGTCATTAATCATTTCAGCAAGTGATTCTTTGCCTTTTTGTGTATTTGTATTCATTTTTTCTGTAATAAAGTCAGAATGAATGTTTAAATGTATGGAAAAAGTAATTTTGCCAGGGGCAAGGATTAAGAGTTCCAGTGTATTATTTCACCAATGACCAAGAAGTACGGGACATTGGGTTATATTTCAATTAGAATCATCATGGCTCACAGAGCTTCTTAATCTAATATTCTGAGTCATTGAATTTTGGAGTGTCCCAGCTAATTGAAATAATCTTGGTAGCAAATGCGACTTTGTCTGCTAAAAAGCAAATGGTAAGTAATGCAGCACTGAATAACATTGTTAGAAGTAAAAATATCAAAAGTGAAGTATAACTAAAGCAAAATTTCTCCTTGGAGTTTGAGTCTTTCCAACTCTGAAAACAACAATGCATTTGGGATGTATTATCTGCCTCAAGTGAATAGGAACTTTTACATTCCTTTTTAGATCTAAACCTGTGTTTATTGTTTCAATATATCTCAACGCCCCCTCCTCCCCCACCTCCTGTGCTGGACTCATGTACTAGTCTGATTCATTCATTCTATTCAACACAAACACCTATGTCAAGATGCTGTTCATCGACTACCTCAGCATTTAATACCATCATTACCACAATCCTGATTAAGAAGTTGCAGAACCTGGGCCTCTGTACCTCCCTCTGCAATTGGATCCTTGACTTCTTAACCGGAAGACCACAGTCTGTGCAGATTGGTCTCACTAGCCAGATTATCAGTGTAATAATTGTAGTGTAATAACTGTAGTAATGAAGACTGGAAGGGAAAACAATACTGTAAGTAAAACTTTCCATAGATAACATCAAACCTGCTCCAGCAGAATTTATTCCTCCCCTTCCCCCTCCCACACCCCCATTCAGAGTCAGAAACAGGTTTATTATCACCGGCATGTGACGTGAAATTTGAAATTTGCAGCAGTTTAATGCAATACATAATCTAGCAGAGAGAGAGAGAAAAAAATAATAATAAATAAAATAAAACTTAATAATAATAAACAAGTAAATAAATTACCTATATTGAATCAATTTTTTAAACTGTGCAAAACAAATACTGTATTTTTAAAAACTGAGGTACTGTCCAAAACTTCAATCTCCATTCAGGAATCAGCTGGCAGAGGGGAAGAAGCTGTTCCTGAATTGCTGAGTGTGTGCCTTCAGGCTTCCGAACCTCCTATCTGAGAAAAGGGCATGCCCTGGGTGCTGGAGGTCCTTAATAATGGACACTGCCTTTCTGAGACACCGCTCCCTAAAGATGTCCTGGGTACTTTGTAGGTTCGTGCCCAAGATAGAGCTGACTAGATTTACAACTTCCTGCAGCTTCTTTCGGTCCTGTGCAGTAGCCCCTCCATACCAGACAGTGATGCAGCCTGTCAGAATGCTCTCTATGGTACAACTATAGAAGTTTTTGAGTGTATTTGTTGACATGCTAAACCTCTTCAAGCTCCTAATAAAATATAGCCACTGTCTTACCTTCTTTATGACTACATCAATATGTTGGGACCAGGTTAGATCCTCAGAGATCTTGACACCCAGGAACTTCAAGCTGCTCACTCTCTCCACTTCTGACCCCTCTATGACGATTGGTATGTGTTCCTTCATCTTACTCTTCCTGAAGTCCACAATCAGCTCTTTCATCTTACTCATATTGAGTGCCATGTTGTTGCTGTGGCATCACTCCGTTAGTTGGCATATCTTACTCCTGTACACCCTCTTGTCACCACCTGAGATTCTACCAACAATAGTTGTATCATCAGCAAATTCGTAGATGGTATTTGAGCTTTGCCTAGCCACACAGTCAAGTGTAGACAGAGAGTAGAGCAGTGGTCTAAGCACACACACCTGAGGTGCGCCATTGTTGATCGTCAACAAGGAAGATATATTATAATTTGCAAGGAATTGCTTGCAATCAGTCAACATGTAAGGCCACCTGTATAATATGGTTAATTTTGCATGAATGGCTTGTCTGCTACCATGATTGTGTCTGAATCCTGGGTGGGCTTCTTGAATCAGTGCTGCCCATTTGTGGTCAGGAGCTATTTGCTTATTATCTTTTCTAGGGTGACATACCAAAATCTTACTTTCACCATCAGTTTCATAGTTATACCATGTTGGAAATCCTTTGGGATTAGGTTCAGTCGTATCAAGGAGAATTCATAAAACATCATCCTGGTTCTTTTTTATTAGCTACTTAGTTACTACCCTGGTCTCCCTTACTGTAGAAAGGTCCATCCAGACAGCTTATTTGTTTGTTCATTGCCTAGTTTATTACCATAGGTAAGAGGTAAGATGCCTGCAGTATTTCCTGGGATGTGTAACACTGGTACTGATGCTCCAATCAACAATAATACATGAATTTTCTTGTACATGGATAAATGTGAAAGTAGTTCACCTCTGTGTGGACCAGATGGAACGAACACTTTCGATCCTATTCCTAGCTTCCCTGAGTCAGTACATATTAAGACTGGTTCTGTTAGATTTACTTGGGTTTTAGCCTCTGCAAATTGAGCTGCATGAAGGATGGATTTGCAACTCATGTGGTTCCAGTCAGGAGCAGGAATTATAATTGAGTGTATCCATCTTTCTGGATTTTCATTTGCTGGTCAACTACAGTACCATATTTGAGAATGGTGCTTTAAATGATGTCATGCTATACTGGGTCATGGACAAGATGGTTCTACATCTTCAATGGCAGGTAAGCATTGAAAGTCATAGCTCTCTGGAACATATTCCCATTTTAGGTATTGTCTTCTACAAGAATTTGCCATTTCCTATATCTAGTTATGATAACTCTCCAGTCATTTGTTGGTAATTTGCTATCATTTTTCAAAGCTGTAAACCCTGTTTGTATAGTAATTGGTTTGTCCCCTTGCAGTGGTCTCAGTGCAAATAGTGTATGGAATGCTATAGTAAGGCATTGTTCTAATGGCAGTGAATTTTTGTTCTGTTGGGGTGAAATTATGTGAGGCGTTGTGTATGAGTGGATGTGTTTGTTCTTCCTCATTGTAGCAGATGGCTACAGTGGTTTTTGGAGAAACGCAAACTCGCAGAACAGAGATTTTATTAGCTCTCTTTCCTGGAAATCTATTGCTTGCTGAACTGCATTGATAAATTTCTCTAGTGCTTCATAATCTTCTGGAGTAAAAAACAAAAGGGTTTTTTATTTTGGTCTGGACAAGTGAGCAAAGTCAGGTATGAAAGGCCTAGTGTAATCCTCTAGCATAGGGTTTAGTGTTCATTGTAAGGCATTTAGGGTCTTTGGATATCCTAACTCAAGTGACTTTTTGTCAGGAGTTAAACCATATCCCTGATTGGTAATCGCCTTGCCTAGGAAATTTACTTCTGTTTGATAGAGTTGAGATTATTTAATGTTAATTATATAGCCTCTGGCTGTCAAAGTCCAAAGTAAGTTTAGTATCAAAGTGCTTATATATCACCATATATAATCCTGATATTCATTTTCTTGTGGGCATACGCAATAAATCCAAAATACAGTAATAATCATAATAGAATCAATGAAAGACCACAGCTACATGAGTGTTCAACCTGTACGCAAAGGCAAAAAACTGTGCAAATACAGAAAGAAAGAAATAATAAATAAATAAATAAATAAATAAATAAATAGATAGATAGATAGATAGATAGATAGATAGATAGATAGATAGATAGATAGATAAATAAATAAGCAATAAATATCGAGAGCATGAGATGAAGTGTCCTTGGAAGTGAGTCTATAGGTTGTTGGAACATTTCAATGATGGGACAAGTGAAGTTATTCTCTTTGGTTCAAGAACCTCATGGTTCAGAGGTAACAACTGTTCCTGAACCTGGTGGTGTGAGTCCTGAGGCTCCTGCACCACCTTCTTGAGGGCTGCATCGAGAAGAGAGCACATCTGGGTTGTGGGGGTCCCTGATGGTTGATGCTGCTTTCCTGCGACAATGCTTCATGTAGATGTGTTCAATGGTAGGGAGGGCTTTACCTGTGATGGACTGGGCTGTATAAACTACTTTTTGCAGGATTTTCCATTGAAGGGTACTAGTGTATCCATACCAGGCTGTGATGCAGCCAGTAATATACTCCTCACCATACATCTAAAGAGATTAGTCAAAGTTATAGATGTCATGCCAACTCTTGGCAAACTTCTATGGAAATAGAAGCACTGCAGTGCTTTCTTCACAATTGTACTTAACTACTGGGCTCCTGCACTACCTTCCTGAGGGCTGCATCGAGAAGAGAGCACATCTGGGTTGTGGTCCTCCAAACTAGTGATACTGAGGAAATTTAAAGTTGCTGACCCTCTCCACCTCTGATCCCTTGATGGATTTCTGGTTTCTTCCTCCTGAAGTCAATAATCAGCTCCTTGGTCTTGCTGACATTGAATAAGAGGTCGTTGTTATGGCACCATTCGACCACATTTTCAATCTCCCTCCTAAAGGCTGACTTGTCACCACACTTAATCCAGCCTATGATAGTGGTGTCATCAGCATACTTGAATGTGGGATTGGAGCTGTGCTTAGTCACAGTCATAAGCCTGCAAGTGAAGCCCTATTGTGGCCTACATTGCTTGATTTAACTTTATAAGTAGTGATAGGATTCATGGCCTGCCACAACTGTTGAGCACCCTTTTGTTGATTCAAGTTTTAATGGGATGTCAATCTTTTAATGACTGGCTTAATCTGTGTTAAATGCTTATCCAGTATGCTGGCTGTGCAGTATATGTTATCAACATAGGCACAGACAGCTGGTGATGATTCCTGCAGAAAATATATTTGGGCTATTCTGAAAACCTTGTGGGAGTCTAGTCCACTGATACTGTGAGCATTTGAGTACTTTAAAGGCTGTGTAATGTCTGTCACTTTCAAAGATTGGGTGAGACCAGAAGGCATTGGCCAGATCAATGCAAGATTAATACATTTACAAATCCATCCTTGCAGCATTTGTTGTAAAAAATGTTGTTGGACCAAATTAGGTTTTGTGTGTTTACTCAGGATGATGTAGTTGATGACCAGTCACCATCGTCCACCCGATTTTGCTACGCTGAATATTGGCGAGCTAAATTAAGAAGGTTCTTTTATCACAACACTATATTTGTAGAGGCAATCTACAGTTTCCTGTAGGGATTGCTTTCCTCTATGGTCGGGAATATGCAACTGTTTCTGGTGTGGGAAAGGATTGCACCTTAAATTAATCGGTCAATATCAACTGTCCCACAGCGGTTAGGATGTTGATGTGGGTAATCATAATCTTTGTCCAAAATATATTTCAATTTTGCTCTAATCATTTTACCCTGATAATAGTCTAGGGGTTTCTGAAGATGTATATCTCATTCATCCAGTGTAGATGTATCACTTGGTGGTTTGGTTGTAGTACAAATCCATCAGGAAGCATTTGTTGTTCCTGTTGGAGGCACTAGTTTATTACAATCTTGGGCAAACTGATGTGAAGACTTTACGGCTGCTCCTATTGTCTGTTTAATCCTGCATATTTGTACAGGAACTTTATAAATTGGGCTCTCTACATCATTTCCATGTATGCTTACAATGTTAATATCCCTGTTAGCTCCCCTAGTTTATAGCCTTGAATAATATCAGAATTTAGCTTTAAGATTTCTGCACCTATATTGATAGCTCATACAACAGGGTTTAGTCTATTTAATTAGCTTGCTACTCTATCTTCTATCCCTTCATATTTCCAGACTCTCACTTAGAGAATAAAATATTCTTCATGTTCAATTTGAGGAGCAGTTGGGGTATTATCCCATATTTCTGCTCTACTATTAACATATTCATAATATTCCAGTGCAGAATTACTGGAATGATGATGTTCACCATTTTATAGTACTAGGTGTAGTACTGGAGAATTTGTCAAGCACGCTCTGAGTTGGACTACTGCTAAATAATAATTCTTTCTACAATAATACTTTTGGTATAATGTGATGATTTGGGGTTTGCTGACAGCAAAGTTCTAAACTCAGATGAAGACCTTAAGCCCTATCAGATATAAATAGCTATGGGTACCTTCACTAAAGGGAGATTATACTGTAAGTACCTAACCTTCAGAGAAGCTCACTTCCCTACTTGTTCTCAGTGGTGAGTTTAGTTGCCAAGGCCCAATATTTGAGTGGTGTGTCTCCCCCCACCCCCGTCTACTGAGGAGATAATACATCCAGCTTACAAAGTAGTTTAAACACAGTCCATTTATTTTAGTGTTACATTTTTCAAATCCAAACAATATTCTTAAAGCACATTTAAGATTCACAGAGGATATCTATCTTATAAAAGAATTCCAAATTACAAAGCATTTCTAAAACACAAAAGATTTTCCAAAACACAGGTACAATTCCTATAAGTTAAAAAGACATACCAATGATGCAGAGAAGAGTTGTCCATCACAGATATTGAAGCCAGAGTAATGGATTCTAGTTCACCCTGTGTTTCTGTCATTCTTCATGACGTTCTTTAACCATTGTTAAAAGGCCTGAACTGCTCTTTACATTTAAACTGTTTCTTTGCCACTTGGGTGACTTCACAGATATATGATATTTTCTCAGATATCTTCACACAGACTTCTTGGAGACACAGTTCCCAAGTTCACACAGTTAATGCTGTGAAGCTGACTGAGCATACAAATGTCTCAACTATTAACAACTCAGCCATTTGATATACCAAGTGATGTTATCCAACTGGTCTGCAAGTTTCCTTGAGCTAAATAAATTAGACAGTTTGTCTGTTTGAAACAAGCCAAGTTAACATAAGTACCCATTGTCTTACTCTGCAGCTCTTGAGAAGTCAGAAGTCAGTCCAGGTGCAGTGACCTTATATTCTGCTTTTTATATACAGTGTGTCTGTTTGCAAACCTGTCCTTTCAACTTCAAACTGACTATCACTTTCCACTTACGTTAAAAACTGAAGACTGGCTCCTGTTTAAGACCAGCAGCTAAATGAATATTAGTTGGAAGTTTATCTTATTCAAAAACAACCCTTTGATCTCCAGAAATGTCAGCTGCTATGTTTAGAAAGCCAAGGAAACAAATATCCATCACAGAAGTATAATTTTGCATTAACAATGGTATTTATAACCAACATAAGATATAATAATAATGACATAGTGATAAATCTTTTCTGCTTTCAGAAAGTGCTTATTGCAAAAGACAGTGGAATTCAGAAACTGGAAAATCAGGTATGTAAATATTTTAATTATTTTTGAATAAGCACTCAAACTCTCTTCATTCTTTCAGAGTTCGATATAGTGAATAGAGTATTTATGCCTGTATCTTAAATTATTCTGTAGCTTGACGAATGCAAGACAAGGGGTTGATCTGAGTACATTAGTGAGCTACATTATTATTGGAAGAAGCTGAGAGGATCTAGTGGGAATTCAGAGTCAATTTTCAGTGATGCTAATCTTACAATTCAGAAGAAGGAAATTTATATGACGTTTTCACAGTAAGGTACAATTTAACTTATTTTCCCCCTCTAATTTTAATAGGTACAAGAGCTCACAAACAAGCTAACAGAGAAAGAGCACGAACATCAAGAAGTTACCAAGCTTAATGAAATTCTACAGGGCAGACTATCTTTACATGAGGTAAATAATTCATTTTGAAATTTGTAACACATTAACATTGTATCTTAGAATCATGGATTGGTTATGGCACAGTGAGAAATCATTTGTCTATTCACATTCATGCCAGATCTATGTAAGAGCAATGTAGCTAGTGCCACCATCCCTACCCTCATCTTGTAGCTCTGGAACATCCTTCATTTTTAAACATACCTATCTACAATTGTAACTACATTTTGCATTACATGTTAGCCTCTACTCACTTTCCTGAAGCCATTTTTAAGTCATTTTTAAAATTTTGTTCATCTTTTCCTCTTGTTCTTGAACATTTAAAGTCAAAGCTAAAGTTAAATTTATTATCATGCACATCTGTGCATACACATCACAGGCACATGTATAAAATGCACAACAGGAACAGTATCTCTCCATCAACTCTGTACAAATCTTCATTGTTTTAAATTTCAGAACCACTTGCAGCCTCCTCTTCAAAGCTGAATGTTTGGCCCTTTTCCAGTTTATCCTCATTCACATTTTTCTAGAATGCTTCCCTGAGGCTAAAAGCAGTAAGTGTAACCCCTCTTTTTAAAGTGAAAGGGAGAAGAGAGAAAGCAGAGACATTATACTAGTTAGTCATTTGGAGTTGCAGAAAATGCTTCAATTTATTATTGAGGATGGTAGCAGATCACTAACTAATAATGGACAAATTCATTATGGATTTGTGAAAGGGAATTTGTTTTTTCAAAGCACTATAAGATTTGTTCAGGTGAACTAATGATCATGTGGTGCACTGGGATTTTCAGAAAGCCTTCAATAGGTGCCGCATGAGGTACCATTAAGCATATATTGAGGACTAGATAATTGGCAGAAAGCAGAGAGTAGGTAGGACAAAGTAATTTTCGGGTTGGGTGGTTGTGACTAGTGGAGTGCTATAAGCATCAGTGCTGGCATCTTAAATGTTTACAATCTATTTTTTACAATCTGTGGTTGGGACAAGGAATTCAAGTGTGATATGTTCAAGTATACAGATTATACAAGGCTGGGGAGTATTGTTGGCTGTAAGAAGGTTGCAGAAAGTATTAGAGGATAAAATAAGTGAATGGACAACAACATGGCAGATGGAATTAATTGCGGAGAATTGAGGGTCATCCATTTTGGTAGAAAAAATAAAAACACTACTTTTTTAATTGGTGAGGCATGGTAAAATGGCAGTGCAGTAGGGCTGGAGTATCCTTATATACAGATTACTGGAAGTTACCATATACTATATTAGACTTCATGTAAAAGGCTTTGAATAGACATATAGAAGCATCTTCTAAATTTATATACAAACTGTAGATGCACTAATGAAACCACATCTAAATAATTTTTTACACATCTGATCTGGCTACCTTAGAAAGGATTTACTTACAGGTTCAGTAGATCAATGCCCAGGATGGAAGCTCTGTTTCGTGAGCAGAAGTTATGTAGATTGGGTCTATACTCTATTGAGCATAAAAGATGGAGAGATGATGTTTTGAAATGTAAAACGTTCCTGTGGGTTTGGACAAATGTAATGACAGGATGATGTTTCAGTTGGTTGGGATCATTGTCTCAAAACAAAGAGGTGACCGTTGGGGGATGAGAAGAGTTTTTTTTATGCTTTTGGGTAATGAGCATTTTAAAGTCTCAACCCAAGGTGACTGTAGATGCTCAGTGGCTGAGTATAATTAAGAAAGATTGAAAATTATTTAGATGTTAAGGAAATAAGTGGTTATTGGGTTAGTGCAGGAAAGTGAAAGAGATAGAAACTCAGTCATGATCTTATTGAATGGTGCAGCAGGAACAGAGGTCTGAACAGTCTACTGCTGCTTTGGCTTCTCGTGTTTTCATCTTGTCTTCCCTTTAGGTGACCCCTCTATACCTTTCTAAGTCCTTTATTCCTTTTCCAAAGTATAGATCCCAGATCCAAACTAGTGTTCATTATGATTTCTAAATATCTATGTGCTATGCCTTTATTTATAAAACCCATGATCCATGTATTGTACTATTTTAACCACTTTCTTAACCCATCCTGCTATGTTTGAAAGCTATGCACATACAACTGCAGATTCTTCAAGCTCTTGTACCCATATTAGTGTAAAGGGTTTCTTCTGTTACTGCGTATGTTAATCAAAATGGCTTCTTCATTAAGTAAGAGTAGGGATGCTTCTTTGTTATGGTAACTGGTGAGAGAGTGCTTTCTCTCGCAGCTTGTTTGGGTTATGATTACTGATAATGAAGATTGTATTCATTTGTTAACCAATTGGAATAGATGTTTTTCTTTCTTGTGGGTCTGTGAGCTGTGGTTTTGCAGGTTTTTGGGGAGTTGGGGAGGAGATCGCGAGGAAGGTGGACGGTGCTGGAGGCACTCTGGTCGATCACCGAGGGTGGGCCCAGGCACGTGGGTTGTGGAGGTTGGAAAAGATCGAATAGTGGACCGAAGATTTCGATGGTTGAGCTCCAATGATTGTGCGCTAATTGACTGAACCCTGATAAGTTCTGGCGCCTTTTCTTTCCTTTCTTTTCTTTCATATATATTGTATCGCTATTAATCACTTAGTTCTAGTAAGATTCATAAAGTGTATTCAGTAAACGTACATGGTGTGTGGTTTGATATTGTGTGTGTGATTTTGTACCAGTGTGCATTTCACAGCATCCACGTATACGGGAGGCGCGGTTTGGCAGGTGGATGAATTTTCCCCTAGACATACACCAGCCGACCGCGTGAGTGTTACATTTGTGGGGTGCTTGTCCAGGATTGAATTTTCAGTAAGCTGTGTAAATTGCCATGTTCAGTAGTGCGGAGATTGTAAACTGGTGTGAGTTAGAGGACGTAACGATGAATCATGCGTGTGTGGTGAGCGGGGTGGAGTTACGCATTTCGGAAGGTGCGTTAGTGCGGTGTTGAGTTTGGTCGAAGGTATGGGGCAGATAGAACTAGTGGCTAGAAGGTGTGGTAAAGAGGTGGAGGCTAGCTGGGTGTTGGTTCGTACGAGTGCTGACGTCATGACGTTGGAACTGCCAGCGACAGTCAGTGTCCTGGGGGAGGCAGGGCCATGGGGCCTCCACACCCTCCTGGAGGATGAAGGTGAGGAGACACCAGAGGATGAGCTAGATGTGACCACAGGGGAGGTGCCAGTAACCAGTAAGGGGGGCTAACATCAGAGTGGGAAGGCTTGGCCAGGCCCCACCCCCCAGCTGGATGGGAGGCCTCCGAGCTGGCAGCCGCCCTTAACTCCCTGGTATTAGTGGCCGAGAGGCCACAGCCGAAGCTGGGGGCTTTCTCAGGAGCCACGCCTACTCCGGACGGGGAGCTTGGCTATGAGACCTGGTTTGAAAACACGTCCCTGTTGTTAGAGGAGTGGCCAGGCTCGGATGAGGAGGAGATGGGAAGTTTGAGGGGAGTTGAAAGTTGAATGGCCCTTGGCTTCATTGGAGGAGTATTTAGAAGTTTTGGAGGGAGCGTTTGGGTTGTCAGAGGATCCCTGGGAGCTTTTAGCGGAGTTTCACCACATGGAGCAAGGGAGGGGGGAAAGCTCACAGAATCCATACTTCGGCTGGAGGGAATGCTTACGGGGTTGTGGCGCCGGGGGTAGTGAAGGCGGATGAAGTGGCGAGGGTGAGGATGAGTCATATATTTAGTAGTTCCCTGGAGGAGGACAAGGTGGCGTGGAGTCTCCGGCAGTGCTATAAAAAGAGCCCCCCTCCATCATTCGGGCAGCTGATTAGAGAGGTGCGGGAGGAAGAGAGCGCGTTGGGCCGAGAAAGGGGCTCGGGCCACCGGGGGCGATCCTCAGCGGTACAAGAAGAGGTGGCCGGGTGGAGGACCGAGAAACCCAAGGGGTCCCAGAGGAGTAGGATGAGGGGATGGACAGGGAGAGTACCCCGCGCGCTGGGCTGGGAATGTCTCGGGAGAAGAGGAATGGCGGGTAGCGTGTACTATAACTGTGGGAAAGAGGGGCATTTCCGGTGGGAATGTGAGCGGCCAAGGGTGTGCTATAGACGTGGGGAAGAGGGACACTTTCAGTGGGATTGTGAGAGACAAGGCATCTCGCGGAGGGCAAGCCCCTGGGCAACTAAGAAGGGAGAGGTATCGGGAAACGTAGGAGAGACTCTGTGAGGGAACAGACTGGAGTCTCTGGAGGGACACGTTCCCAGAAATCAGCCGGGGACCACCGAAAGCTCAGGCCTTTATTCTGGCTGGACTGGTGGGAACTGGTTCCAGCATGTGCCTATGGATAGAGGGAGTTTATGCAAAAGCCATCCTCAACAGATTTGGGGTGTGAGTGAGGGTGATTATCCGTACGATGGGTACCTGTCAGTGAAATTGGAATTCTCGGAGGACAATGTGGGAGTGTCTGAAGCTATTGAGACATTGGTGTTGGTTTGTCCGGACCCGGTGGAAACAGGTGGCGGGATTCGCCATTTTGCCGTGCATGGAGAAAGTTGCATTCTCAGCAGCTCCCTTTTTTATATACTTTATATCCCACTGACAGATTCCTTTTAGCTTTGATGATTTATTACTTCTACTGAAGGATTTACAATTTAATTACAATGGCCGAAAAAAGTCATTCTGGTATTGAACTGAGAAGCGGCAAGACTTTTCCTGAAACGGAACAAACAGAACAAACTAAGAAAGCAGAGGAATCTGTTACTTTAGCAGGAGTATTTTCTTCAGTATAAGACATGAAGTCGGAATTCGGGTCGCTTAACACTAAGATTGATAAGCTGACGGGCTCAAACGGGAAGCTTGTAAAAGCTATCTCTACGGTTCAAGCTTCTCTGAAAAATCTGGACTTTCAGCTTCAAACACTTCAGCAGACTACAACCCGAATTGAGAATGAACATGATTTATTCAAGCAAACTATTAAAGATCAAGGAATGAAGATATCTTCGATGGAAAAGCAAATCAATGAAATTACCTTGGAACTATCTAAAATGAAGAAAAAAATGGTTGATTTAGATCGTAGAGGGCGTCGGAGGAATTTGCGTATTCTAGGACTGCCTGAAAATACTGAAGCTGGAGATCTTTTAAAATTCGTCTCAGATATGTTGTACTCACCTTTTAGTGAGACCCTGGAAGCTAGCCCTTTAGTTGATAGAGTCCATAGAATTCCATTTTCTCGGCGTTCATCCAAATTACATCCTCGACCAATTGTACTTCATTTGCTTTATTATGCAACCAAAGAAGCCATACTTCGAGAAGCCAGAAAAAAGCGAAAGATAATCTTTAAATCGGCAGAAATTGGTATAGTCGAAGATTATCCCCCTGGGATCTTTGCCGAAAGAAGGAAATACCGAGAAGTCATGAGTGAAATGTTGTAGCGGTGTGCTAAACACAGCGCTGAAATAACGACACGCAATCAGTGAGCTGCGGTTGCAAAAGAGGTTTATTCAAGCTTCGTGGCCTCGCTTTAAAGCCTTCCTGATCCCGCCCTCCCCGGGAGGGAATGCTGTATTGCGTATTCACAGTCCCATCCCGCGTGCAGGCTTTTCCCCTTGCTGGTGAAGCAGGCCTGGCGTCCTTTTTGGGACCAGTCTCAATGCCAGCGCGCGCCACTTCGTGAGCCAGTTCGAGCTCGCTGGGAAGTGGGTCGCCACATAACCCCACCCCCCGCAGAACCGGCGATACACCCCCCAATGTCCTCAGTCTGGGTTGGTCTCTGTTTGCTCTGTTTGGGAGGTCTGCCTCTGCACCACGGTGCCTGAATCTCGACCAGCTGCGCCACATCCACATGGGTCGATTTGAGTCGTTCCACTGTGAAAACCTTCTCTCTCCCCCCAATGTCCAGCACGAATGTGGACCCGTTGTTTCTGATCACCATAAATGGCCCCTCGTAGGGCCATTGGAGCGGTGCCCGGTGTCTGCCCCTTCGTACAAAAACAAACTGACAGTTCTGCAGGTCTTTGGGTACGTAGGTTGGGTTCTGCCCATGCTGCGAAGTGGGTATGGGGGCCAGGTCACCAAGCCTCTCACGTAGTCTGTCCAGGACTGCTGCAGGTTCTTCCTCTTGCCCCCTTGGGGCTGGTACGAACTCTCCCGGGATGACCAGGGGTGCGCTGTACACCAACTTAGCCGACGAGGTGTGCAGATCCTCTTTGGGCGCCGTGTGGATTCCAAGCAGGACCCAGGGAAGCTCGTCCACCCAGTTAGGGCCTTTGAGGCGGGCCATGAGAGCCGACTTCAGGTGACGGTGGAAACGCTCCACTAGCCCGTTCGACTGTGGGTGGTAGGCAGTTGTGTGGTGCAGCTGCGTTCCCAACAGGCTAGTCATAGCTGACCACAGGCTGGAGGTGAACTGGACGTCTCTGTCAGAGGTAATGTGGGCCGGTACACCAAAGCGAGATACCCAGGTTGCAATCAGTGCTCAGGCGCAGGATTCGGAGGTGGTGTTGGTGAGTGGGACTACCTGTGGCCATCTTGTGAACAGGTCTACGATAGTAAGGAGGTACCACGCTCCTCGCAACTCTGGCAGGGGGCCCATGATATCCACATGAATGTGGTCGAAACACCGGTGGGTGGGGTGGAACTGCTGCAGCAGGGCTTTGGTGTGCCGCTGCACCTTGGCTGTTTGGCAGTGCGCGCACGTTCTGGCCCATTCGCTGACCTGCTTGTGGAGTCCGTGCCAAATGAACCTGTTGGCTATCATCCAGACGGTTGTCCTGATGGAGGGGTGCGCTAAGTTGTGAATGAAGTTGAAAACGAGTCGCCGCCAGGCTGCCGGGACGATGGGATGGGGTTGGCCGGTGGTGACGTCACAGAGTAGGGTCCTCTCACCTGGGCCTACGGGGAGGTCCTGGAGCTGCAAACCGGAGACTGCAGTTCTGTAACTAGGGATCTCCTCATCTGCCTACTGCACCTCTGCCAGCGCTTCATAGTCTACCCCCAGGACAGGGCTTGGATGTTAGGTCTGGAGAGAGCGTCCACCACAACATTGTCCTTTCCCGAGACATACCAGACATCCGTCGTGTATTCGGAGATGTAGGACAGATGTCACTGCTGGCGGGATGACCAGGGGTTGGACGCTTTCATGAATGCAAAGGTAAGTGGTCTGTGGTCCGTGAACGCAGTGAAGGGCCTACCTTCTAAGAAGTACCTGAAATGCTGGATTGCCAGGTATAGCGCCAATAGTTCCTGGTCAAAAGCACTGTATTTGAGCTCGGGTGGTCGCAGGTGTTTGCTGAAGAACGCCAGGGGTTGCCAGCGACCCTCGATGAGTTCTTCCAGCACTCCACCGGTTGCTGTGTTGGATGTATCCGCTGTGAGGGCGGTAGGGACTTCCATTCTGGCGTGCACTAGTATCGCAGCGTTTGCCAAGGGTTCTTTGGTTTTAACGAAAGCGGCGGCGGACTCCTCGTCCCAGGTAATGTCCTTGCCCTTACCTCACATCAGGGCGAACAGGGGGCACATGATTTGGGCTGCTGAGGGGAGGAAGCGGTGGTAGAAATTCACTATACCCACGAATTCTTGCAGGCCTTTGATTGTGGTGGGTCGGGAGAAATGGCGGACCACTTCTACCTTGGTGGGCAGAGGGGTTGCCTTGTCTTTAGTAATCCTGTGGCCCAGGAAGTCGATGGTGTCGAGCCCGAACTGGCATTTGGCCGGGTTGATTGTTAGGCCGTATTCACTCAATGGGGCGTAGAGTTGATGGAGATGGGACAGATGCTTCTGACGACTGCTGCTGGCTATGAGGATGTCGTCCAAATAGATGAAAGTGAAGTCCAGGTCCCGTCCCACCGCGTCCATTAACCGCTGGAACGTCTGTGCGGCATTCTTTAGGCCGAACAGCATGCGGACGAACTCGAAAAGGCTGAACGGGGTGATGAGAGCCGTTTTGGGGACATCGTCCGGATGCATCGGGATTTGATGGTATCCCCGGACAAGGTCTACCTTGGAGAAGATCCGTGCGCCGTGCAGGTTTGCCGCAAAGTCCTGAATGAGTGACACAGGGTAGCAGTCCAGTGTTGTAGCCTCGTTCAGCCTGCGGTAGTCACCGCATGGTCTCCAGCCCCCTGTTGCTTTGGGCACCATGTGCAGGGGGGAGGCCCATGGCTGCTGGACCGCCGTATGATCCCCAATTCCTTCATCCTCTTGAACTCCTCCTTCACCAGTTGGAGCTTGTCCAGGGGAAGCCTTCGAGTGGAGGGGTGATCCCTGTGATGGGATGTGGTGCTGTACGCCGTGTCTGGGCATGGCTGCTGTGAACTGCGGTGCCAGAACCGATGGGAAATCCGCCAGGACTCTGGTGAAGTTGTTGTTGGACAGTGTGATGGAGTCTAGGCGTGGGGCCGGCTACTGAGCTTCACCCAGGGAGAACGTTTGAAAAGTCTCGGCGTGGACTAGTCTCGTCCCTTGCAGGTCGACCAGTAGGCTGTGAGCCCGCAAAAATCCGCACCCAGGAGTGGTTGGGCTACAGCGGCCAGTGTGAAGTCCCATGTGAACTGGCTGGAGCCGAACTGTAGCCGCACCATACGGGTGCCGTAGGTCCTTACTGTGCTGCCGTTCATGGCCCTCAGGGTGGGACCCTGGTGCCCTATTGCGGGTGTCGTAACTCGTCGGAGGTAAGACGCTGATCTCGGCTCCGGTGTCGACCAAAAAGTGGCGTCCCAACCGCTTGTCCCAGACATACAGGAGGCTATCCCGATGGCAGCCGCCGCTGATGGCTACTGCGGCTGACCCTGGCATTTCCCGGGAACTTGCAGGGCGGGCTACAGTGGCAGGCTTTTGCGCCCCACCGTTGGTGGTAGAAACACCATTGTTCATTGGTCTCCTCACCCCTGCCTCTGGGGTTAGCGGGCTCTGCAGCCTGGCCTGGTCTGGTTTTCTGCTGGGAGCGTGACCTGGTGATCTGTGCGACGGGCGCCCCATTCTCCTTCTTGGCTTTCCACAGCACATCCGCCTGGGCCGCCACCCTCCAGGGGTTGCTGAAATCCGCGTTGGACAGCAGCAGGCGTATGTCCTCGGGCAGCTGCTCCAGGAGAGCCTGCTCAAACATGAGGCAGGGCTTGTGTCCTCCGGCCAGGGACAGCATCTCATTCATCAAAGCCGATGGTGGTCTGTCTCCCAAACCATCCAGGTGCAGTAAGCGGGCAGCTCGCTCGCGCCGTGAGAGTCCGAAAGTCCTTATGAGCAGGGCTTTGAATTCCGTGTATTTGCCATCTGCTGGGGGAGATTGTATAAACTCGTCAACCTGGGCCGCTGTTTCCTGGTCGAGGGAGCTCACCACGTAGTAGTAATGTGTGTCATCCGAGGTTATCTGCCGAATGTGGAATTGGGCTTCTGCTTGCTGGAACCATAGGTGAGGTCGCAGCATCCAGAAGCTTGGCAGTTTCAACGAAACCGCGTGAACAGATGCGGCGTTGTTCATCTTCGGCCCAAATATCGTTTGGGCCGTCAGGGTCACCAATTGTAGCGGTGTGCTACACGCAGCGCTGAAATAACGACACGCAGTCAGTGAGCTGCGGTTGCAAAAGAGGTTTATTCTAACTTTGTGGCCTCACTTTAAAGCCATCCTGATCCCACCCTCCCCGGGCAGGAATGCTGTAGGGGGCGCGTACTCACAGTCCCATCCCGCGCGCGGGCTTTTCCCCTTGCTGGTGAAGCAGGCTTGGTGCCCTCTTTGGAACCAGCCTCAATGCTGGCGTGCGCCACTTTGTGAGCCGGTTCGAGTGCGCTGGGAAGTGGGTCGCCAAAATGTATAAATTAGATTTATATCCCTCCCTTCGCTACCCAGCAAGGCTGATAATCTTTCCTGAAAAGTCTCAGTCACTGAGAATCTAACCCGATTACTCAATAGGTAATTCTGAAGTATTTTGTTGTATGAAATGTTTATGGATCTTCTGTGTTAAGTTTATTCTATACTTTTTTAGTCTCTGGTATGGGACGTGGCTGATTAAACTTTTTTTTACCTATTAATAATTAGTAATTGTTTTGTAGGAAACTTTTATAGTATTATACTCTAATGGTCCGCACAGGACCCGTCGTGTATTAATCTTTTCATTTATTTTATTTGTTTCAATACTAATATAGTTTTAGGTTTGTTATATATATGCTCATTTATTCTTTCTTTTTTGAGAGAAAGAACTTTGTTTGTAATATTATTTGCTCAGATTTATTCTTTTTTGAATATGTGATTAAGATACTTTAGCTGATTTTAAGATGGCCGTTGCCAATTATGGTTTTATTACTGTTAGACATAACATTGTAGTAGTTGAATACTGTTTGTACCTTTTATTATGGCTATTTTGCGTGGGATTTTTGCTTTAACTTAATATATGTAGCTGCAAACTGGAGAATAGGGTCAAGGGTTATTAGTTTAGCATGGGGCCAGCCTATTGGTCACTGATTTTCTCAACTTTTGGGAGGGGGGAGGGGGCTATTAGAGCAGGTTTTTTTCTTGATTGGGCAGTTCTTTTGATGAATTTTTTTCTCGTAAATACGTCACTCCTTCTGGTTGTACCTGTGCCTTTTGGCTTAATCTGTGCTTGTGTAACATTTCTTTTATATAATATTAAATCCAATTTTAAACATGGATGTTAATAAAATTAATATAATATCTTGGAATTGGAATGGTGTGAATCACCCCATTAAGTGTAAAAAGACTTTAAAGAAATTAAAAACACTTTTAACACAGATATTATTTTTGCGCAAGAGAATCATATACGGAAACAGGATGAGGACAGATTTTTCCAATTTTGGAAAGGATCTTTGTATTATTCGCTGTCAAATAATAAAATAAGAGGCATATTTATCTTTCTTAGCCCCATAATCCCTTTTGTACACTTTAATACTATTACTGATACAATTGGAAGATACTTAATTGTTACTGGTTTATTATGCGAGCAAAAGGTAGCTCTGGTGTGTGTATATGCAACTAATTTAGATAATTTTGATTTTTTTAAGAAACTTTTTTCTGAGTTACTGAATTTGAATGAATATGAGTTGATCATGGGTGGTGACTTTAATTGTTGTTTAAATCCGGCGATTAACAGGTCATCAGCCAATCCGTCACTTCCTAATAAAGCGGCGGCCTGTATTATTTTTTATTAGAATATGACCTGGTCAATATCTGGAGATATAAACACCCCAACAAAACTCTTTTTTCTCATGTGTTCATCATAAGTATTCTTGAATTGATTACTTTTTTTAGACACACATTTGCTACAATCTGTTGTTGAGTGTGCGTATGACATCATTGCACTGTCAGATCACGTGCCTTTAAAGTTAACCCTGAAGCTTTCAGATAGCTTTTTGAAAATATCACAGTGGAGACTGAATCCCGTATTGTTACATGATCCAGCTTTTGTTAGTTTATTAAAGAGCAAATTTCTATATTTTTTGAATTTACTACAACTGAAGGAATGTCAAACCTGGTTATATGGGACACGTTGAAATCTTTTCTTAGGGGACAGATAATCTCATATTCAGCAGTTTTGAGAAAGAAGGCTAAAGTGGAACTGTCAGTGCTTATCAATAAAAATAAACAGATAGATAAAGTGTATTCAGTTAAACCTACTGAAGGTCTATAAAAAGGAAGGGTCGAACTTCAATCACAGTATGATTTACTTCTGACCTTTCCCATTGAACAGCAAATTTTTAAATCTAAAAGTTTATTTTATATACATGGGGAAAAATCTGTTAAGCTTTTGGCGGTTCAGTTAAAGGCTGGGATAGTCAGAAGACAGATTTTAAAAAATTGCAGACCAGATAGAATTGAAACTTTAGATCCTTATGAAATTAGTAAGATATTTATGGATTTCTATTCTAATCTTTATAAATCTGAATTCTCTGATAATACTACTATTATGAATAGATTTTTGCAAAAGTTAAATATACCTCAAGTTTTGACTCAAGATGTTGAAATATTAGATGCACCTATTAAACAAGAGGAGATAGCCAAGGCTATATCCTCTATGCAATTAGGGAAAGCTGCAGGACCTGATGGTTATACAGTAGAATTTTACAAGACATTTCATGAAATGCTTATACCACATCTTCATCAAACATTTACCAATTCTATATCCTCTGGGAACCTTCCAAAAACTTTTTATGAGGCATTAATTTTATTGATTCCTAAAAAAAGGAAACGACCCACTGGAATGTGTATCCTATAGACCTATTTCTTTATTGAATGTAGATTTTAAAATTCTCTCTAAGATTCTAGCTAATAGACGAGAATATTTTGCCTAATGTTATCTCTAATGATCAAACAGGATTTATTAAAAATAGGTACTCACATTTTAATATTCAAAGATTGTTAATTATCATTTATTCCCCCTCAGTCAAAGAATCTGAATGTATTGTATCTCTGGATGCAGAGAAAACAGTTGATAGGGAGGAGTGGCCTTATTTATTTCAGTTTTTGAAGAGGTTTAATTTTGGCCTGGGATTTATTTCCTGGATTAAGTTGATTTACCATGCCCAGGTGGCTGCAGTTATAACTAATATTCAAAAGTCTCCTTATTTTAGATTATATGGAGGAACCCATCAGGGTTGTCCTCTTAGTCCTTTATTATTTAATTTGGTTTTAGAACCACTTGCTATCACTTTTAGGGATTCTAATTCTGTGCAGGGTATTAAGAGAGGGGATAAATTACATCAAGTTTCTTTATATGCAGATGATTTATTAGTTTACATTTCAAACCCTAGGAAGTCTATTCCTTTTATGCTATCTATATTTACGGAATTTAGTATTTTCTCTGGATATAAACTTAATTTACATAAAGTGAATTATTTCCTATTAATAATTATTCTGATTATTATGATCAAATACCTTTTAATATTGCTAAAAACCATTTCACTTACCTTGGTATCAAAGTTACTAAAAATTTTAAAGACCTGTATAAGTATAACTTCTCCCCTCTAATTGAATATCCTCAACAAGCACTTTCTAAATGGTCACCTATGTCGATGTCATTGATAGGTCGAATAAATACTATAAAAATGGTTATTTTACTGAATTTTTTAATATATTTCAAGCAGTTCTCTCTTTTATTCCAAAAACATTTTATGATAAAATAGATTCTATGATTTTGTCTTACATTTGGAATAACAAAAGCTCTAGAGTGAATAAACTTTTATTGCAAAAATCAAAAAATGATGGAGGACTGGTTTTACTAAACTTTAGATTTTATTATTGGGCAATTAACATTCGTTATATTACTTTTTATATTACCAGGATCGCCCTCCATGGTTACATTTGGAGGAAAATTCGGTAATGGGGTTTTCTTTAGCTTCTTTATTAGGAGTTCCCCTTCCTTCTTTGATCTCCAGAATAGGTAGACAAGCTCTCAACCCTATTGTTAAGTATGCTTTAAAAATCTGGTTTCAGTTTCGTAGATTTTTTGAATTAAATAATTTTCTACTCTCTAGTAATATTTATTCTAATTTTTTTTAAACCATCAACTCTGGATAAGGCTTTTTTAACATGGAAACTAAGGGAATAAAAACATTTTTAGATTTGTTCTTACAGGATTGTTTAATGTCTTTTTTGCAGTTAATGGATAAATATAACATCTCTAATACACATTTTTTTTAGATACTTACAGGTTAGGAATTTTTTACATGATTTTCTACTGAATTATCCCTTGGCCTACTCTTCAAATTTGGCTTATGCTATTTTTCAGTTTAAACCATTTCAAAAATGATTAATAGCTATTATTTATAAACAGTTAATTGATGCTCGCATGTCGCCTAATGATAGGATTCAACGCACTTGTGAAATAGAACTTCAACATTCACTTTCAGATGATCAATGGAACAAAATTTATTATCTAGTTAATAATTCATCTATCTGTGCACACCATTCCTTAATTCAGTTTAAGATAGTACACAGGGCCCATAATGTCCAAAGATAAATTGGCACATATTGTGGAATGAGCTTCCAGCAGAAGTGGTAGAGGCAGGTTCGGTATTGTCATTTAAGGTAAAATTGGATAGGTATATGGACAGGAAAGGATTGGAGGGTTAAGGGCTGAGTGCAGGTCAGTGGGACTAGGTGAGTGTAAGTGTCGGCACAGACTAGAAGGGCCGAGATGGCCTGTTTCCTTGCTGTAATTGTTATATGGTTATATTTTTCCTAATGTAAGCCGTATTTGTGACAGATGTAACGCAGAGGTGGCTACTCTAACTCATATGTTTTGGTCCTGTGTAAGCTTAAATAATTTTTGGAGGGATGTGTTTAGAATACTATCTAAAGTTATAGATGTGGATGTTCAACCCAATTCACTTATGACAATTTTTGGGATTATTCCAGAGGAAGCAGGTAGAGTCTCTGCTTCTGCTTAACATGTGATAGCCTTTTCAACTTTACTGGCTAGAAGAGCAATCTTGTCAAGACTGGAAAGATTCTAATCTGCCTACTGTTTTTTATTGGCTCTCCTCCATTATGTCATGTCTATGTTTGGAGAAAATTAGAAGCTGGATATTTGATACATCTTTTAATTTTGAGCAAGTCTGGTGACCCTTTATTCAATATTTTCATATGACTTAATTTGTTTTTTTTTATTTATTTATCTTTATTCTCTTCAGGGAAAATCCTTATCCATAAAGGTTCGGAGGTGACTGGAAGGATGTTTTCTCTCTTTCTTTTTTTTCCTAATTTTATCCTGAAATGGACTGCCCAATCTTTCTTCTCTTCTTTGTTTTTTTTTCTTTTTTTTTGTTCCAGTTTAGTGGGTTCTTTTTCCCTTTATTAAATAAAGTTTCCAATCTTTTTTACGATTTGTTAAGAGGAGTTGTGGGTTCTTGATTATATTGTATATATAACAGCGTGACATTATACCTATCTGATTTTAACATTATATACTTTTTTTACTGCTGTTCATATGTCTTTTGTATTATCTGTTTGCTAAACTTCTCCTCTGATTTGTATAATTTTTACTGGAAAATCAATAAAAAGATTGAAAAATTAAAATGAAACATGTGTGTCGCTGCCCTTCTGGTGGGGACTCTTGTGCGACGGCTCCTGGGAGCCTGTAAGGAGAAGGCGGGGGAGAACTTTCTGGAGACCCTCTTGGTACACCCAGTGTTTCGAGCGGTGTTCGAAGAAGTGGGTGACCCCCCCCAGGGCTGGATCCTGAGTGCAAACGAGGATCGGTGTGGTGTACACAGGTGAGGCCTAAAGTGATACGACCAGGAGAGGTGGCACTAGTGATGGGGACCCCCAGATTCCCCGGAGTGCCGGTGGGCGAAGCCCTGTTAGTAGACGCCCCGGAACATCTCGAGGGGGAGACACGATTTCCGGCGGGGGTGCTGGTGAGGCCCGAAGTGCAGAGGCCAGCGGTGGTACATGCGAGGCGGATAGCCGTGAGTGCCAGGAACACTACGGAGAGGGAAATCACCTTTAAGAGAGGGATGCCGCTGGCACATTTGTTCCCGGTGATGGTAATGTCTAGCGCACCAGTGAGGCCCACTACAGGGGAAGGGTTGGAAAACAGAGGAAAGCTGACCGCTGAGGCGTTTAACTTTGGGGATTCTCCTGTGTCGCCGGAGTAGAAACGCAGGCTGGTGGAGAAGATGTTGAAGCTGGAAGATGTGTTTTCTCTTGGCGAGTTTGATGTGGGTTGCTCCAAGAGCACTCACCATACCATCCGAGTGACTGAGGATACCCCATTCAGAGAGAGGTCACGGCGACTGGCCCCTGCAGATGTGGAAGACGTGTGACAGCACTTGTGCAAGTTGAAGGAAGTTGGAATCATCACTGAGTCCCGAAGTCCCTATGCGTCCCCACTAGTACTGGTCTGGAAGAAGAACAGAAGGGTACACATGTGTGTGGACTTTAGGACTTTGAACCAGTGCACTGTCCCTGACCAGTATACTGTCCCGAGGGTTGAAGACACGCTGGCCTGCCTGAGTGGAGTGAAGTGGTTTAGTGTGCTGGACTTGAGGAGTGGATATTACCAGATCTCAATGAGTGAGGCTGATAAAGAGAAGATGGCCTTTATCTGCCCATTGGGGTTCTTCCAGTTCAAACGAATGCCCCAAGGCATATCAGGGGCCCCAGCTACCTTCCAGAGGCTCATGGAGAGGACTGTGGGGGACGTGAATCTGCTCCAGGTGCTGGTGTATCTAGATGATCTGATAGTGTTTGGAACTACTTTAGAGGAACATGAGGAGCGGCTGCTGAAGATGTTAAGCCGGCTTAAGGAGGAAGGGTTGAAACTTTCCCTGGACAAATGCCAGTTCTATAAGCCGTCAGTCAGCTATGTTGGCCACATAATTTCATGAGAAGGAGTGGCTACAGATCCAGCTAAGATAGACATAGTGACCACTTGGCTGAGACCCCAGAAGGTGAGCGCCCTACGCTCGTTTTTGGGGTTCTATGGGTATTACTGGTGATTCGTGAAAGGATGCGCTAAAATGAGTCACCCGTTGACCCAGCTATTATGTAGCTATCCACCTTTGGGGAAGAAAAGGAAGGGGGACCGAGGGCAAGATGCAGGAGGATACTGCAACCCAGCGGAGCCTTTTGGATTGAGATGGGATGATCAATGTGAGGAGGCGTTCCAATCTCTGAAAAGGGCGCTGACCCAGGCCCCGGTGTTGGCTTTTGCCAATCCCCAGAAGCCGTATGTGCTGCACACGGATGCCAGCTGAGAGGATCTAGGGGCTATCCTGTACCAGGAACAGGGCAACACATTGAGACTGGCGGCGTTTCTCAGCCGAAGTTTGTCGCCATCTGAGAGAAACTATCCCACTCACAAGTTAGAGTTCTTGGCGCTGAAATGGGCGGTGGCGGACAAGTTGAGTGACTACCTATACGGGGCCAAGTTTGAGGATGGAACAGATAACAATCCTCTCACTTATATCCTGACTTCGGCGAAACTGGATGCCACAGGGCATCAGTGGTTGGCAGCTTTGTCAGTATATGATTTCAGCCTGAAGTACCGGCCAAGAAGCAGGAATGTCGATGTGGATTCTTTGTCATGTTGAGAGCATGGGGAACTGGAGACGGACAAGGTTCTCATTCCTGCCCCTGGAGTGAGAACCATGTGTCGGTTTGCTATCACCGTGAAGGCCAAGGAAAAGGGGAGGCCGGAGTGAGCAGTGGACCCATTGGGGGCTTCTGATGATGCCCTCCCCCCAGTTTACTGTGACTTGACTGCACTGAAAACTAAACAGTTGCCAGAACTAAGTCCGGGGAAAGTGGCAGCTACTCAGCGAAATGACCCAGGCATTGGCTCTGTGTGGAGCGCTGTGGAGAAGGGGGATGTGGTATGGGCAGAGAAGACGAAACACACTTCAGTGCCTCCATTATTGAAGGAATGGCCTCGGTTAAAGTTGAAGAACCAAGTCTTGTACCGGCTCACGGCCCTCCAGACCAACCCCGGCGCTGGCAGCTGGTCATGCCTGAGAAATATTGCAAGACTGTGCTCCAGGCACTGCATGATGATTCTGGGCACTTGGGGGTGGAGGAGACCTATGGATCACTCAAGGACTGGTTTTACTGGCCCCGGAAGAGGGGGGAGGTTGAACAATACTGTAAGAAGTGCAGTCATTGCATCAGGAGGAAGACCCTGCCTGCACAGGCAGCTCCTTTGTCACACTTGCAGAGTGTGGGACCCCTGGACCTGGTGCATATGGATTTCTTGTCTATTGAGCCAGACACCAGCAACACCGCGAATTTCTTAGTCATCACGGATCATTACACTCGATATGCTCAGGCGTTTCCCACTAAGGATCAGAAAGCGACTACAGTGGCGAAGGTGTTATGGGAGAAGTACTTTGTTCATTATGGCCTTCCCAGGAGGATCCATAGTGATCAGGGACAGAATTTCGAGAGCTGGCTTATCCATGATTACTGAGTATGCTTGGGGTTGAGAAATCCAGGACCACACCCTATCACCCACAGGGTGATCCTCAGCCAGAGAGGTTTAACCGGACCCTGTTGGATATGCTCGGGATGCTGGAGATTGGTCAGAAAAGTAAGTGGAGTTGGCACATCGAGCATTTGGTTCACTGTTACAATTGTACTCGCAATGACACTACAAGGTACTTGCCTTATTATCTGATGTTCAGGTGGGAAGCGAGATTGCCCATTGACTTGTGTTTTGGGACTGAGGTGGGTGAATTACCTTCGAAGCCATATCTGAAGTACGTGTCCGATATGAGGAGAGAGTTGAAAAGGGCGTATGAGTTGGCTGAGGTGGCGGCCACCAAGCAGAATCAGAGGAGTAAGAGGAGGTATGATCAGAAAGTGAAGTTCGCTCAACTACTGGGAGGAGAGCGGGTCCTTGTACGGAATTTAGGACTACCTGGTAAGCACAAGTTGGTGGATTGATGGGCGAGAGCCAGATGCCGAATCTACCTGTTTACCAGGTGAAATCCGAGGATGGGAAGGGGCCTGTCAAGGTATTCCATCGGAACCACCTGTTGCACCTGGGTCAAGAAGTGCAGATGGATCAAGAGCCTGAGTGGGAGGTTACGCCTAGTACGAGGACTCTGCGAGGGCGCGGGGTGAGGAAGGAGCCGGCTGCGGAAGAGACCGGTCCTCACCCCAGAAAGGGAGACTGCTTCGGAAGACGACGATTCAGATGTGTGGCCCCAGTTTTCATTCACTAATTCCCCAGTACCGGAAGAAGAGGCTCCTGGCCCTTCCCCTACTGAGTTAGGTGAGAGGAGGGAGAGTGTTGAGAGACAGACTGAGATACAGCCGGCATTGGGTGGAGAGAGGGTGGAACCCGAACATGAGTCAGAGGGCTCTCAGGTGAAGAGGGATCCCAGAGAGGGAGAGGGTGAGGGTCCAACAGGTAGATCTGGTGTGTGCCCTGTGGTGTCTGATCCAGAAAGGTCGGCAGAGGAGGTATGGAGGTCTCAGAGAAGTAAGCATCCCCCGGAGCAATTGACGTATGCAGCGCTGGGAGAACCGAGTGTGATCTCTACCGCCCTGGGGAATTATGTCACTGCTTTCTACACCTGGGTTGGGTTTTGTGTTTTGCAAGAAGCATTGGGGAACTCTGTTAATGTCATGAGGGCATGACTTTTGTTGATGGGGGAGAGTGTAAAGTATTTCTTCTGTTAATGCGTATGTTAATCAAAATGGCTTCTTTGTTAAGTAAAAGTAGGGATGCTTCTTTGTTATGGTAACTGGTGAGAGAGTGCTTTCTCTCGCAGCTTGTTTGGGTTATGATTACTGATAATGAGGATTGTATTCATTTGTTAACCAATTGGGATAGATGTTATTCTTTCTTGCGGTCCTATGAGCTGTAGCTTTGCAGGTTTTTGGGGAGTTGGAGAGGAGATCGCAAGGAAGGTGGACGATGCTGGAGGCACTCTGGTCGATCACCGAGGGTGGGCCCAGGCTTGTGGGTTGTGGAGGTTGGAAAAGATCGAATAGTGGACCAAAGACTTAGATAGTTGAGCTCCAACGATTGTGCACGAATTGACTGAACCCTGATAAGTTCTGATGCCTTTTCTTTCCTTTCTTTTCTTTCATATATATTGTATCGCTATTAATCACTTAGTTCTAGTAAGATTCATAAAGTGTATTCAGTAAGCGTACATGGTGTGCGGTTTGACATTGTGTGTATGAGTTTGTACCAGTGTGCATTTCACAGCATCCATGTATACAGGAGGCGTGGTTTGGCGGGTGGACGAATTTTCCCCTAGACATACACCAGCTGACTGCATGAGCATTACATTAGTTTGTACCATGTTAGTTTAAATTCATTTTTCAGCATAAAATCTCATCAGCTTCCTGTCCTCATGTCCTGAAGTATATTACCATCCTCTTTCCAGTTTGCTTGTGCCCTGTACACCCAACCCTACATTTTTAATATGTATTTAAGAACTGTATTGATCCTTGTACCAATCCTTGAGCTGGAACATATTTTTTGCCCAGCAGGGCTTTGCTAACCTTTTTGCCCTCCTATACTAATTCTATCTGCCCATATTAGGAACACATCCTGCTATATCTTGTCAATTTATGTGTCTGTCTAATTGCCTCTTATACAAGTAATTGTATCTGATTTCACCACTTCTGGCAATGTATTTCAGGTATCAAACACTCTCTCTGTAATAAATTTATCCATCAAATCCCTTTTAAAATTCTTTCCTGTTACCTTAAAACTATGGCCTCTAACTTTTGATTCTGTTAGCATGGGAAAAATATTCCAACTTTCTACCTTAACTATGCCTTTTGTAATAATAAATGTCTTCATCAGGTTACCCCTCAGTCTCCCCCACTCCAGGGAAAGCATGGCCATCTGTCCCCAGAACTAAAGCCCTCCAAATCAATATACACCCTAGTGAATCTTCTCTATAATCTCTCTGGCACAATCACATCCTTCCTATGGAATGGTGATTAGATAAAAAAGTTTGGTGTAACCAAGACTGATCAAGTAAGAACTGTAAGAGCAAATGTGTGTAAATGGAAGAGAGTAGCTGAAGTAAATGTTAGTCCCTTAGAGGATAAGAATACTTAATTAAAAATTAAGAAACAGATACTTTGAACAAAGATTATTGATATGTCATCTCAGCAGAAAACATTAAAAGCCAGCAGAAGATCAAGAAGCAGAAGGAACTTTGAACAATTGTTACCATGAGAGAAAAAGTTCTAGGGGAAACAAATGCGGAAACAAATGAAAATTTACCCTGGATCTGATTACCTATCTCCCAGATCTTACAAGAATTATAAACAAGCATTGTATATAAGTTTTCAAATTTCCTAAAGTTCTGGAATCCTGCAGTTTGAAAAACTGAAGATTTGAGAAAGGTAGGAACTTGTTGGAATATGATGTAAGGAATCAGGACAAGGACAAGTAGAAAATCTTAATATAATTAAGAGGAGCATGGCTTTTGTTGTGTATGTTGTTGTATTAATAACATAACAATGCTATTAATAAAAGCACTGGAGATGGGAGCCAAGGTTCATGGTTCTTTACTGGCAAAAACCAAACTTGACACACACATACAGATCAATACGCGCTTAATATCACATGCTCAATATGCACCTAATAGTGCATTCAACGACGTGTTACTAAAGCGTAAAGTATAGGCATCTGTTAGTCTCGTGAGATCGTGGATTTGGAAGGTTTCCAGGGCGCAGGCCCGGACAGGGTTGTATGGGAGACCGGCAGTTGCCCAAGCTGCAAGTCTCCCCTCTCCACACCGCCGATGTTGTCCAAGGGAAGGGCACTATGACCCAAGCAGCTTGGCGCCGGAGTCATCACAGAGCAATGTGCTCAAGGACACAACACGTTGCCTCAGCTGAGGCTCGAACCAGTGACCTTCAGATCACTAGACCGATGCCTTATCCAGTAGGCTATGCGCCAACACAAACATAAAGTAGTCCCTTATTATACTGCAGGCTATATGGTACACTCCTCCCCTTTTATTTTAATAGTGTATCAACTGTTTTTTTTTACTGGGGCACTATGCTAAACAAATATGTTTACCCTTAGTATACCATAATCTTATTGAACCATTTGTTTACTTAGTAACTTAATAATATTGAATTATAACAAAGTAATGTAATAATATCAAATTATTACAAGCCTTTTTTTAACATTTAGTCTAAAACCCATTTATAACTCAAGTCTCTGGGGGTGGGTCTTCTTTGCCTCTCCAGGTAATGTCTGTCAATAAACGTGTTTGTTTTAATACAGATTTCCATATAAAAGTCATGAAAGATCAACCTCTGAGCATAGGGAGATAAGAAGATGTGCGCCTCCAACTTGCTAAGAGTTCTAGGCAGCAGATCACCTCCATATAATGAAGACTTCTCTGTGCATCTGTCCTAGATATATACGTATCTTTGTGCTTCACTTGTTTTCTTTACCCGTATCTCATTTGTTCTAACTGAGCTAATTACACAGCCAGTCTTTGCATTCTCCTTAGATTCCAAATAGATAGCCTGACCTATATGACACCATCTCTTATTGTTATATAACTTTCCATATTCTATTCATGCTTCATATCTTTTTTATTATTTATTTATCTATCTATTTTTTATTTATTTAATTTTTAGAAAATTACAAAGAATAAATGTAATGAAAAAAAAGAAAAAATAATATTGATCCTCCCCCCTCCCCTTAACCCTTATCTAAAGAAAGAAAAAAAAGAAAGAAGAAAGAAGAAAAAAGATTGCCTAGATATTGAAGGATCCCCACATGCTCCATGGAGTTCAAAATAATTTTAATATTTATTTTTACTTTCCCCAATTACTTTATAATTTTATCTCCAAAGGACCTATATATTTAATCCTATCTTTTGTATGTATGGGAGCCAAATTTTCAAAAATATATGATATTCATTTCTTAGATTATATGTAATTTTTTCAAGTGGAATACAACTATATATTTCATTATTCCAACGATCCATAGTTAAATATAAATCAGATTTCCAAATAACTGCAATAACGTTTTTAGCTACTGCCAATGCAATTTTTATAATTTTTTTTGATACTGATTCAATTTAAGTTTTGGTATTGACCCTTCAATATCTCCTAATAAAAATAACATTGGACTATGTGGGAGTTGGACTCCAGTAATTTGTTCCAATAAAAGTCTTAAATTTATCCAAAATGGTTGAATTTTAAAACAAGACCAATGTAAAAAAGTACCAATTTCTTGATTACATCGAAAACATTGGTCAAACATATTTGAATTTAATCTATTTATTTTCTGTTGTGTAAAATACAATTGATGTAAAAAATTATATTGTATTAATCTAAGTCGAACATTTATTGTATTTATCATACTATCAGAACATAATCTTGACCAACTTTTTCCATCAATTTTAACATTCAAATCAGATTCCCATTTTTGTCTTGATTCATGAATTCCAGATTCAATTGTCTGTTCTTGAATCAAATTGTACATACAATATGTAAATTTTTAAATTTTTCCTTTTTGAATTAATATTTCTATTTCACTAGGTTTTGGCATCACCATTGTTTGACTCAGCTTTTCTCGTAAATAAGCCTTTAATTGAAAATAACAGAAAAGAGTGTTGTTTGATATTTTATATTTATTTTTTAATTGATCAGACGACATCAATATACCTCCTTCAAAACAATCACCTATATATTTAATCCCCTTTTGGAACCAGTTAAGTAAAAGTTTATTATCCATTGTAAAAGGAATAGGCCTATTTTGAATTAAAGTTCTTTTTGCTAATAAAGATTTATCTCATCATCCATATTTACCTTATTCCATACATCAATCAAATGTCTTAATATAGGAGATTCTTTTTTTCCCCTTATCCATTTGGATTCCCATTTATATATAAAATCTTCTGAGATATTTTTTCCTATCTTATCTAATTCTATTCTAATCCATGCCAGTTTTTCTTTCATCAAAAAAAGACGCAATAAATCTAAGTTGATTTGCTTTATAATAATTCTTAAAATTTGGGCGTTGTAACCCTCCTAAATCAAATTTACATGTCAATTTTTCCAATGATATTCTTGACATCTTTCCTTTCCAAAGAAATTTCCTTACATATTTATTCAGTTCTTGAAAAAACTTCTGAGGTAATTGTGTTGGTAAAGTTTGGAATAAATATTGCAATCTAGGAAATATATTCATTTTTACAGCATTAACTCTACCTATTAATGTTATTGGTAACATCATCCATTTATCAAGATCCTCTTTTTTTTAATAATGGCAAATAATTTTGCTAATATAAATTTTTTACATCATTATCAACTCTAATACCTAAATATTTTATCCCATTTATTGACCACTGAAATTGAGTTACTAATCGACATTGATTATAATTTCCTTTGGTAAGGGGTAAAATTTCACTTTTATCCCAATTTACTTTATACCCTGATACTTTCCCATATTCTTCCAATCTAAAAGATAATCTTTGCAAAGATTGCAATGGGTTTGTTAAATAAATCAAAACATCATCAGCAAATAAATTAATCTTATATTCTTCTTGATTAACTATAAAGCCCCCAATGTCTGAATCTGTTCTAATTAATTCAGCTAATGGTTCTATTGCCATTACAAATAAAGCAGGTGATAATGGGCAGCCTTGTCTAGTTGACCTCGTTAAGCAAAATGGTGTTGAAATCTGACCATTTGTAACTACTTTAGCTTGAGGATCAGTATTTAAAGTTTTAATCCATTGTATAAAAGATTTTCCTAACTCATATTTTTCCAATACCTTAAATCAAAAATCTCATTCCAATCTATCAAATGCTTTTTCTGCATCCAAAGCAACTGCCACACTCATTTCCTCTCTTTTTTGTGCCAAATGAATTATACTAAGTAACCGGGTTATATTATCCATTGATTGTTTTTAATAAAACCTGTTTGATCCATATGTATTAATTTTGGTAAATATTTAGATATTCTATTAGATAAAATTTTTGCTACTATTTTATAACCTGTATTCAACAAAGAAATAGGTCTATATGATGTTGGTTTTAAAGGATCTCTATCTTTTTTTGGCAATACAGTTATGATCACTGTTAAAAAAGATTGTGGGAGTTTATGCATTCTTTCCACTTGATATATTAATTCCATAAAAGGAGGAATTAATAAATCTTTAAATTTTTTATAAAATTCAGGAGGAAAACCATCTTCTCCTGGGGATTTATTACTCTGAAGTGATCCTAAAGCTTCTTCAACCTCTTTTAATGTAAAGGGCATATCTAATCCTTACTGTTCTTCCAAATTTAATTTTGGAAGGGTTATTTGTGATAAAAATTTATCTATCTCAGCAATCTTATTTTGTGATTCTGATTGATATAGTTCAGTATAAAATTTTTTTAAAGTTTCATTAATTTCTAAAGGTTTATAAGTAACCTTATTTACACTTGTTCTAATTGCATTTATTGTTTTAGAAGCCTGTTCCGTTTTCAACTGCCAAGCAAGAATCTTATGTGATCTTTCACCTAATTCATAATATTCCTGTTTAGTTCTCATAATTACTTTTTCTGTACGATATGTCTGGAGTATATTATATTGTAATTTTTTATTAACAAGTTGTCTTCTTTTTTCTTCTGTCATATATCTTTGAGATTCTTTTTCTAACTTTATGATATATTTTTCCAATTGATCTATTTCTGCCATGTATTCCTTCTTAATTTTAGATGTATAACTTATAATCTGACCCCTTAAATATGCTTTCATTGCTTCCCATAATACAATTTTATCTTCAACTGAATGTAAATTTGTATCCAAAAAAAAAATTGAATCTGTTTTTTTCATAAAATCACAAAAATCTTGATGTTTTAATAAAATTGAATTAAATCTCCATCTATAGATCGATTCCTCCTTATCCATCATTATCATTGTCATTATCAAGGGGGAATGATCTGACAGTATTCTTGCTTTATATTCCACACTTTTCACTCTATCCTGAATATTTTTGATAATAAAAAAATCAATTCTTGAGTAAGTTTTATGTCTATTTGAATAAAATGAATAATCTCTTTCTCTTGAATTAATTTTTCTCCATATATCAATCAGGTTTAAATCTTTCATTAATGATAAAGTTAGTTTTATTACTTTTGATTTTGTAGCAACTTTAGTTGACCTATCCAAAACTGGATCTAAACAAAAATTAAAATCTCCACCTATTAATATTTTATCATGTGCATCAGCCAAATTCAACAAAACTTCTTGTATGAATTTTGCATCATTTTCATTTGGTGCATAAATGTTCATAAAAGTCCATAATTCTGAAAAAAATTGACACTGTATAATCACATATCTCCCCACAGAATCAATTACTACATTTTGTATTTTTAATTGGTAAAGTTTTATTAACCAAAATTGCAACTCCTCTCGATTTTGAATTAAATGAAGCTGCAATGACATTTCCAACCCAATCTCTCTTTAATTTTTTACGTTCTGTTTCTGTTAAGTGTTTCTTGTAAAAAAGCTATATCTCCTTTCATTTTCATAATATATATTAAAACTCTTTTTCTTTTCACAGGTCCATTAAGTCCATTAACATTAAAACTTAAAAAAATATGTAAATTAATCATTCATAATACTTTGGAAACTCTTTGAAATTCTCCATGTTGCTATGAGTCTCTCCCCAACCATCCAGGCAAAAAAGAAGAAAAATAGAAAAAAGGTAACTAATATATAAGAAAAAAAACAAAATACCCCTCCACTAATGTTGTGAATAAAAAGAACACAACATTACCCCCCCCCCCCCATTTTACGGATCATGGCAACTGCCATGATTGTACACGTGAAACTCGCAGCCATCGATCAGGAGCTCCTCCAGCTACCCTGCAAAAAAAAAGAAAGAAAATATATTAGTGAAGAAAAGAAAATAATTAATGTCTCTACTCCCAATTAATACTTCTCAACTATTTTTGTTTTCCTTATAAATGTCCATCAAGTCCAACCTTATTTCAGTCTTCATCATTAGTCCACTTCATTTCTATAATTCTTTAGTCCTCTTCGTGGCCATCAAATAATTCTTGTTCAAATTTCTCCACTTTCCAGTAATCAACGAAAGATCTTCTTTCTTCGTTATCCAGGAAAATGATCAATTTTGCTGGGTAGCTCAATAAAAATTTAAAGCCCTTTTCCCATAAAGATTTTTTCACTGGATTAAGTTCCTTCCACCTCTTCAGAAGATCATAACTTATGTCTGGATTTAAAAAAAACTCTTTTCCCTTCTATTATCAATGGCCCATTTCTCTTTTTGGCACCTTGAGTAGCTGCCTTCAAGATCATTTCTTTATCTTGATACCTTAAGCATTTTATCAAAATTGATTTTGGATTTTGATCTTGTTGAGGTCTTGGTCTTAAAGCTCTGTGTGCTCTTTCAATTTCAATTACTTGGCTTCCTTCTTTCATTTCCAAAATTTTCGGAATCCATTCTTGAAAGGATTTTATTGGATTTTCTCTCTCTGTACCTTCCATAAGACCAACAATTTTAATATTATTTCATCTACTAGAGTTTTCAAGCGCATCTATTTTTTCCAACATCCATTTTCTTTCTATTGTCCAGGCAAGTTTATTGTCTTCTATCTTATCTATTCTTTCAGTGTTTTCTTCCATTTTTACTTCCATCTCTTTAACTTTATTATCCATCTTCTTTTGTTTTTCCACCACATTATCGAGTGTATTCTGCATCCTTCTTATATTTGTTCTTATAGCTTTTAATTCATTCATCATATATGTCAGGATATCTCTTATGTCTCCTTTAATCTCTTTCTTCTTTTCCTCTTCTTCATCCTGTTACGTATTCAGGCAACAATAAATATATGAGTTCAGCAAGGGTTTCTTATAACAAACAACACGTTTATTAAACACAGAAAACAAACCCCCCAAAAGTAAACAAACACTACCGTAACCGGAAACAGCTGCTGAGCGGCTGTTCAAACAGTTCTTTAAAGTGGTATTCCAAAACAGTTCTTTAAAGTGGTATTGCCAAAACAGTTCTTTAAAGTGGTATTGCCAAAAGTTCGATATGCTCACAGTCCATTTAAAAGGAGAGACTTTACAGGACAATTTAGGTTCTCTTTCACGTCGCTTGCTTCGATCCCCGACGTCGAACTTCCCACGAAGAATTTACGAAACAGAATGGCTTAAAGGCACTGACCTTTCCTTCTCCACTACCTTCAATCCTTTCTAGGTAAACCTAGGGATTAACATGAAGATAGTCAACGAAATCCTTCCAAATAAGGATCAAACAAAGGTCGCCCCCGTTTCACCGTAGAAAGCGATTCTCCTCGATCTTTAACTTCCAACTTTGAATCTTCACTCTCCTCTAATTCTCAAACTAACAGAATCATAAGGAACCTGCTGGCAATGACCTTTTAAACTTTAGACATTAAATAAAAACTTCATCCTTCAGCTAAACTGCGTCATCACTTCAAACACGCAGTGGCATGAAGTCAACTTGGCAAATCCAGCCACGAACTGCCCCTCCTCACAGGGTGGGGTCTACCTTTTATAACCTGTAAAAAAAACCCGTCACATGATCTCTACTGGCGGGAAAATGACATCATTCCACCATCACAAGACCATCACCTCAAGTCCAGTACAGCTTCAACCCCAGTCACATGACAAGGGCTCCACTGTCATGTGTCACGAGTACGTAACAATCCTCTGTATTTCCCAAAGAGTCTGATTCCGCTTCCGATTCACTTCCAGCCGTAGTTGGGATTTGTAGTTTTGTTAGTATCTGTTCATGCATACTTGTTTCTTCGCGCATGCATTGTTCTTGCCATTTCTTCTTAGAGACCGCTGACATTGCTGCAACTTCCTGTCCCGCATAATCAGGAGTGCCATGCATTTCGCTGGGAGGAGATCCAACTTGAGTCCAAGGCTTCGCCAATACGGTTAGGCCTTCTTCCCCGCCGATTTGCGCAGTCTTCAAAGTAGTAGCTTTCTTCTGTTTCGTTTTAGGAGCCATATCCAAAAATAATCCTGAGTTACTTATAAATAGTTTCTAGTAGGTATTTATTAATTCTTCTTCATTTAGACCCTATTTCATTACTTTTTACGTGGGAGCTGGATTCCCAACGTCTCGACCCTATGTCATCACGTGACGTCTCCGTCTTGCTTCATATCTTTGTGGTGGTGATTCAGCAGGAGTGCTGATATGTTCAGGAGATGACTGAGATGCTGGTCTTTTTGGAGATTTAAGCTTATTAAGAGTTCACAGATCTTCCATTATCTGTTCATCTGTTAACAAGTAATTTAACTGCGCAGGTGTTTTCGTCTTTTGTCTGTAATTGGAACAGGGTCATTAGGTCTTCTTAGTTTCCTAGTCATTATTGGTTTTACCTCCATAGAATCTCCTGTGAGTTCCATTGTTAGCCTCTCATTCTCAATCATCTTTTTCTTTTCTTCTAACTCAATCCTTTTATCTTCAAATGCCTTCACTGCTGCTTTATTCTCTTTAATATAATTATGAAAAAAGAAAATTAAGCCATTAAGGGTGCCAAGAGGCAATATCGAGCCAAGTTGGAAGCCCAGGCTAACCAGAGGGATGCCAGTAGACTATGGTAGGGTGTAAATGAGATCACTGGGCGCAAAGAAAAGGCTGGGAATATCAATAACTATAGCGCTTCTCTTTCTGACTAACTTAACGTATTCTACACAAGATTCAAACAGAAGAGAAGCATCCCGCCCCCTCTGGATGAACCAGACCTAGTGGCTTCAAGATTCATCGTCACCGAGGAAGACATTAGAAGAGCCTTCCTGAAGATAAATCCAAGGAAGGCGATGGTCCCAGATGGCGACCCGGGACAGGTTCTCCAGGCCTGTGCAAGCGAGCTAGCTGGAGTGTTTGCTGACAGCTTCAACTGCTCCCTGCTTCAGTCTAAGATCCCCTCCTGTTTTAAGAAGGCAATGATAATCCCAGTGCCAAAGGAAAGCAAGGTGGCATGCCTGAATGACTACCAACCTGTGGCTCTAACATCAATTGCTATGAAGTGCTTCGAGTGATTGGTTATGACACACATCAACCATAACCTACCGGTCAACCTTGACGCTTTGCAATGAGCCTAACAGAGCAACAGGTCAACGGCAGATGCCATCTCTCTGGCACTACATTCCTCCTTAGAACACCTGGAGAATAAAGACACATATGTAAGGCTCCTTTTCATCGACTACAGCTCTGCCTTTAATACCATCATTCCAAATAAACTGATTCCTAAGCTCTGGAACCTGGGTTTTAGCACTCAGATCTTCAACTTCCTCACAGACAGGACCCAGGCTGTAAAGATAGGGGACAAGCTCTCCTCTACAATCACTCTGAAGACTGGTGCCCCACAAGGCTGTGTACTCAGCCCCTTGCTGTACTCACAGTACACCCCTGATTGTGTAGCCTAGTTTCCATTGAACTCAATGTATAAGTTTGCTGATGACACCACAACTGTAGGCTGCATCTTGGGTAATGATGAGTCTGACGAGAGAGGAAATTAAGAACATAGTGGCATAGTGCGAAGACAATAACCTATTCCTCAATGTCAGCAAGATGAAGGAATTGGTTGTTGACCTCAGAAGGAGTAGAGGACTGCATGACCCCATCTACATCAGCGGTGCACAGGTGGAACAGGTCAAAAGCTTTAAGTTCCTCGGGGTGAATATCACAAATGACCTGACTTAGTCTAACCAAGCAGAGTCCACTGCCAAGAAGGCCCACCAGCACCTTTACTTCCTGAGAAAGCTGAAGAAATTTGGCCTGTCCCCTAAAACCCTCACTAATTTTTATAGGTGCACCGTAGAAAGCATTCTTCTAGGGTGCATCACAACCTGGTATGGAAGTTGTCCTGTCCGAGATCGGAAGAAGCTGCAGAAGATCATGAACCTAGCCCAGCACATCACACAAACCAATCCTCCAACCTTGGACTCACTTTACACCACACGCTGTCGGAGCAGTGCTGCCAGGATAATCAAGGATAAGTCCCAACCAGCCAACACATTTTTTGTCCCACTTCCCTCCGGGGAGCTTGAAGATTCGTACGGCCAGATTTGGGAACAGCTTCTTTCCAACTGTGATAAGACTGCTGAATAGATCCTGACCCAGATCTGGGCCGTACCTTCCAAATATCCGGACCTGACTTGTACTATTGTACTTTCCCTTTTCTATTTTCTAATTATGATTTATAATTTAAATTTTTATTATATTTACTTCAACTTGTACTTCAGGGAGCGCGAAGCGTGGAAACAAATATCACTGTGATGATTGTACGCTCTAGTATCAATTGTTTGGTGACAATAAAGTATTTGTATTTGTATTTGTAATTCCTTTCCACTTGTTCTGTCTCCAGTGCAGAAAAAGCTCTGCATTTCATATTCTTTCCTTTATTGTTGATCCACTTTCTTCATCCTTTTCTGATACTCCTGCAAAGTGTTCCTTTAACTGCTGTAGCTGTCTTTTGAGAGATGTCAATTTCTCCTGGTACATCTGCTCTTTTACATCCAGGTAGTCTTCATCATCCTGCTTATTGGCAATATCTGTCTCCCTTGTATCGTCTGTATCTTCATACGAGTCACGGCCACGGATACTGTGTTCGTCCTCATCATTGATGCTGTCTGGCTTCTCGTTGTTGTAATAGTCAACAATGGGTGAGAAGAGAGCAGCAGACATCTTCCCCGCCTAGCTGCCCTCCTTTGTAGACACAACTAGTGCCTTGATGGTGTGCCAATCCAACTGGATTTTCCTGAGCCGTACACGTCCCAGCAATGGTGGTCCTCCATTTTTCAGTACATAGATGTTCAGCTGCTGTGTTTTGTCTCCGTAGGTCACTGTCACTTTAATTTTGCCTTTGGGAGCACTTTCTGTCCAGTGTAAGTCTTTAGCAGTAGTTTGTTTCAGCGGTATGTGAGAAAACAGTGATTTGTAGTCGTGTACAGAGATCACTGTTAAAGCTGAGCCTGTGTCCAACTCCATTTTCAGTCTCACACCTGCCACTTGTGGAGTGATCCATATTACTCTTCAATCATCTGTCTCTTTGACGTTGTGAAGTTGCTGACAAGACAATTCACTTTCGTTGGGTCATTTTCATCAGAACTGCCTTCTTTCATTTGGTGTACATTGTTGTGTTCTCCTTTCTGGGGTTTCTTGTTTTTCTGCATTTTGTCCTTTTTCTGCTGTTTACCAGCTTTGCATACTCTGCCAGAGTGGCCCTGTTTGCCACAGTTTCTGCATTCTTTGTCTTTAAACCAACAGTCATCAGAGTCATGTGACATGTTCCCACAATGGTAACATTACTTTCCTTCATTTTTGTTCAGTGACATTTTATTTGTAGCATACTCCAGAGATTTTTGTTGTATCCCCGAAGCACTCTGTGCTTCTGTTTCCATTGATATTGCAACATTTAGCGCTTTCTCAAATGCAAGGTCTCTTTCACATAGAAGCTTCTTCAGTGTGGTTTCACAGTGCATGCCACACACTAACCTGTCCCTCAATGCGTCCGATAGACCAGCTCCAAATTGACAATATTCTGATAATTTGTGCAATTCAGCACAATATTCAGAAATGCTTTCATTTTTGCTCTGATTCCGTTTGTGAAATTTAAATCTTTCAGCCATGACCAGTGGGCTGGAGCTTAAATTCTGTTGAAGAGTGTCTACTATTTGCTTGAATGTTTTGTCAGCTGGCTTTTCAGGGGTTAACAAGCTCCATAGCAGCTCCTGTATGTTTTTGCTCCCATAATACTGAGTAAGACATTGGCTTTCTTTTCATCATTAACACTGTTAGTCTCACAATATAACTCCACTCTCTCGATGTAAGTTGCCCAGTCTTCAATGCTACTATCAAATGCTGTAATGGTTCCAATCATCGCCATCTTTGTTATGTTAATTTAGCCCTCCCCCACCTTTCTGCTTTTCACAGGGATCGCTCCTTACGCGACTCCCTTGTCCACTCGTTCCCCCCCCCCCCCCATCCCTTCCCACCAATCTACCTCCTGGCACTTATCCTTGCAAGCGGAACAAGTGCTATACCTGCCCTTACACTTCCTCCCTCACCACCATTCAGGGCTCCAGACAGTCCTTCCAGGTGCTCCTGGTGTGGCCTTTTATATATTGGTGAGACCCGATGCAGACTGGGAGACCATTTCGCTGAACACCTACGCTCGGTCTGCCAGAGAAAGCAGGACCTCCCAGTGGCCACACATTTTAATTCCACATCCCATTCCCATTCTGATATGTCTATCCATGGCCTCCTCTATTGTCAAAATGAATCCAAACTCAGGTTGGAGGAACAACACCTTATATACCGGCTGGGTAGCCTCCAACCTGATGGCACTTCTCTAACTTCCGTTAATGCCTCTCCTCCCCTTCTTACCCCATCCCTGACATATTTAGTTGTTTGCTTTTTTTCTCTCTCTCTGCCCATCACTCTGCCTGTTCTCCATCTCCCTTTGGTGCTCCCCCCTCCTACTTTCTTTCTCCCGAGGCCTCCCGTCCCATGATCCTTTCCCTTCTCCAGCTCTGTATCCCTTTTACCAATCACCTGTCTGGCTCTCAGCTTCACCCCACCCCCTCCAGTCTGCTCCTATCATTTCGCATTTCCCCCTCCCCCCACTACTTTCAAATCTCTTACTATCTTTCCTTTCGGTTAGTCCTGACAAAGGGTCTCGGCCCGAAACGTCGACAGCACTTCTCCCTATAGATGCTGCCTGGCCTGCTGTGTTCCACCAGCATTTTGTGTGTGTTGTTGTTTGAATTTCCAGCATCTGCAGATTTCCTCGTGTTAATTTAGCCCTTGTTTTTTTTGACTCACGTGTCCCTTTTGCTAGCGCCACAAGCGCACTCTGTCTAGATGTGTGTGTTGCTCTTTTTTTTCTCCCTTCCAGGACAGGCAGTCCCTCAGTCCCTGGGGTCAGTGCCAGCTATGGTCTTCGAGTATTTTGCAGGTGACTTGAGCAGAACAAATAAATAGATAATTTATTCATTCAGAGTTACAGCACGGAACAGGCCATTTTGGCCCAATGAGCTGAACCACCCAGTAACCCACCTATTTAACACTAGCCTAATCACCAGACAATTTGCAATGACTGATTTGCCTACTAACTGGTACATCTTTGACTACATTTCCTGTCAAGGAGCCACAAACTAGACCTAGTACTTTGCTAAGCTGGTCACCTGGACTACCACTTGGAATTTGAAAACGGCTTTTGAAAGAGTTATTTGATTAATCTTGCTTTTTCCTGATAGTCTTATTATACATAATTTTCCACAATGTCTCAATGGAACTTCAGAAACTATGAAATATTTTTGAAGTGTAGTTACTGTGCTAGGAAGATATATCGGAGCCCAGCAGAGTTTTAGAAAAGGAAATGAGGTAAGTGAGCAGTTAGCCCATTTATTTGGTGTTGGGTAAGAGGTGAATGCCAGTTGAGATACTGGAATTTAGTAGAAATCCTTTGTTTCACTGATCATTTTCCTAATTTTAGCAGGGCAAACATCATGAGAACATTGAGAATGATTCAATGGATGAGGAAGGAATGCTCTCCAGTTTTGCAGGTAAACCAGGTTCTTAAATATAAGTAGTTCTTAGATTTATTTTTAACTCAATTAAAGCACATTTTGGACCTTTGAAAATACACAACACTACGAGGTTATAATATTTTCATGGTAACCCAGGCAGTGCTTGTGGAAGGAACAGCCATTAACCATATTGTGTAACAAGATCTCGGGGTCAACACAGTCTCAGTAGGAAAAATCTGCAGTGTAACCACAGCTTTGTATAAATTGTATTTGAAAAGTGAAAGAGGAGAAAGGAAGTGGAATATAAAACATGCCAAGTACTTTTTCCTGAAATTTGATCAATTTATGAAAGTATGCAAAATTGTTATGGTATGAAGAGGTAACTTGAAAGACAACACTTCAGGACAATCAGAAAAGCTGCATAAAAGTTAAGAATTCTTCTATAAAAAGATAGCTGTGCACAACTTTCTCTCAGAGAGCAATCACTTCCTATTCTGGTTTGTCAGAAAGTTTCCCCTCAAATTTCCCTTAGACTAAGGAAATAAGACTCAAATTTCCCCTCACCTCCACACCACCCTCCCCCTGCCAGCCCATCACCTTTATCTAGGAATTAGATGACTTCAAGTATATACACTTAGTGTCCACTTTATTGCATACAGAAGTAGAACCTGGTTTGGTCTTCTGCTCCTGTAGCCCATCCACTTCAAAGTTTGATGTATTGTGTATTCAGAGTTGCTCTTCTGCACCATTGTTTAAACACACAGTTATTTGAGATACTGTTGTCTACATGTCAGCTTGAACCAGTATGGCCATTCTCCTCTGACCTTACTCAATTAAAAAAGGTGTTTTGCCCGGAGATTTGTGGCTCACAGGATGTTTTGTATTTTGTAGCATTCTCTGTTTGTGCATGAAAATCCCATGAGATCAGGAGTCTCTGATATACTCAAACCATTGTGTCTGGCAACAACAATTATTCAATGATCAAATGACAGGCTGATTAGATATTTGTGTTAATGAGCAGGTGTACCTAATAAAGTGGCCACTGAGTGTATGTTTATGATCTGCTGCCGTAGCTCATCCACTTCAAGATTCGACATGAGTTCAGAAATGCTCTTCTGCACACCACTGTTGTAACATAATGCGTTGTTATTTGAGTTGCTGTCGCCTTCCTGTTGCCTTGAACTAATCTGGTCATTCACAAAACAAGGTGTTTTTGCCCACAGTACTGCAGTTTTATTTTTATTTTTCACACCATTTTCCACAACCTTTAGAGACTGTTTTGTATGAAAATCCCAGGATTTCTGAGATATTCATAACACCCCATTTGGCACCAACAATCATTCCACAGTCAAAGTCACTTAGATCATATGTCTTTCCCATTCTGATGTTTGGCCTGAACGATTGCTAAACTTCTTGAGCATGTCTGCATGCTTTTATGCATTGAGATGCTGTCACTTGATTGGCTGAGCAGGTGTATAGGTGCACCTAATAAAGTGACCACTGAATGTATACCTGTTCCCAACAAAAGTTAATTTAGGAGCAAGATGGTATTAGAATTGGTCATTCAAAGATTCTTTACAGTTAATTCAGTGGCCCAGTTTGAATCCATGAAGCACTGTTGAAGTGCTAAAGTAAGATTTCTAATGGTTTACAAATTAGATGGAGTGGGCCTTGGCAAATTTCCTTCAAGCAGTTGTGTAGCATGGGTGTCTGTGCTCTACAGACTATTCTCAGATAGCTTTTGAATCAGAATCAGGTTTATTATCACTGATATATGTCATAAAATCTGTTGTTTAGCAGAAGCAGTACAGTGCAATAAATAAAAATTACTATAAATTGCCTCAAGAATATCTTTTAAAAAATGTAGTTCAAAAAGAGAGCAAAATAATGAGTTCATGAACAGTTCAGATATTTGATGGTGGAGGGGAAAAATCTGTTCCTTAAAGGTTGAGTGGTGTCTTCAGGCTCCTATATCTTTTCATTTGTGGTAGTAATAAGAAGAGGGCATATTCTGGATGATGAGGGTCCTTCATGGTGGATGCCCAGCACAGGTGCACTAAAAGGCTGAGTCCTTGGCCCTCTGCTTTACAACTTGATACGTATGATTATATAGGGAAGGTCAGCTCTAGTGCCCTGTAAAATTTGTTGATGACACCACTGTTGACAGACAAATAAAAGGTGTGATGAATTGGCATAAAGGAGGGAGATTTGAGTGCTCCCACCACAACAACCTCTCACTCTGAGTCAGCAAAACCAAACAGCTGATTATTAACTACAGAAGAAAGAAATCGGGGGTTCATGAGCCAGTCCTTATTTATGAGGTGGAGGTGATGAGTAACTAAATTCTTTGGTGTTATCATATCAGATGACCTGTCCTGGGGCAAGCACTTAAGTGACATCAGAAAGTGCCTCTACTGTCTTAAAGTTTACGTAGATTCGTCATGTTAGCTAAAACTTTGACAAACTTGTATAAATACACAGTGGAGAGTATCCAAGAAAAGTAGTGAGTACAGGCCAGTCCGCCAAAGGCAACGCACTCCACACCATTGAGACATCTACAAGGAGTATAGCAACAGGAAAGCAGCATTCATCATGAAGGACCACTGCTATCCAGGCCATGCCGTCTTCTCATTGCTGCTATCAGGAAGGACGTACAGGAGCCTTAGTTCTGCCACCACCAGGTTCAGGAACAGTTGCTACCCTTCAAACAATAGGCCCTTGAACCAGCATGACTAACTTCACTCAGCAAAACTCTAAACTGATTCTGCAACCTATGGACTCACCTCTAAAGACTCTCAGTATTATGTTCTTATTTTTATTATTTTGTATTTGCACTGTCTGTCTTCTTTTGCACATTGTTTTTGTCAGTCTCTTTGATCTTATTATACTTTTTATTGTACAGATTTTATTGTACGTCTTTGTTCTGTTGTGAATGCCTGCAAGAAAATGAATCCCAAGGTAATACTTGGTATCATATATATACTTTGATAATAAATTTACTTTGAACTTTGAGTGTAATGTTGCTGTTGCAAAACCACTTAATTAGCAAATCTATCTCACCTCTGTACCCCTCCTCATCACCATCTGAGATTCTGTCTACAACAGTTGTGTCATGAGTGAATTTATAGATAGCGTTTGAGCTGGCCTAGCTGTACAGGCATGAGTGTAGAGAGAGTAAAGCAGTGGGCTAAGCATGCATCCCTGACGCACACTTGTGTTGATTGTCAGTGAGAATATTTCCAATTTGCACTGATTGTGGTCACCTATTTGCATAGAGAGATGCAGAGCCCCAATTATTGAAGCTTGTTGATTTGGACTGAGGTTGATAATGTTGAATACTCAGTTGAAATGCATAAGGACGTAAGACATAGGAGCAGAATTAAGCCATTTGCCCCATTGAGTCTGCTCTGCGATTCTATCATGGCTTATTATTAACCCCCTCAACCACATTCTCCTGCATTCTCCATATAACCTTTGACACCATTACAATCTGACAACCTATCAACCTCTGCTTTAAATATACCCTGTGACTTAGACTCCATAACTGTCTGCAGCAGTGAAATCCACAGATTTACAAACCTCTAGCTAAGTAAGTACCTCCTCAGCTCTGTTCTAAATGGATCCTTCTATTTGAGGCTGTACCCTTAGACTTACACTCTCCCACTACAGAAAACGTTCTCTCCACCTCCACTCTACTTAGTGCTTTCAATTTTTGATTGGTTTCAAAGAGACCCCCCCCCCACCATTCTTCTAAACTCAGGCTGGTACTGGCGCAGAGCCATTAAATGCTCCTGATACGTTAACAATTTTTAATTTCTGTGATCATTCTAGTGAATCATCTCCAGACCCTTTCCAATGCCAGCACATCCTTTCTTAGATAATGGGTTGAAAACTGCTCACAATACTGCAGTATGATCAATGTCTTAGAAAACCTTAGCATTACATTCCAGCGTTTATAATGAATGTTAACATTGCATTGCCTTCCTTACCATCGACTTAATCTGCAAGTTAATCATTAAGACATCCTGCATGAGTTTCCCACATCCCTTTGCACCTCTGATTTCTGAATTTGCTCCCGTTTGTAAAATAGTCTTTTCTTTTATGTCTTCTACCAAAGTGCATGACCATACACTTCTCTACACTATCTTCCATCTGTCACTTCTTTTCCCATTCTCCTAATGTGTCTAAGTCCTTCTGCAGACAATCTGTTTCCTCAGCACCACCTGTCCCTTCACTCATTTTGGATCATCCACAAACTTGGCCACAAAGCTATCAATTCCATCATCCAAATGATTGACATACAACATGAAAAGAAGTGGTCCCAACACCGACCCCTGTGGGATACAGCTACACACTGGCAACTAACTGGAAAAGGCCTCCTTCATTCTCACTCTTTGCCTCCTGCTCAGCAAATCTTCTATTCATACAAGTACCTTTCTCGTAATACCATAAACTCCTGTCTTGTTTTGCAGCCTCATGTGTGGCTCCTTGTCAAAAACTTTCTGAGAATCCAATTAAATAACATCCACTGACTGTTTATTGTCTATCCTGCCTGCTATATCCTGAAAGAATTCCAACTGATACATAACCAAGATTTCTCCTCAAGGAAACCATGGTGATTTCAGCCTAATTATTATGTACCTCTAGGTATCCCTAAAGCTCATCCTTAATAATGCAGTCCAACATCTTCCCAACCACTGAAGTCAGTATAACTGGCCCATAATTTCTTGTATTTTGCCTGCCTTCCTCCCTTCTTAAAAAGTGAAGTTACATTTGCAATTTTCCAGTCCTCTGGAACCATTCCAGAATCTAGTCATTTTTGAAAGATCATTACTAATGCCTCCACAATCTCTTCAGCAACCTCTTTCAGATCTCTGGGGTGTAATCCAAGTGAGTTATCTACCTTCAGACCTTTCAGCTTCCTAAACACCTTCTTCTTAGTAAAAGAAACTACTTTCACTTCTGTGCATGGACACTCGAATTTCTGGCATACTGCCAGTGTCTTCCACAGTGAAGAATGGAGCAAAATACTTATCTTCTTATAATACTAGCTAACTCACCTTCATGTTACATCTTTTCTCTCCTTTTTCATTTGCTTTCCATTGGTTTTTAAAAGCTTCACAATCCCTGAACTTCCCACTAATTTTTTGCTATATTTTATACCCTCACTATTGCTTTTATGCTGTCTTTGACTTTCCTTGTCAGCCACAGTTACCTTATCCTCCCTTTAGAATAGTTCTTCTTTGGGATGAATCTATCATGCATCTTCTTAATTACTCCCAGAAACTCTAGCCATTGCTGTTATGCTGCCATCTCTGTTGGTATCCCCTTTCAATCAAATTTGGCCTTTTCCTCTATCATGCCTCAGAAGTTCCTTTTACTTCACTAAAATGCTGGTATATCTTTTTTTTTAAGCTCCTTCCTCTCAAACTGCAGGGTGAATTCTGTCATATTGTGATTACTGTCTCCTTAAGCTCTCTGGTCAAATTTGGTTCATACACAATACCTGATCTAGAATTGCCTTTTCCCTAGTGGGGTCAACCAGACATTGCTCTAAGAAGCCATTGTGTTGGTATTCTACAAATTCCTTCTGTTGTCATCCAGCATTAACCTGATTTTCCCAATTTATCTGCATATTGAAATCCCCCATGACTAAAAACAAACAGTAAACAGTAGCCTGCTACATTTTGATGTTTTCCAGATGGTCCAGAGCCAAGAGGAGTGCCAGTGAAATTGCATCCACTATAGACCTGTAGATCTGTTGTGAACTCATAATAGCTCTAATATCTTTTTAACTAATAATAAGCACAAAAAAACTTGGTTTGTCTTCCAGTTCTCACATTTTTGGGTTTCTTCCCATTTCTGTTTGTGCTCAAAGACATTTTCAATCTCTCATTGCCAGTCGGAAGTTTCCACCTGCTTCGAAAGGGCTTTAGTCATACCAGTGCCCAAGAAGAGCAGGGTGAGCTGAATTAATGATTATCGTCCTGTAGCACTCACATCTCTGCAGTGCTGGATAGGTAGTTTATGGCTAAAATTAACTCCTGTCTCAACAAGATCTGGTCCCACTGCAATTTGCCTATCACCACAATAGGTTAACAGTATTGCAATCTCATTGGCTGTTTACCTAGCCTTGGATCACCTGGACAATACTAATACTTACATCAAGTTGCTGTTCATTGACTACAGCTCAGCATTAACACAATCATTCCTACAGTTCTGTTTGAAAAGCTCCAAAACCTGAGCCTTTGTAGCTCCCTTTGCAAATGGATCCTCAGCTTCCTCACTGGAAGACCGCAGTCTGTGCAGATTGGAAATAACATCTCCACTTAGCTGACAATCAGCACTTCTGCACCTCAAGGATGTGTGTTTAGCCCAATGCTCCACTCTCTCTACACACATGACTGTGTGGCTAGGCACAGGCCAAATGCCATCTATAAATTTGATGAGGGCACACTATTTCAGTTGGTGACAAGAAGGCATACAGGGGTGAGATATCTCAGCTAGTGGAGTGATGTCACAGCAACAACCTTGCACTCAACATCAGTCGCACCAAGGAATTGATTGTGGACTTCAGAAAGGTAAGATGAGGGAATGCACACCAGTCTTCATAGAGGGATTAGAAGTGGAAAGAATGAGTAATTTAAAGTTTCTGGGTGTCAATGACTCTGAGCTCAACATATTGATACAGTTGCAAAGAAGGCAAGATAGCAGCTGTGCTATATTTCTTTATGAGTTTGAGGAGGTTTGTTGTTACAGCAAACACTCGCAAATTTCTACAGATGTTCCATGGAGAACAGTCTAACTGGCCACATCACCATCTGGTAAGGTGGGGAGAGTGGGGAGGGGGCTACTGCACAGGATCAAAAGAATCTGCAGGAAGTTGTGAACTCAGTCAGCTCCATAATGGGCATTAGCCTCCTAGCATCCAGGACATCTTCAAGGAGCAATGCCTCAAAAAGGCAGCATCCATCATTAAGGACCCCCATCACCCAGGAGGACATATCCCCTTCTCATTGCTGCCATCAAGGAGAAGGTACAGGTGCCTGAAGGCACAGACTCAACAATTGAAGAACAGCTTCTTCCCCTCTACCTGTGAGTTGTGAATGGACATTGAACCTGTGAACCATACCTCACTACTCTTTTTGCACTACATATTTAACTGAACTAATATACAATGCATATATTAGCTGCACCTGTACAACTGCTCATTAGTGCAATATCTAATCAGCCATTCATGTGGCAGCACTCAATGCATAAAAGTATGCAGACATGGTTTAGTTGTTGCTCAGACCAAAAATTAGAATGGGCAAGACGCGATCTAAGTTATTTTGACCGTGGAATCATTGTTGACATTTGACGGGGTGTTTTGAATATCTCAGAAACTGCTGATCTCCTGGGATCTCATAAGTTTCTAAAGTTTATGGAGAATGGTGTGAAAAATAAAAAAAATCCAGTGAGCAGCAGATCTGTGAGCAAAACCCTTTGTTAATGAGAATGGTCAGAAGAGAATAGCCAGAGTAGTTCAAGTTGACAGGAAGGCGACAGTTAGTTAGTTAACAAAGAAGAGCAGAGTGTGCAGAAGAGTATCTCTGAACGCACAACACATCAAGCCTTGAACCAGATAGCTACAGCAGCAGAAGACCACAAGTATACACTCAAAGGTCACTTTATTAGGTATGGAATGTACTTAATAAAGTGACCACTGAGCATATATTAACTACAATGCTGAAATTGTACTCTTATGAAACACAGCCTTAGATACCAAACTGTAAATAAATAATGTATTTTGATTTCATCAATGCATATATATTCTTCATCTACGAACCATGTTTTTCTCCAAGATTTGGTCCTAAGAGGCAGAACTGTGCCTGAGGAGGTCAAGATGAGGTCATCCAATGGGTGAAATACACTCATGGGTTTACCTAATAGGAAACACTGCATGATACTACATTTCATCAGTATTTCTCCTGGCATCTACTGTGCTGCTCACTGGTCTCAGGCAGCACAAGCCATGCCAGCAGCCAGTGGTGATGTTGAGGAGTTCCTGCTGTACTCTGTCTGGCTCTGGGCACCATGCTCCAAATCGCTAGTGTATCAGGATATATTTCTTTTGTTACCAACTGTCATTGAGATTCAGTTACTAGTACTAGATGTCACTGGGAAAGTTCTCCCACTACTGTCACTTATTGGAGCACAGTTCCCTTGGCATTGGAGATTGCTGGTATTCTTTTTCTCTAGTGGTGCAAGTAAATGTGAAGTCTTCCCCTGGCACTGCCTTTCACTGAGACCTAGTTCCCTTATCACTGGATGTCACTGTGGTACAGTTCATCTGGCACTGCCTTTCACTGGGACTCAGTTTCCCTGAACAGTGGAAATCACTGAGATTCAGTGTCATCTAGTTACAGTTCAGACCTGGTGTTACTTTAATTTAATTTTCTATTTTAAGTTTGATACACAATTTTTGATTAGGGCACCTGGATAACAGAGCAGCTATCTACAATTGCCAGATACTACTACAATACAGAGATCGCCCGAAAACAAACCTCCACAAAAATCTGCTGGCTGAATTATACGACGTTGGCTTGCTGAGGGGAATAGGCCTACATTCCTCAGACTTGCCTGATGCTGGTAGCCGGAGATGGAGATGACGAAAGTGATGTGCGAGGAAGCAGAAGCGAGGCAAATGGGCAGGGGTCCATGCCAGGCTAAAAGCAAACCCTAGCCAGCCAGCTCTCCCGTCCATTCTGCTCTCTAATGTCCATTCCCTGGAGAATAAAATGGACTACATCCAACTCCAACGTAATACTCAGCGGGATTACAGAGTTTGTTCCGCGTGTGTCTTCACAGAGACATGGCTCACTGATGGGATTTTGGACACTGCCATCCAGCTAGACAGGCTAGCTTTGTTTCGTTCAGACAGAGATGCAGCTCTCTTCAGTAAGACTTGCGATGGTGGCTTGTGTGTTTGCATCAACATGGAATGGTGTAAGAACTCTGTGCTGGTTTCCAGACACTGCTCATCGCAAATGGAGTTTGTGGCAGTTCGATCAGACCATTTTATTTGCCAAGGGAATTCACCTTGGTCCTTATATTTGGTGTCTACATTCCCCCTGGCGCTAATGCTAAGGAGGTGCTCTGTGAACTGTACGGGGCTATTAGCGAACTGCAGAACGCACACCCTGATGGTCTGTTTATTGTCACCGGTGATTTTAATTACGCGAACCTTAAGTCAGTGCTCCCCAAATTCCATCAGAACATGCACTTTGCAATGAGAGGGGAGAACGCATTGGACCTGGTTTACACAAACAACCCCGACGCGTACCGGGCAGAGCCCCACCCCCACCTCAGATACTCAGACCACATCTCTGTTATGCTAATCCCAGCCTACAGACCGCTCGTCAGGCGCTCCAGACCAGTTCAGAAGCAGGTGAAAACCTGGCCAGCAGGAGCCATCTCTGCTCTTCAAGACTGCTTTGAGCACACTGACTGGCACATGTTCAGGGAAGCTGCAACCGATGGCGACTCTACCAACTTAGAGGAGTACACAGCATCAGTGACCAGCTACATCAGCAAGTACATTGATGATGTTACTCAGTCCAAGACCATCACTATACGTGCCAACCAGAAGCCATGGATGACCGCGGAGGTGCGTGCGCTGCTGAGGACCCACAACTCCACCTTCAGAGCAGGCAACAAGGCAGCCCTGTCAACAGCAAGGGCCAAACTGTCCTGAGCCATCAGAGGGGCAAAGTGTGCACATGCCCAGTGAATCCACAGACACTTCCAGGACAGCAGCGACATGCGGCACATGTGGAAGGGCATCCAGGACATCACCAATTACAGGACAACATCACCTGACTGTGCAGGTGATGCCTCCCTCCCAGATGCGCGGAATAACTTCTACGCCCGGTTTGAGGCAGAAAATGACGTGGCAGCGAGGAAGTCCACCTCTCCTATGAATGACCAGGAGCTGTGTCTCACCGTGGCCGACGTGAGAAGAACCCTCTGCAGGATCAACCCACAGAAGGCTGCTGGACCAAACAACATCCCTGTCAGAGTGCTCAGAGGATGTGCAGACCAGCCAGCAGATATTCTCACTGACATCTTCAACATCTCCCTGAGCAGCGCCACCATTCCAATGTGCTTCAAGGCCGCCACCATTGCCCCTGTGCCGAAGAAGTCTTCAGTGTCCTGCCTAAATGTTGCACTTACATCCATCATCATGAAGTGTCCTGCCTAAATGTTGCACTTACATCCATCATCATGAAGTGTTTCAAGAGGCTCGTCATGAGGCATATCAAGACCCTGCTGCCCCCCTCACTGGACCCCCTGCAGTTTGCGTACTGTCCCAACCGCTCAACAGATGATGCCATTGCCACCACCCTCCACCTGGCCTTAACCCACCTGGACCAAAAAGACACATACATTTGGATGCTGTTCATAGATTTCAGTTCAGCATTCAATACAGTCATCCCTCAGAAACTGATTGGAAAGCTGAGCCTACTGGGCCTGAACACCTCCCTCTGCAACTGGATCCTAGAATTCCTGACTGGGAGACCTCAGTCAGTCCGGATCGGGAGCAGCATTTCCAATGCCATCACACTGAACACGGGGGCTCCCCAAGGTTGCGTGCTCAGTCCACTGCTGTTCACTCTGCTGACCCATGACTGTGCTGCAACACGCAGCTCGAACCACATTATCAAGTTCGCTGATGACACAACTGTGGTGGGTCTCATCAGCAAGAACGACGAGTCAGCTTACAGAGAGGAGATGCAGCGGCTAACGGACTGGTGCAGAGCAAATAACCTGTCTCTGAATGTGAACAAAACAAAAGAGATGGTTGTTGACTTCAGGAGGGCACGGAGTGACCACTTCCCGTTGAACATCGACGGCTCCTCGGTAGAGATCGTTAAGAGCACCAAATTTCTTGTGTTCACCTGGCAGAGAATCTCACCTGGTCCCTCAACACCAGCTCCATAGCAAAGAAAGCCTAGCAGCATCTCTACTTTCTGCGAAGGCTGAGGAAAGTCCATCTCCCACACCCCATCCTCATTACATTCTACAGGGGTTGTATTGAGAGCATCCTGAGCAGCTGCATCACTGCCTGGTTTGGAAATTGCACCATCTCGGATCACAAGACCCTGCAGTGGATAGTGTGGTCAGCTGAGAAGATCATTGGGGTCTCTCTTCCAGCCATCACCGGCATTTACACTACACACTGCATCCGCAAAGGAAACAACATTATGAAGGACCCCATGCATCCCTCATACAATCTCTTCTCTCTCCTGCCGTCTGGGAAAAAGGCTCCAAAGCATTCAGGCTCTCACAACCAGACTATGTAACAGTTTCTTCCCTCAAGCTATCAGAATCCTCAATACCCGAAGCCTGGACTGACACCTTGCCCTACTGTCCTGTTTATTATTTATTGTAAATGCCTGCACTTTTTTGTGCACTTTATACAGTCCTGTGTAGGTCTGTAGTCTAGTGTAGCTTTCTCTGTGTTGTTTTTGTTTAATTACGTAGTTCAGTCTAGTTTTTTGTACTGTGTCATGTAACACCATGGTCCTGAAAAACGTTGTCTCATTTTTACTATGTACTGTACCAGCAGTTATGGTCGAAATGACAATAAAAGTGACTTGACTTGACTGGAGTTACTGGAATATAATTGATTTGGCATTGCTTCTCACTGATGTTAACTGTTTGTGGTGTGCAGTTGCTTGGAAAGTGACCATCAGTAATCTTTTGTTGTAGTTTTGGTGTGAATTAACCCTTAAGCATCTCTGCTATATTGTTCACTGTTATCTTATTGTTTCAGGGACTGAGAATCTATTTTCAGAAAGTAGTCTTAATCAGCCCAGTGAGGAATGGATTGGGACTCTGCAGAGGCAAATAGAGAGTCTCACAATTGAAAATCAAGAGCTACTAGGAAGACTCCAGGTAACAAACATTCTGAAGTTGATCTTGAAATTGACCTTGAGAGGAGTTAAGGAATATGCTCTTATAATTATGGTACACTTCAAAATGAGCTTCATTGAATATCATGAATATTTAGGTATATTGCTGATCAGTGGGAACTTTGAATAAATTTAATTACTCACCAAGTATAGTTCTCTTGAATAGAAAATTCCCCCCCGAAAATTCTCTTTAGTCTTAAATGGTCATAATTATATACTAAGCATACCTACTTGTACTAGATTCCCCCCCCCCACTAAGGGATCTTTCATCCCAGCAGAAAATTTGATAAGCCCCATCAGTAGTTTATACTTTAAAAAAAGTCATCTTATTTTTATAAACTGTAGGAAAACATAGAATTGTACAGGCCCATTGGGCATGCTGTTGTACCGACCATATAATCTTCTCTAAAATTAATCTAACCCTTGTCTTCCACATAGCCCTCCATTTTTCTTTCATCCCTGTGCCTGTCTAGACTGTCTCTTAATTGTTCCAAACATATCTGCCTCTACTGCCACTCCTGGCACTGTGTTCCACTCAACCAATTCTGCCTGTTGTAAACATCTGACATTCCCCTTATACTTTCTTCCAATCACTTTAAACTTACGCTGTCACAAATTAGTCATTTCTGCCCTGACAAAACATACCGGCGGTCCACTCTATCTACGCCTCTTATCATCTTATGCACCTCTCAAGTCACCTCTCAATGTCCTTTGCTCCAAACAGAAAAGACCTAGCTCACTCACCCATTCCTTGTAAGACATGTTCTCTAATGTAGGCAGCATTTCCTCTGCACACTCTCCAAAGCTTCCTCTAATGAGACAGCCTGAAGTGAATGTAATACTGCAAGTGTGGTGTAACCAGAGATTATGGAAATACAACATTGTGATTCTTGAACACAGTCAGCTGAATAATGAAGGCCAACATACTTACTAAGCTCTAGAAGGTCTTCTTAATCACCCAATCAATTTGCATGGCAACTTTGAAGGATCTATGGACATGGACCATGGACATTGCTAAATCTTGCCATTGACCTTGTACTCTGCCTTCAAGTTTGACTTTCTGAAGTGTATCACGTACCACTTTGCTGAATTGAAATCTGAAGAAGGGTCTCGGCCTGAAACGTTAACTATATGTTTATTTCTGTAGACGCTGCTGAACCTACTGAGTTCCTCTAGAATTTTGTGTGGGTTGGTTTGGATTTCCAGCATCTGCAGACTTCCTCGTGTTTATGGATTGAAGTCTGTCTGTTACTTCTCAGCCCAGCTCTGCATCCTATCAATGTCCTGTTGTAACTTATGATAACCTTCTATACAGTGCATAACTCCACCAATCTTTGTGTCATCTGCAAACTTACTAACCCACCTTTCCACTTCTTCATCCAGGTTATTTATAAAGCTCACAAAGAGCAGGGATCCCATAACAGGTCCCTGTAGAACACCTCTGGTCACTGACCTGCAGACAGAATTTGCTCCATCTACCCAATTCTCAATTTATGCAACCAAGTTTCCTGGATCCCACACCTCCTGCCTTTAAGGATGTGCTTACCATGGGGAACCTTGTCGATTGCCTTACTAAAATTCATCCACCCTCTACTTTCATCAATTTGTATTGTCACTTCTTCGAAGAATTCATTCAGGCTTGTAAGACAGACCTGCTCCAATAAAGCCATGCTGAATTTGTTAAAATGAAACACTTGCATTCCCAAAATCAGACCAATTCACAAACCAAAAATCAGTCTATTGCATTGCTTCTAATGCAAGTAAATTCTTCTTTAAATAAGAACACAACTGAGCACAGTTCTTCAGTTGTGCCTCAACAAAGATCTGCAAAACTGCATTAAAACTTCCATACATCACTCACAAAATGCTAGTGGAATGCAGCAGGCCAGGCAGCATCTATAGGAAGAAGTACAGTGGACGTTTTGGGCTGAGACCCTTCGTCAGGGCTAACTCAAAAGAAGAGATAGTAAGAGATTTGAAATTAGGAGGGGGAGAGGGACATCCAAAATGATAGGTGAAGGCAGGAGAGGAAGGGATGAAGCTAAGAGCAGGAAAGTTGATTGGCAAAAGGAATACACAGCTGGGGAAGGCAGAAGACCAGAGTGGGGTGTCCATGAAGAGGAGGAGGGGAGAAAGAGTCATCGGTGGGGGGGTGGGAGAGTCCTTGCCAAAGAAGTAGGCTCGAAGGTGGAGCTGGCAAAAGAAGAGTTCAGTATCATTGCGCATGCAGAACTCGCTGAGGTGTGGGCGAAGGGGGACAACGGTAAGGCCCTTACTGAGGATAGAACGCTCTGCCTCAGACAGTTGAAGGTCGGAGGGATGGTAAAGACCTGGCATGGATGAGAGATGTGATCAGAGGGGGGAGGGAAGCTGGTGGTGTCGGTGGAGAGGGGAGGGAAGATGGAACCTCTGAGGGCTCAGGAGCTGAAGGTGGATTCTGAGGGAGATGGGGTTGCAGAGTGGTGGTGGGGGAAGGGGAGATGGGAGTCACAATCACAGCACGTGAAGACCCGGCCTGGAGTTCAAGGCTGGATTCGCAGTTGGAGACTGCGCAATCACTTTGAAGGTGTCCATGGTCATTGAAACCCACACTGATGGTGCTGGAGTTTGGGCTTTGAATATGCCCTGGGTTGGTGGGGCTGCTGAGATCAACAGTGGGGGCCAATCCATGGTCATTGGAACCTGCGTTGATGGTGCTCGAGTCCGGGTTTTGAATATGCCCTGGATTGCTAGGGGAACCGAGATCGACGGCGGGGGCTGTGATCCGAAGTTCATTCCTGCAAGTGTCAGAGCCGGCAGGCTCTGTGGTCTGCAGATGGAAGATCTTGCCTAACATGACAAAGTCAAAGAGATGACGATTGCACACATGGATCCGGTGAAATAATGGACAGGTCCATTACAAGCGGCGAAGAAATTGTCTCGGAGGTGTGGAAAGGACTTAGATAGGGATGCCAGGTATTTCCTCATGGCAGAGAGTGTCACCCTCAGAGCTCGATGGAAGAAACAACGGGAGGAAGAGTCAATTAAATGTGAGCACCTGGGATCCTCAGAAGGTCGAAATTGAGAAGCTCAAAAACAAACCCTGACACCAACTGGAGTAAGTTGGTGGCGGAGACATGTTCCAAGGAAGAATATATAGTGTAGTAATGGGTCTGGGTCAAAATGTGGTTGAAAAGTCGAAGGGCCAAATAAATTATAGATGGGGAGTGGTGAGAGCAGGTTTCCCTAAACTCCCATTGAAGAGAAGATTTAAACTTCTTCAGTGTAGACATCACTGGAAGAGGCTTCGTAGTAGTGAATTTAAAAACGCAAACACGAGGAAATCTGTGGATGCTGGAAATTCAAGCAACACACACAAAATGCTGGTGGAACTCAGCAGGCCAAGCAGCATCTATAGGACGTACTGTAGATGTTTCGGGCCGAGACGCTTCGTCAGGACTAACTGAAAGAACAGATAGTAAGAGATTTGAAAGTGGGAGGGGGAAGATCTGAAATGATAGGAGAAGACAGGAAGGGAAGGGATGAAGCTAAGAGCTGGAAAATTGATTGGCAAAAGGGATACGCAGCTGGAGAGGGAGACTTCTATATTCTAGACCCCTTTGTAATAAAGACCAATTTTCCATTTGTTGTCCTAATTATTTGCTGTTCCTGCATGCTAACTTTCTTGAATTGCTTTTTAATTCCAAGGTGCATTGACAAGGAATTGACTTAAAAGCCTATGCCAGTTATCCCAGATTACTGTATATCATAATCAGATATCTCCATAAGTATTGTGTTGCCTTTCAACTGATGGTCTGTCTAGCAACATTGCTATCAACCAGATTCTGTAGACTACTGTCACCAATGTTTTCTATCCGGTATATTTCCTTATTTACAACCAAACTGAGTTTCTGAGTTAAGAACAACACATACAAAGTGCAGGAGGAACTCAGCAATCAGGCAGCATCTATGGAAATGAATAAACAATCAATGTCTTGGGCTGCAAACCTTTATCAGGAAGGATCTGAGTTAAGATCCTTTCTCAGAATTATCTTTTATTGTTAGAGATAGCCTCTCATCATCTGACTGTTCTGCTAGTCTTTCTGAAGGATCAAGAACCCTGATATATTCAGTTCTTAGCAATGGTCACATTGAAGCCACTTTCAGTAGTGGCTATTAGATGATATAATTTACCCCTATTTGTGCCATCACTGTTGTTAATGAATGCTTTGTGTGTTCAGATAAAGATTCTGTAATTTTGATTTGTTACCGATTATCCCACACTTGATCTTATTCGCTGGCAGACTATTACTTTTATAAACTCTGTCCTTTTTTTTTCATTGTCTACTTGTTATCTCTATCACCATTCTGCACAATTGCCTTGGCCTCTCTGTTGAGATTTCTAACTTCTCCCTTATGGGAACCCTCTCCCTTTCCCACACCTCTTTCTTAAAGCTATTTAGAGCCATGTAAGAAGGATTTTATTTTGTCATTAATCTACCTATCTTGTTCCAACCATTATTTAGGACATACAATTTTGTAACTTTTTTTTCAGGAGTTGGAATATTTCCAGAAAGGAGCAAATGAACAGGATTCTTCAGAAAGTCTCGATTTTATTCCAGTTCTTCTCTATGATTCGTTACAAGAAGAGTTTGCAACGTTGAAGGAACAATATGAAGAATCTCAAGCTAAGATTTTGGAGGGAGTTAATTCAGCAACCTCTGGAAACCTAGTCCCAGTGGAACTGTATGAGCAATTAAAAATAGAGCATGACCAAGAAGTTCAAAGGCTGCAAGTAATTCTTGATGAGCTCAAGGCCAAAGTAGACCCGAAGGCAGAATGTCCACCCAAAGATGTGAACACAGAATTGAAAGATGTGGTAGAGCTTGAAGGCCAAGATGCACAAGATCTCAGAAATAAATTGAAGGAAACTCAAGAGAAATATGAAGTAGCAATGGCAGAGATTCATCAACTTGAAGAGCGGATGCAATTAGGAATCCTTTCTATGGTACAAAATGAAGCTGCAGTAAATACTGAGGTTGCAAAATCGATCACTGATCATGAGCTAGAGAACGTTAAAATGAAGCTTCTCCAAGCCCTTGAAGCCAAAGTTCAGGAAGAAAAGAAGGTAAAAGAATTGGAAGAAAAGTTGTGTCAAATGGAGAAGACTTTGACTGATAGTGTTCCTTTGAAAGAGTATGAAGAAATGAAGATTTCACTAAGTACCTCTCTTGAAGAAATTTCTAAAGAAAATTCCTCACTGACAGAAAAATATAACAAAGTAGAAGATGAACTCAAGGAACTGAGAACAAATCTATTTGGGGAGACCATTGAAAATAGTGCTAAATCATCCAGAGAAGTCAAAGAGCAGATTGAAGAGCTGATGAAAGCCCATGAAGAACTGCAGGAAAAGTGCAGAGAGCTTCAAACAGAATGCCAAAAGAAAGCTGAAGATCTCAGGTCAGTTCATTTTACACATGTTCCAAAAGAGGAGCACAAAGACATTACGGAGAGGTTAAGTAGATCCCTCAGAGAAGCTAATGAGCAGTACTCAGATTTAGAAGTAAAACACAGTGAAATCCAGCAAGAAATCACAAGGCTGCAAAATGAGAGAGATGACCAAAGGAAGAATTCTGTATCTAAGAATGAGCACGACAAGACAAAGAAATCACTTGAGAAATCTTTACAGGATGCAAATGAGATGATAAACAGTCTGAAGGATCAACTGACTTTGAAGGAGAAGGAAATGTCCCAACACCAGGAGGAGCTTCAGATAACTAAAGGACAAACCATTCCAAAGGAAGAACATGAGAAGGTTACTTCCTCTCTGAAGGCCGAGATAAATTCTTTGATAATTAAGTTAAATGATCTGACCAAAAAGCATGAGAAGACCTGCACAGAGGTGTTCCAGGTCCAGAGACAGGCACTCTTCATGAAGAGTGAGAAGCACGCTGCTGAGGAGGAGGTGGCTGCGGTGAAGAAACAGCTTGATGACTTAAAATCTGAGTCAAAGAAGATCATTGAACTGCATAAACTTATTGAGGATTCTACTGCAGTTGTTAAGGAAAAGGATAAGAAGGTATTGAAAGATTTTGCAAACCTCTGAGTCTTCAATGTTGTGGAATTAATATTTTTTTCATGTCTCCGTCTGACTGCTTTTCCTGTGTTTGCAATACAATTCTGAATTTATATTACCATATTTCCATAATTCCTTTAAGCTCATCACCTCTACTGGGGCATAGGCCACCAACAACATCTCACAGGAGTCCTCTGTCCTGGGCCAGTCTTTCAATTTGTCCCCAGGTCTTCTTGGTGTATCCTTCCTCTCCCAGAGATGAGGTCTTTGGAGCTTCTGTTGGCATTTCTGCAGCTCTGAGTTTTTGCAGGGATAAGTTGCTAGTGCCATGCCCAACCCTCCTCCTTTCGCAACCAGTCTTGGGCCCATCCATAGAGAGTTATATTTCCATAATGCCATATTGTAAAAATAAGTATGAAAAGATAAAGGCCATTCCATTTTATTTTTAACAATATTGTGGAATAGACTTTTGCACAGCATAAGATCAGAAAGAGCCAATCATGTCCATCAATAAAAGAGCTTTTTATCTGTGCCCACACCCCAGCTAATAATCTTTTACCATTAAAGTTGCATTGCTTTCAGTGCTCATCAGGTGCTTTTAAGCATAATAAGGATTTCTGGATCCACTCCAGTCAGTGACTTCCAAAGCTCTATTGTTGGGTGAATTTCTCTACAATCTTTCTATCAATTACATATAATACTGTTTTTCCTGCTTTCACCCTCTAAGCTTCTCATAATTTTACACTCCTCCATTAAATCTCTCGTATCCCAACAAAGAAACTTATGCCAACATCTCAGATTTTTCCAACACTGGCAACATCCTGGTGAATCAGTACTGCATCCTCTTTAGCTTAAAGCTTTCAATTTATTAGCAGCTCAAATTCAAATTTGAACATTTGCTTTCTGACCAGTAATCCAGATTTATAGATGCCACTATGACAGCAGACCTGACATAGTATGTTAAGAGTCACATGCAGACGGTGTAAGCATGGCTAATTTCTATCTCTGAAGGACATTAGTGAACAATCTGGTAGTTTCATGATCATCACTATTGGGTTGGGTTTTTATTACAAAATTAATTATTAATTTGAATTTAAATTTTGCAGTTGCAGTGGTGGTATTTGAACTTCTGTCCATAAATCAATGGTCCAGGGGTTAGGGTACTAGCTTAACCACAATGATATTATCCCCGGTAAACAACCAATGTTTTGTTTTGAAACCAAACTTGTTAATCTGAAGATGTGCCGCATTTTGCAGGCAGGCACACATGAATCATTCCCTGATTTTGTCCCTATTATTTTCAAAGAAGATGGGTCCTCTAATTCTTGGTGAATTTGGCATCACTTAACTTATGAATGTTCTTCGATTTATGAATGTTCAGCTAATAGCATTTTGCCATTTCATGTAGTAGTTGACTCTTCAGGATCCTTGTCTTCCAATTTCTAAATCTAATTTTTGTTACAATGATTAGTGTCCCACCCTCCATCAATAGGAATTTGAATTTCCAAAATGCCCATATAGCACTTTGATCTTAACCCCATTCCCAAAAGCTTGTGTGAATATATAGTTGGATGAAGGTGTGGCATCAGCTAATCTTAGTTACCTTAAATAGACCTGACTTCTATGTTAGCATCATGTTATGGTGTCCAGAATGTTTGTTACTGCTGGGTTTACTTTCATATTTTTGTAGATAACTGAACTCTCAAAAGAGGTGTCCAAACTGAAAGAGGCTTTGAGCAGTTTGTCGGTGCGGACTTGTGCTGCTGCACTCCCTCCCAAACCAGTCTCCCAATACAACCAGCAGCACACAGAATCCTTACAGAGGCACATCAAACTGCTACAGCAGCAGCTGGTAGTAAGTATTTCCTTCAGTCATTCTGGGAGCAGGATAGAGGTAACATGGGTATAGGAAATACGAAGTTTATCACTGGTAGTCACAAATAGAATTAAGAAAGAACAGAGTATTAATTAAGTTATTTAGTATCTGATCTGCAGGTGAAATTCAATCATTAGGGTTGAAATCTCTTGATTTCCTTAAGAAGCAAATTTAAACATTCTCAGAATATAGGAGGGAAAATGCCGTAACAACAACCTCTTACTCAACCTCAGCAAGACTAGGGAGCTGACTGTTGACTACAGAGGTGGAGAGAATCAGCAGCTTTAAATTCCTTGGTGTTATTACCTTGGAGGACCTGTCCTAGGCCTAGCACATAAGTGCAATTAGGAAGAAAGCATGACAGCACCTCTACTTACTTGTTTTTAAAGGTTTGGCATGGTGTCTAAAACTTTGACAAACTTTTATAGATGCATAGTGGAGAGTATATTGACTGGTTGCATCACAGCCTGGTATGGAAACACCAGTGCTCTTGAACAGAAAATCCTACACAAAGAAATGAATACGGTATACCCTAGTCCATCACGGATAAAGCCCTCCCCACCATTGATCTCATCTGCATGAAATGTTATTGCAGGAAAACAGCATCCATCATCAGAGACTCTCACCACCCAAGACATGCTCTCTTCTTGCTGCTGGCATCGGGAAGAAGGTACAGGAGCCTCAAGACCCATACCACTAGATCAAGGAACAATTATTACCCCCCAATCATAAGGCTCTTGAACCAAAGGTGATAACTTCACTCAACATCACTAGTCCCATCATTGGAATGTTCCTACAACCTATGGACTCACTTTAAGGACTCTACATCTCACGTTCTCAATACTTATTGCTTATTTATTTATCTCTTATTTCTTTCTTTTTGCGTTTGCGCAGTTTGTTGTCTTTTGCAAATCAGTTTAACACCCAAACGGGTGTAGTCTCCAATTGATTCTGTTACGGCTATTATTCTGTTATGGATTTATTGAGTATATCCACAAGAAAATGAATCTTAGGGTTGTATATGGTGACATATATAACATTTGATAATAAATTTGCATCAAAGTTTGATTTGAAAGTATAATTTGATCTCAAACTCTCACTTTTTATGACAAAGGGTTCTGAATTTTCTACCATTTCCTGATATCGCTGATAAAGGGTAACACACACAAGTGCTGAAAGAACTCAGCAGGATAGGCAGCATCTATAAAAAGGAATAAAAAGTCAATATTTTAAGGCCAAGATCCTTCATTTACTGGTAAAGGATCTGTGTCTGATATTTGTTGGCTATTAGCAGTAATCAATGAACCTCCATTGCAACCAAATAGGAAAGTAGGTAAATCCCCCATGATGAAAGCTTTATGTTACCTATCTTAAATCCATTGTATCTTAATGAATCTTAATTCAAGTATCTTAAATTCATTGTTCCTCAGCTCTATTCCAAAAGGTTATTTTGTGGAATGAATCTGAATGAGTTCCATTTAACCAAATCAACAGCTGCTTCAGTTGCTTCATGTAGGTAAAGTAATGTCCTTTCCAAGATGTTTGAAGTCATACACAATTCTTTGTCTTTTGGCCAGGCACGGTGGGTATTGTTTTTAATGACTAGCAGTAGAGTTTGTCACTTTAGAATACTCTCAATCACTTTGTCACAGAATGCCATTGTCTGAGCCAATAAAATTAGGTCTGTTTTTCTTGACAGCAAGCCGAGAGTGACCACAGAGCCATTGTGACTACTTACCGATCACATCTCCTTTATGCGGTTCAAGTAAGGAGCTCAGTGCTGAAATCATACTTTAACATTGATTTAGACGATTGTGTATTAGTATTACAGTTGTATTCATGCAACCTAGAAGGTGTTACAAATGCAGAAATTTCTCTACCTCTATCTGTTAATGGAACCCTTTCAATAGATCATTCTTTGTAAGAAAAGTAGATTTTCCAACCATGTCTATACAATCATCCGCTCTGGGAATGAGATAAGCATCTGTTTTTGTTACAGCATTTACCTCTCTATAATCGGTGCAAAACCTAATACTACCATCTGGTTTAGGCACAATAACACAAGGTGAGCTCCAATCTGATGTTGAAGGCCTAATAATACCATTTTCTAGCATATACTCAATTTCTTGTTCAGCAAGTTTACATTTTTCGATATTCATGTGATAAGGATATTATTTAATTGGTTTAGCATCCCCAACATCACCATCATAGGAAGCCATTGTCGTTCACTTCAGGACATCAGGAAGTAAATCCTTAAATTTCAGAGTTAACTGTTTCATCTCTAGTTGCTGCTGCAGCTGTAAGTGGGCCAATTTCTCATCAATCAAATTCAAAACACTCGAGTTCGTTAATCTAGCAGAAACAAGGTTTGGTTTATGATAAGTCTCAGATGGATTATTTGATGAGATCCCAGGGAAATCAGACCCATTTGTTTTGACAACACTCACAGATGGTGCCTGCTCTTCAAAATATGGTTTCAACATGTTTATAAATCTGGTGTTTTGACTACAAAGTTCACATAATCTATTTTAGACACAATCTTATAAGATCTATAGTATCTTGCTTGTAAGGGATTAGTCAATATTGGAAATAACACCAGCACCTTATTTCCCACCTGGAATTTTCTCATACGAGCCTGTTTATTATACCAACACTTCATTTTGTTTTGAGAAACTTGTAAGTTTTGTCTTGCTAAGTGGCAAGCTTTTTCCAATCTGTCCTTGAATTACAAAACATAGTCTAACAAATTGATATGCATGTCCTCGTTAATCCACTGTTCCTTTAACAGGGTCAAAGGTCCTCGAACCCTATGACCAAATACAAGTTCAAAGGGACTAAAAAAAACCTAAGGATTCCTGTACTGATTCTCTTACTGCAAATAAAAGCAAATGAACTCCTTCATCCCAATCCTTCTCATTCTCAACACAGAACGTCTTAATCATGGTTTTTAGGGCGGAATGGAATCTCTCTAAGGCCCCTTGTGATTCCGGATGGTATGCAGATGAAGTAATCTGCTTGGCTCCCAATTCATAAACTACCTGCTGGAATAATCCAGATGTAAAGGTTTAAAAAGGAAAGGAAGTTTTCAACGGTTATTTGAATCACAGCAAGAGGTAGAGAAGGAAGTGGTAAAAGAAGCTTGGAGAGAAGCTGTTTTTTTTAACCGATCACAGCAAAGAGGTTAGACTGTGCAGGCACGTGACATAGCGCGCCAAAGGTTTAAAAAGAAAGACTGCCAGATACAGCGGCTATCATCGTAGCAGCCATTGTTGGAGTGGACTGAGGCAGAGTGGATCAGCTTTGGCTCAATCAGGCTTCAGCGAGAACAGGCAGAGGTGAGGTTTGAATGGGGCACAACTGCGCAAGCGTGTGAAAGTCAGCCCGTGAGGCAGTAGGAGAATTTAAATAGCGAGCAGAGGCTGAGTACGAGCTTCACTCCAGGTAAGGTAAGGCCGAGTAAGCTCCTTTAATTAATCTAATTAGCTTAGGAGCAGGTAATGGAGGCAGCAGTTAGGGCAGTTGAATGCTCCGTTTGCAGTGTGTGGGAAGTCAGGGCGAGCTTAGCTGTCCCTGATGACTACACATGCGAAAGATGCATCCAGCTGCAGCTCCTGACAAACTACGTTAGGGAACTGGAGCTGGAGCTGGATGAACTTCTGATTATTCGGGAGGCAGAGGCAGAAATAGACAGGAGTTTCAGGGAGATAGTCACCCCTAAGAGTCAGGAGTCAGGTAGTTGGGTGACTGTCTGGAGAGGGAAGGGGAATAGACAGGAAGAGCAGAGCACCCCTGTGGCTGTTCCCATCAACAATAAGTATACCGTTTTGGATAGTTGGTGGAGATGACCTACCAGGGACAAGTTGCAGTGGTTGCATCTCTGGCACCGAGACTGGATCTCTCTGACCCTCAACTCAGAAGGGAAGGAGGGAAAAGAGGAGAGCAGTAGTGATAGGGGATTTGATAGGGGGACAGATAGGAGGTTCTGTGGAAGAGGTCAAGAATCCCGGATGGTCTGTTGCCTCCCTGGTGCCAGGGTCCACGATATCTCGGATCGAGTTCTCAGTATTCTCCAGAGGGGGAGGTGAGCAGCTGGATGTCGTGGTCCATGCAGGGACCAATGACGTAGGTAGAAAGAGTGAGGAGGTCCTGAAAGGTGAGTTTAGGGAGCTAGGCACCAAGTTAAAGGACAGGACATCTAGGATAGCAATCTCAGGATTTCTACCAGTGCCACGTGCAGGTGGGTTTAGAAATAGTAAGATAGTGCAGATCAACATGTGGCTGAAGACATGGTGCAGGAGGGAGGGCTTCAGATTTATAGATAATTGGGCAGTTTTCCAGGGAAGGTGGGACCTGTTCTGGTGAAACGGTTTACATCTGAACTGGAGGGGTACAAATATTCTTGCAGGTAGATTTGCTAGAGATGCTCCAGTGGATTTAAACTAGATATGAGTGGGGAGGGGAACCAGAGTGTAGGAACAGATGTATGGGAGAAGGAAGAAAAAGAAGACAGTAAAGTTCTTTGTACTGTTAGAGAAAAACAGAGAGGAAGAGGTGGAGAATTTTTTCAATGCATTTATTTTAATTGTAAGAAAGGTGGATGAGCTTGGAGCATGGATTGATACCTGGAAATATGATGTTGTAGCTATTAGTGAAACATGGTTGCAGGAGGGGTGTGATTGGCAAATAAATATTCCTGGATTTCGTTGCTTCAGGTGTGATAAAATTGGAAGGACAAGAGGGGGAGGTGTTGCATTGCTTGCCAGAGAAAATATTATAGTGGTGCTCTGGCAGGATAGATTAGAGGGCTCGTTTAGAGGATAAATTGGAGACTATTTGGGTGGAATTGAGGAATGGGAAAGGTGTAGTAACACTTATGGGGGTGTATTATAGACCATCTAATGGGGAGCAAGAATTGGAGGAGCAAATTTGCAATGAGATAGCAGATATTTGTAGTAAGCACAGGGCTGTGATTGTGGGAGATTTTAATTTTCCACACACAGACTGGGAAGCACATACTGTAAAAGAGATGGATGATTTGGAGTTTGTAAAATGTGTGCAGGATAGTTTTTTGCAGCAATACATAGAGGTACCAACTAGAGAAGGGGCAGTGTTGGATCTTCTGTTAGGGAATGAAATAGGTCAGGTGATGGGGGTATGTGTTGGGGAGCACTTCGGGTCCAGTGATCACAATGCCTTTAGTTTCAATATAATTATGGAGAAGGATAGGACTGGACCCAGGGTTGAGATTTTTGATTGGAGAAAGGCTAACTTTGAGGAGATGCGAAAGGATTTAGAAGGAGTGGATTGGGACAAATTGTTTTATTGGAAGGATGTAATAGAGAAATGGCAGTCATTTAAAGGTGGAATTTTGAGGGTACAGAATCTTTATGTTCCTGTTAAGTTGAAAGGAAAGGTTAAAAATTTGAGAGAGCCATGGTTTTCAAGGGATATTGGAAACTTCATTAGGAAAAAGAGAGATATCTACAATAAATATAGGCCGCATGGAGTAAATGAGGTTCTCGAGGAATATAAAGAATGTAAGAAGAATCTTAAGAAAGAAATTAGAAAAGCTAAAAGAAGATACGAGATTGCTTTGGCAAGTAAGGTGAAAATAAATCCAAAGGGTTTCTACAGTTATATTAATAGCAAAAGGATAGTGAGGGATAAAATTGGTCCCATTAGAGAATCAGAGTGGACAGCTATGTGTGGAGCTGAAAGAGATGGGGGAGGTTTTGAACAATTTCTTTTCTTCAGTATTCACTAAGGAGAAGGGCATTGAATTGTGTAAGGTGTGGGAAACAAGTAGGGAAATTATGGAAACTATGACGATTAAAGAGGAGGAAGTACTGGTGCTTTTAAGGAATATAAAAGTGGATAAATCTCCGGGTCCTGACAGGATATTCCCTAGGACCTTGAGGGAGGTTAGTGTAGAAATAGCAGGGGCTCTGACAGAAATATTTCAAGTGTCATTAGAAAAGGGGATGGTGCCAGAGGATTGGCATATTGCTCATGTGGTTCCATTGTTTAAAAAGGGTTCTAAGAGTAAACCTAGCGATTATAGGCCTGTCAGTTTGATGTCAGTGGTGGGTAAATTAATGGAAAATATTCTTAGAGATGGTATATATAATGATCTGGATAGACAGAGTTTGATTAGAAACAGTCAACATGGATTTGTGCGTGGAAGGTCATGTTTGACAAATCTTACTGAATTTTTTGAAGAGGTTACGAGGAAAGATGATGAGGGTAAAGCAGTGGATGTTGTCCATATGGACTTCAGAAAGTCCTTTGACAAGGTTCCACATGGAAGGTTAGTTAGGAAGGTTCAATCATTAGGTAATAATATTGAAGTAGTAAAATGGATTCAACGGTGGCTGGATGGGAGATGTCAGAGAGTAGTGGTAGATAACTGTTTGTCAGGTTGGAGACCAATGATTAGTGGTGTGCCTCAGGGATCTATACTGGGTCCAATGTTGTTTGTCATATACATTAATGATCTGGATGATGGGGTGGTAAATTGGATTTGTAAGTATGCAGATGATACTAAGGTAGATGGTGTTGTGGATAATGAAGTAGGTTTTCAGAGTTTGCAGAGAGATTTAGGCATTGATCAGGGATGGAAAACGGCGAGAGCATTGGTGAGGCCAAACGGCATGACCAAATATTCCAAGTGGCCCAGAGGTGTATTGAAGGCCGTTCTCCATTCGTCCCCCTCCCTCATCCTGACTTTGCGAAGGTCCAGCTTTGAGAAGATGATGGGTCAATGCAGGGGTTCAAATGCCCAACTAATGAGGGGTAGAGGGTACATGTTCTTAACTGTTATTTACGCCTCGGTAGTCAATACAGGGCGAAGCGTCCTGTCCTTCTTTTCTACAAAAAAAAAGAAACCGACGCCTATCGGGAATGATGAAGGTCTGATAATGCCCGCCGCGAGGGTCTCACTGATGTACTTCTCCATGGCCTCTCTCTTCGGTCGCAATCAGTTAAAAAGGCAACTGGTGGGTAGTGAGGCCCCGGGGAGAAGATCGATGGCACAATCATATAGGCAGTGCAGAGGCGGGGAAAGAGCCTGTTGTTTACTGAATACTGGTCCCAGGTCATGGTATTTGGTGGGGACTCAGGACAAATCCAGGGGTTCTGGGACAGGCAGGGTCGTGGTAACTTCCCTGGGAGATGGGGCTGACCATAGACAGTTGGCATGGCAAGACTGGCTCCATTTGGATATCCTCTCGGTAGACCAATCAATGTGGGGATTGTGTTGGGTCAGCCATGGGTACCCTAGAACTACCGGGGCTTGAAGTGAACAAATGAGACTGAACCGTATCTCCTCCTGATGGTTGCTGGATAGGATCAAGGTCAGGGGAGGCGTACAGTGTATCACCCGAGCCAGCAGTTTTCCCTCCAGGTCTTGGGTCTCCATGGGTGTAGTTAGCGGCTTGCGAGGTATTCCGGCTTGGGAGGTTATGTGCTCGTCCAGCAGATTGCCCTGGGCACCAGAATCCACCAAAGTGGATAGAGACAGAGACTGTTGTTGGTAATTCATGGTGGCTGGGATCTGCATTTGAGTCTGGGGGTGCTGAAGGGAGGGTTGTCGGACTCACCTGAACAGTAGGAGCAGGAGCTCTGTGAGGAACAGGAGAGAGAGGTTATGGCTGGTTGTAGAAGGTAAGGTGGACCATGGAAGAACGGAGTAACTGGTCTCTTCTCTCAGACGTTCTCGGAGTCGGTTGTCCAGCCTGGTAGCTAGGGAGATCACTGAATCCAAGCTGTTAGTGTCATCCCTAGCTGCCAACTCATCCTTTACCATGTCACAGAGGGTTCACCAGAATACCTCCTGGAGTGCCTCATCATTCAGTGCAAGTCAGCCGCTAGTATCTGGAACTCCACGGAGTAGTCGGCAACACTACGTGAGCCTTGACGGAGGGTGAGTAGATACTTAGCGGCATCTTTACCACAGACAGGATGGTCAAAAGTAAGCTATTTTTGACCTGTCCATGGCGTACGTGGATGGCTGCTGCTCAAACACCAAGGAGCATTGTAGTAAAGCCCAGCACTTCCCCAGATCTCTGGCATAGGGTTCTGGTTCAGGTACATGCAGCTCACTTGGCAGACGTGTTGTTGACATATCAGGCATCACCACTACAGGCTGTCCGGGCTGGTCAGACAGAGTTCCCAGAGTCAATGGGGTAAGATGGGCAGATACTCAGACAATCTGTTCACTGACCTTTCTTACATCCACTGACAGGGAACAGAGGTTCTCCATGATATCCTGGAGCAGCTGATTATTCAGACCCAGTAGGGAGACCTGGCTGGCGAGGGCTTGTTGCTGGGGATTCATGTCCACTGGATTCATTATGGCCAGTTCATTCTGTTACACAAGCATGGTGGTGGACGAACCCAAGTGCAGAACACAGGCGTGGAAGCAGAGTCAGGAGGTATTATTAACATAGCGAGCATGGAGTCAGTATCCAGGAGCAATGCCTGACCTAGAACTGGTAGTCCTAAGAACCTTGAAATAGGGTACTCACACTGACACCAACCAACAAACTGGCAGCTCCTTGTTGTGATTCCAGGGTCTTTATACTGCATTTACTGATGGAAAGAAGCTGTTTGTAGTTAGTGCAACTTGGGAATGCTTGAAACCAAATGAGGTAATTGAGGCCCAATTCCTGAGGTAAATAGCCAGGTGGGCAATTGCCAGAAGGGACCTTGACATCATCTGAGAGAGCTTATTCTTTTAAAGCTTCAAATTCAGGGTTTCAGTTCTGTTCTGCTGTAAACTCCTTCCTGGACAGAGACAGATCTTTATTGTCAGATTTAATAACTGGATCCTGGTGAAAGAATGAAGGCAGAAAAGTCCCTGACGCGTCATCAAAACCTGAAACCAATTTTAGCTATCATGGATAACAGAATCATGCTGCACAGAACTATCTGTATTGGCAGACTTCTTAGTTATACTTTGAGCTACTGTGCCGGATGGATAAAGGTCAGAATCCATCTTTACATCATCAATGATTGGCTTAGCTGTGAGCTGCACTGCAGGAACAACTTTACTACCTGCTAAGTCATTTCCTAACAACAAAGAAACACTATCCACCAGTTACCTGAGCCGTAGTCCAATCTTAACAGGTCTCAAACAACCCTGACTATAAATTGCATAATGTACATTTAGATGGAGACATAACATAAAGATTTTTGCTCCTCATGTACATGAAGGATGTAAGAAATAAGGTCAATTCAATTCAGTTCAAGTTCCAAGTTATTTTTTCAATTGCATTTCCAACTCAGAGTGGTGTGTAATTTGTAGCTATAGTTTTCTTATGAGCTGGCTACCCTTTCCTTGGTAACAGAGTTTTGTGGGGTTGGGAAGTGATATTGATAAAGTCTTAGTCATACCTGTGGATCATTAACACCCTAGCAATAATTCAGGGCAATGCTCAGCAGATTAATCTTTAATTCCAGTATTGTCCTGGGGTCTGAACAAGGACTGGCAACCCACACAAAAAGGAGAATATCCATGTTTCTGGGAAGTATTGAAGTACCTTCATCAGAGGTTCTTCAAATTTTCAACAACATGGCTCATCTCTGCCTTTTCAATGGCAACCACTTCTAGCAGTAAACAATAATGATATTGATTATAAAATATTTATTACTCACAATGTTAAAATATCTAGTATGATTTATCTTTTAACATTTTTAAAGTTAAGAAGGAAAATTAAGGAAGTTTTCAAAGAAAGAAAACTATGAAGTCCAAAGTGTCCGGATGAAAATGTAAATGAATAAATAGATCTCTCATGAAGAAACCATTATGCCATTGACAAAGAATAAATGTCTTCCAGAGGCATTGAAATCTCTTACAGTTCTACCCCAATCAAAACCTGACAATGGGTTGTAATTCAGTGGCCATGTCATGGTTCCGACCGTTAATTCCCCATTTTCTCTTAGTTTCCTTTGATGGCAGCACACCTGGTTTTCATCAAGAACTGCAGTATAAGAACCCCGGCTTTGCACCCACTAATTTCCAGATTATTGGTTTTGCCAGTGTGGTAATTAATGCTTCCTGGCTGTTTAGGATTGTGTGTTCTAAGTTTTGCTTCAGTAATGAGATTTACCTGTGCAACTCAGGGCAACTCAGTCTCTCTAGGTTTAGATCAGCCATGTGATCTCCTGGACCAGTTTTCGATAGCCTGGATGGGTCGGAGAGGAATTTTCCCAATTTTTTCTCCTCAATTGGCAAATCGTTTTTTTTCCCCCCGGGTGATCACATGGGTTTGGGTGGGATGAATAATAAAATAAAATGGGTGGCATGGTGCCCTGTTGGTTGGCACTGTTGCCTTGTGCGATTCGGTGAAAACTAGAGTTAAGATTGGATCAGCCATGATCTTGTTGAATGGCGGAGCAGGCTTGAGGGCTGATTGACCTACTCCTGCTCCTATCTCTTATGTTCTCTGAGTCAAGATATGTTTTCTAAGTTCAACTCCAGTTCTGAGGTTTACCTGTGAAACTCAGTCTGTCCGTGTCATGATAAGGATTCCAAGTTTACTCCGGCACTGAGGTTTACCTGTGAAACTCAGTCTGTCCATGTCATGATAAGGATTCCAAGTTTACTCCAGCACTGAGGTTTACCTGTGAAACTCAGTCTGTCCATGTCATGATAAGGATTCCAAGTTTACTCCAGCACTGAGGTTTACCTGTGAAACTCAGTCTCTCCGTGCTAAGAAACGTTTTGTCTGCCACTTCCCTTTCTATGCTTCGTGTTGAGACAAGTTCTGCCTGCCTCCTGCCTTCCTGCACTCCCTCCTGTTTGCCATTCAACGCTCACGCCCACGTCTGCATCCTAACTCGATCTCCGTGCCTGTGTCCAGTGTTTGGGTTCACCTCGTTCGTTGCAGCAAAGTGATCAGGTCACCATGGACCCAGTGGACATGAATACCCTTCAACAAGCCCTCGCCAGCCAGGGTTCTCTACTGGGACAGCACGACCAACTCCTCCAGGAGGTCTTGTAGAACCTCCGTTCCCTGTCTTCTCACATCACACAGGTCAGCGACCAGGTGGACCGGGTATTCACTCATTTTATTCAACCCACTCTTGCAACCCTGTCTAACCAGCCCAGACAGCCTATACTGGCAACTCCCTACGTGTCAGCAACACCCCCACCAAAAGAGCCTTAGGTACCTGAACTGGAGCACCACGCTGGGGATGTGGGGAAGTGCTGGGCCTTCCTTCTTCAGTGCTCCTTGGTGTTCGAACAGCGGTCTTCCACGTACTCCACAGATAAGTCAAAGATTGCTTATATCATGGGGTTGTTGCGGGGAAGTGCCTTAGCGTGGGCTACAACTGTTTGGGATAACCAACCGGATATCTGCTCTTCTTTCGCCACCTTTATTGTGGAAATGAGAAAGACCTTTGACCATCCCATCCACGGTAAAGATGCTGCCAAGCGTCTATTCACTCTCTGCCAGGGCTCACGCAGTGTTGTTGGATATTCCATGGAGTTCCTGACGTTAGCAGCTGACTTGGGATGGAACAATGAGACACTCCAAGGTGTATTTCGGAATGGTCTCAGCGACGTGGTGAAAGACAAGTTAGCGGCAAGAGGCGACACCGACAGCCTGGATTCCTTGATCTCCCTAGCCACCAGGTGGACAATTGTCTCCGAGAACACCATAGAGAAAGAATTGGTCGTCTGCCACCTTTGGCCACTCATTACCGCCTCCCACCAGAACAACCCTCTCTCCTCCTCCTGCTCCTAGAGTAGCTCCCAGCCCAGCCATTTCCACCGCCCGGAGAGGAACCCATGCAGCTGGGACAGAACAGCCTTATCCCCACAGAACGATTCTGGAGATTGGGAGCAGGAGAGTGTCTAAGTTGTGGCCAGTCCGGCCACTTCCATGCTACCTGTCCCCTTCGGCCAAAAGGGAAGGCTCACTAGTAGAAAGGGGGATCCTGGTGAGCCAGACAATATTCCCTTCTGTTCCCTGAACCCAGATGCAGCTTCAAGCCACTTTGCGTTACAACTAACAGTCTCTGCCTCTGTCAGCACCAGTGGACTCCAGCGCTGAGGGAAACTTTTTGGATGAAAACCTAGCTTTCCAAGCCGGAATTCTTTGTGAGCCATTGAGACCCCCCCCCTCCCCGGGAACCCCCTTGGGCACTGGAAGGTAGAGTACTGGCCCGAGTCACACACTGCACAGAACCCTTGCCTCTCCTTCTCATCGGAAACCATTGGGAACATGTACGATTCAATTTAATTTCCTCTCCTCAAGCTCCCATAGTTCTTGGTTACCCCTGGTTAAGCTGTCATAACCCCTACATTGACTGATCCACCGGAATGATAGTCAGCTGGAGTTCGTTCTGCCATTCCACTTGTCTACAATCAGCCCTTCCCTCAGTGGAGGTCACGGCAACCTCGTCCGCTTCTGCACCCCCCGACTTAAGGTTCCAGTAGAGTATCCCGATCTGGGAGTGTTTAGCAAGGAACGAGCTCTTACCCTGCCTCCACATCGGCCTTATAATTGTGCAGTTGACCTTCTCCCCAGAGCCCCTCTACCCCCCAGTTGGCTGTAGAGCCAGTCCCGGCCAGAAAGGGAAGCAATGGAGGCTTACCTAAGTGTCTCTCTCACGGCTGGTATTATCCGACCCTCATCTTCCCTTGTAGGCGCAGGTTTCTTCTTTGTGGGGAAGAAAGACGGCTCACTGCTCCCCTGCATTGACAACTGTGGCCTGAACAGCATCATCATAAAGAATAAGTATCTCCTGCCCCTTATCAACTCTTCTTTCGAGCCCCTTCACGGAGCCACAATTTTCTCTAAGTTAGACCTGCGGAATGCCTATCACCTGGTCAGGATAAGGGAGGGAGATGAATGGAAAACAGCTTTTAACACCCCCCTCAGTCATTTTGAATATCTGGTCATGCCATTCGGCCTCACCAATGCCCCAGATGTCTTCCAAGTCCTGGTGAATGACATCCTTATGGACCTTATTAACCGTTCTGTTTTCGTTTATTTGGACGACATCCTAATCTTCTCCCGCAGTCTTCAGGAACACACCCACCATGTCTGTCAGATTCTGCAGAGGCTTTTGGAGAACAAGCTATTCGTTAGGGCAGAGAAGTGCGAGTTCCATGCCCGTTCTGTCAGTTTCCTGGGGTACATCATTGAGAGCAGGCAAGTGAGGACGGATCCCGAGAAGATCTGGGCAGTAGCGGAGTGGTCAAAACCCACGATGCTCAAACAACTCCAGCGATTTCTGGGGTTCGCAAACTTCTACCGTCGCTTCATCAGGGATTACAGCCAGGTGGCAGCGCCCCTTACTCGACTCACTTCTCCTACGACCCTTTTTCACTGGATCCCCGAAGCAGATTCTGCCTTCGCTGAAGAAGCTGAAGAAGCGTTTCACCTCCGCTCCCGTCCTGGTCCAACCTGACCCATCTCGGTAATTCATTGTGGAAGTCGACACCTCATACTCTGGGATGGGAATGGTCCTTTCCCAACGCTCTGTCCCAGACCAAAAGCTCTATTTCTGCGCCGCCTTCTCTCATCATCTATCCCCCATCGAATGAAACTACGACATTGGGAACCGGGAGTTACTGGCCATCAAACTTGCTTTGGAGGAGTGGAGGCACTGGCTGGAGGGAGCTGAACATCAATTCATCATCTGGATGGACCATAAGAACCTCAAATACATCCAAACCACTAAACAGCTTAATTCCTGCCAAGCCCATTGGGCATTATTTTTGGCCATTTCAAATTCACCCTTACCTGATGTCCATATTCCAAGAACAGGAAACCAGATTCTCTCTCTCATCAATACATCTCCAAGGGAAGCACTTCCCAAACTCCCTACAGTCTGTGAAACAGCCAACCTCCTTGTCCATCACATCTTCCGTCTTCATGGAGTTCTATCTGACATCGTTTCTGACCGGGGTCCCCAATTTATCTCTCAAGTCTGGAGATCCTTCTGTCAAGCCCTTGGAGCCTTAGTAAGTCTGTCTTCCAGTTTCCATCCACAGACTAACAGTCAATGGAACGAGCAAACCAGGATCCGGAAGCAGCACTACACTGCATTTCCGCCAACAACCTGTCATCATGGAGCACCCACCTCACTTGGGTGGAGTATGTCCACAACTCCCTGGTCAGCACTGCCACCGGAATGTCTCCCTTCGAATGCTCCCTTGGTTATCAACCCTCTGTTACCTGCCCATGAAAACAACATTGCTGTGCCTTCAGTTTGGGCCCATCTCCGCCAGTGCCGCAAGATCTGGAAGGATGCATGCGCAGCCCTGCTCCACTCTGCTGACCGCAACCAGAGGATTGCTGATCGCTATCGAATTCCAGTGCCTAACTATTGGCCTGGTCAGAAGGTTTGGCTCTCTTCAAAAGACATTCCCCTCAAGAATGAACCCAAGAAACTCACCCCTCATTACCTCAGACCATTCAAAATTGAGAGTGTCAACCCACTCAGTGGTCAGACTCAAACTGCCCGGATCCATGCACATTGATCCCACATTCCACATCTCCCAACTGAAATCTGTATCTGTCAGCCCTTTGTGCCCATCTGCTGAACCTCCTCCACCGGCCCGGATCATTGACGACTACCCAGCTTACACACAGTGGATGTGCACTGCTGAGGCAGGGGTCTCCAGTACCTAGTCAATTGGGAGGGATACAGTCCTGACGAGAACACCTGGATTTCCTGCTCCTTCATCCTGGACCCTTTCCTCATCCAAGATTTCCATTGAGACAATCTGGACAAGTTTGGTGGTTTGCCTGGAGGGTCCCATTGGGGGGCAGTACTGTCACAATCCTGACCTTTAATTCCCCATTTTCTTCTAATTCCCTTTGATTGTGCCATGGTTCCAATGGTTAATTCCCCATTTTCTCCTAGTTTCCTTTGATGGTGACACACCTGGTTTTCATCAAGACCTGCAGTATAAGAATTCCGGCTTTGCAACCACTAGTTGCCAGATTGTTGGTTTTGCCGGTGTGTAATTAATGCTACCCAGCCACTTAGGATTGTGTGTTCTAAGTTTTGCTTCAGTACCAAGATTTACCTTTGCAATTCAGTCTCTCTGACTGAGAGATAAGTTTTCTAAGCTCAATTCCAGTTCCGAGGTTTACCTGTGAAACTCAGTCTCTCTGAGTCAAGGTATGTTTTCTAAGTTCAACTCCAGTACCAAGGTTTACCTGTGGAACTCCATCTCTCTGTGCTAAGAAACGTTTTGTCTGCCGCTTCCCTCTTCTATGCTCCGTGTCAAGATAAGTTCTGCCTGCCTCCTGCTTTCCTGCATTCCCTCCTGTTTGCTGTTCGACGCTCACATCCACGCCTGCATCCTAACGCAATCTCCGTGCCTGTGTTCTGAGTTTGGGTTCACCTCGTTCGTTGCAACAGGAAAATTGGATGCAAGAGACCAATATCTTCATTGGTTCAGTTGGATTTGTTTATACTAAGTGCAGCTAATAGAGTTAGATATGCTGTTTTCATATTTATTTGTTATAATAGGGCAAAGCCAAAAATTGTTCACAACCTGTGAACTGTTTTTGAAGTGTTACCACGTTTGTAGTTTTTTGGAAAGTATTAGCTAAGCTGGTCACTGGTCACAGCAACATCCACAAATAGCAGAGAGGCAATGAAAAGATTATCTGAATTGTTTTCCACATAGTTGAAGGCTATTATCAGCTACCACACAGGGACAAAAAGCAAATTCTGCTTCCACCTGTTGTAATGTTGAATCAGGTTCACAGGTTTGGCAAGTGAGACAGGAAATGAACTGACTTTGAATAGGTATATTATTCATTTATTTATAAAACAGTAAAAATTCAGCCAAACATTCATGTTCCCCAAGTTACAAGCACTAAATGCTGAATACTCAACAAACATATGCAGAGTGTACCTTCCCAATCATCATGTACACCCTCGCCTTAAACAAAGGAAGAAGAGAGTAAGCCCCTTCCACAAGGTTATTTTGTATACCCAGGATATTTGAAACTGGACAGCAGCTGTCTATCCAATGGGAAATACAGCTACAGCTTCTAAACTAACCAATCACAATAGAAGCAATTTTTGATAATCTGAATAAGGCACAGCCCCACTTGACATCTGTGAATGCAGATAGGACCTCAATATATTCTCATTTGAAACATAACGTTTCCAAACATTCCACACTCTTAGTACCATTCAAATTTTGAGCAGAGCTATTCAAGTGAGAGGGAAATACCATTGAAGATCTTAAAAATGCATAAACATCATGAGCTAATGGTTCAAAGGTCCAATTTAATGTCAGAAAAATGTATGAAATAAACATCCTGAAATGCTTTTACTTTGCAAACATCTACGGAAACAGAGAAGTGTCCCAAAGAATGAACGACAGTTAATCATGAGAACCCCAAAGTCCCTCCCCAGTTCCTCCATCCAATGTGTAAGCAGCAGCAAGCAACAATCCCCCCTCCCCCACCAGCAAAAAAAAGTGCACCGAGCCCAAGCATGTGCTAAGGAGTAGCAAAGACACAGACCAAAGTTATCCCAGACGCTTTGCATTTCATCCGAAATTCAACCAACAGCAGGTTTTCTCTCTTCCTGGCAGGGGAGAGGAGAGTGTCCCCCATTTTCACAGTGAGCGGGAGATATAACAACAACCCGCTGATTTACAATGTTAAAAGTCCATTTCATCCCTTTTGTTGAGCTCTGTGTCTGAAGATTGTGAAAACCTCGGGTCTTCAGGCCCACAACGAAAGATTTTCTGGCCTCCCCAACAACACACAAGTCTCCTGCTGTGACACCGATCCTCGATCCGCCCATCTCCAAAGCCCCAAGGTCTTAGGCTTCCAAACACAAGCAAAACTCTCAGGCCAAACAACTGGCATGTTGTTTGAAGTTAATAACTCATCTCCTTCTACCTTAGGCCATGAGCGTATTAATCACCCCTGATGAGTTATTAACTTCAAACATACTGCATAATCGCTCAAAGAGTTGACCTGTATGTGCATGTAACGAGAGGTATAACTCATCTCCTTCTACCTTAGACCACAAACTTATCAATCACCCATGCTGTGAACACTTTCTGGAGGTCCAAGATCCTTATGCTCCATGACCGTTGGACTAAGTGTGTAAATGTAAGAGGGGACTATGTTGAAAAACAAATGTGCTAGGTTTTCTAAAATTGACCCCTTCTACCCTAGGCCACAAACTTATCAATCACCCCTCGTATGTAACTGCAGTCAAAAGGAAATGTTTCAGAATTTAGTGACTTGATTTGTTGTTCTCTCTTTTCTTGTAGGGTCGAATGGACGAAGATGTTCAAAACAAGTTACTTCAAATCTTAAGAATGCATAAACATGAGCAAGCCATGTGAAACTTTTTATGACTTAGTACTTTATTGATAATGAGCTATTTATTACTCATAAAGACAAGGTTAAGTACATTTTATCGCCCAGCTTTCTCTAGTTAGGCAAGCTGTAGTTTAAAGGGAATCAGGAAAACAGGCCCTGTGATATGGAGCCTATCTTTGTGAGTGGGTAGGATACGAAATTGAAGCCAGCATGGAGGGTGGATCTGTTAGCAATGTACAAAGACCAAACTAATAAAGTGGAAATACTTAATGATACTCAATTAATAGAATTCATTTGCTCCCACATCCAAACAGCAGGTCCAGATTTCCTTGGGACAACAAGCTAGTATCCATGGAGAAGCCTGAACATTGGACATTGAGAATTCTCAGTGGGAGGATGGATGTGGAAAAGACAAGCTTAGAAATACAGAGTACCCTGCAGCACTGAAATGACAGAGTTAGTCAAAATGCTTCAATCTTTTATTTATGCTCTATACAATTCTCCAATACCCCAACCCATCTGTATTTTCTCATACTTATTTGCTTCAAATTAAGTGAATTCAAATGACATAGGAGCAGAATTAGCCATTCTGCCCTTTGAGACTGCACTACTATTTCATCATGGCTGATTTATTATCCCTCTCCATTATCTCTTGTCTTCATTATCTCTTGCCTTCTCCCTATAAACTTTGACACCCTGACTAATTAAGAACCTAGCAACCTCTGCTTTAAATGTACTCAATGACTTGGCCTCCACAGCTTTCTGTGGCAATGTATTCCACAGATTCGCTACCCTCTGGCTAAATAAATTCCTCCTTATCTCTGTTCTATTCTGAGACTGCAGAAACGCAGCGTCCATTATTAAGGATCTTCAGCACCCAGGGCATGCCCTTTTCTCACTGTTACCATCAGGTATTCGATACAGAAGCCTGAACGCACACACTTAGCAATTCAGGAACAGCATCTTCCCCTCTGCCATCCAATTCCTAAATGGAGATTGAAGTTTTGGACACTACCTCACTTTTTTTAATATACAGTATTTCTGTTTTCACACATTTAAAAAAATCTATTCAATATATGTAAATTGATTTACTTGTTTATTTATTAATATGTTTTATTTTTTTCTCTCTCTGCTAGATTATGAACTGCTAGACATTGAACTGCTACTGCTAGGTTAACAAATTTCATGTCACATGCCAGTGATAATAAACCTGATTTTGATTCTGATTCTGATTCTGATTCTGGTCCTAGACTCACTCCCTATAGGAAACATCCTCCCCACATCCACTCTATCCAGACCTTTCAATATTAGGCTTCAATGAGATCCCCCCCCCCTCATACATCTAAGCTTCAATGAGTACAGGCCTAGACCCATCAAATGCTCCTCATATGTAAATACTTTCATTCCTGGGATCATCCTTGTGAACCTCTACCTGATCCTCTCCAATGCCACCACATCTTATCTTAGACAAGGGGCCCAAAGCTGCTCATAATGCTCCAAGTGCAGTCTGACCAATGCCTTTTAAAGCCTCAGCATTACATCTTACTCTTATATTCTAGTCCTCTTCAAAATGAATATTAACATTGCATTTGCCTTCCATACCACCAACTCAACCTGCAATTTAACCTTTAAGAAATCCTGTACAAGGATTCCCAAGACCATTTGCACCCCTGAACTTTGTATTTTCTCCCCATTTAGAAAATAATCTACACTTTTATCCCTTTTACCAAGTGCATGGCCGTACACTTCCTTACACTATATTCCATCAGCTACTTCTTTGTTCATTCTCCCAATCTGCCCTACGTCTTTCTGCAAACTTATTGCTTCCTCAACACTATCTGCCCCTACACCTCTTTTGATATCATCTGCAAACTTGGCCACCAAGCTATTAATTCCATCATCCAAATCATTGACATATAATGTGATGTCCCAACACTGAACCCTGTGGAACACCATGAATTACCAGCAGCCAACCAGTAAAGGCCCCCATTATTCCCACACTTTGCATCCTGCCAGTCAACCAAACTTCCATCTCTACTGTAATACCATGGTTCTTATTTTGTTAAGTAGCCTTATGTGTCACACCTTGTCAAAGGCCTTCTGAAAGTACAAGTGAATAACATCTACTGACTCTCCTTTGTTTATCTTTCCTTTTATTTCCTAAAATAATTCCAACAGATTTGTCAGGCAAGATTTCCCCTTAAGGAAATTATGCTGACTTTGGCTATTTTATCATTTGCACCTCATCATTAATAATAGATTTCAATATCTTCCCAGCTACTGAAGTCAGGCTAATTAGCTAATAATTTAATTTTTCTGCCTCCCTCCCTTCTTAAAGAACAAAATTATATTTGCAATTTTCCAGTCCTCCAGAACTACTCTAGAATCTAGGTGATTCTTAAAAGATGTCCACAATCTCTTCAGCTACCTCATTTAGAACCCTGGGATGTAGTCTATCTGGTCCAGGTGACTTATCTTCTTTCAGATATTTCAGCATTCCAGGTACCTTCTCCTTTGTAATAGCAAGAACACTCACTACCACCCCGACACTCTTGAATTTCTGGTGTACTGCTAGTGTCTTCCACAGTGAAGACTGATACAGGATACTTGTTAAGTTTGTCTGCCATTTCTTTGTCTCCCATTGCTACCTCTCCAATGTTATTTTCCAATGGTTTAATATGCACTCTCTTTTAGACTATATAATTTGTAAAAAACATTTGGCATCCACTTTTATATTATTGGTTAGCTTACCTTCATATTTCATCTTTTCTCTCCTTATGATATATTAAGTTGCCTTTTCTTGGTTTTAGAAGCTTCAATCCTTTAACTTCCCACAAATATTTGCTTTATTATATGCCCTCATTTTTCCTTTTATGTCGTCTTTGAGTTCACTTGTCAGTCATGGTTGCCTCCTTCTCCCTTGAGAATACTTGAGAATGTTTGGGATATATCTGTCCTGTGCCTTGGGAATTGCCTCAGAAACTCAACCCATTGCTGTTCTGTCATCATCCCTGCTGGTGTCCCCTTCCAATCAGCTTTGGCCAGCTCCTCTCTCATGCCTCTGTAATTCCCTTTACTTGACTGTAATATTGATACATCTGACTTCATCCTCTCAAACTGCAGGGTGAATTCTATCATATTATGATCACTGCCTCCTGGGGTTCCTTTATCTTAATCTCCCTAATCAAATCTAGTTCTTTACACAACACCCAATCCACGAATGTCTTTCCCCTAGTGTGCTCAAATTCAAACTGCTCTTAAAAAACATCTTGTAGGCATTCTATAAATTCCCTCTCTCAGCACCAAACTGATTTCCCCAATCTACCTGCATAATGAAATCCCCACTGTCATAACATTGCTCTTTTTGTATGCCTTTTCTATCTCCCATTGTAATTTGCTTCCCACATCCTGACTGCTGTTTAGAGGCCTGTATATAACTCCTATTAGGGTCTTTATACCCTTGCAGTTTCTTAACTCTACCCACAAGGATTCTATATCTTCTGATCCATGTCATCTCTTTCTAAGAATTTGATTCCACTTTTTATCAACTGAGCCACCCCACCCCCTCTGCCTACTTGCCTGTCCTTTCAATACAAGGTGTATTCTTGGATGTTAAGCTCCAAACTATGATCTTCTTTCAGCTACAACTCAGTGATGCCCACAATGCCATACCTGCACTACAAGATTCATATATAACACCTTCAGTCCTGTATGCATCCCTCTTTTCAGTTTTGGCCCCATGTTACACTTCAATTCATCTCTCTGACTGCAATTTTGCCCTAATATCTGCCTCTCCTTCCTGACAGTCTCACTACACATTGCATCTACTTGTTTACTAGCTGCCCTATCCTCAGCCATGTCACTCGGTTCCCATTGCCCTGCAAGATTAGCTTAAACCTCCCCAACAACTCTAGCAAATCTTCCTGCGAGGATTTGGCCCCACTTGGTTTCAGCTGTAACCTTTCCTTTTTGTACAAGTCATACCCTCCACAAAAGTTATCCATGCCATTGTAACAAGCTCCCAAGAGTAGCAAGTTTTTGGTGAAGAAATTTCCATTGAATATTTTACAGAATTTATCACTGGTTCTTTTATCTATGGCCCTACGGAATAATACTCTAATTGCCCATCCTCCTCCATGTTTTTTCCATACATGTAAAATGGTGAAAGCAAGCCCTTGGAGGTTTCCAGGATTTAGAAAAAGGATCAGTAAAATCCCTGATAACTTGTAGGCATAAGGTGACTTGTAGGCACATGCATATCCCAGGTCAATCCCTTTTCTATAATTCATTCCTTGCTCCCCCACCTCGAATCAAAGATAACAGATGCAAACTCAGCTTATTGCTATTCCTGTAATTTTGTAATACACTAAATAGTTTCTGCATTTTCTGTAAATGGCAATGATTGCATATCCAAGTGACTGAGTTCATGAGCAGTGTTCTGAGTTATGTCATGAGTCGGTGTACAAATGCAAGTATATTTATAAAACATTTCATAAACCAAATATGCCACCATCATAATTATGCCATTTGCTTTTCCTGTTATGCTCATGTGTCATGCTAGAATAGCAAATAATGCCTTCATTATGTCCAATATGCAATCAATACTTTATTGGACTATAACTGTCCAATAAATGGGTTATGGCCAGTGGGCTGCGGCTAACGTTCAAATCAGCAGAGGGAGCACAAAGGACATTATCAGCCTCTTTTGCCTTTATTTCTTGTGTTGGTGCTATTTAGTAATGTTGTAAATGCTTTCATAGATCCTGGAATTGTTAGGAGCTTGAAAGTTCTGTTCCCAAATTGCCTTCTGGAAAACAGGAAATAATTGTATCAACAAAAGCAAATTATTGATATTTTTGTCTGAAGAAATTATCCACATTCTTTAGACCCACTGCACCCAGTCTCTCTGAATAAACAGTTACAGTTCTGAATAGCTGAGCTTCTTTTGCTAGTGTAATTTAGATCATGCATCCTCGATAGCCAAACCAAAAGCAGCTTTTACAGTTGTTCTCCATCCATCTTTTATGACAATGCAATACTTATCTCATTGTCATATATGTTGTTCTACACCATGAACAACTTTGTCTTTTGATCCCTTCAGCTTCCCCTTCTTGTTTAAGTCTCTTTCCCAACTTAAAGCCGTTCACTTGTAAAATTGTGTAGCACTGATGAAGGATCATTGACCTGAAACTTTATGTCAATGGGTGAAAAATCCAACATGCTAAGGTGAAATTGGGGCTTTATCTAAATAAAATTTCAAATCTGGCTGAGTGGTGACACAGCAACAACCTCTCACTCAATGTCATCAAGAACAAGATGATTATTGACTTTAGGAGGAGGAAGCCAGAGGTCCAGGAGCTGGTTCTCATTAGGAGGGGGTCAGCATCTTTAAATCCCTCATGTTATCATTTCAGAAAATCTATCCTGGGTCCAGCACGTAAGTGCCATTACACAAAAAGCATGGCAGAACCCCTACTGACTAAGAAGTTTGCGAAGATTCAGCATGTAATCTAAAACTTTGACAAAATTCTAAAGATGTGTGGTGGAAAGTATATTGACTGCATCACAGCCTTGTATGGAAACACCAAAGCTCTTGTGTGGAAAAGCCTACAAAAAGTAGTGAGCACGGGTCAGTCCATCACAGATAAAGCCATTGAGCACATCTACATGGAGTACTATCACAAGAAAGCAGCATCCATCATCAAGGATGCCCAGCATTCAAGCCATGCTCTCTTCTCACTGCTGTATTTAGGAAAGAGGTGCAGGAGTCTCAGGACTCACACCACCAAGTTCAGGAGCAGTTATTACCCCTCAACCATCAGGTTCTTGAACCAGAGGAATAACTTCACTCACATCATCACTGAACTGGACTCATTTTCAAGGTCTCTTCATCTTATGTTCTCAATATTTATTGTTTATTTATTTTATTTTTTATATTTCTACATTTTGCTGTCTTTTGCACATTGGATATTTGTCCATCCTGTTGTGTATGGTCTTTCATTGATTCTATTGAGTTTGTTGTATTTACTGTGATTGTCCACAACAAAAAGAACCACAAAATTGTATATGGTGATATATACATATATACTTTGATAATAAATTTACTTTGAATTTTGAACTTTGAAAAATTGACAGGAGCCTGTCTGGTGAATGCTAGCTCACAGGTAAATAATTTCATTAAATGCATTGTCCCCTCATTTCTCTGCACCCCTACAATTTATTTTCTCTTGCATACTGCTGACAGCTCTCCTTAGTGATGCCTTTTGCCACTAAGAGCAGAAAGAGATGAATTACAATTAATGTACCAACCACACATCTTTGGGAAAGTGCAGCATTCAGGGAAAACATACATGGTTACAGGAAGAATATGGGAACTCCATGCAGATAGCATCTGATATCAGGACTGAATTGGGTACTTTGAGCTATGAAACAGTGGTATTAACTACTGTACCAACTAATCTGATGTCTTTTTTCTAATCACTGGAGGGTAAAATTGTGCAGATTATAAGACAAGAAGAAATATTATTTCTGATTAGGCAAAATCCTTACAGTAGTATTATAAAACAAAATTTAATATTGAAGACACATAATGGGATAATTGATTATATTCATTATAAACTAATCCAGTTAGCCTGTGGTGGTATGTGTAACCATCCCTCTCAATGATCTCAACCAGGATAATTTTCCACTCCTGACTCCCTGTAAGTGAGTCCGCTGCCTGTCTCTTGCATCTACAATGAAACTTGTGATCTCAAAACTATGTGAAACAGCACTGGGGGCAGCCCTGATCCTTATGTGACTCCACTCTCCACCTCTGCCACCTCTTTGCCCCATCTCCATTTTTAGCCTTGCAGCCAGACAGCTACTGAGGTACCTCTATCCAGATTTCCCATGTCGTATTCATCATTTTAAGTTGGATACTTGTGCAACTGACTGAAAGCTTAAACAAAGGGCCAATTTTAGAGAGAACTTGATGATAAAGAGAAGTAGAGGAACATAGGGATGGTTACCATTACTTGTACGGTTGACCTTAGGAATGTGCAAAAGCTTACTACTGGAGAAGCACAGAAGGTATGTATATCTCCCTAATTCCAGCAGCTTTTATTTTCAAGGTAAGAGCTATATTGTAGAACACCTCTTCAAGGACTAAGCCACTGTCATCAAGTCCTCTGGCATATTGCCTCAGTTCGCCACCGTGTTTAATTATTAACTCATTATGGAAACAGATGTTTTGAATTTCTTACATCTTTCACATACATGAGGAGTAAATATCTTTATGTTACATCTAAATGTGCAATATGCAATATAGTAATTTACAATAGTTCATAATAAATAGAACAGTCAATGTAACATAGAAATACACTCAAATCAGTGTGAGTTAATCAGTCTGGTGTAAGAAGCTGTCCTGGTGCCTGTTGTTCCTGACTTTAGTGCTGTGGTACCATTTCCTGGATGGTAGCAGCTGGGACAGATTCTGGTTGGGGTGACCTAATGATCCTTTGGCCCCTTTTTATGCACTTGTCTTTGTAAATGTCCTGAATCATGGGAAATTCACAACTACAGTTGCACTGGGCTGTCTGCACCATTCTCTGCAGAGTTCTGCAATTAAGAGAGGAATCGTTCCCATATCAGGCAGTGATGCAGCCAGTCAGGATGCTTTAAATTGTGCCCCTGTAGAATGTTCTTAGGATTTGGAGGCCCATACCAAACTTCCTCAAATATATGAGGTGGAAGAGGCGTTGTTGTGCATTTTTCACTGCACAGCTGGTGTGTACAGACCATGTGAGGTCCTCGGTGATGTGGATGCTGAGGAACTTAAAGCTGTTTACCCTCTCAACCTCAGATCCACTGATGTCAATAGAGGTTATCCCGTCTCCATTCCTCCTGTAATCCACAATCAGCTTCTTTGCTTTTGCAACATTGAGAGAGAGATTGTTTTCTTGACATCACTGTATCAGAGATGATTTCTTTCTTGTAGGCCACCTCGTTATTGTTTAAGATTAGGCCAATCAATGTAATATCTTCTACAAATTTAATTAGCAGATTAGAGCTATGTGTGACAACACAGTCATGGGTATACTGAGGGGACTCAGTACACAACCCTGAGGGACTCCTGTATTGAGAGTCAGAGGGTGGAGGTGAGGGAGCCCACTCTTCCCACCTGCCGGTGATCTGACAGGAAGTCCAGGATCCAGCTGCAGGGTCAAGGTTGAGATCGCTGTGCTTCATGTCGAGCCTGGATGGGATTATAGTGTTGAATGCTGAACTGTTGTCCAAGTACAGTATTCTCTTCTCCAGATGAAACCTGTACAGCCTGTACTAAATCTAATTATGAAGAAAAATCAGCAGGATCATAAAATCTGCAGAAGCTTGTAAACTCAGCCACCTCCATTATGGGCACTGGCCTCCCCATCATCGATGAAATCTTTAAAAGGCATGGTCTCTAAAAGCTGGCACCCCTCACCACCCAGGATATGTCTTCTTCCCCTTACTACTATCAGTGTTGGGCCTGGCCAAGTGGTTAAGACATTTGTATAGTTATCTGAAGGTCACTAGTTCGAGCCTTGGCTGAGGCATTTAACCACACATTGTTCTGCGACAACACCGGTGCCAAGCTGTATGGGTCCTAATGCCCTTCCCTTGGACAACATTGGTGGCATGGAGAGGGGAGACTTGCAGCTTGGGCAACTGCCAGTCTTCCAAAAAAAAAACCTTGCTCTGGAAACTTTCCAAGGTGCAAATCCATGGTCTATCGAGACTAACGGAGGCCTACACTACACTATCAGAGAGGAGATACAGGAGCCGGAAGACACATACTTGAAGTTTTAGGAACAACTTCCACCCCTCTGCCATCAGACTTCTGAATGCACAATGAATACACTATCTCACTACTTTTGTTCTTTTTGTACTACATATTTAATTTATTTAAATATATGTATAATTTCATGACATGCAGTGATAATAAACTGATTCTGGATAAAATGGGGTAAGATTCAATTCAATGTGTGAATGTGTAAACAACCACATTAAATCTAAGGAAGATTGATCAGAGTAGTTATTAAGTAAGTAGACACAGGACATTGTAGAGAAACTAGGGCCAAGTTACAGAGATGTCTAACAACCAGTGGACATTTACCTTGAGAGAGAGAAGACACAAAGATAAAGACAATTTGCTGGAAGAAGAAAATGCATGAGAGGGAGAAAAGATGTCAGCAGGAGTCTGGATTCACTGAGAGATCAGCTCTTCCACCCAAGCCTCATGTTACGTATCCCATAACTGGATAACTTACCAGCAAAGATAGAGAAGTCCGTTGAAGTCTGATGTCACTATTTTCAAATGTTTTTATTTATAAAGGGACACAAAAGTAAGGTTAATACAAACATTCAGATAGTGCACATCATCAATACTCAATCTAAAGCGCGGGTATAGTAATAATCATCATTAAGAAGTGAGCTCTACTGTTGTCTAGGGGTTAATAGATTGTCCGTTGGAAATATAAAAGTCATTCAGAAGTCTGCAGACCTCAGCCTTTTGAGAATCGCTGGGTTTCACGTGGGGCGACCGAGAGAGAGAGAGAGAGAGATTGGGGAGAAGAGAAAGAACTTGCCGAGTCTTGATGAAGCTTCCGTGAAATCGGGGGAGCGTTGGTTCCCTCTCCCCGATGTTAGTTAAAAGCGGTTTTCTGTGATTCCAGCCACAAATTCCAATCCCGGAATCTAACGCACGTGGCTTCCTTCAGAATGGCTTCCCGCTGCTGCGGGATCACTCTCTCGTGTCTTCTTGGTGCATCTGAAGGGGCTGTCCCCCTGAGACTCTCCTTTATACTTCCTCACGGGGTCGCAGGTGTCAATCAGGTTGGGATGATGCAATCTCTCTCTCAACCAGCCCACCTTGCCCGAGGGCTTTTCACGTGGTCTCCATGAGACAATAGTCACTGTCGTCTTATTCTGCATCCCGGGTGGGACGTGCAATTCGGCACATTTCTCTCTCTCTCTCTCCTACTGGGTCTACTGACCCCCCCCCCCCCCACCGAGGGGTGCTCTTACGATTCTCACAAAGGAGGGGGCTGGGATCATAACACCTCCCCTCTTAAAATGTTTTTACCAGCGGTTAAAACGGAGTGGTACACAGTCTTACAGGAGTTGTGAATCTAACACAATACACAAGTTTTTCTTTTCACAGAGTACTACCGTTATACATTCAAGTCAGTATCTAAATAGTTAACGATTACAGTGTCCCTTTCTTTAATATCTTAACATTGCGAACCGTACATCAGATTTCAATTCAATAACCACTAAGGAGGTGTGACTTTAGCTTAGGTGCATTTACAAAAGTTTATGCGAATACCAATTGTTTCAGTCGTTTAACTTAATCGGCAGGTCTCCAAAGGGCTGTCTTTATTATTCACAGGCTTTGGCGCAAACCCATTCAACCTGCTTGGCTGTCTAACAATGGCATCCCCATTAACCGTCACCTCTTTTTCGGCGAGCCCCCCCCCTCGTGAGGAACTTGAGTAGTTTTGCGTGGTGAACTCCCGCCCGCCCCATTCATCGGGGTTATTTTAGCAACACCATGCCCCAGACTGAGACCATTTCCACCCAATTCTTTGATTTTACCCAGGTGGCTGGCCCTTTTATCAGTCCCCTTCAGGCTATTGGTGTTTGATTCAAACTCTTCGCTCAAGTAGCATGTCGAAGGCGGCCTCTTCACACCCCATCCTGGCATAACAATAGAGTGGGGGGCCCCGCTATCCCCCGGCTCACTCTGTGAGCGATCTGCCAGGTTTAAGATTTCTTCCTTCGATTTGGAAACTACAGACTTTCCGTTTCCTTCAACAATAATCCTCATCCCCCTATTCGTAAATTCTGCGTTAACTTTGAACCCACCTTCGAGTACAAACACCGGGGAACTCACACTTCCCCCGGTTACCAAGGTTAACCCTTTTCCCACTGAACCAAGTCTATCTGACCCACAAGGACGGCCGCCCCGTTCCACTGAATCAAATACCTCAGACTTCTTCTGAGCTCCGTTACCAGGTTCAGCACCACGTGCATCCCCATCTCGGACACACTCAAATGGGACATTTGCCTCTTCCAGGCTTTCAACACCCATACCTTTTTTGAATTCTAACTCCCCCCCGATCCTCCCAGTTACTCTCTGGGCAGCTCCCACCCAGGGAAGGCGCAACCCTGCGAGCTGAAACAACCTCCTCAGCCTTTTCAGCAGACTCCTTCGCGGCAAGGGTATCCTTTTCATCTAGGACTGCCCACACCTCATTATCGGGAACACCTTTAGAACTCTCAAGTTCTTCAAACAATTCTGCCAAACCAGACAGATCATCCATGTCCAACTCTGGACCTTTTAACAGCTTTATCTGTTTCTCATCTTTATTTCCTACCTTTAGGACCTTTCTCTTCACTAAGGGCAAATCTATCTCCTCTCCCTTACCCCCTTTCACTTTACTACTCTTCGTCTTACCACCCTCTAAACCCTCTTAGCACAGGGTCAGCAAAGACATCTTGGCCAAATCAAAACTGGCCAGATTTAAACTGCTCTCATTCTCAGCTGCCTCTCTCGACATGCTGCGAGTGACCGCGCCGGCGAGATGGTCCTTGGGCGCTAGGGGCCGGGCCACCACACTTGCCGGTCGCCAGGTCGGCAGCATTGCTGACCAAACCTTACCCCCTGCTAAGTCGTTCCCCAGCAGGATGTCCACGTCAGCTCTCGGGAATTCTGATGGCACCCCTATTTCAACTAATCCATACGCCAGCTCACAATCCAGAATGACCTTATGTAAGGACACCATTTCTATGCTTTTATTTATTCCTTCCACCTTTACCATGGTTTTCCAACCAAATTCTAGTACCTTATGGCTAACAACAGACAGTTCAGCTCCCGTGTCCCTCCAGATTCCTACGGGCACTGGTGTGTCACCCTCCGTCACAGACATGGTTCCGTGTGACAGACAACTTTCAGAGCCTTCTTGTACTCTGTCTACCCTCAGCTCTCTGGTCGATTTGCTGATTACCACGGCACACCCGATAGGGACTGTGGCTTTCCCTCTTCCTATCTCCTTTCTCAGAGCAAAGCATCGAGATGCAATGTGCCCCTCCTTTCCACAATGAAAACAGGTCAAACCTGGAACCCACTGGCCGTCTTGCCTTTCCCCCTCAACCTTACTGCTAGCTCCCGGTGGGACCTCTGCCTCCCTCGTCGGACTTTCTCGATCATTCCCACTGTCTGTCTGGGGACCTTTATTCGAGGAAGTCTTTGTCTTGTGGGTTAGGACATATTCGTCCGCAAACCTAGCAAATTCTGACATGGACCTATCCGGCTTCTCATTCAAATACACCCGGATCTCCTCCGGAACACAACTTTTAAATTCCTCAATCAAAAGTAACTCCCTGAGACGCCCATAATCCTCGTCCACCCTTTCTGCGGTGCACCAACGGTCCAAGAGCACCCCCTTCTCATGGGCTAGCTCGGTATACGTTTGATTCCACTCTTTCCTTAAATTTCTAAACTTTTGTCTATAGGCCTCAGGTACCAATTCGTAAGTCGAATGGCCTTCTTTACCTCATCATAATTCTCTGCTCCTCCCTCCTCCAGGGACAACGCCGCATATGCTCATTGGGCCTTCCCCTTTAACACACTTTGTAACAACGCCACCCACTGCTCTTTTGGCCACTTCTGATTTACTGCCACCTTTTCAAAAAGCAAGAAATAACTATCGACATCTATCTCCTCGAACGGGGGCACCAATCTCAACTCCCTACTAACATTAAACCGCTCCGCTCGGTCTAACCCTTGATCTCTTTGCTCGTTCTTCATCTTCTCAACTTCCCGGTCATGTTGCCTCTGTTTCTCTTTCTCAGCCCGTTCCCTCTCTTTCTCGGCCCGTTCCTTCTCTTTCTTGGCCCATTCCCTCTCTTTCTCGATTGCTTCTAGCTCCTTTAGGTGAATTTCATGCTGTCTTTGCCCTTCCCTTTCTCTGTCAGCCGCTTCCAGCTCTTTTAACTTAATTTCACGTTCCAACCTTAATTTCTCCACTTCTAACTGAACTGTCCCACTTGATGGTACCTTTTCAGGTATATCTTCCAATACCTCATCTTCAAACACATTCTTCCCAATGTAATACTGGGTTATGGCCCTTCACACCTCCCGCTTTTTCATGGACGACCTCACTTCTGCGAGGTTCAACCCCTTTGCTAAATTTAACAATCTGATTTGGTGGCTGCCTCTAGCACCCCCACAGTCGTTTTTTTTCATAAATTCACTCACGTCCATCTTTGCTGGTTTCCCATCTGTCTACCTGTGTAACCAGATTCAAGTTTTGGACTTACAAGCCCGATTCACTGGCCTCCCAATTTGGTGTCAAATCCCGGATGAGCCCCCAAAGTTGTTACGTATCCCGTAACTGGATAACTCAACAGCAAAGATAGAGAAGTCCGTTGAAGTCTGATGTCACTATTTTCAGACGTTTTTATTTATAAAGGGACACAAAAGTAAGGTTAATACAAACATTCAGATAGTGCACATCATCAATACTCAATCTAAAGCGCGGGTACAGTAATAATCATCATTAAGAAGTGAGCTCTACTGTTGTCTAGGGGTTAATAGATTGTCCGTTGGAAATATAAAAGTCATTCAGAAGTCTGCAGACCTCAGCCTTTTGAGAATCGCTGGGCTTCACATGGGGCGACCGAGAGAGAGAGAGAGAGATTGGGGAGAAGAGAAAGAACTTGCCGAGTCTTGATGAAGCTTCCGTGAAATCGGGGGAGCATTGGTTCCCTCTCCCTGATGTTAGTTAAAAGCGGTTTTCTGTGATTCCAGCCACAAATTCCAATCCCGGAATCTAACGCACGTGGCTTCCTTCAGAATGGCTTCCCGCTGCTGCGGGATCACTCTCTCGTGTCTTCTTGATGCATCTGAAGGGGCTGTCCCCCTGAGACTCTCCTTAATACTTCCTCACGGGGTCACAGGTGTCAATCAGGTTGGGATGATGCAATCTCATCTCTCTCTCAACCAGCCCACCTTGCCCGAGGGCTTTTCACGTGGTCTCCATGAGACAATAGTCACTGTCGTCTTATTCTGCATCCCGGGTGGGACATGCAATTCGGCACATTTCTCTCTCTCTCTCTCTCTCTCCTACTGGATCTACTGACCCCCCCCCCCCCCGACGGGTGCTCTTGCGATTCTCACAAAGGAGGGGGCTGGGATCATAACACTCAACAAAGGACATGCATGATATTTACATTTCAGTGAGGAGAGTTCATCTATTGCTGTTGGAAACCCAAGTACCTGGATGAAATTCATTTGTTCGCAGGGATATGGAAGAGATTCTGCAGAAACTGGAAATCTTGAGTAATACAAGGATGTCAGCCCAAAGTTTTGACTATTTCCCTCCATAGATGTTGCCTGACTTGTTGAGTTCCTCCAGCATTTTACATGTGTTGGTCACCAGGTGAACAAACAAACCCCCCAGAGACAGTAACCACAATCAGGATTGAACTCGGGTCTCTGTGGCTGTGGGGCAGTGGCTTTAGCAGCTTGCTACTGTGCTGAAGGTCATCATGTTGCCGATGATGGAGAAAGCTATTTGTGTACTTAAGTGATGATTCCAGTCCTGGATCGCTCTGGACAAGCAGATCAGTGGTTAGCAGAACAGATATCACCACATGTGCTGCCTTACTAACCACTGCTGTGCCTGCCACAAGCAGTCTGGTTTAGAAGCAGAGAAGGAGGAGGAAGTGAAAAGTAGGAGAAGGCAACATAGACATGCCCTTTCTCTCCATGAACAATTTCTCTCACTGCATAGCAACACACACATAATATTGGAGGAACTCAGCAGGCCAGGCAGCATCTCTGGAAAAAAATATAGTAATACAGATGACATTTTGGGCTGAAACCCTTTTTTTTTCATATATGCTGCCTGGCCTGTTGAGTTCCTTCAGCATTTTGTGTGTGTTGCTCAAAGTTCCAGCTTCTGCAGATTTTCTCTTGTTTCTTCTCTGACTTTATTATCATGTTCATAGTTCACATCCTTTCTTTCCCTGTTGCTGTTCACCATAACTTTCCCTTTGGCACAAATATATTTGAGTCATAGAACAATACAGCACTGATACAGGCCCTTTGGCCAAACCAGTCCACACCGAGCACAGCTAATCCCAATTTTCTGTGTCTGTCCCACCCCTCCATGTATGTTTCCAGGTGCTTCTTAAGTGACACTATTATACCTACCCCAACTACTTCCTCTGGCTGTTTATACCATATGCTTACCTCCCTTGGGGTGAAAATGTTGTACCTCAGGTTTCTTCTAAATCATTTTCCTCTCATCATAAACCTATGCCTCCTAGCTTTGGGTGGTTCTCATTCTCCTACATGTCAAGGAATAAAGATCTAGCTTGACAAACCTCTCTTTATAATTCAAGAAAATTATATATGCAATATACACAGATTCGTGAAGGAACAGGAATAGGCCATTCAGCCCCTGAGGTTATGGTTGATCTGCAACCTCAAAGCTGTTTTCCCATCTATCTGTGGTAATCTTTCACTGCCCCCTTCCTTATCAAAGAATAATCTACCTGTGACATAGAGACTCTGTTCTATCACCCTTTGAGAAAGTTAGTTCCAAAGACTGATAATCCTCTGAGAGGAAAAAAATGCCTATTTTTCTTTTAAATCTTTGTTTTAATTGAGTGACTCTCATTTTTAAATAGTGCCTCTTGGTTCAAGGTTCTCCAATAAGTGACAACATCGACACCTACCCATCTTGTCAACACACCTCAGGATCCAAAGTTTGATCAAGCCTCTCTCCATTGTAACCTCCAGCAGATACAAATCTAACTTGTGCAATCTTGCTTCAAGGGAATCCATTCTTTCCAGAGATTGGTCTAGTAAAGAGCAACACAAAAGGAAACATTGTGAACAGTACTTATAAAACAACTCTGATTTGCATTAGAAAGCACCAACTAATGGCATGCGAACATGCGATTGGCAATTGTACTCCATATGACTTTGTTGCCCTAATGGTCCTACACAGTTCCTATCCCACTGAGTGCAGCACTGACCATGAGATATAGAAGTAGAATTAGGCCATTGAATCTGTTCTGCCATTCATTCATGACAGATTTTTGTTTTCAGCACCATTTCCCCAACATCATTGATGGAAGACTAAATATTTGCAGCATGGGATGAAAGGTGGCCTTTCATCCAACTCAAGCAGCTCTGGGTTTTGAAAGTTTCGGTTTACAACATCCCTTCTCCCGTGGATTGCCTTATCAATATCATCCCCAGTTACTCCACTGTAGAACATTCTGCAAACTCATCCACTCGACAGCTATGACCCTATAGCTTCCACGTTCCTCTGTATTTATTTAGTTATTTAGAGAGGTATGGATCAGGTCCTTCCAGCCCAGTGAGCTGCAACACTCTACTTAACCCTATCCTAATTATAGAACAATTTACAACCAACAATTTACCACATTTATGGGAGGAAACCAGAGCACCCAGAGGAAACCCAAGCACACATGGGAAGAAAGTACAAACTTTTTTACAGAGGATGCTGGAATTGAACTCCAAACTCTTGATGCCCTGAGCTGTAATAGTGCCGTGTCAATGCTATGCTACCATATGCATTCAGTGGAATGGTATGATCCTCTCAAGAAATGTGGGAGTTCACATGTCCCTGACGACTACATTGAGGGAGTATAACCCACTGCAGCTCCTCTCAGTTTGCATGGGTTAGGGAAGGAAAAGGTGAGCAGTCAGTGGTCATGGTCCATATTGGTAATAATGATATTGGTGAGAAGGGTGATGACATCCTGCAAAGGGAACTTAGGGAGTTCGGCAAGAAGGTAAAAGGATAGTCCCTATGGTTATGCCCTCCAGATTAATCCCTGTGCAACAAGAAACTAAGGCAAGAAACAGGAAGATAATGTAATCACTAAACTTATTAACTCTGAAGAACTCCCATCCACTGCCACTAAGCTCATAGTTCCCATACCCTGCACTGCTCCTTTCTACCTCCTGCTCAAGATCCACTGCCTGACTTTTTGGCTATGTCATGGTCTGGTCCATGAAATCCGCATTCCAGTTCAAGGTCCGGTCCATATTCCTTATTCCAGGTTTTCCGGTTTTCCCCAGTTTCTGTTGAGGCAGCTGATTGTCATTTGGGCTGGCTTCATAAATAGCTTCAGGATTCAGCCTCTGGCTGCTGGATTGTTCCCGTCCAAACCTTCTGTCTGTATCCCTTCCCTTCACCTTCCACCTGGAGCCTTGCCTCGCCTGGAGACTTCCCTTCACCTCTGTCAAGTTCAACCACTGGAGTAAGATAAGGAACTGACTTTTGTTGTTTTGTACTGTCTCTGTGTCCACACCTTCGCAAGGAAGGTCTGGTCGTTTGCTGCTACCTAGTGTTGGGAACTGTCTGTGTCCATGCCTTCGCTAGGTAGGTCTGGCTGTCTGCCACTACCTTGTGTTCAAAACCGTCTCATCGTATTCTGCATTCTGTGTATGAATCCCGACCCTACATCCTGTACCCAAGGAGGGGTCCTGGCTCTGTGTTCCATGTTCCTGTCTCTCCATCGACCAAGGCTCTGCATTCCTTTCTCTTCCTCAACCAAGTCAAGGCTTTGGGGTCTCGTCCAGTCCTAGCCATGTCCAAGAACCGTGTCCTGTCTAAGCCACAGCTTTGTGTTCTCGTCTTGTCCATGTGCCTCGCCCAACCCAGGAGTACCTTTCCTAGCCTGGCGCTGGGGTTCCCTCGTCCTGTCCAGGAGTCTCACGTCAAGTCCTGTTGCTTCTCTTTGTCCTGTAGCCTTGTCATCTCCTCGCCTAGTTCTGGAGTCCAAACCTGAGTCAAAACCCAGGTTCTGGGTCCTTGTCCAGTCTCTGGCTCGGACTCCAAGCCCAGGCTCATAGTTCCCAGTTCCGTGTCCTGGTTCTGCTATCCTAGTCAAGTCCTAGCCCAGGCCCGGTATACTTGTCTTGTCCAGGGCCAGCATCCTTTCTTCCCCACCTTCCTTGCTTCCTTCTCACACCTAGTCCTGTTGCTGGTAGTTCAATGTCTGTGTCTTGCATTTGGGTCCGTTCCAAATGCCTCCCCCCCTCCATATGACAGAACAATCCAGCCAAACTTGGACTCAGCAACACAGACACTGTTGTTTAACTCTGGAAATCCTGGGTTCTCTCCCATTGAAAGTCCCCCTATCCGCCTGTTTCTGGGGAAGCCTGTTTCTGCCAGGAAGCTCCCATATAGCGGGGGGGGGGGGACTGTCATGGTCTGGTCCATGAAAACCGCATTCCGGTTCATGGTCCGGTCCAGGTTCCTTATTCCAGGTTTTCCAGTTTTCCCCAGTTTCTGTTGATGCAGCTGACTTTCGTTTGGGCTGGCTTCATGAATAGCTTCAGGATTCAGCCACTGGCTGCTGGATTGTTCCCATCCAAACCTCTTGTCTGTATCCCTTCCCTTCACCTTTGGCCTGGGGCCTTGCCTTACTTGCCTCACCTCGCCTCGCCTGGGGCCTTGCCTTCACCGCTGTCAAGTTCAACCACCACAGCAAGATAAGGAACTGTTTTTCATTGTTTTGTACTGTCTCTGTCTCCACACCTTTGTTAGGTAGGTCTGGCTGTTTGCCGCTACCTAGTTTTGGGAACTGTCTGTGTCCACGCCTTCACTAGGTAGGTCTGGCCGTCTGCGCTACCGTGTGTTGAGAACCATTTCGTCATATTCTGTATTCTGCGTATGAGTCCCGGCTCCATGTCCTGTTTCCAAGGAGGGGTCCTGGCTCTGTGTTCCATGTACCTGTTGCTCCCTTGACCAAGGCTTTGCATTCCTGTCTCTCCCTCGACCAAGGCTCTGCATTCCTGTCTCTCCCTCGACCAAGGCTCTGCGTTCCTGTCTCTCCCTCGACCAAGGCTCTGCGTTCCTGTCTCTCCCTCGACCAAGGCTCTGCGTTCCTGTCTCTCCCTCGACCAAGGCTCTGCGTTCCTGTCTCTCCCTCGACCAAGGCTCTGCGTTCCTGTCTCTCCCTCGACCAAGGCTCTGCGTTCCTGTCTCTCTCTCGACCAAGGCTCTGCGTTCCTGTCTCTCTCTCGACCAAGGCTCTGCGTTCCTGTCTCTCTCTCGACCAAGGCTCTGCGTTCCTGTCTCTCCCTTGATCAAGTCAAGGCTATGGGGTCTCCTCCAGTTCTAGCCGCGTCCAAGAACCTTGTCCTGTCCAAGCCACGGCTTTGTGTTCTCGTCTTGTCCATGTGCCTTGCCCACCTCAGGAGCACCTTGCCCAGCCCAGTGCTGGGGGTTCCCTCGTCCTGTGCTGGGGTTCCCTTGTCCTATCCAGGAGTCTCGTGTCCAGTCCTGTTGCCTCTCCTCATCCTATAGCCTCGTCATGTCCTCACCTAGTTCTGGGGTCCGAGCCTGAGTCAAGACCCGGGTTCTGGGTCCTTGTCCAGTCTCTGGCTCGGAGTCCAAGCCCAGGCTCCTAGTTCCCAGTTCCATGTCCTGGTTCCGTTATCCTAGTCAAGTCCTAGCCCAGGCCTGGAATCCTTGTCTCGTCCAGGGCCTGTGTCATGTCCAGCGATCTTTCTTCCCCAGTTTCCTTGCTTCCTTCTCACGCCTAGTCCTGTTCCCGGTTCAGTGTCTGTGTCTTGCATTTGGGTCTGTTCCCAATGCCCCCCCATATGAGAATGTATGCCCACTGTCTCTGCTGTTCCAACCCCACTGAACTTGTGTCCACATACCTTGTCTCCATGCTGTCCCTCTTGGTTCACTGCCTTCTCATCTACATCTGTGATCATTTTACATCATGCTCTCTATCTGCTTAACAACTTTAAATTCCTTGGCCCTGACTGCCTCATTTCTGCCATGGATGTCCAGTCACTACATACTGTTATCTCACATCAAGAAGACCTTAAAGCTCTCTGTTTATTTATCAACAGAAGACCCAACCAGTTCCCCTTCACCACCACACTTCTCTGTCTGGCAGAACTGATCCTCACCCCAAACAATTCCTCCTTCGGCTCCTCCCACTTTCTTCAAATCCAAGAGATAGCCATGAGCACCCATATGCACCAGCTATGCCTGCCTTTTCATTGGCTACATTGAACAGTCCATGTTCTGAGCCTTCCCCAGTAATGCTCCTCAACTCTTCCTCCACTACATTGATAACTGCAATGGTGCTGCTTCATGTACCCCTGCTGAGCTCGTCAATTTCATCAACTTTGTCTCCGACTTCCACCCTGCCCTTAAATTCATTTCATCCATTTCTGGCGCCTCTCTCCCTTTTCTCAATCTCTCTGACTCCATCTCTGAAGACAAACTGTCTACCATCAGCTTTGATAAACCCAATTGTTTCCTGTGAAGATAATATTCCTTTTCTCATTTCCTTCGTCTATGCTGCTCCTGTTTCCAGATGTGGCTTTCCTTTCCAGGACATCAGAGACGTCCTCATTCTGCAAAGAATGAGGTTTCCCTTCCTCCACCATTGATGCTGCTCTCACCCGCATCTCCCTCATTTCCTGGACATCCACCCTCACTCCATCTTCCTGGGATAAAGTTCCTCTTGTCCTCATCTACCACCCCATGAGCCTCAGCATCCAAAACAACATTCTTCACAATTTCTGCCATTTTCAATGGGATTCTACCAACAAACACATCTGTAACTCTTGCTTTAGCAAGCAGCTTAATACAGGGGGTGGTGGACCCTGGCCCAGTCAGACTTAAGAAATCTCGTTTGGGTGGATGCTGTGCGATGTGTCCCCTGTTAAAAATCAGTACCCCGAAATAACAAACAGTACACAATATGTGATTAAATGATTAAGCTTTATAACTCCTACTATGACTATATGGTAAGTAAAGGAAACATGAAAAAAAGAAAAGGGGCCCAATCTTATGAAACTGTCATGGTCCCTTCTGGCGATCGCCCACTTGGTTATTTTCCTCAGGAATTGGGCCTCAATCACCTCATTTAGTTCCAATCATTCTCAGGTTCCACTAACGGCAAACACCTGCTTTCCATCAGCAAATGCAGTATAAGAACCTCGTGACCACAAGAAGCTGCCAGTTCATTTGGTCGACTCATGTATGAGTAACCTTGTTCCATGGTTCTTAGGACTATCCATTCTAAGTCTAGCATCGTTCCTAAATTCTCTACTAAGACCAAGACTCCGGGTAAAGACTCCCTTGGCACCAATTCCATGCTTGCTATGACCGTAACGCCTCCCGACTCGGCCTCCACGCCCGTGTTCAGCACTTGGGTTCATTCCACCGCCACTTCCTTGCGACAGAACGAACTGGCCACGATGAACCCAGCGGACATGGATCCCGTACAACAGGCCCTGGCCAGCCAGGGCTACCTATTAGGCACTCACGACCAACTGCTTTGGGATATCACGGAAAACCTTCAGATACTAACGATGAATGTACAGAAGGTCAGTGAACAAGTGGACCGGGTCTCCGCTTCTGTTTCTCCGACCCCTCAAGAACCCCGGCTACCCAAACCGCACCGCTCGGGATGGCTTCGCCCCTGGAATCAGCAACACCATCCCCTCGAGAGCCGTATGTACCCGAGCCTGAACCTTACGCCTGGGACGTAGGGAGGTGCCGGGCCTTCCTGTTACAATGCTCCCTAGTCTTTGAGCTGCAGCCACGTACATACACTTCCGATAAATCAAAGATTTCGTACATCATGGGGCTGCTACGAGGGGAAGCCTTGGCCTGGGCAACCGGATATGGGATAATCGTCCAGAGGTTTGTTCCTCCTACTCATCCTTTGGCGCTGAAATTAGGAAAGTCTTTGAACAATCCATTCGTGGTAAGGAGGCCGCAAAATGGCTGCTTACTCTTTGTCAGGCTTTCCGAAGTGTGGCCAGGTATTCCATTGAGTTCCGGACCTTGGCCGCAGACTCCGGGTGAAATGACTAGGCCCTTACGGGAGGTGTTCCGACAGGGCCTCTCGGACCAGATAAAGGATGAGTTGGCCGTGAGGGACGACACGGACTGTCTGGACTCTCTGATCTTGGTAGCCATTCGATTAGATCAGGGGTGTCAAACTCATTTTAGGTCACGGGCTGGATTGAGAAAAATGTGACTTCATGCGGGCCGGATTAGTTGTCCACATGCGCGTGCTCCCACAGCTTTTGTTGCCTTCATTTTTTCAACCTCCTCTCATGTGTCTCAGTCTCTGCTATATCTAAAATTTTTTCACTTTACGAATTTTGTTTTTTATGAAGCAGATTGCCTAGTAAGCATTCTTTTTATGATTGGTATTAACTTACAGACGTAGATTACAAGAAAGTAGGCAACAAGAAAGAAACAATGCCATTTCGGCTAAGATTGTTTTGGGAGCCATACCTTTTCCATTAATAAACCGTTTGAAATCAAGCATTAGCAAACACAAATGTAGACCTAACGCAGGGGTGTCAAACTCAAATACACAGTGGGCCAAAATTAAAAAATTGGTACAAGTCGAGGGCCGGACTGGTTCAGCGTTTATTGCAAAACTTATTGAAATGAATTTATTACACATATTAACCTGGAACTAACAAAGCTTAGGTTATTGCCTACAAAAACAACATTGAACATTAAATAAATAAAAAATCAGTTGCATTTATTTCTTATGCCTTTATCAGCAGCTTTTCCGGAGTAATTTCTAATGAAAACATTTTTCCACAGGCCAACACTCTGTGATTCACACTAGCCTAAGCCAGATACTTGGCATCTCATCTTGGATGTAAGTTCATCAATGTTTGGAGTCAGGCTCTGAGCTGAGGAAATCCTCAGAATTGAGTGAAGGTGTTCATCAGAAAGACGACTCCTGTGTGATGTTTTGTTTATCTTCATCAAAGAGAACAGTTGTTCACACAGATATGTGCTGCCAAACATAGAGAGCATTTGAGCAGCTTGGGTACGCAGCTGGGGCATTGTGTCGGGAATGAAATGTAGAAACTGTGCAGCGCCCACCGAGTCATACTTTGCCTTGAGTGTGTCACTACATTGGAGTTCAATCAGCTCCATTTGTATGTTGGTTGGTGCGCTTTCCACGTCAGCTGCAAATGGATTACTGAGCAGTTCAAACCTGCTTTTTTGGGCTTCAAAGTCGGCAAATTGCCGTGTGAAGTCGGCACCAAGTATGCTAAGTTTTTCAGCAAACTTTGCACATGGGAACACTGCGGTAGAAACCTGCTCTTTCATAGTTTGGCAACACGGAAAATGGCTCAAGTTTTCTTGCTGCATCTGCATCTCCCACAGGCGCAGCTTGGTTTTAAAAGCCCTCACTGCAGCGTACATGTCTGTGATCACACGACCCCGCCCCTGAAGCTGCAGGTTGAGCGCATTGAGATGGCTCGTGATGTCACACAGAAACGCCATTTCACAAAGCAACTTTTTATCCCGGAGCTCTGTTGTGTCTTTCCCTTTGCTTTCCATGAACTGACAGATCTCCTCACGCAACTCGAAACATCTTTTCAGCACTTTTCCTTGGCTTAACCATCGTACCTCTGTGTGATAGGGCAAATCATTATATTCTGAACCCAACTCCTCCAGAAATGACTTGAACTCGCAGTGATTTAAACCTTTGGCTCTTATGAAGTTAACTGCTCGTGTTATGGTGCTCATTATATGTTCCATTTTCAAGGCTTTGCTACACAACGACTCCTGGTGTATGATGCAGTGATACGCTGTCAGCTCACCTGCGCCATTTTCCTCCTGCATCTTCTCCCGGATCCTGCACACCAATCCACTCTTTTGACCGCACATCGTGCGCTTCTGTTTCTTGTCCAGATGCTTGTATTTGTCGTGGTGTTTCATTTCATAGTGTCGTCCTACGTTATATTCTTTAATTACAGCCACACCGTCCCCACACACAAGACAAACAGGTTTGCCCTTTATATCTGCGAACATATACTCTGCCTCCCACCTGCCTTGAAAACCCCTGTTTTCAAAGTCCACCTTTCGTTCAGCCATTTTTGGGGTGAGGGATAGCTGAAAGTTGACCACACGTGACTAGCGCCATAAGGATGCTGATGAGAGAGTAAGGCAAGCACAAGCAATGCAGTGGCAGTGCATTGTGGGATTTGTAGTATTAGTGGTGCATGCAATATACCGGCGGGCCAGCTCTAATAGAAAAAAATCATTCATTAATGATATTCAGGAAATAAACCAGGGAAACCGAATAAACACTAAAAACCCTGAAAACCTGGTACCTGAATAAACTCAGCATTAGCCATATCATACGCCAAAGGCGCTTCAATTACTGGGGCCAACTTTAATAGTAATTAGATATTATCCCGCGGGCCAAAGATAATTCCACCGTGGGCCGGATTTGGCCCGCGGGCCTTGAGTTTGACACATATGGATTAGATTGTCGACTTCGAGAACGTCTGAGAGAGAAGGCCGGTTACCCCGTTCCTCGGGCCATCCCACAGTCCGCCTTACCTTCTTCAACCAGCCCTAACCTCTCTCCCGCTTCCGTTCCTCGTAGAGCTCCCGCTCCGACTGTCTGGTGGGTCAGATGACGCTCCCTTCGGCCCCCCAGACTCGGATGCAGATCCCGGCTACAGTGAATTACCAACGACAGTCTCTGTTTCTATCCGCTTTGGTGGAATCCGGTGCCCAGGGCAATCTGCTGGATGAGGACATAACCTCCCAAGCCGGAATACCTCGCAAGCCACTAACTACACCCATGGAGACCCGAGACCTGGAGGGAAAACTGCTGGCTCGGGTGATACACTGTATGCCTCCCCTGACCTTGATCCTATCCGGCAATCATCGGGAGGAGATACGGTTCAGTCTCATTCGTTCACTTCAAGCCCCGGTAGTTCTAGGGTACCCATGGCTGACCCAACACAATCCCCACATTGACTGGTCCACCGAGAGGATATCCAAATGGAGCCAGTCTTGCCATGCCAACTGTCTGCGGTCAGCCCCATCTCCCAGGGAAGTTACCGTGACCCTGCCTGTCCCGAATCCTCTCGATTTGTCCCGAGACCCCCCAGAATGCCATGACCTGGGGCCGGTGTTCAGTAAACAACAGACCCTTTCCCTGCCCATATGATTGTGCCATTGATCTTCTCCCCAGGGCCTCGCTACCCACCAGTCGCCTTTTTAACCGATCCCGACCGGAGAGAGAGGCCATGGAGAAGTACATCAGCGAGTCCCTCGTGGCGGGCATTATCAGACCTTCATCTTTCCCGATAGGCGTCGGTTTCTTTTTTTTTTGTAGAAAAGAAGGACGGGACGCCTCGCCCTGTATTGACTACCGAGGCGTAAATAACAGTTAAGAACATGTACCCTCTACCCCTCATTAGTTGGGCATTTGAACCCCTGCATTGACCCATCATCTTCTCAAAGCTGGACCTTCGCAAAGTCAGGATGAGGGAGGGGGACGAATGGAGAATGGCCTTCAATACACCTCTGGGCCACTTGGAATATTTGGTCATGCCGTTTGGCCTCACCAATGCTCTCGCTGTTTTCCAAACCCTGATCAATGATATACTGAGAGACTTTATTAATCGGTTCGTATTTGTTTACCTTGATGATATCCTGATATTTTCTAGCAGCCTCCAAGAACACATACAAAATGTCCGTCAAGTCCTCCAGAGACTGTGGGAAAACCAGTTATTTGCAAAGGCGGAAAAATGCGAGTTCCACGTCCCTTCGGTCAGCTTCCTAGGCTATATCATTGAAAGCGGGCAGGTAAAAGCAGAACCCGAGAAGATCCAGGCAATGGAGGAATGGCCTAGACAAACAACTTCAACGGTTCCTGGGGTTTGCAAATTTCTACCGCCGATTTATCAGAGACTACAGTCGAGTGGCGGCCCCCCTCACCCGGCTTACCTCGCCTAGCACACTGTTTGCTGGGACTCCGAAGCGGACTCGGCATTCAGCGATCTGAAGAAGCTATGTGAAGAGAAAGAAGATAGTTAAGAACAATGTTGGCCCCTTGAAGAATGAATTGGGAGAAATTGTTATGGGAAACAGGGAAATGGCAACAGAATTTAATGCGTACTTTAGATCTGTCTTCACCAGGGAGGACACAAGCAATCTCCCATATGTATGGATGGGCCATGGTCATAAGATATCAGAGGAATTGAGACAGATTGACATTAGGAAAGAAACTGTGATGAGTAGACTGGTAGGACTGAAGGCTAATAAATCCCCGGGTCCAGATGGTCTGCATCCGAGGGTTCTAAAAGAGGTGGCTCAGGAAATTGTGGATGCATTGGTAATCATTTTCCAATGTTCCTTAGATTCAGGATCAGTTCCTGAAGATTGGAGAGTGGCTAATGTTGTCCCACTTTTCAAGAATGGAGGGAAGGAGAAAACGGAGAACTATCGCCCCGTTAGCCTAACGTCAGTCGTGGGGAAGATGCTTGAGTCCATTATTAAGGACGAAATAGTGGCACATCTAGATGGCAGAAATAGGATTAGGCCGAGCCAGCATGGATTTACCAAGGGCAAATCATGCTTGACTAATCTGTTGGAGATTTTTGAGGGTGTAACAAGGATCTTAGATGAGGGTAAGCCAGTAGATGTTGTGTACCTAGATTTTCAGAAGGCATTCGATAAGGTGCCACATAGGAGATTGGTGAGTAAAATCAGAGCTCATGGCATTGGGGGCAGGGTTTCAACATGGATAGAAAACTGGTTGGCAGATAGAAAGCAAAGGGTAGCAGTGAATGGGTGTTTCTCAGACTGGCTGGAGATGACTAGTGGGGTACCACAGGGCTCTGTATTGGGACCACAGCTCTTTACGATTTACGTCAACGATTTAGATGAGGGCATTGAAAACTATATCAGCAAGTTTGCTGACGATACTAAACTGGGTGGCAGTGTGACATGCGAAGAGGACGTTAGGAGAATACAGGGAGACTTGGATAGGCTGAGTGAGTGGGCAGATACTTGGCAGATGTCATTCAATGTGAATAAATGTGAAGTTATCCACTTTGGAAGCAGGAACAAGAGGGCAGAGCATTGTCTGAACGGTGCCCAGTTAGGTAAGGGAGAAATGCAAAGAGACCTAGGAGTCCTAGTTCACCAGTCAATGAAGGTGAATGAGCAAGTGCAACAGGCAGTGAAGAGGGCAAATGGAATGTTGGCCTTTGTTACAAGGGGAATTGAATACAAGAGCAAGGGTGTTCTTTTGCATTTGTACAGGGCCCTGGTGAGACCACACCTGGAATATTGTGTACAGTTTTGGTCTCCAGGTTTAAGGAAAGACATTCTGGCAATTGAGGAAGTGCAGTGTAGATTCACTAGGTTGATTCCTGGGATGGCAGGGCTGTCTTACGCAGAGAGATTGGAGAGATTGGGCTTGTACACGTTGGAATTGAGGAGATTGAGAGGGGATCTGATTGAAAAGTTTAAGATAATTAAAGGATTTGATAGGATTGAGGCAGGAAATATGTTCCAGATGTTGGGAGAGTCCAGTACCAGAGGGCATGGATTGAGAGTAAGAGGTCAGTTATTTAAAACAGAGTTGAGGAAGAGCTTCTTCTCCCAGAGAGTTGTGGAGGTGTGGAATGCACTGCCTTGGAAGACGGTGGAGGCCAATTCTCTGGATGCTTTCAAGAAGGAGCTGGATAGATATCTGATGGATAGGGGAATCAAGGGATATGGGGACAAGGCAGGGACTGGGTATTGATAGTGAATGATTAGCCATGATCTCAGAATGGCGGTGCAGACTCGAGGGGCCGAATGGTCTACTTCTGCACCTATTGTCTATTGTCTATTGTCTAATACCTGCTGTAAAACTACCGAGTGATAATACTGCCCTCTAATACCTGCTGTAAAACTACCGAGAGATAATACTGCGCACTAATACCTGCTGTAAAACTACCGAGTGATAATACTGCGCACTAATACTTGCTGTAAAACTACCGAGTGATCCTACTGCACACTAATACCTGCTGGAAAACTACCGAGTGATACTACTGCGCACTAATACCTGCTGTAAAACTACCGAGTGATAATACTGCGCACTAATACCTGCTGTAAAACAACCGAGTGATACTACTGCGCACTAATACCTGCTGTAAAACTACCAAGTGATACTACTGCGCACTAATACCTGCTGTAAAACTACTGAGTGATACTACTGCGCACTAATACCTGCTGGATAACTACCGAGTGATAATACTGCGCACTAATACCTGCTGGATAACTACCGAGTGATACTACTGCGCAGTAATACCTGCTGTAAAACTACCAAGTGATACTACTGCGAACTAATACCTGCTGTAAAACTACCGAGTGATAATACTGCGCACTAATACCTGCTGGATAACTACCGAGTGATACTACTGCGCAGTAATACCTGCTGTAAAACTACCGAGTGATAATACTGCGCACTAATACCTGCTGTAAAACTACCGAGTGATACTACTGCGCACTAATACCTGCTGTAAAACTACCGAGTGATCCTACTGCACACTAATACCTGCTGTAAAACTACCGAGTGATACTACTGCGCACTAATACCTGCTGTAAAACTACCGAGTGATAATACTGCGCACTAATACCTGCTGTAAAACTACCGAGTGATCCTACTTTGCACTAACACCTGCTGTAAAACTACCGAGTGATAATACTGCCCTCTAATACCTGCTGTAAAACTACCGAGTGATAATACTGCGCAGTAATACCTGTTGTAAAACTACCTAGTGATAATACTGCACACTAATACCTGCTGTAAAACTACCGAGTGATATTACTGCGCACTAATACCTGCTGTAAAACTACCGAGTGATAATACTGCGCACTAATACCTGCTGTAAAACTACCGAGTGATCCTACTTTGCACTAACACCTGCTGTAAAACTACCGAGTGATAATACTGCCCTCTAATACCTGCTGTAAAACTACCGAGTGATACTACTGCACACTAATACCTGCTGTAAAACTACTGAGTGATGCTACTGCGCACTAATACCTGCTGTAAAACGACCGAGTGATAATACTGCGCACTAATACCTGCTGTAAAACTACCGAGTGATACTACTGCGCACTAATACCTGCTGGAAAACTACCGAGTGATACTACTGCACACTAATACCTGCTGTAAAACTACCGAGTGATACTACTGCGCACTAATACCTGCTGTAAAACTACCGAGTGATACTACTGCGCACTAATACCTGCTGTAAAACTACCAAGTGATACTACTACGCACTAATACCTGCTGTAAAACTACCGAGTGATAATACTGCACACTAATACCTGCTGTAAAACTACCGAGTGATACTACTGCGCACTAATACCTGCTGTAAAACTACCGACTGATACTACTGCGCACTAATACCTGCTGGAAAACTACCGAGTGATACTACTGAGCACTAATACCTGCTGTAAAACTACCGAGTGATACTACTGCGCACTAATACCTGCTGTAAAACTACCGAGTGATAATATTGCGCACTAATACCTGCTGTAAAACTACCGAGTGATACTACTGCGCACTAATACCTGCTGGAAAACTACCGAGTGATAATACTGCGCACTAATACCTGCTGTAAAACTACTGAGTGATAATACTGCGCACTAATACCTGCTGTAAAACTACCAAGTGATACTACTGCGCACTAATACCTGCTGTAAAACTACCGAGTGATACTACTGCGCACAAATACCTGCTGGAAAACTACCGAGTGATAATACTGCGCACTAATACCTGCTGTAAAACTACCGAGTGATAATACTGCGCACTAATACCTGCTGGATAACTACCGAGTGATACTACTGCGCACTAATACCTGCTGTAAAACTACCGAGTGATACTACTGCGCACTAATACCTGCTGGAAAACTACCGAGTGATACTACTGCGCACTAATACCTGCTGGAAAACTACCGAGTGATAATACTGCGCACTAATACCTGCTGTAAAACTACCGAGTGATAATACTGCGCACTAATACCTGCTGGATAACTACCGAGTGATACTACTGCGCAGTAATACCTGCTGTAAAACTACCAAGTGATACTACTGCGCACTAATACCTGCTGTAAAACTACCGAGTGATAATACTGCGCACTAATACCTGCTGGATAACTACCGAGTGATACTACTGCGCAGTAATACCTGCTGTAAAACTACCGAGTGATAATACTGCGCACTAATACCTGCTGTAAAACTACCGAGTGATACTACTGCGCACTAATACCTGCTGTAAAAATACCGAGTGATCCTACTGCACACTAATACCTGCTGTAAAACTACCGAGTGATACTACTGCGCACTAATACCTGCTGGAAAACTACCGAGTGATACTACTGCACACTAATACCTGCTGTAAAACTAATGAGTGATACTACTGCGCACAAATACCTGCTGGAAAACTACCGAGTGATAATACTGCGCACTAATACCTGCTGTAAAACTACCGAGTGATAATACTGCGCACTAATACCTGCTGTAAAACTACTGAGTGATAATACTGCGCACTAATACCTGCTGTAAAACTACCGAGTGATAATACTGCACACTAATACCTGCTGTAAAACTACCGAGTGATACTACTGCGCACTAATACCTGCTGTAAAACTACCGACTGATACTACTGCGCACTAATACCTGCTGGAAAACTACCAAGTGATACTACTGTGCACTAATACCTGCTGTAAAACTACCGAGTGATACTACTGCGCACTAATACCTGCTGGAAAACTACCGAGTGATAATACTGCGCACTAATACCTGCTGTAAAACTACCGAGTGATACTACTGCGCAGTAATACCTGCTGTAAAACTACCCAGTGATACTACTGCGCACTAATACCTGCTGTAAAACTACCGAGTGATACTACTGCGCACTAATACCTGCTGGAAAACTACCGAGTGATAATACTGCGCACTAATACCTGCTGTAAAACTACTGAGTGATAATACTGCGCACTAATACCTGCTGTAAAACTACCAAGTGATACTACTGCGCACTAATACCTGCTGTAAAACTACCGAGTGATACTACTGCGCACAAATACCTGCTGGAAAACTACCGAGTGATAATACTGCGCACTAATACCTGCTGTAAAACTACCGAGTGATAATACTGCGCACTAATACCTGCTGGATAACTACCGAGTGATACTACTGCGCAGTAATACCTGCTGTAAAACTACCAAGTGATACTACTGCGCACTAATACCTGCTGTAAAACTACCGAGTGATACTACTGCGCACTAATACCTGCTGTAAAAATACCGAGTGATCCTACTGCACACTAATACCTGCTGTAAAACTACCGAGTGATACTACTGCGCACTAATACCTGCTGGAAAACTACCGAGTGATACTACTGCACACTAATACCTGCTGTAAAACTACTGAGTGATACTACTGCGCACAAATACCTGCTGGAAAACTACCGAGTGATAATACTGCGCACTAATACCTGCTGTAAAACTACCGAGTGATAATACTGCGCACTAATACCTGCTGTAAAACTACTGAGTGATAATACTGCGCACTAATACCTGCTGTAAAACTACCAAGTGATAATACTGCACACTAATACCTGCTGTAAAACTACCGAGTGATACTACTGCGCACTAATACCTGCTGTAAAACTACCGACTGATAATACTGCGCACTAATACCTGCTGGAAAACTACCGAGTGATACTACTGAGCACTAATACCTGCTGTAAAACTACCGAGTGATACTACTGCGCACTAATACCTGCTGGAAAACTACCGAGTGATAATACTGCGCACTAATACCTGCTGTAAAACTACCGAGTGATACTACTGCGCAGTAATACCTGCTGTAAAACTACCCAGTGATACTACTGCGCACTAATACCTGCTGTAAAACTACCGAGTGATACTACTGCGCACTAATACCTGCTGGAAAACTACCGAGTGATAATACTGCGCACTAATACCTGCTGTAAAACTACTGAGTGATAATACTGCGCACTAATACCTGCTGTAAAACTACCAAGTGATACTACTGCGCACTAATACCTGCTGTAAAACTACCGAGTGATACTACTGCGCACAAATACCTGCTGGAAAACTACCGAGTGATAATACTGCGCACTAATACCTGCTGTAAAACTACCGAGTGATAATACTGCGCAATAATACCTGCTGGATAACTACCGAGTGATACTACTGCGCAGTAATACCTGCTGTAAAACTACCAAGTGATACTACTGCGCACTAATACCTGCTGTAAAACTACCGAGTGATAATACTGCGCACTAATACCTGCTGGATAACTACCGAGTGATACTACTGCGCAGTAATACCTGCTGTAAAACTACCGAGTGATAATACTGCGCACTAATACCTGCTGTAAAACTACCGAGTGATACTACTGCGCACTAATACCTGCTGTAAAAATACCGAGTGATCCTACTGCACACTAATACCTGCTGTAAAACTACCGAGTGATACTACTGCGCACTAATACCTGCTGTAAAACTACTGAGTGATCCTACTTTGCACTAACACCTGCTGTAAAACTACCGAGTGATAATACTGCCCTCTAATACCTGCTGTAAAACTACCGAGTGATAATACTGCGCACTAATACATGCTGTAAAACTACCGAGTGATACTACTGTGCACTAATACCTGCACGAAAACTACTGAGTGATAATACTGCGCACTAATACCTGTTGTAAAACTACCGAGTGATACTACTGTGCACTAATACCTGCTGTAAAACGACCGAGTGATAATACTGCGCACTAATACCTGCTGGAAAACTACCGAGTGATACTACTGCACACTAATACCTGCTGGAAAACTACCGAGTGATACTACTGCGCACTAATACCTGCTGTAAAACTACCGAGTGATACTACTGCGCACTAATACCTGCTGTAAAACTACCAAGTGATACTACTGCGCACTAATATCTGCTGTAAAACTACCGAGTGATCCTACTTTGCACTAACACCTGCTGTAAAACTACCGAGTGATAATACTGCCCTCGAATACCTGCTGTAAAACTACCGAGTGATACTACTGCGCAGTAATACCTGCTGTAAAACAACCGAGTGATACTACTGCTCACTAATACCTGCTGTAAAACTACCGAGTGATACTACTGCGCAGTAATACCTGCTGTAAAACTACCGAGTGATAATATTGCGCACTAATACCTGCTGTAAAACTACCGAGTGATAATACTGCACACTAATACCTGCTGTAAAACGACCGAGTGATCCTACTTTGCACTAACACCTGCTGTAAAACTACCGAGTGATAATACTGCCCTCTAATATCTGCTGTAAAACTACCGAGAGATAATACTGCGCACTAATACCTGCTGTAAAACTACCGAGTGATAATACTGCGCACTAATACCTGCTGTAAAACTACCGAGTGATAATACTGTGCACTAATACCTGCTGTAAAACTACCGAGTGATACTACTGCGCAGTAATACCTGCTGTAATACTACTGAGTGATACTACTTCGCACTAATACCTGCTGGAAAACTACCGAGTGATAATACTGCGCACTAATACCTGCTTGAAAACTACTGAGTGATACTACTGCGCACTAATACCTGCTGTAAAACTACGGAGTGATAATATTGCGCACTTATACCTGTTGTAAAACTACCGAGTGATAATACTGCCCTCTAATACCTGCTGTAAAACTACCGAGAGATAATACTGCGCACTAATACCTGCTGTAAAACTACCGAGTGATAATACTGCACACTAATACCTGCTGGAAAACTACCGAGTGATACTACTGCGCACTAATACTTGCTGGAAAACTACCGAGTGATACTACTGCACACTAATACCTGCTGTAAAACTACTGAGTGATACTACTGCGCACTAATACCTGCTGTAAAACGACCGAGTGATAATACTGTGCACTAATACCTGCTGGAAAACTACCGAGTGATTCTACTGCGCACTAATACCTGCTGTAAAACTACCGAGTGATACTACTGCACACTAATACCTGCTGTAAAACTACCGAGTGATACTACTGCGCACTAATACCTGCTGTAAAACTACCGAGTGATACTACTGCGCACTAATACCTGCTGGTAAACTACCGAGTGATAATACTGCGCACTAATACCTGCTGTAAAACTACCGAGTGATAATACTGCGCACTAATACCTGCTGTAAAACTACCAAGTGATACTACTGCGCACTAATACCTGCTGTAAAACTACCGAGTGATACTACTGCGCACTAATACCTGCTGGAAAACTACCGAGTGATAATACTGCGCACTAATACCTGCTGTAAAACTACCGAGTGATAATACTGCGCACTAATACCTGTTGTAAAACTACCTAGTGATAATACTGCACACTAATACCTGCTGTAAAACTACCGAGTGATACTACTGCGCACTAATACCTGCTGGAAAACTACCGAGTGATAATACTGCGCACTAATACCTGCTGTAAAACTACCGAGTGATAATACTGCGCACTAATACCTGCTGGATAACTACCGAGTGATACCACTGCGCAGTAATACCTGCTGTAAAACTACCGAGTGATAATACTGCGCACTAATACCTGCTGGATAACTACCGAGTGATACCACTGCGCAGTAATACCTGCTGTAAAACTACCGAGTGATAATACTGCGCACTAATACCTGTTGTAAAACTACCTAGTGATAATACTGCACACTAATACCTGCTGTAAAACTACCGAGTGATACTACTGCGCACTCATACCTGCTGTAAAACTACCGAGTGATACTACTGCGCAGTAATACCTGCTGTAAAACTACTGAGTGATAATATTGCGCACTAACACCTGCTGTAAAACTACCGAGTGATAATACTGCCCTCTAATACCTGCTGTAAAACTACCGAGAGATAATACTGCGCACTAATACCTGCTGTAAAACTACCGAGTGATAATACTGCACACTAATACCTGCTGTAAAACTACCGAGTGATAATACTGTGCACCAATACCTGCTGTAAAACTACCGAGTGATACTACTGCGCAGTAATACCTGCTGTAAAACTACCGAGTGATACTACTTCGCACTAATACCTGCTGGAAAACTACCGAGTGATAATACTGCGCACTAATACCTGCTTGAAAACTACTGAGTGATACTACTGCGCACTAATACCTGCTGTAAAACTACGGAGTGATAATATTGCGGACTTATACCTGTTGTAAAACTACCGAGTGATGATACTGCCCTCTAATACCTGCTGTAAAACTACCGAGTGATAATACTGCACACTAATACCTGCTGGAAAACTACCGAGTGATAATACTGCGCACTAATACCTGCTGTAAAACTACCGAGTGATACTACTGCGCAGTAATACCTGCTGTAAAACTACCCAGTGATACTACTGCGCACTAATACCTGCTGGAAAACTACCGAGTGATACTACTGCACACTAATACCTGCTGTAAAACTACTGAGTGATACTACTGCGCACTAATACCTGCTGTAAAACGACCGAGTGATAATACTGCGCACTAATACCTGCTGGAAAACTACCGAGTGATACTACTGCGCACTAATACCTGCTGGAAAACTACCGAGTGATACTACTGCGCACTAATACCTGCTGGAAAACTACCGAGTGATACTACTGCACACTAATACCTGCTGTAAAACTACCGAGTGATACTACTGCGCACTAATACCTGCTGTAAAACTACCGAGTGATACTACTGCGCACTAATACCTGCTGGAAAACTACCGAGTGATAATACTGCGCACTAATACCTGCTGTAAAACTACCGAGTGATAATACTGCGCACTAATACCTGCTGTAAAACTACCAAGTGATACTACTGCGCACTAATACCTGCTGTAAAACTACCGAGTGATACTACTGCGCACTAATACCTGCTGGAAAACTACCGAGTGATAATACTGCGCACTAATACCTGCTGTAAAACTACCGAGTGATAATACTGCGCACTAATACCTGTTGTAAAACTACCTAGTGATAATACTGCACACTAATACCTGCTGTAAAACTACCGAGTGATACTACTGCGCACTAATACCTGCTGTAAAACTACCGAGTGATAATACTGCGCACTAATACCTGCTGTAAAACTACCGAGTGATCCTACTTTGCACTAACACCTGCTGTAAATCTACCGAGTGATAATACTGCCCTCTAATACCTGCTGTAAAACTACCGAGTGATACTACTGCGCACTAATACCTGCTGTAAAACAACCGAGTGATACTACTGCGCACTAATACCTGCTGTAAAACTACCGAGTGATACTACTGCGCAGTAATACCTGCTGTAAAACTACCGAGTGATAATATTGCGCACTAATACCTGCTGTAAATCTACCGACTGATAATACTGTGCACTAATACCTGCTGTAAAACTACCGAGTGATAATACTGCACACTAATACCTGCTGTAAAACGACCGTGATCCAACTTTGCACTAACACCTGCTGTAAAACTACCGAGTGATAATACTGCCCTCTAATACCTGCTGTAAAACTACCGAGAGATAATACTGCACACTAATACCTGCTGTAAAACTACCGAGTGATAATACTGGGCACTAATACCTGCTGTAAAACTACCAAGTGATACTACTGCGCAGTAATACCTGCTGTAAAACTACCGAGTGATACTACTTCGCACTAATACCTGCTGGAAAACTACCGAGTGATAATACTGCGCACTAATACCTGCATGAAAACTACCGAGTGATACTACTGCGCACTAATACCTGCTGTAAAACTACGGAGTGATAATATTGCGCACTAATACCTGTTGTAAAACTACCGAGTGATAATACTGCCCTCTAATACCTGCTGTAAAACTACCGAGAGATAATACTGCGCACTAATACCTGCTGTAAAACTACCCAGTGATACTACTGCGCACTAATACCTGCTGTAAAACTACCGAGTGATACTACTGCGCACTAATACCTGCTGTAAAACTACCCAGTGATACTACTGCGCACTAATACCTGCTGTAAAACTACCGAGTGATAATACTGCACACTAATACCTGCTGTAAAACTACCGAGTGATACTACTGCGCACTAATACCTGCTGTAAAACTACCGAGTGATACTACTGCACACTAATACCTGCTGTAAAACTACCGAGTGTTAATACTGCGCACTAATACTTGCTGTAAAACTACCGAGTGATCCTACTGCACACTAATACCTGCTGTAAAACTACCGAGTGATCCTACTGCACACTAATACCTGCTGGAAAAATACCGAGTGATACTACTGCGCACTAATACCTGCTGGAAAACTACCGAGTGATACTACTGCACACTAATACCTGCTGTAAAACTACTGAGTGATACTACTGCGCACTAATACCTGCTGGAAAACTACCGAGTGATACTACTGCGTACTAACACCTGCTGTAAAACAACCGAGTGATACTACTGCGCACTAATACCTGCTGTAAAACTACCGAGTGATAATACGGCGCACTAATACCTGCTGTAAAACTACCGAGTGATAATACTGCGCACTAATACCTGCTGGATAACTACCGAGTGATACTACTGCACACTAATACCTGCTGTAAAACTACCAAGTGATACTACTGCGCACTAATACCTGCTGTAAAACTACCGAGTGATAATACTGCACACTAATACCTGCTGTAAAACTACCGAGTGATACTACTGCGCACTAATACCTGCTGTAAAACTACCGAGTGATACTACTGCGCACTAATACCTGCTGGAAAACTACCGAGTGATACTACTGCGCACTAATACCTGCTGTAAAACTACCGAGTGATACTACTGCGCACTAATACCTGCTGGAAAACTACCGAGTGATAATACTGCGCACTAATACCTGCTGTAAAACTACCGAGAGATAATACTGCGCACTAATACCTGCTGTAAAACTACTGAGTGATAATACTGCGCACTAATACCTGCTGTAAAACTACCGAGTGATAATACTGTGCACTAATACCTGCTGTAAAACTACCGAGTGATACTACTGCGCAGTAATACCTGCTGTAAAACTACTGAGTGATACTACTTCGCACTAATACCTGCTGGAAAACTACCGAGTGATAATACTGCGCACTAATACCTGCTTGAAAACTACTGAGTGATACTACTGCGCACTAATACCTGCTGTAAAACTACGGAGTGATAATATTGCGCACTTATACCTGTTGTAAAACTACCGAGTGATAATACTGCCCTCTAATACCTGCTGTAAAACTACCGAGAGATAATACTGCGCACTAATACCTGCTGTAAAACTACCGAGTGATAATACTGCACACTAATACCTGCTGGAAAACTACCGAGTGATACTACTGCGCACTAATACTTGCTGGAAAATTACCGAGTGATACTACTGCACACTAATACCTGCTGTAAAACTACTGAGTGATACTACTGCGCACTAATACCTGCTGTAAAACTACAGAGTGATACTACTGCACACTAATACCTGCTGTAAAACTACCGAGTGATACTACTGCGCACTAAGACCTGCTGTAAAACTACCGAGTGATACTACTGCGCACTAATACCTGCTGGAAAACTACCGAGTGATAATACTGCGCACTAATACCTGCTGTAAAACTACCGAGTGATAATACTGCGCACTAATACCTGCTGTAAAACTACCAAGTGATACTACTGCGCACTAATACCTGCTGTAAAACTACCGAGTGATACTACTGCGCACTAATACCTGCTGGAAAACTACCGAGTGATAATACTGCGCACTAATACCTGCTGTAAAACTACCGAGTGATAATACTGCGCACTAATACCTGTTGTAAAACTACCTAGTGATAATACTGCACACTAATACCTGCTGTAAAACTACCGAGTGATACTACTGTGCACTAATACCTGCTGTAAAACTACCGAGTGATAATACTGCGCACTAATACCTGCTGTAAAACTACAGAGTGATCCTACTTTGCACTAACACCTGCTGTAAAACTACCGAGTGATAATACTGCCCTCTAATACCTGCTGTAAAACTACCGAGTGATACTACTGCGCACTAATACCTGCTGTAAAACAACCGAGTGATACTACTGCGCACTAATACCCGCTGTAAAACTACCGAGTGATACTACTGCGCAGTAATACCTGCTGTAAAACTACCGAGTGATAATATTGCGCACTAATACCTGCTGTAAAACTACCGACTGATAATACTGTGCACTAATACCTGCTGTAAAACTACCGAGTGATAATACTGCACACTAATACCTGCTGTAAAACGACCGTGATCCAACTTTGCACTAACACCTGCTGTAAAACTATCGAGTGATAATACTGCCCTCTAATACCTGCTGTAAAACTACCGAGTGATAATACTGCACACTAATACCTGCTGTAAAACTACCGAGTGATAATACTGGGCACTAATACCTGCTGTAAAACTACCCAGTGATACTACTGCGCAGTAATAACTGCTGTAAAACTACCGAGTGATACTACTTCGCACTAATACCTGCTGGAAAACTACCGAGTGATAACACTGCGCACTAATACCTGCTGTAAAACTACCCAGTGATACTACTGCGCACTAATACCTGCTGTAAAACTACCGAGTGATACTACTGCGCACTAATACCTGCTGTAAAACTACCCAGTGATACTACTGCGCACTAATACCTGCTGTAAAACTACCGAGTGATACTACTGCACACTAATACCTGCTGTAAAACTACCGAGTGATACTACTGCGCACTAATACCTGCTGTAAAACTACCGAGTGATACTACTGCACACTAATACCTGCTGGAAAAATACCGAGTGATACTACTGCGCACTAATACCTGCTGGAAAACTACCGAGTGATACTACTGCACACTAATACCCGCTGTAAAACTACTGAGTGATACTTCTGCACACTAATACCTGCTGGAAAACTACCGAGTGATACTACTGCGCACTAATACCTGCTGGAAAACTACCGAGTGATACTACTGCCCACTAATACCTGCTGCAAAACTACAGAGTGATACTACTGCGCACTAATACCTGCTGTAAAACTACCGAGTAATACTACTGCGTACTAACACCTGCTGTAAAACAACCGAGTGATACTACTGCGCACTAATACCTGCTGTAAAACAACCGAGTGATACTACTGCGCACTAATACCCGCTGTAAAACTACCGAGTGATACTACTGCGCAGTAATACCTGCTGTAAAACTACCGAGTGATAATATTGCGCACTAATACCTGCTGTAAAACTACCGACTGATAATACTGTGCACTAATACCTGCTGTAAAACTACCGAGTGATAATACTGCACACTAATACCTGCTGTAAAACGACCGTGATCCAACTTTGCACTAACACCTGCTGTAAAACTATCGAGTGATAATACTGCCCTCTAATACCTGCTGTAAAACTACCGAGTGATAATACTGCACACTAATACCTGCTGTAAAACTACCGAGTGATAATACTGGGCACTAATACCTGCTGTAAAACTACCCAGTGATACTACTGCGCAGTAATAACTGCTGTAAAACTACCGAGTGATACTACTTCGCACTAATACCTGCTGGAAAACTACCGAGTGATAACACTGCGCACTAATACCTGCTGTAAAACTACCCAGTGATACTACTGCGCACTAATACCTGCTGTAAAACTACCGAGTGATACTACTGCGCACTAATACCTGCTGTAAAACTACCCAGTGATACTACTGCGCACTAATACCTGCTGTAAAACTACCGAGTGATACTACTGCACACTAATACCTGCTGTAAAACTACCGAGTGATACTACTGCGCACTAATACCTGCTGTAAAACTACCGAGTGATACTACTGCACACTAATACCTGCTGGAAAAATACCGAGTGATACTACTGCGCACTAATACCTGCTGGAAAACTACCGAGTGATACTACTGCACACTAATACCTGCTGTAAAACTACTGAGTGATACTTCTGCACACTAATACCTGCTGGAAAACTACCGAGTGATACTACTGCGCACTAATACCTGCTGGAAAACTACCGAGTGATACTACTGCCCACTAATACCTGCTGCAAAACTACAGAGTGATACTACTGCGCACTAATACCTGCTGTAAAACTACCGAGTAATACTACTGCGTACTAACACCTGCTGTAAAACAACCGAGTGATACTACTGCGCACTAATACCTGCTGTAAAACTACCGAGTGATAATACTGCGCACTAATACCTGCTGTAAAACTACCGAGTGATAATACTGCGCACTAATACCTGCTGGATAACTACCGAGTGATACTACTGCACACTAATACCTGCTGTAAAACTACCGAGTGATACTACTGCGCACTAATACCTGCTGTAAAACTACCGAGTGATACTACTGCGCACTAATACCTGCTGTAAAACTACCGAGTGATACTACTGCGCACTAATACCTGCTGTAAAACTACCGAGTGATAATACTGCACACTAATACCTGCTGTAAAACTACCGAGTGATACTACTGCGCACTAATACCTGCTGTAAAACTACCGAGTGATACTACTGCGCACTAATACCTGCTGGAAAACTACCGAGTGATACTACTGCGCACTAATACCTGCTGTAAAACTACCGAGTGATACTACTGCGCACTAATACCTGCTGGAAAACTACCGAGTGATAATACTGCGCACTAATACCTGCTGTAAAACTACCGAGTGATAATACTGCGCACTAATACCTGCTGGATAACTACCGAGTGATACTACTGCGCAGTAATACCTGCTGTAAAACTACCAAGTGATACTACTGCGCACTAATACCTGCTGTAAAACTACCGAGTGATACTACTGCGCACTAATACCTGCTGGAAAACTACCGAGTGATAATACTGCGCACTAATACCTGCTGTAAAACTACCGAGTGATAATACTGCGCACTAATACCTGCTGTAAAACTACCAAGTGATACTACTGTGCACTAATACCTGCTGTAAAACTACCGAGTTATACTACTGCGCACTAATACCTGCTGGAAAACTACCGAGTGATAATACTGCGCACTAATACCTGCTGTAAAAGTACCGAGTGATAATACTGCGCACTAATACCTGTTGGATAACTGCCGAGTGATACTACTGCGCAGTAATACCTGCTGTAAAACTACCAAGTGATACTACTGCGCACTAATACCTGCTGTAAAACTACCGAGTGATAATACTGCGCACTAATACCTGCATGAAAACTACCGAGTGATACTACTGCGCACTAATACCTGCTGTAAAACTACGGAGTGATAATATTGCGCACTAATACCTGTTGTAAAACTACCGACTGATAATACTTCCCTCTAATACCTGCTGTAAAACTACCGAGAGATAACACTGCGCACTAATACCTGCTGTAAAACTACCCAGTGATACTACTGCGCACTAATACCTGCTGTAAAACTACCGAGTGATACTACTGCGCACTAATACCTGCTGTAAAACTACCCAGTGATACTACTGCGCACTAATACCTGCTGTAAAACTACCGAGTGATAATACTGCACACTAATACCTGCTGTAAAACTACCGAGTGATACTACTGCGCACTAATACCTGCTGTAAAACTACCGAGTGATACTACTGCACACTAATACCTGCTGGAAAAATACCGAGTGATACTACTGCGCACTAATACCTGCTGGAAAACTACCGAGTGATACTACTGCACACTAATACCTGCTGTAAAACTACTGAGTGATACTTCTGCACACTAATACCTGCTGGAAAACTACCGAGTGATACTACTGTGCACTAATACCTGCTGGAAAACTACCGAGTGATACTACTGCCCACTAATACCTGCTGCAAAACTACAGAGTGATACTACTGCGCACTAATACCTGCTGTAAAACTACCGAGTAATACTACTGCGTACTAACACCTGCTGTAAAACAACCGAGTGATACTACTGCGCACTAATACCTGCTGTAAAACTACCGAGTGATAATACTGCGCACTAATACCTGTTGTAAAACTACCTAGTGATAATACTGCACACTAATACCTGCTGTAAAACTACCGAGTGATACTACTGCGCACTAATACCTGCTGTAAAACTACCGAGTGATAATACTGCGCACTAATACCTGCTGTAAAACTACAGAGTGATCCTACTTTGCACTAACACCTGCTGTAAAACTACCGAGTGATAATACTGCCCTCTAATACCTGCTGTAAAACTACCGAGTGATACTACTGCGCACTAATACCTGCTGTAAAACAACCGAGTGATACTACTGCGCACTAATACCCGCTGTAAAACTACCGAGTGATACTACTGCGCAGTAATACATGCTGTAAAACTACCGAGTGATAATATTGCGCACTAATACCTGCTGTAAAACTACCGACTGATAATACTGTGCACTAATACCTGCTGTAAAACTACCGAGTGATAATACTGCACACTAATACCTGCTGTAAAACGACCGTGATCCAACTTTGCACTAACACCTGCTGTAAAACTATCGAGTGATAATACTGCCCTCTAATACCTGCTGTAAAACTACCGAGAGATAATACTGCACACTAATACCTGCTGTAAAACTACCGAGTGATAATACTGGGCACTAATACCTGCTGTAAAACTACCCAGTGATACTACTGCGCAGTAATACCTGCTGTAAAACTACCGAGTGATACTACTTCGCACTAATACCTGCTGGAAAACTACCGAGTGATAACACTGCGCACTAATACCTGCTGTAAAACTACCCAGTGATACTACTGCGCACTAATACCTGCTGTAAAACTACCGAGTGATACTACTGCGCACTAATACCTGCTGTAAAACTACCCAGTGATACTACTGCGCACTAATACCTGCTGTAAAACTACCGAGTGATAATACTGCACACTAATACCTGCTGTAAAACTACCGAGTGATACTACTGCGCACTAATACCTGCTGTAAAACTACCGATTGATACTACTGCACACTAATACCTGCTGGAAAAATACCGAGTGATACTACTGCGCACTAATACCTGCTGGAAAACTACCGAGTGATACTACTGCACACTAATACCTGCTGTAAAACTACTGAGTGATACTTCTGCACACTAATACCTGCTGGAAAACTACCGAGTGATACTACTGCGCACTAATACCTGCTGGAAAACTACCGAGTGATACTACTGCCCACTAATACCTGCTGCAAAACTACAGAGTGATACTACTGCGCACTAATACCTGCTGTAAAACTACCGAGTAATACTACTGCGTACTAACACCTGCTGTAAAACAACCGAGTGATACTACTGCGCACTAATACCTGCTGTAAAACTACCGAGTGATAATACTGCGCACTAATACCTGCTGTAAAACTACCGAGTGATAATACTGCGCACTAATACCTGCTGGATAACTACCGAGTGATACTACTGCACACTAATACCTGCTGTAAAACTACCGAGTGATACTACTGCGCACTAATACCTGCTGTAAAACTACCGAGTGATACTACTGCGCACTAATACCTGCTGTAAAACTACCGAGTGATACTACTGCGCACTAATACCTGCTGTAAAACTACCGAGTGATAATACTGCACACTAATACCTGCTGTAAAACTACCGAGTGATACTACTGCGCACTAATACCTGCTGTAAAACTACCGAGTGATACTACTGCGCACTAATACCTGCTGGAAAACTACCGAGTGATACTACTGCGCACTAATACCTGCTGTAAAACTACCGAGTGATACTACTGCGCACTAATACCTGCTGGAAAACTACCGAGTGATAATACTGCGCACTAATACCTGCTGTAAAACTACCGAGTGATAATACTGCGCACTAATACCTGCAGGATAACTACCGAGTGATACTACTGCGCAGTAATACCTGCTGTAAAACTACCAAGTGATACTACTGCGCACTAATACCTGCTGTAAAACTACCGAGTGATACTACTGCGCACTAATACCTGCTGGAAAACTACCGAGTGATAATACTGCGCACTAATACCTGCTGTAAAACTACCGAGTGATAATACTGCGCACTAATACCTGCTGTAAAACTACCAAGTGATACTACTGTGCACTAATACCTGCTGTAAAACTACCGAGTTATACTACTGCGCACTAATACCTGCTGGAAAACTACCGAGTGATAATACTGCGCACTAATACCTGCTGTAAAAGTACCGAGTGATAATACTGCGCACTAATACCTGTTGGATAACTGCCGAGTGATACTACTGCGCAGTAATACCTGCTGTAAAACTACCAAGTGATACTACTGCGCACTAATACCTGCTGTAAAACTACCGAGTGATAATACTGCGCACTAATACCTGCATGAAAACTACCGAGTGATACTACTGCGCACTAATACCTGCTGTAAAACTACGGAGTGATAATATTGCGCACTAATACCTGTTGTAAAACTACCGAGTGATAATACTTCCCTCTAATACCTGCTGTAAAACTACCGAGAGATAACACTGCGCACTAATACCTGCTGTAAAACTACCGAGTGATACTACTGCGCACTAATACCTGCTGTAAAACTACCGAGTGATACTACTGCGCACTAATACCTGCTGTAAAACTACCCAGTGATAATACTGCGCACTAATACCTGCTGGAAAACTACCGAGTGATACTACTGCGCACTAATACCTGCTGTAAAACTACCGAGTGATACTACTGCGCACTAATACCTGCTGTAAAACTACCCAGTGATACTACTGCGCACTAATACCTGCTGTAAAACTACCGAGTGATAATACTGCACACTAATACCTGCTGTAAAACTACCGAGTGATACTACTGCGCACTAATACCTGCTGTAAAACTACCGAGTGATACTACTGCACACTAATACCTGCTGTAAAACTACCGAGTGATACTACTGCGCACTAATACCTGCTGTAAAACTACCGAGTGATACTACTGCGCACTAATACCTGCTGTAAAACTACCGAGTGATAATACTGCACACTAATACCTGCTGTAAAACTACCGAGTGATACTACTGCGCACTAATACCTGCTGTAAAACTACCGAGTGATACTACTGCGCACTAATACCTGCTGGAAAACTACCGAGTGATACTACTGCGCACTAATACCTGCTGTAAAACTACCGAGTGATACTACTGCGCACTAATACCTGCTGGAAAACTACCGAGTGATAATACTGCGCACTAATACCTGCTGTAAAACTACCGAGTGATAATACTGCGCACTAATACCTGCAGGATAACTACCGAGTGATACTACTGCGCAGTAATACCTGCTGTAAAACTACCAAGTGATACTACTGCGCACTAATACCTGCTGTAAAACTACCGAGTGATACTACTGCGCACTAATACCTGCTGGAAAACTACCGAGTGATAATACTGCGCACTAATACCTGCTGTAAAACTACCGAGTGATAATACTGCGCACTAATACCTGCTGTAAAACTACCAAGTGATACTACTGTGCACTAATACCTGCTGTAAAACTACCGAGTTATACTACTGCGCACTAATACCTGCTGGAAAACTACCGAGTGATAATACTGCGCACTAATACCTGCTGTAAAAGTACCGAGTGATAATACTGCGCACTAATACCTGTTGGATAACTGCCGAGTGATACTACTGCGCAGTAATACCTGCTGTAAAACTACCAAGTGATACTACTGCGCACTAATACCTGCTGTAAAACTACCGAGTGATAATACTGCGCACTAATACCTGCATGAAAACTACCGAGTGATACTACTGCGCACTAATACCTGCTGTAAAACTACGGAGTGATAATATTGCGCACTAATACCTGTTGTAAAACTACCGAGTGATAATACTTCCCTCTAATACCTGCTGTAAAACTACCGAGAGATAACACTGCGCACTAATACCTGCTGTAAAACTACCGAGTGATACTACTGCGCACTAATACCTGCTGTAAAACTACCGAGTGATACTACTGCGCACTAATACCTGCTGTAAAACTACCCAGTGATAATACTGCGCACTAATACCTGCTGGAAAACTACCGAGTGATACTACTGCGCACTAATACCTGCTGTAAAACTACCGAGTGATACTACTGCGCACTAATACCTGCTGTAAAACTACCCAGTGATACTACTGCGCACTAATACCTGCTGTAAAACTACCGAGTGATAATACTGCACACTAATACCTGCTGTAAAACTACCGAGTGATACTACTGCGCACTAATACCTGCTGTAAAACTACCGAGTGATACTACTGCACACTAATACCTGCTGGAAAAATACCGAGTGATACTACTGCGCACTAATACCTGCTGGAAAACTACCGAGTGATACTACTGCACACTAATACCTGCTGTAAAACTACTGAGTGATACTTCTGCACACTAATACCTGCTGGAAACCTACCGAGTGATACTACTGCGCACTAATACCTGCTGGAAAACTACCGAGTGATACTACTGCCCACTAATACCTGCTGCAAAACTACAGAGTGATACTACTGCGCACTAATACCTGCTGTAAAACTACCGAGTAATACTACTGCGTACTAACACCTGCTGTAAAACAACCGAGTGATACTACTGCGCACTAATACCTGCTGTAAAACTACCGAGTGATAATACTGCGCACTAATACCTGCTGTAAAACTACCGAGTGATAATACTGCGCACTAATACCTGCTGGATAACTACCGAGTGATACTACTGCACACTAATACCTGCTGTAAAACTACCGATTGATACTACTGCGCACTAATACCTGCTGTAAAACTACCGAGTGATACTACTGCGCACTAATACCTGCTGTAAAACTACCGAGTGATACTACTGCGCACTAATACCTGCTGTAAAACTACCGAGTGATAATACTGCACACTAATACCTGCTGTAAAACTACCGAGTGATACTACTGCGCACTAATACCTGCTGTAAAACTACCGAGTGATACTACTGCGCACTAATACCTGCTGGAAAACTACCGAGTGATACTACTGCGCACTAATACCTGCTGTAAAACTACCGAGTGATACTACTACGCACTAATACCTGCTGGAAAACTACCGAGTGATAATACTGCGCACTAATACCTGCTGGTTAACTACTTAGTGATACTACTGCGCAGTAATACCTGCTGTAAAACTACCAAGTGATACTACTGCGCACTAATACCTGCTGTAAAACTACCGAGTGATACTACTGCGCACTAATACCTGCTGGAAAACTACCGAGTGATAATACTGCGCACTAATACCTGCTGTAAAACTACCGAGTGATAATACTGCGCACTAATACCTGCTGTAAAACTACCAAGTGATACTACTGTGCACTAATACCTGCTGTAAAACTACCGAGTTATACTGCTGCGCACTAATACCTGCTGGAAAACTACCGAGTGATAATACTGCGCACTAATACCTGCTGTAAAAGTACCGAGTGATAATACTGCGCACTAATACCTGTTGGATAACTGCCGAGTGATACTACTGCGCAGTAATACCTGCTGTAAAACTACCAAGTGATACTACTGCGCACTAATACCTGCTGTAAAACTACCGAGTGATAATACTGCGCACTAATACCTGCTGGATAACTACTGAGTGATACTACTGCGCAGTAATACCTGCTGTAAAACTACCGAGTGATACTACTGCGCACTAATACCTGCTGTAAAAATACCGAGTGATACTACTGCGCACTAATACCTGCTGTAAAACTACCGAGTGATACTACTGCGTACTAATACCTGCTGTAAAACTACCAAGTGATACTACTGCGCACTAATACCTGCTGTAAAACTACCGAGTGATAATACTGCACACTAATACCTGCTGTAAAACTACCGAGTGATACTACTGCGCACTAATACCTGCTGTAAAACTACCGAGTGATACTACTGCGCACTAATACCTGCTGGAAAACTACCGAGTGATACTACTGAGCACTAATACCTGCTGTAAAACTACCGAGTGATACTACTGCGCACTAATACCTGCTGGAAAACTACCGAGTGATAATACTGCGCACTAATACCTGCTGTAAAACTACCGAGTGATAATACTGCGCACTAATACCTGCTGTAAAACTACTGAGTGATCCTACTTTGCACTAACACCTGCTGTAAAACTATTGAGTGATAATACTGCCCTCTAATACCTGCTGTAAAACTACCGTGTGATAATACTGCGCACTAATACCTGCTGTAAAACTACCGAGTGATACTACTGTGCACTAATACCTGCAGGAAAACTACTGAGTGATACTACTGCGCACTAATACCTGCTCTAAAACTACCGAGTGATACTACTGCGCAGTAATACCTGCTGTAAAACTACCGAGTGATAATATTGCGCACTAATACCTGCTGTAAAACTACCGACTGATAATACTGTGCACTAATACCTGCTGTAAAACTACCGAGTGATAATACTGCACACTAATACCTGCTGTAAAACGACCGTGATCCTACTTTGCACTAACACCTGCTGTAAAACTACCGAGTGATAATACTGCCCTCTAATACCTGCTGTAAAACTACCGAGAGATAATACTGCACGCTAATACCTGCTGTAAAACTACCGAGTGATAATACTGCGCACTAATACCTGCTGGATAACTACCGAGTGATACTACTGCACACTAATACCTGCTGTAAAACTACCGAGTGATACTACTGCGCACTAATACCTGCTGTAAAACTACCGAGTGATACTACTGCGCACTAATACCTGCTGTAAAACTACCAAGTGATACTACTGCGCACTAATACCTGCTGTAAAACTACCGAGTGATAATACTGCACACTAATACCTGCTGTAAAACTACCGAGTGATACTACTGCGCACTAATACCTGCTGTAAAACTACCGAGTGATACTACTGCGCACTAATACCTGCTGGAAAACTACCGAGTGATACTACTGCGCACTAATACCTGCTGGAAAACTACCGAGTGATAATACTGCGCACTAATACCTGCTGTAAAACTACCGAGTGATAATACTGCGCACTAATACCTGCTGGATAACTACCGAGTGATACTACTGCGCAGTAATACCTGCTGTAAAACTACCAAGTGATACTACTGCGCACTAATACCTGCTGTAAAACTACCGAGTGATACTACTGCGCACTAATACCTGCTGGAAAACTACCGAGTGATAATACTGCGCACTAATACCTGCAGGAAAACTACTGAGTGATACTACTGCGCACTAATACCTGCTCTAAAACTACCGAGTGATACTACTGCGCAGTAATACCTGCTGTAAAACTACCGAGTGATAATATTGCGCACTAATACCTGCTGTAAAACTACCGACTGATAATACTGTGCACTAATACCTGCTGTAAAACTACCGAGTGATAATACTGCACACTAATACCTGCTGTAAAACGACCGTGATCCTACTTTGCACTAACAACTGCTGTAAAACTACCGAGTGATAATACTGCCCTCTAATACCTGCTGTAAAACTACCGAGAGATAATACTGCACGCTAATACCTGCTGTAAAACTACCGAGTGATAATACTGCGCACTAATACCTGCTGGATAACTACCGAGTGATACTACTGCACACTAATACCTGCTGTAAAACTACCGAGTGATACTACTGCGCACTAATACCTGCTGTAAAACTACCGAGTGATACTACTGCGCACTAATACCTGCTGTAAAACTACCAAGTGATACTACTGCGCACTAATACCTGCTGTAAAACTACCGAGTGATAATACTGCACACTAATACCTGCTGTAAAACTACCGAGTGATACTACTGCGCACTAATACCTGCTGTAAAACTACCGAGTGATACTACTGCGCACTAATACCTGCTGGAAAACTACCGAGTGATACTACTGCGCACTAATACCTGCTGTAAAACTACCGAGTGATACTACTGCGCACTAATACCTGCTGGAAAACTACCGAGTGATAATACTGCGCACTAATACCTGCTGTAAAACTACCGAGTGATAATACTGCGCACTAATACCTGCTGGATAACTACCGAGTGATACTACTGCGCAGTAATACCTGCTGTAAAACTACCAAGTGATACTACTGCGCACTAATACCTGCTGTAAAACTACCGAGTGATACTACTGCGCACTAATACCTGCTGGAAAACTACCGAGTGATAATACTGCGCACTAATACCTGCTGTAAAACTACCGAGTGATAATACTGCGCACTAATACCTGCTGTAAAACTACCAAGTGATACTACTGTGCACTAATACCTGCTGTAAAACTACCGAGTGATACTACTGCGCACTAATACCTGCTGGAAAACTACCGAGTGATAATACTGCGCACTAATACCTGCTGTAAAAGTACCGAGTGATAATACTGCGCACTAATACCTGCTGGATAACTACCGAGTGATACTACTGCGCAGTAATACCTGCTGTAAAACTACCAAGTGATACTACTGCGCACTAATACCTGCTGTAAAACTACCGAGTGATAATACTGCGCACTAATACCTGCTGGATAACTACTGAGTGATACTACTGCGCAGTAATACCTGCTGTAAAACTACCGAGTGATAATACTGCGCACTAATACCTGCTGTAAAACTACCGAGTGATACTACTGCGCACTAATACCTGCTGTAAAAATACCGAGTGATCCTACTGCACACTAATACCTGCTGTAAAACTACCGAGTGATACTACTGCGCACTAATACCTGCTGTAAAACTACCGAGTGATAATACTGCGCACTAATACCTGCTGTAAAACTACTGAGTGATCCTACTTTGCACTAACACCTGCTGTAAAACTACCGAGTGATAATACTGCCCTCTAATACCTGCTGTAAAACTACCGAGTGATAATACTGCGCACTAATACCTGCTGTAAAACTACCGAGTGATACTACTGTGCACTAATACCTGCAGGAAAACTACTAAGTGATAATACTGCGCACTAATACCTGTTGTAAAACTACCGAGTGATACTACTGCGCACTAATACCTGCTGTAAAACGACCGAGTGATAATACTGCGCACTAATACCTGCTGTAAAACTACCGAGTGATACTACTGCGCACTAATACCTGCTGTAAAACGACCGAGTGATAATACTGCCCTCTAATACCTGCTGTAAAACTACCGTGTGATAATACTGCACACTAATACCTGCTGTAAAACTACCGGGTGATACTACTGCGCACTAATACCTGCTGGAAAACTACCGAGTGATAATACTGCGCACTAATACCTGCTGTAAAACTACCGAGTGATAATACTGCGCACTAATACCTGCTGTAAAACTACCAAGTGATACTACTGTGCACTAATACCTGCTGTAAAACTACCGAGTTATACTGCTGCGCACTAATACCTGCTGGAAAACTACCGAGTGATAATACTGCGCACTAATACCTGCTGTAAAAGTACCGAGTGATAATACTGCGCACTAATACCTGTTGGATAACTGCCGAGTGATACTACTGCGCAGTAATACCTGCTGTAAAACTACCAAGTGATACTACTGCGCACTAATACCTGCTGTAAAACTACCGAGTGATAATACTGCGCACTAATACCTGCTGGATAACTACTGAGTGATACTACTGCGCAGTAATACCTGCTGTAAAACTACCGAGTGATAATACTGCGCACTAATACCTGCTGTAAAACTACCGAGTGATACTACTGCGCACTAATACCTGCTGTAAAAATACCGAGTGATACTACTGCGCACTAATACCTGCTGTAAAACTACCGAGTGATACTACTGCGTACTAATACCTGCTGTAAAACTACCAAGTGATACTACTGCGCACTAATACCTGCTGTAAAACTACCGAGTGATAATACTGCACACTAATACCTGCTGTAAAACTACCGAGTGATACTACTGCGCACTAATACCTGCTGTAAAACTACCGAGTGATACTACTGCGCACTAATACCTGCTGGAAAACTACCGAGTGATACTACTGAGCACTAATACCTGCTGTAAAACTACCGAGTGATACTACTGCGCACTAATACCTGCTGGAAAACTACCGAGTGATAATACTGCGCACTAATACCTGCTGTAAAACTACCGAGTGATAATACTGCGCACTAATACCTGCTGTAAAACTACTGAGTGATCCTACTTTGCACTAACACCTGCTGTAAAACTATTGAGTGATAATACTGCCCTCTAATACCTGCTGTAAAACTACCGTGTGATAATACTGCGCACTAATACCTGCTGTAAAACTACCGAGTGATACTACTGTGCACTAATACCTGCAGGAAAACTACTGAGTGATACTACTGCGCACTAATACCTGCTCTAAAACTACCGAGTGATACTACTGCGCAGTAATACCTGCTGTAAAACTACCGAGTGATAATATTGCGCACTAATACCTGCTGTAAAACTACCGACTGATAATACTGTGCACTAATACCTGCTGTAAAACTACCGAGTGATAATACTGCACACTAATACCTGCTGAAAAACGACCGTGATCCTACTTTGCACTAACACCTGCTGTAAAACTACCGAGTGATAATACTGCCCTCTAATACCTGCTGTAAAACTACCGAGAGATAATACTGCACGCTAATACCTGCTGTAAAACTACCGAGTGATAATACTGCGCACTAATACCTGCTGGATAACTACCGAGTGATACTACTGCACACTAATACCTGCTGTAAAACTACCGAGTGATACTACTGCGCACTAATACCTGCTGTAAAACTACCGAGTGATACTACTGCGCACTAATACCTGCTGTAAAACTACCAAGTGATACTACTGCGCACTAATACCTGCTGTAAAACTACCGAGTGATAATACTGCACACTAATACCTGCTGTAAAACTACCGAGTGATACTACTGCGCACTAATACCTGCTGTAAAACTACCGAGTGATACTACTGCGCACTAATACCTGCTGGAAAACTACCGAGTGATACTACTGCGCACTAATACCTGCTGGAAAACTACCGAGTGATAATACTGCGCACTAATACCTGCTGTAAAACTACCGAGTGATAATACTGCGCACTAATACCTGCTGGATAACTACCGAGTGATACTACTGCGCAGTAATACCTGCTGTAAAACTACCAAGTGATACTACTGCGCACTAATACCTGCTGTAAAACTACCGAGTGATACTACTGCGCACTAATACCTGCTGGAAAACTACCGAGTGATAATACTGCGCACTAATACCTGCAGGAAAACTACTGAGTGATACTACTGCGCACTAATACCTGCTCTAAAACTACCGAGTGATACTACTGCGCAGTAATACCTGCTGTAAAACTACCGAGTGATAATATTGCGCACTAATACCTGCTGTAAAACTACCGACTGATAATACTGTGCACTAATACCTGCTGTAAAACTACCGAGTGATAATACTGCACACTAATACCTGCTGTAAAACGACCGTGATCCTACTTTGCACTAACAACTGCTGTAAAACTACCGAGTGATAATACTGCCCTCTAATACCTGCTGTAAAACTACCGAGAGATAATACTGCACGCTAATACCTGCTGTAAAACTACCGAGTGATAATACTGCGCACTAATACCTGCTGGATAACTACCGAGTGATACTACTGCACACTAATACCTGCTGTAAAACTACCGAGTGATACTACTGCGCACTAATACCTGCTGTAAAACTACCGAGTGATACTACTGCGCACTAATACCTGCTGTAAAACTACCAAGTGATACTACTGCGCACTAATACCTGCTGTAAAACTACCGAGTGATAATACTGCACACTAATACCTGCTGTAAAACTACCGAGTGATACTACTGCGCACTAATACCTGCTGTAAAACTACCGAGTGATACTACTGCGCACTAATACCTGCTGGAAAACTACCGAGTGATACTACTGCGCACTAATACCTGCTGTAAAACTACCGAGTGATACTACTGCGCACTAATACCTGCTGGAAAACTACCGAGTGATAATACTGCGCACTAATACCTGCTGTAAAACTACCGAGTGATAATACTGCGCACTAATACCTGCTGGATAACTACCGAGTGATACTACTGCGCAGTAATACCTGCTGTAAAACTACCAAGTGATACTACTGCGCACTAATACCTGCTGTAAAACTACCGAGTGATACTACTGCGCACTAATACCTGCTGGAAAACTACCGAGTGATAATACTGCGCACTAATACCTGCTGTAAAACTACCGAGTGATAATACTGCGCACTAATACCTGCTGTAAAACTACCAAGTGATACTACTGTGCACTAATACCTGCTGTAAAACTACCGAGTGATACTACTGCGCACTAATACCTGCTGGAAAACTACCGAGTGATAATACTGCGCACTAATACCTGCTGTAAAAGTACCGAGTGATAATACTGCGCACTAATACCTGCTGGATAACTACCGAGTGATACTACTGCGCAGTAATACCTGCTGTAAAACTACCAAGTGATACTACTGCGCACTAATACCTGCTGTAAAACTACCGAGTGATAATACTGCGCACTAATACCTGCTGGATAACTACTGAGTGATACTACTGCGCAGTAATACCTGCTGTAAAACTACCGAGTGATAATACTGCGCACTAATACCTGCTGTAAAACTACCGAGTGATACTACTGCGCACTAATACCTGCTGTAAAAATACCGAGTGATCCTACTGCACACTAATACCTGCTGTAAAACTACCGAGTGATACTACTGCGCACTAATACCTGCTGTAAAACTACCGAGTGATAATACTGCGCACTAATACCTGCTGTAAAACTACTGAGTGATCCTACTTTGCACTAACACCTGCTGTAAAACTACCGAGTGATAATACTGCCCTCTAATACCTGCTGTAAAACTACCGAGTGATAATACTGCGCACTAATACCTGCTGTAAAACTACCGAGTGATACTACTGTGCACTAATACCTGCAGGAAAACTACTAAGTGATAATACTGCGCACTAATACCTGTTGTAAAACTACCGAGTGATACTACTGCGCACTAATACCTGCTGTAAAACGACCGAGTGATAATACTGCGCACTAATACCTGCTGTAAAACTACCGAGTGATACTACTGCGCACTAATACCTGCTGTAAAACGACCGAGTGATAATACTGCCCTCTAATACCTGCTGTAAAACTACCGTGTGATAATACTGCACACTAATACCTGCTGTAAAACTACCGGGTGATACTACTGCGCACTAATACCTGCTGTAAAACTACCGAGTGATACTACTGCGCACTAATACCTGCTGTAAAACTACCCAGTGATACTACTGCGCACTAATACCTGCTGTAAAACTACCGAGTGATAATACTGCACACTAATACCTGCTGTAAAAGTACCGAGTGATACTACTGCGCACTAATACCTGCTGTAAAACTACCGAGTGATACTACTGCACACTAATACCTGCTGGAAAACTACCGAGTGATAATACTGCGCACTAATACCTGCTGTAAAACTACCGAGTGATAATACTGCGCACTAATACCTGCAGTAAAACTACCAAGTGATACTACTGCGCACTAATACCTGCTGTAAAACTACCGAGTGATACTACTGCGCTCTAATACCTGCTGTAAAACTACCGAGTGATAATACTGCGCACTAATACCTGCTGTAAAACTACCGAGTGATAATACTGTGCACTAATACCTGCTGGATAACTACCGAGTGATACCACTGCGCAGTAATACCTGCTGTAAAACTACCGAGTGATAATACTGCGCACTAATACCTGCTGTAAAACTACCGAGTGATAATACTGCGCACTAATACCTGTTGTAAAACTACCTAGTGATAATACTGCACACTAATACCTGCTGTAAAACTACCGAGTGATACTACTGCGCACTAATATCTGCTGTAAAACTACCGAGTGATAATACTGCGCACTAATACCTGCTGTAAAACTACCGAGTGATCCTACTTTGCACTAACACCTGCTGTAAAACTACCGAGTGATAATACTGCCCTCTAATACCTGCTGTAAAACTACCGAGAGATAATACTGCGCACTAATACCTGCTGTAAAACTACCGAGTGATAATACTGCGCACTAATACCTGCTGTAAAACTACCGAGTGATAATACTGTGCACTAATACCTGCTGTAAAACTACCGAGTGATACTACTGCGCAGTAATACCTGCTGTAAAACTACCGAGTGATACTACTTCGCACTAATACCTGCTGGAAAACTACCGAGTGATAATACTACGCACTAATACCTGCTTGAAAACTACTGAGTGATACTACTGCGCACTAATACCTGCTGTAAAACTACGGAGTGATAATATTGCGCACTTATACCTGTTGTAAAACTACCGAGTGATAATACTGCCCTCTAATACCTGCTGTAAAACTACCGAGAGATAATACTGCGCACTAATACCTGCTGTAAAACTACCGAGTGATAATACTGCACACTAATACCTGCTGGAAAACTACCGAGTGATACTACTGCACACTAATACCTGCTGTAAAACTACTGAGTGATACTACTGCGCACTAATACCTGCTGTAAAACGACCGAGTGATAATACTGCGCACTAATACCTGCTGGAAAACTACCGAGTGATACTACTGCGCACTACTACCTGCTGGAAAACTACCGAGTGATACTACTGCACACTAATACCTGCTGTAAAACTACCGAGTGATACTACTGCGCACTAATACCTGCTGTAAAACTACCGAGTGATACTACTGCGCACTAATACCTGCTGGAAAACTACCGAGTGATAATACTGCGCACTAATACCTGCTGTAAAACTACCGAGTGATAATACTGCGCACTAATACCTGCTGTAAAACTACCCAGTGCTACTACTGCGCACTAATACCTGCTGTAAAACTACCGAGTGATACTACTGCGCACTAATACCTGCTGGAAAACTACCGAGTGATAATACTGCGCACTAATACCTGCTGTAAAACTACCGAGTGATAATACTGCGCACTAATACCTGTTGTAAAACTACCGAGTGATACTACTGCACACTAATACCTGCTGTAAAACTACCGATTGATACTACTGCGCACTAATACCTGCTGTAAAACTACCGAGTGATACTACTGCGCACTAATACCTGCTGTAAAACTACCGAGTGATACTACTGCGCACTAATACCTGCTGTAAAACTACCGAGTGATAATACTGCACACTAATACCTGCTGTAAAACTACCGAGTGATACTACTGCGCACTAATACCTGCTGTAAAACTACCGAGTGATACTACTGCGCACTAATACCTGCTGGAAAACTACCGAGTGATACTACTGCGCACTAATACCTGCTGTAAAACTACCGAGTGATACTACTACGCACTAATACCTGCTGGAAAACTACCGAGTGATAATACTGCGCACTAATACCTGCTGGTTAACTACTTAGTGATACTACTGCGCAGTAATACCTGCTGTAAAACTACCAAGTGATACTACTGCGCACTAATACCTGCTGTAAAACTACCGAGTGATACTACTGCGCACTAATACCTGCTGGAAAACTACCGAGTGATAATACTGCGCACTAATACCTGCTGTAAAACTACCGAGTGATAATACTGCGCACTAATACCTGCTGTAAAACTACCAAGTGATACTACTGTGCACTAATACCTGCTGTAAAACTACCGAGTTATACTGCTGCGCACTAATACCTGCTGGAAAACTACCGAGTGATAATACTGCGCACTAATACCTGCTGTAAAAGTACCGAGTGATAATACTGCGCACTAATACCTGTTGGATAACTGCCGAGTGATACTACTGCGCAGTAATACCTGCTGTAAAACTACCAAGTGATACTACTGCGCACTAATACCTGCTGTAAAACTACCGAGTGATAATACTGCGCACTAATACCTGCTGGATAACTACTGAGTGATACTACTGCGCAGTAATACCTGCTGTAAAACTACCGAGTGATAATACTGCGCACTAATACCTGCTGTAAAACTACCGAGTGATACTACTGCGCACTAATACCTGCTGTAAAAATACCGAGTGATACTACTGCGCACTAATACCTGCTGTAAAACTACCGAGTGATACTACTGCGTACTAATACCTGCTGTAAAACTACCAAGTGATACTACTGCGCACTAATACCTGCTGTAAAACTACCGAGTGATAATACTGCACACTAATACCTGCTGTAAAACTACCGAGTGATACTACTGCGCACTAATACCTGCTGTAAAACTACCGAGTGATACTACTGCGCACTAATACCTGCTGGAAAACTACCGAGTGATACTACTGAGCACTAATACCTGCTGTAAAACTACCGAGTGATACTACTGCGCACTAATACCTGCTGGAAAACTACCGAGTGATAATACTGCGCACTAATACCTGCTGTAAAACTACCGAGTGATAATACTGCGCACTAATACCTGCTGTAAAACTACTGAGTGATCCTACTTTGCACTAACACCTGCTGTAAAACTATTGAGTGATAATACTGCCCTCTAATACCTGCTGTAAAACTACCGTGTGATAATACTGCGCACTAATACCTGCTGTAAAACTACCGAGTGATACTACTGTGCACTAATACCTGCAGGAAAACTACTGAGTGATACTACTGCGCACTAATACCTGCTCTAAAACTACCGAGTGATACTACTGCGCAGTAATACCTGCTGTAAAACTACCGAGTGATAATATTGCGCACTAATACCTGCTGTAAAACTACCGACTGATAATACTGTGCACTAATACCTGCTGTAAAACTACCGAGTGATAATACTGCACACTAATACCTGCTGTAAAACGACCGTGATCCTACTTTGCACTAACACCTGCTGTAAAACTACCGAGTGATAATACTGCCCTCTAATACCTGCTGTAAAACTACCGAGAGATAATACTGCACGCTAATACCTGCTGTAAAACTACCGAGTGATAATACTGCGCACTAATACCTGCTGGATAACTACCGAGTGATACTACTGCACACTAATACCTGCTGTAAAACTACCGAGTGATACTACTGCGCACTAATACCTGCTGTAAAACTACCGAGTGATACTACTGCGCACTAATACCTGCTGTAAAACTACCAAGTGATACTACTGCGCACTAATACCTGCTGTAAAACTACCGAGTGATAATACTGCACACTAATACCTGCTGTAAAACTACCGAGTGATACTACTGCGCACTAATACCTGCTGTAAAACTACCGAGTGATACTACTGCGCACTAATACCTGCTGGAAAACTACCGAGTGATACTACTGCGCACTAATACCTGCTGGAAAACTACCGAGTGATAATACTGCGCACTAATACCTGCTGTAAAACTACCGAGTGATAATACTGCGCACTAATACCTGCTGGATAACTACCGAGTGATACTACTGCGCAGTAATACCTGCTGTAAAACTACCAAGTGATACTACTGCGCACTAATACCTGCTGTAAAACTACCGAGTGATACTACTGCGCACTAATACCTGCTGGAAAACTACCGAGTGATAATACTGCGCACTAATACCTGCAGGAAAACTACTGAGTGATACTACTGCGCACTAATACCTGCTCTAAAACTACCGAGTGATACTACTGCGCAGTAATACCTGCTGTAAAACTACCGAGTGATAATATTGCGCACTAATACCTGCTGTAAAACTACCGACTGATAATACTGTGCACTAATACCTGCTGTAAAACTACCGAGTGATAATACTGCACACTAATACCTGCTGTAAAACGACCGTGATCCTACTTTGCACTAACAACTGCTGTAAAACTACCGAGTGATAATACTGCCCTCTAATACCTGCTGTAAAACTACCGAGAGATAATACTGCACGCTAATACCTGCTGTAAAACTACCGAGTGATAATACTGCGCACTAATACCTGCTGGATAACTACCGAGTGATACTACTGCACACTAATACCTGCTGTAAAACTACCGAGTGATACTACTGCGCACTAATACCTGCTGTAAAACTACCGAGTGATACTACTGCGCACTAATACCTGCTGTAAAACTACCAAGTGATACTACTGCGCACTAATACCTGCTGTAAAACTACCGAGTGATAATACTGCACACTAATACCTGCTGTAAAACTACCGAGTGATACTACTGCGCACTAATACCTGCTGTAAAACTACCGAGTGATAATACTGCGCACTAATACCTGCTGGAAAACTACCGAGTGATACTACTGCGCACTAATACCTGCTGTAAAACTACCGAGTGATACTACTGCGCACTAATACCTGCTGGAAAACTACCGAGTGATAATACTGCGCACTAATACCTGCTGTAAAACTACCGAGTGATAATACTGCGCACTAATACCTGCTGGATAACTACCGAGTGATACTACTGCGCAGTAATACCTGCTGTAAAACTACCAAGTGATACTACTGCGCACTAATACCTGCTGTAAAACTACCGAGTGATACTACTGCGCACTAATACCTGCTGGAAAACTACCGAGTGATAATACTGCGCACTAATACCTGCTGTAAAACTACCGAGTGATAATACTGCGCACTAATACCTGCTGTAAAACTACCAAGTGATACTACTGTGCACTAATACCTGCTGTAAAACTACCGAGTGATACTACTGCGCACTAATACCTGCTGGAAAACTACCGAGTGATAATACTGCGCACTAATACCTGCTGTAAAAGTACCGAGTGATAATACTGCGCACTAATACCTGCTGGATAACTACCGAGTGATACTACTGCGCAGTAATACCTGCTGTAAAACTACCAAGTGATACTACTGCGCACTAATACCTGCTGTAAAACTACCGAGTGATAATACTGCGCACTAATACCTGCTGGATAACTACTGAGTGATACTACTGCGCAGTAATACCTGCTGTAAAACTACCGAGTGATAATACTGCGCACTAATACCTGCTGTAAAACTACCGAGTGATACTACTGCGCACTAATACCTGCTGTAAAAATACCGAGTGATCCTACTGCACACTAATACCTGCTGTAAAACTACCGAGTGATACTACTGCGCACTAATACCTGCTGTAAAACTACCGAGTGATAATACTGCGCACTAATACCTGCTGTAAAACTACTGAGTGATCCTACTTTGCACTAACACCTGCTGTAAAACTACCGAGTGATAATACTGCCCTCTAATACCTGCTGTAAAACTACCGAGTGATAATACTGCGCACTAATACCTGCTGTAAAACTACCGAGTGATAGTACTGTGCACTAATACCTGCAGGAAAACTACTAAGTGATAATACTGCGCACTAATACCTGTTGTAAAACTACCGAGTGATACTACTGCGCACTAATACCTGCTGTAAAACGACCGAGTGATAATACTGCGCACTAATACCTGCTGTAAAACTACCGAGTGATACTACTGCGCACTAATACCTGCTGTAAAACGACCGAGTGATAATACTGCCCTCTAATACCTGCTGTAAAACTACCGTGTGATAATACTGCACACTAATACCTGCTGTAAAACTACCGGGTGATACTACTGCGCACTAATACCTGCTGGAAAACTACCGAGTGATAATACTGCGCACTAATACCTGCTGTAAAACTACCGAGTGATAATACTGCGCACTAATACCTGCTGTAAAACTACCAAGTGATACTACTGTGCACTAATACCTGCTGTAAAACTACCGAGTTATACTGCTGCGCACTAATACCTGCTGGAAAACTACCGAGTGATAATACTGCGCACTAATACCTGCTGTAAAAGTACCGAGTGATAATACTGCGCACTAATACCTGTTGGATAACTGCCGAGTGATACTACTGCGCAGTAATACCTGCTGTAAAATTACCAAGTGATACTACTGCGCACTAATACCTGCTGTAAAACTACCGAGTGATAATACTGCGCACTAATACCTGCTGGATAACTACTGAGTGATACTACTGCGCAGTAATACCTGCTGTAAAACTACCGAGTGATAATACTGCGCACTAATACCTGCTGTAAAACTACCGAGTGATACTACTGCGCACTAATACCTGCTGTAAAAATACCGAGTGATACTACTGCGCACTAATACCTGCTGTAAAACTACCGAGTGATACTACTGCGTACTAATACCTGCTGTAAAACTACCAAGTGATACTACTGCGCACTAATACCTGCTGTAAAACTACCGAGTGATAATACTGCACACTAATACCTGCTGTAAAACTACCGAGTGATACTACTGCGCACTAATACCTGCTGTAAAACTACCGAGTGATACTACTGCGCACTAATACCTGCTGGAAAACTACCGAGTGATACTACTGAGCACTAATACCTGCTGTAAAACTACCGAGTGATACTACTGCGCACTAATACCTGCTGGAAAACTACCGAGTGATAATACTGCGCACTAATACCTGCTGTAAAACTACCGAGTGATAATACTGCGCACTAATACCTGCTGTAAAACTACTGAGTGATCCTACTTTGCACTAACACCTGCTGTAAAACTATTGAGTGATAATACTGCCCTCTAATACCTGCTGTAAAACTACCGTGTGATAATACTGCGCACTAATACCTGCTGTAAAACTACCGAGTGATACTACTGTGCACTAATACCTGCAGGAAAACTACTGAGTGATACTACTGCGCACTAATACCTGCTCTAAAACTACCGAGTGATACTACTGCGCAGTAATACCTGCTGTAAAACTACCGAGTGATAATATTGCGCACTAATACCTGCTGTAAAACTACCGACTGATAATACTGTGCACTAATACCTGCTGTAAAACTACCGAGTGATAATACTGCACACTAATACCTGCTGAAAAACGACCGTGATCCTACTTTGCACTAACACCTGCTGTAAAACTACCGAGTGATAATACTGCCCTCTAATACCTGCTGTAAAACTACCGAGAGATAATACTGCACGCTAATACCTGCTGTAAAACTACCGAGTGATAATACTGCGCACTAATACCTGCTGGATAACTACCGAGTGATACTACTGCACACTAATACCTGCTGTAAAACTACCGAGTGATACTACTGCGCACTAATACCTGCTGTAAAACTACCGAGTGATACTACTGCGCACTAATACCTGCTGTAAAACTACCAAGTGATACTACTGCGCACTAATACCTGCTGTAAAACTACCGAGTGATAATACTGCACACTAATACCTGCTGTAAAACTACCGAGTGATACTACTGCGCACTAATACCTGCTGTAAAACTACCGAGTGATACTACTGCGCACTAATACCTGCTGGAAAACTACCGAGTGATACTACTGCGCACTAATACCTGCTGGAAAACTACCGAGTGATAATACTGCGCACTAATACCTGCTGTAAAACTACCGAGTGATAATACTGCGCACTAATACCTGCTGGATAACTACCGAGTGATACTACTGCGCAGTAATACCTGCTGTAAAACTACCAAGTGATACTACTGCGCACTAATACCTGCTGTAAAACTACCGAGTGATACTACTGCGCACTAATACCTGCTGGAAAACTACCGAGTGATAATACTGCGCACTAATACCTGCAGGAAAACTACTGAGTGATACTACTGCGCACTAATACCTGCTCTAAAACTACCGAGTGATACTACTGCGCAGTAATACCTGCTGTAAAACTACCGAGTGATAATATTGCGCACTAATACCTGCTGTAAAACTACCGACTGATAATACTGTGCACTAATACCTGCTGTAAAACTACCGAGTGATAATACTGCACACTAATACCTGCTGTAAAACGACCGTGATCCTACTTTGCACTAACAACTGCTGTAAAACTACCGAGTGATAATACTGCCCTCTAATACCTGCTGTAAAACTACCGAGAGATAATACTGCACGCTAATACCTGCTGTAAAACTACCGAGTGATAATACTGCGCACTAATACCTGCTGGATAACTACCGAGTGATACTACTGCACACTAATACCTGCTGTAAAACTACCGAGTGATACTACTGCGCACTAATACCTGCTGTAAAACTACCGAGTGATACTACTGCGCACTAATACCTGCTGTAAAACTACCAAGTGATACTACTGCGCACTAATACCTGCTGTAAAACTACCGAGTGATAATACTGCACACTAATACCTGCTGTAAAACTACCGAGTGATACTACTGCGCACTAATACCTGCTGTAAAACTACCGAGTGATACTACTGCGCACTAATACCTGCTGGAAAACTACCGAGTGATACTACTGCGCACTAATACCTGCTGTAAAACTACCGAGTGATACTACTGCGCACTAATACCTGCTGGAAAACTACCGAGTGATAATACTGCGCACTAATACCTGCTGTAAAACTACCGAGTGATAATACTGCGCACTAATACCTGCTGGATAACTACCGAGTGATACTACTGCGCAGTAATACCTGCTGTAAAACTACCAAGTGATACTACTGCGCACTAATACCTGCTGTAAAACTACCGAGTGATACTACTGCGCACTAATACCTGCTGGAAAACTACCGAGTGATAATACTGCGCACTAATACCTGCTGTAAAACTACCGAGTGATAATACTGCGCACTAATACCTGCTGTAAAACTACCAAGTGATACTACTGTGCACTAATACCTGCTGTAAAACTACCGAGTGATACTACTGCGCACTAATACCTGCTGGAAAACTACCGAGTGATAATACTGCGCACTAATACCTGCTGTAAAAGTACCGAGTGATAATACTGCGCACTAATACCTGCTGGATAACTACCGAGTGATACTACTGCGCAGTAATACCTGCTGTAAAACTACCAAGTGATACTACTGCGCACTAATACCTGCTGTAAAACTACCGAGTGATAATACTGCGCACTAATACCTGCTGGATAACTACTGAGTGATACTACTGCGCAGTAATACCTGCTGTAAAACTACCGAGTGATAATACTGCGCACTAATACCTGCTGTAAAACTACCGAGTGATACTACTGCGCACTAATACCTGCTGTAAAAATACCGAGTGATCCTACTGCACACTAATACCTGCTGTAAAACTACCGAGTGATACTACTGCGCACTAATACCTGCTGTAAAACTACCGAGTGATAATACTGCGCACTAATACCTGCTGTAAAACTACTGAGTGATCCTACTTTGCACTAACACCTGCTGTAAAACTACCGAGTGATAATACTGCCCTCTAATACCTGCTGTAAAACTACCGAGTGATAATACTGCGCACTAATACCTGCTGTAAAACTACCGAGTGATACTACTGTGCACTAATACCTGCAGGAAAACTACTAAGTGATAATACTGCGCACTAATACCTGTTGTAAAACTACCGAGTGATACTACTGCGCACTAATACCTGCTGTAAAACGACCGAGTGATAATACTGCGCACTAATACCTGCTGTAAAACTACCGAGTGATACTACTGCGCACTAATACCTGCTGTAAAACGACCGAGTGATAATACTGCCCTCTAATACCTGCTGTAAAACTACCGTGTGATAATACTGCACACTAATACCTGCTGTAAAACTACCGGGTGATACTACTGCGCACTAATACCTGCTGTAAAACTACCGAGTGATACTACTGCGCACTAATACCTGCTGTAAAACTACCCAGTGATACTACTGCGCACTAATACCTGCTGTAAAACTACCGAGTGATAATACTGCACACTAATACCTGCTGTAAAAGTACCGAGTGATACTACTGCGCACTAATACCTGCTGTAAAACTACCGAGTGATACTACTGCACACTAATACCTGCTGGAAAACTACCGAGTGATAATACTGCGCACTAATACCTGCTGTAAAACTACCGAGTGATAATACTGCGCACTAATACCTGCAGTAAAACTACCAAGTGATACTACTGCGCACTAATACCTGCTGTAAAACTACCGAGTGATACTACTGCGCTCTAATACCTGCTGTAAAACTACCGAGTGATAATACTGCGCACTAATACCTGCTGTAAAACTACCGAGTGATAATACTGTGCACTAATACCTGCTGGATAACTACCGAGTGATACCACTGCGCAGTAATACCTGCTGTAAAACTACCGAGTGATAATACTGCGCACTAATACCTGCTGTAAAACTACCGAGTGATAATACTGCGCACTAATACCTGTTGTAAAACTACCTAGTGATAATACTGCACACTAATACCTGCTGTAAAACTACCGAGTGATACTACTGCGCACTAATATCTGCTGTAAAACTACCGAGTGATAATACTGCGCACTAATACCTGCTGTAAAACTACCGAGTGATCCTACTTTGCACTAACACCTGCTGTAAAACTACCGAGTGATAATACTGCCCTCTAATACCTGCTGTAAAACTACCGAGAGATAATACTGCGCACTAATACCTGCTGTAAAACTACCGAGTGATAATACTGCGCACTAATACCTGCTGTAAAACTACCGAGTGATAATACTGTGCACTAATACCTGCTGTAAAACTACCGAGTGATACTACTGCGCAGTAATACCTGCTGTAAAACTACCGAGTGATACTACTTCGCACTAATACCTGCTGGAAAACTACCGAGTGATAATACTACGCACTAATACCTGCTTGAAAACTACTGAGTGATACTACTGCGCACTAATACCTGCTGTAAAACTACGGAGTGATAATATTGCGCACTTATACCTGTTGTAAAACTACCGAGTGATAATACTGCCCTCTAATACCTGCTGTAAAACTACCGAGAGATAATACTGCGCACTAATACCTGCTGTAAAACTACCGAGTGATAATACTGCACACTAATACCTGCTGGAAAACTACCGAGTGATACTACTGCACACTAATACCTGCTGTAAAACTACTGAGTGATACTACTGCGCACTAATACCTGCTGTAAAACGACCGAGTGATAATACTGCGCACTAATACCTGCTGGAAAACTACCGAGTGATACTACTGCGCACTACTACCTGCTGGAAAACTACCGAGTGATACTACTGCACACTAATACCTGCTGTAAAACTACCGAGTGATACTACTGCGCACTAATACCTGCTGTAAAACTACCGAGTGATACTACTGCGCACTAATACCTGCTGGAAAACTACCGAGTGATAATACTGCGCACTAATACCTGCTGTAAAACTACCGAGTGATAATACTGCGCACTAATACCTGCTGTAAAACTACCCAGTGCTACTACTGCGCACTAATACCTGCTGTAAAACTACCGAGTGATACTACTGCGCACTAATACCTGCTGGAAAACTACCGAGTGATAATACTGCGCACTAATACCTGCTGTAAAACTACCGAGTGATAATACTGCGCACTAATACCTGTTGTAAAACTACCTAGTGATAATACTGCACACTAATACCTGCTGTAAAACTACCGAGTGATACTACTGCGCACTAATACCTGCTGCAAAACTACCGAGTGATACTACTGCACACTAATACCTGCTGTAAAACTACCGAGTGATACTACTGCGCACTAATACCTGCTGTAAAACTACCGAGTGATACTACTGCGCACTAATACCTGCTGGAAAACTACCGAGTGATAATACTGCGCACTAATACCTGCTGTAAAACTACCGAGTGATAATACTGCCCTAATACCTGCTGTAAAACTACCGAGTGATACTACTGCGCACTAATACCTGCTGTAAAACAACCGAGTGATACTACTGCGCACTAATACCTGCTGTAAAACTACCGAGTGATACTACTGCGCAGTAATACCTGCTGTAAAACTACCGAGTGATAATATTGCGCACTAATACCTGCTGTAAAACTACCGAGTGATAATACTGTGCACTAATACCTGCTGGAAAACTACCGAGTGATACTACTGCGCACTAATACCTGCTGTAAAACTACTGAGTGATAATACTGCGCACTAATACCTGCTGTAAAACTACCGAGTGATACTACTGCGCACTAATACCTGCTGTAAAACTACGGAGTGATAATATTGCGCACTTATACCTGTTGTAAAACTACCGAGTGATAATACTGCCCTCTAATACCTGCTGTAAAACTACCGAGAGATAATACTGCGCACTAATACCTGCTGTAAAACTACCGAGTGATAATACTGCACACTAATACCTGCTGGAAAACTACCGAGTGATACTACTGCACACTAATACCTGCTGTAAAACTACTGAGTGATACTACTGCGCACTAATACCTGCTGTAAAACGACCGAGTGATAATACTGCGCACTAATACCTGCTGGAAAACTACCGAGTGATACTACTGCGCACTACTACCTGCTGGAAAACTACCGAGTGATACTACTGCACACTAATACCTGCTGTAAAACTACCGAGTGATACTACTGCGCACTAATACCTGCTGTAAAACTACCGAGTGATACTACTGCGCACTAATACCTGCTGGAAAACTACCGAGTGATAATACTGCGCACTAATACCTGCTGTAAAACTACCGAGTGATAATACTGCGCACTAATACCTGCTGTAAAACTACCCAGTGCTACTACTGCGCACTAATACCTGCTGTAAAACTACCGAGTGATACTACTGCGCACTAATACCTGCTGGAAAACTACCGAGTGATAATACTGCGCACTAATACCTGCTGTAAAACTACCGAGTGATAATACTGCGCACTAATACCTGTTGTAAAACTACCTAGTGATAATACTGCACACTAATACCTGCTGTAAAACTACCGAGTGATACTACTGCGCACTAATACCTGCTGGAAAACTACCGAGTGATACTACTGCACACTAATACCTGCTGTAAAACTACCGAGTGATACTACTGCGCACTAATACCTGCTGTAAAACTACCGAGTGATACTACTGCGCACTAATACCTGCTGGAAAACTACCGAGTGATAATACTGCGCACTAATACCTGCTGTAAAACTACCGAGTGATAATACTGCCCTAATACCTGCTGTAAAACTACCGAGTGATACTACTGCGCACTAATACCTGCTGTAAAACAACCGAGTGATACTACTGCGCACTAATACCTGCTGTAAAACTACCGAGTGATACTACTGCGCAGTAATACCTGCTGTAAAACTACCGAGTGATAATATTGCGCACTAATACCTGCTGTAAAACTACCGAGTGATAATACTGTGCACTAATACCTGCTGGAAAACTACCGAGTGATAATACTGCACACTAATACCTGCTGTAAAACGACCGTGATCCTACTTTGCACTAACACCTGCTGTAAAACTACCGAGTGATAATACTGCCCTCTAATACCTGCTGTAAAACTACCGAGTGATAATACTGGGCACTAATACCTGCTGTAAAACTACCGAGTGATACTACTGCGCAGTAATACCTGCTGTAAAACTACCGAGTGATCCTACTGCACACTAATACCTGCTGTAAAACTACCGAGTGATACTACTTCGCACTAATACCTGCTGGAAAACTACCGAGTGATAATACTGCGCACTAATACCTGCTTGAAAACTACCGAGTGATACTACTGCGCACTAATACCTGCTGTAAAACTACGGAGTGATAATATTGCGCACTAATACCTGTTGTAAAACTACCGAGTGATAATACTGCCCTCTAATACCTGCTGTAAAACTACCGTGAGATAATACTGCGCACTAATACCTGCTGTAAAACTACCGAGTGATAATACTGCGCACTAATACTTGCTGTAAAACTACCGAGTGATCCTACTGCACACTAATACCTGCTGTAAAACTACCGAGTGATCCTACTGCACACTAATACCTGCTGTAAAACTACCGAGTGATACTACTGCACACTAATACCTGCTGTAAAACTACCGAGTGATAATACTGCACACTAATACCTGCTGTAAAACTACCGAGTGATAATACTGCGCACTAATACCTGCTGTAAAACTACCGAGTGATAATACTGCGCACTAATACCTGCTGGATAACTACCGAGTGATACTACTGCGCAGTAATACCTGCTGTAAAACTACCGAGTGATAATACTGCGCACTAATACCTGCTGTAAAACTACCGAGTGATAATACTGCGCACTAATACCTGTTGTAAAACTACCTAGTGATAATACTGCACACTAATACCTGCTGTAAAACTATCGAGTGATACTACTGCGCACTAATACCTGCTGTAAAACTACCAAGTGATAATACTGCGCACTAATACCTGCTGTAAAACTACCGAGTGATAATACTGCGCACTAATACTTGCTGTAAAACTACCGAGTGATCCTACTGCACACTAATACCTGCTGTAAAACTACCGAGTGATAATACTGCGCACTAATACCTGCTGTAAAACTACCGAGTGATAATACTGCGCACTAATACCTGCTGTAAAACTACCGAGTGATAATACTGCGCACTAATACCTGCTGGAAAACTACCGATTGATACTACTGCGCACTAATACCTGCTGTAAAACGACCGAGTGATATTACTGCGCACTAATACCTGCTGTAAAACTACCGAGTGATAATACTGCGCACTAATACCTGCTGTAAAACTACCGAGAGATAATACTGCGCACTAATACCTGCTGTAAAACTACCGAGAGATAATACTGCGCACTAATTCCTGCTGTAAAACTACCGAGTGATAATACTGTGCACTAATACCTGCTGTAAAACTACCGAGTGATACTACTGCGCACTAATACTTGTTGTAAAACTACCGAGTGATCCTACTGCACACTAATACCTGCTGTAAAACTACTGAGTGATCCTACTGCACACTAATACCTGCTGTAAAACTACTGAGTGATAATACTGCGCACTAATACCTGCTGTAAAACTACCGAGTGATAATACTGCACACTAATACCTGTTGTAAAACTACTGAGTGATCCTAGTGCACACTAATACCTGCTGTAAAACTACTGAGAGATAATACTGCGCACTAATACCTGCTGTAAAACTACCGAGTGATAATACTGCGCACTAATACCTGCTGTAAAACTACCGAGTGATAATACTGTGCACTAATACCTGCTGTAAAACTACCGAGTGATACTACTGCGCACTAATACTTGCTGTAAAACTACCGAGTGATCCTACTGCACACTAATACCTGCTGTAAAACTACCGAGTGATCCTACTGCACACTAATACCTGCTGTAAAACTACTGAGTGATCCTACTGCACACTAATACCTGCTGTAAAACTACTGAGTGATACTACTGCGCACTAATACCTGCTGTAAAACTACTGAGTGATACTACTGCGCACTAATACCTGCTGTAAAATGACCGAGTGATACTACTGCGCACTAATACCTGCTGTAAAATGACCGAGTGATACTACTGCGCACTAATACCTGCTGTAAAATGACCCAGTGATACTACTGCGCTCTAATACCTGCTGTAAAACTACCGAGTGATACTACTGCGCACTAATACCTGCTGGAAAAATACCGAGTGATACTACTGCGCACTAGCACCTGCTGTCAAACCCTTTAAGTTAGCAGCAGCGTAATGGTGAGGGGTAGGATTTTTCCTTTCCTATCAAGCCACTGAGTGTTATAGCGTAATTGGACAGAGAAAAGCTATGCTGGATAATACAAGAAGTCTCTAGGGTTGATGCAGTGGCGCCGGTGTCTGCCCTTTACTTTTCTTATCTTGATCCAGTGGTTGAACTAGACAGCGGTGAAGGCAAGGCTCCAGGTGAGGCGAGGCGAGTCTCCAGAAGGAAGGTGAAGGGAAGGGATACAGACAGGGGGTTTGGACGGGAACAATCCAGCAGTCAGAGGCTGAATCCTGAAGCTATTTATGCAGCCAGCCTAAACTAGAATCAACGGAAACTGGGGAAACCTGGAATAAGGAACATGGACCAGTCTGTGAACCAGAATGCGGATTTCATGGACCGGACCATGACACTTCCTTCATTATCACATACACTAATCCCTCTTCGATGTGCATTATGTTCCCAACTATTTTGCTTAGATCTATTATTTAATTCTTGGGCCATTTTTCTCCAATTGGATATTAAAATCTTCCATATTTGTCCAGCATTACATTTTCAAATTGCTTCCTCTGCCTTTAAACATTTATCTAAATCCCAGGTCCCGCCCAAGGGCCAAATCTCTCTACCCAATTTATTATTTAGGCATGCCAATAACCTTCAGTAATCAATTTCTCTTTCAGGGTCATCTTTACATAGTTTAAGTAATGGCGTGTTATTCCCGGACTTGTCTAATGTTTGCCCCATGCTTCTTAACCAAGTGGGTCAGCCACCTCCTTTTCTCACATCCACTTTAGGGTCCTGACCTTTGTGTGGGGGATTTCTCCTCTTAACAATCAGTCTAAGGCTGGATGCTGTTACTTCAGAGTGCAGCTTTACCACTATATAACCTACAACCCTTATTCCCCGTTAATCTTGTGCCATGTCTCCCTCTGCATCCACTTCAAAATCCTGACTTTCACGTGGGGCATTTCCCCTCTTAACAACTGGTCTAAGGCAGGACACTGAGACAGGCAAATTATTATAAGCGTACCCCAAAAAATATTGACAACATCCAGATAGACTGCAGGAGAGAGCCACTTCCCCTGTGTTTTGGCCAAACTTCTGTTCTGTCCTGTGCTAGTCAATTTACCCAAAGAAAAATGTAATAAATCACTGTTAGTGATCTGCTGCCCAATTCTTCAGCATGTACAGACTTTAATTTGCACAATACCTCACAACCTTAAATACTCACAATATCTCATCAGGTCCTCTGTTGCCCAATATCTCATAAACTTTAATACTCACAATACCTTGTTGGGTCCTCTGTTACCCTGATACCTACTGACCTGTGGTACTTGGGCAATCCTCAACTCAGGTTTTGGAAGGAGTCCATCAGAGATTTACCCCCCAGATGAAGGGGTTGTGAAGGTGGACGATTAATGAGAGAGAGATCAAGGCAAATCATACCTTGTGGGCTCAATCCATCTCAGGTTACTGCCACTGAGCGATCACTGACACCATCTAGAAGACCTCGTCTTGGACTCCTGGCTGGCTCGCCAAATTGTCAAGGACAGATCGACACGATGCAATAACGCAAGGTACCATGAATTCAATAAAACCATAAAGCAAGCGATACTTTGTCAAACTTCACTTTTTATTCATAGCAAACTATGGGGAAATCACAGTCTGATCAAGGAGATAGTCTGGGCTTTTTCCACCCGGACTTACAATTCTACTCAATTTATAATATTAATCACAGGAAATCTTATAATTATGTGAGTTAAGACAATTTTTGAATAGTTTCGATCACATGTTAATATACAATTAGATGTAAAATCATTATTGGTTAGTTATAATCATTTCTGCCAAGGCCAGCCTAGATACAGCTTAACTTCCTGATATTGGCAGCCCCCCTTACACTTCCCCCTTCTCTCGAACATTCTGTCCCATATTTAGTTATGCCTTGAGATGCCCCTTCAACCATACCATACCCATATTTAGTTATGCTTAGCACATTTAGAGAACAATGCCTAATGCATCACCTGTTGCCGGGTAGAGTTTCTTTCTGACTGCTCAGTAACATAAGGTACCTATTGATCATAAGCTAATCACACCAATTAATCCATTCCCCCATTTTCCTATCCCTCTACCTAAATTTACCTTTCTCTTAATCAGCAGAACTGCCGAGCAATACTACTGCGCACTAATATTTGCAGTAGAACTACTGAGTGATACTATTGCACACTAATTCTGCTGCCATCCATGGAGATTCCTCACAGTGCAAATTGGGCCTGGGCTTGCACAAAACAAGCGATGGCATTTTGCTCCCAAAACTCCAGTAGTTTCAGATTGATGCATTGGCCCACATGTTCAATAACTCTGGGATTGTCCAAGAGCACTGAGGTCACTAATTTGGTTTTAAATTTTAAATTTGAGGAAAACCATAACATCTTTATTGTCCACCTAACACAGAACATAAAGTTCAGTAAAGAACTTCAGATCATTATGTCATCAATCAGACCAGCCTCTTAAAGGGAGCCCCAACTCAATGTTGGTGGTTGTGAACAATGCATATGCTTCCACCCAGTGCATTACCCTACAAATACATAACAGCACTCATCTTAACTTTGTATACAATGTCAATTAATTTCTTGTGGAACTACATCAAAGATCTTTAGGGCTTGACTTCTGGTGTTGACCTCCATAGCTAGCTGTCTCATGGAATTTTCAGTTTGTGAATGGGGAATATCCTGGCCCTCTGCTGACGTAAGATGTTTATATACTGTCAGCAAAGGATATGTTTTAATTACACATCTTGATTCCTGCTTTCTATGAGCGATTGAAATTATCCAACAAAATTATATAAAGTGAAGGATCTTGTCAACTTCTTCACCATCAATGTTATCTGTCTTACCATCCCCTCAAGAGTTGTGCATGACCGCTCCATTTTTAATTCCCTTTTAGAATTATTTCATTAAAAATAATCTATTGTAGTCAACCAAAGTATATTCCAGGCTTTGGAACCCCTTATTTGTAGGCTTGTACTTTACATGATACGGTTATATTATCAATTTTCAGTACAGTAATAGCATATGCAATTTTAACTGACCAGCTCTTAGTCCTTGGTGTGAAATGCTGCACTCTTAATAGTTATCCTTTTGGTAACAGTGTTGGCATAATTTCAACATCTGTGTGATATTCAGCATGCTCTTGACCATTTTCAAAAATTGACCAAGTTCAAAGATAAATTTAATGTCAGAGAAATGTATACAGTAAACATCCTGAAATGCTTTTTCTTTGCAACCATCCACGAAAACAGAGGAGTACCCCAAGAATGAATGACAGTTAAATGTTAAAACCCCAAAGCTCCCCCCCCCCAGCAACGAGCAACAATCCCCCTTCCCCCACCGGCAAAAATAAAGCACACCCACTACCAGCACTCAAACGTGAGCAAAGCAACAGCAAAGACACAGACTTGCAGTTACCCCAAGGACTTCGCATCTCACCCAATATTCGACATATTGCAGGTTCTCTCTCTGCCTAATAAGGGAGAAAGAGGTGACTCCATTTTCCAACGAGTGGAGAGACATAACAAACAACTCGCTATTTTACAATGTTAAAAGTCTGTAACATCGCTTTTCCTGACCTCTGTGCCTGAAGATCACAAAGATCCCGAGTTGCCAGGCGCACTGCAGATGTTCCAACTCCCCAATGGCACGCGGGTCTGCTGTGGCGACACTGACCTTTGATCCGCCCATTTCCAGTTCCTCGAGATCCCAGGCTTCTGAATCTGTGCTGAGACTTTGGCTTGCCAAATAGCAGCCGACTTTGGAACCGCGAGAGGGGGTCACATTCTTGCAAAGAACCGTAGTCAGCGTGTAACTCCAGGTCAGGGTCTTCAGAAGAACCCTGAAAGGGAAAGATAGAGATATTAAAGATGGAAATAGAACTGGTGTCGAAGATGCAAGCAAAGGAGTTGCTATTGGGTGCCATAACTACTTAGCGCCGCCTGATGTCAAACTGATGTCAAAATATCCTTCAGTGTGTGAAACTTTCAGGCAATCACAGCAGACTTCCAGGAAGTCTTGAAGTAAATATTTGTGTTAGTCACAATCTAAATAAGGAAATAAAACCTTGAGAATTATTCAGGAATTGTCAGTAGTTTCCAATTAGCCCACTGTAGCGCAGAGAGTATTGCAGCAAACCTTCCTTACAACAACACCTTCCCTGAAGGAGTAAGTAACTTGGTTTTGATATTTGATTTTGCAATTAGATTTGCAACAAAAAAGAATTGGATGTTGAGGAGATGAAACATATACCAAGACTAAGTAAAACGCTGATTTTATCACTTAATGTAACTTTCCTCAGTAAATGATGTTGGAAAGTTTTGATGAAGACAAGTTATATTTTGTACATGTCAGGAGAGTTCTGTAGTTAATGCAATATGGTAATGTGAGTTGGTAAGGAATCTATGAGGTTCCAGTTGTGGTCAAAATGTGTACATTGTGTTCTCTTCATTTACTTTTTAGACTCCAGAATGCTTGGGTTAATCAGGACAAATAGTCATGATATTCAGTGTATTTCTATATAATTGTTGAACAGTGTAATGGGGTCTATGATGGAATCTCTGCACTCATGAAAATGAAATTAATAGCTAGTGAACACCTGTTGCAATGCAATTTTGATGTGTAAATATAGTGCATTATCTGCACCTCATATAGTAGAAAGTAAGTTCTACAAATAATATCAATCAGAAAGGAACAGTGTCCTAGATTACCACAGTCTGATGGCTCTTAGTGTGACTACCAGGAAACTGAAACTGAAATTTAATTTGGCCTTTCAGTGCCAACATGAGGAAATGAAGCTTGTCCACTCTTTAGAGGCGTTTCAGCAGGTGAGCACAAAAATAACTGTGAGACTCCCTGTTCAACGTCAGGCACCAGTTGTCAGAGACGGGGACAGGATTGGACCCAAATGCAGGATGCAGGCACTGAAGTACTAGGGGTAGGACAGGATGGGGATGCCATGGCATGCAAGGGGTAATGCAGGTGGGGCTGGATCCCAGAGTTCAGGCGAGGCAGGAGGATCCCAGAGTTCAGGCGAGGCAAGAGAGCCCCCTGGGGTGGGCGCATAACTCCTGGGCAGGGCCGCCTCCCAGGTAGAAGCACAGAAGCCTGGGCAAGGCACAGACAACTGGGCAGGTGCGGGGCACAATCCATGGGAAACGAGGGGAGGAAAGGGTAGGAGTCCTCAGGGCGGGCCGCATGGATCCCGGGCAGGGCCGTCTCCCAGGCGGAAAAAGGGAAGCCTGGGAAAGGCGCGGACACCTGGGTGGGTGCAGGGCACAACCCATCAGAGGTGAAGGGTAGGAAGGGACAGTACCACTTGAGGGGTAACAGCAATGGCCTGGCTTACCCAATGGGGGCAAGGGACCAGAAGGGAGCTGGGTCCAGGGTGAGCAGCAGGACAACCGAGATACACCAGTAAATAGGGAGAAGCAAGGAGACAGCACGGGCAAGGCGAATATGGTGGAACAGCGGGACCAGTGCACACCAGAGAAGCAGGAAAACAAGATGAACCTGGACAGAACAGATACAGAGCAGGGCGGCAACCAGGGCAGAGCAGGATCCAGAGCCGGCGGACCAGGTACAGAGCGGGATTCAGAGCCAGCAAACCAGGTACAGCATGGGTTAAACCAGCTTTGGAGCAGAACAACCCCCCAACTAGGCTCAGTCCCTGAGCTCCTTATAAACACCTACCCTCTACAGGTGTACCTCCTTAAGCCAGGATGATCCAATGGCTCCGGGTGACAGGAGGTCTGGCTGCAAGGACCGGAGTCCGGAGCCTGCGGACCGGAGCAAGACCCAGAAGGTGGGCTTTGGACCAGACCCTAACACCAGTGTCAAGTCCAGGATGGCTTATACTCTTGGCTTATGTTCACAAGAAGCTTCACTGAAACCATTTCACTTCCACTAACATTATCAGAACCCACAACAACCTACAATACCAAAATAAATGTCCTTATTTCATACTGAGCAACTAAAAGAGATATCAGAGGAAAGGTTCAAAGGTTTGGGCAAAGGGTTAGATTTTAAGGAGTACCATTAGATGAAGAGAGAGTGGTGGATCAATAGAGGAGTTAAGCTGTAGAATGGCAGCATTTTAAGCCAAGGCAACTGAGGTGGAGTGATTAAACCTGGGGATGCCTAAGAGGCCATGTTTGCAGGGGTGCACAGACCTTGAAGGTTATAGAGAGACTGGAAGAGGGTGTGGAAACAGTGGGGGGGGGGGTGAGATCCATGTTGGGTCTGGAACACAAAGATGAAGGTGGAGAGAGAACCAGTGTATTTCAGAAGGAGTAAGTGCAATGGGTGAAAAAGACTTGGAGGAGGCTGGCCAGAATGCAATTAGAATTTTAAGGCCAGTGGCTCAAGGAACAGGAGTCTCAATAATTGTGTCAAGTAAGTCTGTGAGTTCCTCGTGTTTTCACTGGTGTTTGGTGTGAAGGAGGTGGGGAGAGGGTTGGTGGGACTGGTGGAAAAATGACTGCAGGCGTTATCTTTGTACACCAGCATTATCTTTGAATATAGTTGTTCTGGTGAGGGAGAGCAGAATCAGATGGCTGTGAAAGTGCCTGAGCTAAATTGTATGGTTAATGAATGGTTAAAGACACTTGAACTTGAGATGTCAGAGGTGGGAATAAGAAGACTAGTAAAAGGAGCAAAATGGAAGAGAGGGCATACATGGGGAAATGGTGTAAAAGTCTTTGTGAGCTTCAGATTTGGCAAACTATTGACTCTAGAAATATCATCAATGTTGAGCCAGAAGCCACACAGTTGGGACTCTAGATTATAATCAGGTTCATGTGTCATGAAGTTTGATGTCTTGTAGCACTAATACAGTGCAAGATATAAAAATATATTGCCAAGTTATGAATTAATAAACAATGCAAAAGTGGAAGAGCAAGGTAGCATTCATGGATTCATGGACCTTTCAGAAATCTGATGGTGGAAGTGAAGAAGTTGTTCCTAAAGCATTGAGTGTGGGTCTTCAAGTTCCTGTACCTCCTCCCTGATGCTAGTAATGTGAAGAGGGCATATCCCAAATAGTGAGGGCCTGTAATGATAGATGACGCCTTGTTTGAGGCGTTACCTTTCGAAGATGTCCTCAATGGTGGAGAGAGTTGGGTCCATGATGGAGATGACTGAGTTCACTACCCTCTTCAGCCTCTTTCAATCGTGTGTATTGGGCCTCCAGACTAGGCAGTGATGCAACCAGTCAGAATGCTTTCCACTGTACATCTGTAGAAATTAGTAAGAGTCTTTGATGACTCTCCAAAGCTCCTCAAACTCTTCATGCAGTATAGCCTCTGACTTGGCTCCTTCCTGTGTTAGGCACAGGGGAGATCCTCTGTGATGATGATATCCAGAAACTTGAAGCTACCCACCTTTTCCATTGCTGACCTCTCAATGAGTCCGGTATTGTCAAGTCAGAGTTCTTGTTCTTTTTTTTTAACGTGCAGCTTCCCCACTTGGAAGAGATGAATGCGCCTACCTGAAGGTTTTTAACCAGATTTTAACCATTCAAGCTCACACCTCTGAACTTTTGGCTGTTGTTCCACATGAGTCTCACTGGGGTTGTGACAGAGTGCGGGTTCGGAGCAACAAGGTGACTCACATACCAGACTGGCCCGTTCCAGTTGATGACCGTGTCTTTGGACAATCTCATTGCAGCCCTTCGATTGACCATGTCATGCATTTGAGCAGTGTAGGCAGCTTTCCACTCAGGTTCTTTGGCTAGTTGCTTTTCCGTCCTGAGAAATGTAGTCTTGATTGTTCTTTGGCAAGGAAGTTGGATCATCTAACCAAGGATATCTGGCATGCCAATGTGGTTCCTTGCTGTGGCGGTCACCTGTGACATCGGTGAGGCTTCTTCTTACAACTTCAAGTTCCCTCTCTTCAGCACGAGTCATTCCTTTGCCGTCGGGCTGGCAGTTTCCGCAGTGGCAACCCCTGCATTTTGGCTCGCATGCTGCACCAATACTATCCCACTTCCACCACTCCAGGAAGTCCCGATTGGTGGTTGAAGTACCTGACTCCTGGAGCTTGATGCCATCCTGTCTGTTTGGTGGAAGTTGCTCTGGGACACTGCTGGTGAGCTCCTCGTACTGGACAGCAGCTGTTCTCATTGACCTTGCAAAATGTGTCTTGGACATGTGGGTCGTCACAGCCAGCTCCTCAAAGAGATCAGGATGTGCTCCTCCGACCGTCTTCCCCAGTGGTCCGTCCCAAAGCATGAGGTCTCCAACAGCTCTGATTCTCTGAGGCGGTAGCTGACCTTCTCTATGGCTTATGAGTAAATCTATTTCTCTGGGTCTCATGAGTTCATTAAGTGGTATGTCTGGGAAGAATTTCTGCAGCTGCTTCGGTGTCACATATTTGTGGACATTTGCAGTGCTGCTTAGTCCATAACAAACCAGTTGGTGTGATTTGAGAGTGTCCCGGGAGTGTTTACTCTGATTTTTAGAAGGTACTGTTTTGTCTCCACCTGAACCTTCATCCCTCCCCAACTCCATGGACGACAAGAGTGATTTCCTCACTTCTGAGGTTCAGTCTGCTTGCAGCCTTGTGGGTTGTATAATTGGTGTCTGAAGCCAAGTCAATTAACATCCTGATTTTTTGTCCAGCATTAGCTGTGACCTTGAGAAGCATCATAATCACTGGCAGCTCTTGCAATCCATTTTCTACCAGAAGGCCCGGCTTATCTTTCACAGTGCTGAAGGCTCTGGATGCAGTGTTTGAAAATACATCCTGACATTGTTTGGCCAGTTCTGGTGAAAGTTTGCTGAAGAACTCCTCTTGCTCCTCTCTATACTTCTTCCTACCTTTATCTTCCTCTGGACCGAATCTGCTCTTTTTCTGACCTGCGCTGCTTTTCGTTATTTCAGTATTGGGGCACAGGTAGTAATGATGCTCAGGAGTATGCTCCTCCCTGCAGTCTTGGTTTGTACACAGATAGGCAGCTTTGCAGTGTGAACTGTCATCATGAACCTCGAGACACCTCTTGCATGCCCCCAACTTTCTTACTGCAGCCTTTTTCTCTGGTAACGTCAGTGCTTGAAACCATTTGCAAAAGTAGAGCATCCTTTTGTGCTTTCCATCACCGCAGATGACACACCCTTCTTGGTCGTCACCTGACTTGATAGACTTGGTTCAGGCATGTATGGCTCAGCCCTGGTTTCTCTTCCACTTGGCTATTCATCCCTCAGTTGTTCGAGCTATTCATATATGCTCTCTTGCTCTTTGAGGAATCTCAAGAGTCTGTCAAACTGATTATCTGGTACCACAGCATTTCTCCTGTCAGTGACATAGGCCAGCCATTCCTTTTTGAGAGTTCCTGGAAGTTTACTTTCAATTGATCCTGTCACCAGTGCATTTTTGATAGCACCCGTGTCTCCAAGGTCACTCAAGTCTTGAAGTGCCTTCTCCACAATTTGAATTAATTCCACTATTTTCCGTGGCTGATGATTTCTGACAGCTGGCATTTTCTGTAACTCTTCCACTATTTCAATAGCAATGCACGTTTGATTTCCATGGCGGTTTTCTAGAACATGGAATCATCTGCAGTGTTATAAGTAGTGAGGCGAAGGTCTCTTCTGATTTTGTCGTCAAGACTTTCCAGTCGTTGGACCTTTTTCATCTGTCTTGAACCAGTCGGCTCTCCCTGCCTCTGGAGTGCGTCCCAGTCCTTTCTCCACCTGTGAAAATCGTGTATGCTGCCAGTAAACTTGGGAAGGGCATCGGTTTCAATCTGATGGCTGGCGTGGAAAAATTGGAGGAAAAGCCCAACACCGTTAGTGTTAGTCTTTCAGCTTCCTCCTTTCTCCTGGCCTGCATGAAGCGGGTCTTCTTGGAAACCAACTTGGGGATGTGGAGTTCGAGCCCCTTTAGGTGACTCTGAAGGTCTTCTGAACCCATGGCAGGATCCATCGTTTCCACCGACCATGCACCTCCTTCATTGTCTTTACCAGTTCTTGCAGGTGGTTAAGCATGAAGTCATATGCCTCCTGGTGGCCATCAGGTTGTACAGCAGTGATGTTTTCACATTCATCCTCCGCTGCTTGTGCTATGACCAATTCAACATTTCCAAAGTTGGTCTAAAGAGTCTCCTGGATTAGCCTTCTGACCTCCTTTAGTTTCAAATCACACTCATTTGCTGTCTTTGCCAAGTCGGCATTTTGCTGTTCAGTTAACACAGCTACTTCCTCTGTGTTCAGCTCCGCTTCCCGTTCTGCAGTGAGTCCGGCCTCCACATCATCATTGGCTTCCATGACTTCCTCAGCTTCTTTTGGAGGATATTGAAACTGACTCTGAGCTCCTCTTCAGACATGTCTTCATAGGTCCTGGTAATACTGTTGGCCAGATGAGAAAATAATCTTTTTGCTGTCGTTCGCGCTACCTTGAGTTGCTCAACTGTCGATAGCTTGATCAGCCATGTTTGATTTCCTCTGCAGGTTGTTCACAGGTGAGAGGGTAAGTACAACTTTTTAATGATGCTTTGATGTTGTTTTATCTTAACTTGATTTTTTTCCTTTTTGAGAATTCCAGGTTATTGCTCCTGCTGTTCCAGCTCAAAGCTCTCAGATTTCTGTTTCCTGGCCCTCCAGTTTCCCGGTCAAACAGTCTTTTTTTCCACTGTCAAGCAGTATTTTCACTGTCAACCAGTTTTTCACTGTCAAGTCAGAGTTCTTGTTCTTTTTTTTAACGTGCAGCTTCCCTACTTGAAAGAGATGAATGCCCCTACCCAAAGGTTTTTAACTGGATTTCACTCAATGACCAAACAACTTTCCTTTCTTTTTCCTTTTTTTTTCAAGTGCAGCAGTTTAATAGTTCTGAGTCATTAGTCATAAGTCGTAAGTCTAGTCATAAGGTTAAGGTTAAGGTTTAGGTGAAAAGCTGGCTGCCTCTCGGACTTTGTAGACAAATTCGGACCTGCACCTCCGTTTCTCTAATGGACCGTTATGGCCTCCGACCATTATGGTTTCAAACCGGGCAAACTCTCTCGAAGGTTCGCGAGCTCTTCTTAAGCCTCACAGCATTTTCAAGAAGTGCCTGCACGCGATGATCCCCATGGCGGAGTTAACCCAAACGCAGTGACAGCAGTGCTCCTTTCCATGAAATAGTCTCAAGTTATTTAAAGTTCGGCATCTTACCGCAGACTCCAGCGCTGATCCTGGACTGCCGCTGTGACACTGCTGGGTCTACCCAAGTGTTCCGGGCAGAAGCAGCCCTCAGGCAGTAGGTTCCATCTGGTCTATCAGTAACTTCTTGCTCTTACTTGTAAGTTTTATTTTCTTTTGCCTCTAGGTCCAAATACATTCTAGAAACTCAAGTTTGGCTTGACAGGCTTAACTTCCCCTTTCTGGTCTATTCCTTGGTCTTGCTGACGTTGAGTGCAAGGTTGTTGTTGGCATACCACTCAGCAGGCCAATCTATCTCTGAAGGTGCAGAGGAGAGCTTGTTCCAATGTGGACTTGGAAAAAGTGCTATTAAGTAGCAAGGTCCTTTTACGGAATTATTCTGGAAATGAAAGCAAATAATGAGGCACAGCAGAGGAAGGCTGGCAATGAGCAGCCTGGATGCAGAATTTGTGGGAGCATTTGAATTTAGGAAAGGGAAAAGAGGGAAGAGGAAAAAGTGAGATGAAAGTAGAACAGAGATTGGATCTAGAACAACAGCAATAATGTACATGGGAGTGTATGGTGAGGTGTGCTGCAGGTTGTTGTGGCTGTACTATACACAGGGAGGTAGTAGGAGCCCATGTGGAAATACGATAACCATCCATCGACGAAGGGTCTATTCATCATGCAGCTGGTACAGAAGGTAGAATCTTCTGAAACACAAAACTTCCAACCATCAGAGTCAACATTGATTTAAACAGAACAAGGTTAATAATTTCTCATTAATTATAATTGACACAGAAGTTAAAATTAAAGGTTACATATTAAGCTGTGGCATAAATCTTCCAGTTCTAGGCCATTAGAACCAGTTCTTCAAATGCAGGAGTAAGAAGTTGCAGTACCCTGCTGTCTCGCAGCAATAGAGCCACCTTCCACCAGTCCTTCTGCACTGGTTTTGCTGCTGCCATTCCATCCTTTATACTAGTGATTTCACATCTGGGTGACATAGTTCTTGTCCAATCCTGACACACCTTGCTACCTAGACAGTCTGAACTGTCTCTTGTTTCTGCCTCCCTATGCCATCCAGCTGCAGACATGCTGAACCGGTAGTATCTTTGAATTTGGGCATGAGCACTCAGTGTCACCTGGTCCCCCTACATTTGTGAATAAACAGATTTGAAAAGCTTTAGCCTATTAATTTGTTTTTGATCTGATCCAGTTGCCACATTATGCAAGACAAGCTACACACACAAAATGCTGGAGGAACTCAGCAGGCCAGGCAGCATCTGAGGAAAAGAGTACAGTTTTCCCTTCAACAGGACTGGATAAGAAAATGAGGAGTCACAGTAAAAAGGTGGGGGGAGGGGAGGAAGAGCCACAAGGTGAGGGGTGAAACCAGGAGTGGGGAGGGGTGAAGTAAAGAGCTGGGAAGTTGATTAGTGAAAAAGGTATAGGGTTAGAGAAGAGGGAATCTGATAGGAGAGAATAGAAAGCCATGGAAGAAAGAAAAGGGAGAGGAACACCAGAGAGAGGTGATGGGTAGGTAAAGAAAAAGTTGATAAGGACGTATTGGGAATGGGGGACGGTGAATGAGAGCTTCGCGCTCTGTCTTGTATCTGTGATGATAATAAACCAACACCAATCCCAATGCTGGGATCTTTTGCCTGCACACAGGTCTTCAAACTGAACATGGAGCTATTGGTCATCTTTGGTGCTGTGGTGGTGCTGCTAACTACCAGTTGTACAACTGAGTGGCAACACATCCTGCCTGGTGAGTGTCTCCCAACCTATTTAATGACTCTAACATAGACAGCCAAGTTCTTGTAGTTTGCATTCTTTCTGGGCTATAGAGAACTGAGTAGAACGTTCAGCCTCAGCAAGGTGGTCAGGTCACCCCCCCCCCCCTTTCACAAAGACTCGACAGAAAGGAAGTTGTGCCAATCTGTAGAGCACATTGATCAGGCGTTCTTGGCTCTCCGCATTATGACTCGTTTGGGTTTCTCGCTGACTGAGACTCAGACCAAGAACTTGGCCATCTAATCATCTACGTCTAGGTGAAAAATGTCCAGTCAGTGAGAAGCCCAACCAACCCACAGCACAGAGATGGTAAAGAGAACCAGGACATGTCTGACCAGCCTATTGTCCAATCAATGAGAAAGGAAAGTGCTCTGCAACCACCTGGCCTACACATACTAATGCTGAAAGTCCCCTCACTTTCCTATGGCACAGAAAATGCAACCATCATGGAGCATGATTATTCCAGATCTTCAACCTGAAACGTTACCTATGTTTCTCTTCCTACAGATGCAGCTTGACTTACTAAGTGTTTGCATCCTTTCCTGCTGTCATTTTAGCCTTCCAGCCTTTGCAAGTTTTCTTTTTTGATTTTCTACTGATCTCCATTCAAGCTGGTGATTTCTGGTTGTATCTAAGGTGTTGTCACACGTTATGGGGAGATTGGGAGGAACATCACTCTGAGTTGTAACGCCTCGTCCAGTGGATTCACAGAATGGAGGTTGAATGACTCGCAAATCATGGAGACTCCAGACATGAGACTAACAGGAAAGGATCTCACCATCTTCAATGCTGATCCATCCAAGGAAGGACAGTACAGCTGCCACAGCCCAGAGACAGGCAGCACTTTTACAAGAGTCTCTTTACTGTTGGGATGTAAGTTCACAGATCATTGACTGAACATCACTTCGCATTCTGTCATTCTTTTAGATTTACTATATCTCAGGATTTTCACACACATTTTTCCCTGGAATCTGGGATATACAAGATCATTGGGGGATGTGGGGCACATAAAGGTGAAAGCACACTCTCTTTTCCCAGGGATGGGATGCTAAAAACAGGAAGCAATATGTTTAAGATCAGAGACAAAGAACTTCAGGGGCAACTGAATGAGCTGCCAGAAATAGTATTTGAGGTGAGCATATTGGTAACATTTAAATGCCCTCTGGATAAGGGCATGGATGGAAGAAGTTTAGAGGACTTTGGGCCAAATGCAAACAGATGAGTCTAGCTTGCTGGGGCAACACATGGATGAGTTGTAGAAGGGTCCTCCAGTCCTGCCAAAAGGCGTCAGCCCGAAACATTGAATGTACTCTTTTCCATGGATGCTGCCTGAGTCCCTCCAGCATTTTGTGTGTTTCTGCACTGTATGACTCTATGTCATTAAGGGAACTCTCACTTTCAAAAGCACCTGGATAAAAAACACTAAAGGACTGACAGTCAATTTACATCCTCTCAACATACACACATCAAGGTACACTTCCCCAATTGACACCACCCCAATATAGCCCTCCCTGATTTGTATTCCTCCCACTTCACTGTTATCCAAAATTCAACTCCCCAGGTTACATCTCTGCACTGGAGATCTTCTGAATTTGTACCGTCTCATATCATAATCTCACACTATTTACAATCCCCAATATACCACCACAGCTAACACACTCTGCACTTCACACTTCTACATTGTTCTCATTCTTGCCATCACCACTTTATACCTCCCAAAAATTATTCCTCCCCAGTTTACAATCCACTAATTTACAGTCCTGTAATCTAGACCCCACTAATTTACACCCTCCTGATTAACACCATCACCATGTTGCACCCTCATAAGATATGCCTCCCCATTTTAAACTCCCCTTCCCAGTTTACTCTTCCATCATTAACACTGCCCTAAATTAACATCCACTGGACCTACTCCTCAAAACCTATACAACATAGGGTTGGTGCATCGAGTGAACTGCAGATAGTAATGAACCCAAGTGCAGAGTAAGGTCTAAAATTAACTTGGACTAGAAATAAAGAAGGCAACACAAGTGATATCCAAAGGCAAAAATCACAAATTATAGCACTAAAAATAGAATTCCAACAATTGAGCACTGAATGCTCAGCGCGAGGCCTTTAAGTACAGACTTGTCGAGAAGGAATGTGGCTGGTAATAATTGGCCACCTGAGTCTTAAAGGGACAGCTGCAGCTCTTCATACGCCAGGGAATTGGAGTGCCGAAACTTGGATGCCTGCTGCAGTCCAGTCAGGACTGTGACAGAACCTCCCTCTTATGCTCAGCTTCTGATGGCTCAGGGCATTAAGGATGGTTTTGGTGAAAGTCCTCTATCAAGATAAGGTCCAGGATGACTTCTGAAGGAATCCACCTTCTTTCTGCTGGGCCATATCCCTCCCAGTCCTCGAGGTACTTTTTAAAATCTTGAACAAAGTGGGTTACAGAAGTTGCTGGACTATGTAGGCAGGCTATCCCTCGACCATTTTGGGAGGCGGAGGAGGTTTGGGAACTGGAGCCAAGGGGCTTGAGGTGGAATAGGTGGAATGTGGGGTGAATCCGCATTGTGCTTGGGGGCTGATGCATCACAGGATTTTGGATGGACCAATGTAACAAGGGGCCAGTCTTCTGGATTCAACCCCGGTGGGAAGATCTCTAGTTGAGTACCAGACTCGGTTACCAAAAAGACATGCTGGTCCCTATCTTCTCCAGCAGTTGGCCTGGTCTTGTTGCTGCAAATAGGCCAACAACATCTCTCTTGCCTTAATCCATTTCTGGTGACATCTCAGGACCAGTTGGTCTGCTGATGGAGACCCCACCATTGCTTCTTGTTCAGGGAACAGCAGAGGATGGTATCCAAATTGGCAGCCACAAGGGGACATCCTGAAAGATGAATGCTGAAGTGTGTTGTGCACAAGCTCTACACAGATCAACGTCACTCCAGGTGGTAGGTTCTCTGAGGATAGACATCAGAGTGTTCTCTGTAGGTCCTGGTTGACCCTCTCCATTTGCCAGTTGTTCAGTGGTTGGAACTTATACAACAGACTGGCAGAGGACCCATGGAGCTCACAAAAGGCCTTCCAAAATCTAGAGGCAAGCTGGTGGCCATGATCAGAAACGATGTCCTGGGGGAAAATGTGAATCCTGAACTCATGCTGTAACATGAGCTTGGTGATCTCCGAAGGTTGTTGGTGGTTTGGGAAGTAGTACAAAGTGGCAGACCTCAGGGAATCAGTCTACAGCCACCATGAATACTCTATTACCCAAGATGCTGGAAAACCAGTGATAAAGTTCACAGAAATGTGGGACCAAGTGTGAGTAGCAATGAGGAGAGGCTGAAGCAGACCGTGAAGTTCTTTATTTTGTGCCCAGACATCACACACTAAGACATATTCCTGGACACCTTTAATCATGCCTGGCCACCAGTAACATCTCTTGATGGACTCTAGGGTGTGAGCCAGCCTGGATGCTCAGCCAGGTTTGAAGTGTGTTCCCAGATGAATACTTCTGAATGAACAGGTTCAGAAACAAAGATACATCTGGGAGGACCGTTACCTGGGTCTGCCCCATGTTGCTCTTGGGCTCTTGGGTTGGTGCCACACTTTAGAGTTGAGAATTATAGTTGAAGGATTCTCTTCCTTGTTTGGTGCTTCGAACTGTTGAAAGAGGGGGTCTAGGTTTTCATTGGTTGATCTTGAGCAGTAAGAAATAAGGAAGTTGAACCTATTAAAGTACAAGAGCCACCATACCTGCCTGGAATTCAGCCTCTTCACATCCTGAATGTTGGCTAGGTTGTTGAGGTTGGACTATGCCACAAACAGCTGCTTGGACCATTCCAACCAGTGCTTCCACTCCTCTAGTGCCAGTTTAACATCCAACAATTCCCAATGTCATAGTTTGCCTCTGTGGGAGAAAGCCATCTTGAGTAGAAGGCACAGGATGCAGTTTGTGTTCTGAGGCATGCACTGGGACAAGGTGGCCCCTACTCCCATGTTTGACATGTCAACCCGCACCATGAAAGGTAAGTTTTGGTCCAGTGGAACTAGGGTAGGTGCAGATGTGAACTTTAATCCTCTGCAAAAGTTGCCTCGGCCTCCGGGGTCCAGAGGAAGGGCCCAATAGATTTCTTGGTGAGGTTGGAGAAATGAAATTTCAGATGAACTGCTGTAAAAATTGGCTGTAGAAGCTGTTGAAGTTGTTTCACAGAGCTGGGTTGCACATATCGCACTCTGCATGGTGAGATTCTTATAGCGGTCCATCTGTAGGTTGCCATTAGATATAACAAACCCAAGGAAGGAGACAATGGATACATGGAATTCGCTCTTCTCGAGTTTGGCGAGTAGATGAGAAACCATTGTAGAACCTGTGGAACATGCTGGACTTGTTCTTGAGTGGACCAGGAGAAAATAAGTATATCATCTAGGTAGACAAAAACAACTCACAACATTGATGAAGGCTTGAAGAACCATTGGAATGTTTGTCAGACTGAGTGACATGACTCAGAATGTGTAGCAGCCTGTAGGTGTGTTAAATGTTGTTCTCCATTTGTCTCCCTGACAAATGTGGATTAGGTTGTGGGCACTACAGAGGTCCAATTTGGTAAATATTGTAGATCCCTGGAGAATCTCATAGGCTGTATTCATGAGAAGGAGAGGGTACTAGTTTTTAACAGTGATCTTATTTATTCTCCTACAGTCTACTCAGGGCCCTAGTCCACCATATGTCTTGGTAACGAAGAAAAACCCAGCCCCAGGGAGATGTGGAAGGTTGAATAAACCCAAGTGCCAGAGCTTCTTGGAGGTAGTCCTCCATGGCTTTTCTCTCTGGGATGATAGAGAGTAGAGCCGTCCCGAAGAGTACAAGTAGCCGGTAGCAGATCGATGGCGCTGTCATAGTCCCAGTGAGGTAATAGAATGGTGGCCTTTTTCTAGCTGAACACCTCCAGCAGGTCTGAATATGCTGGAGGTACTCTAGACAAATCTGATGCACTGGAGCATAAGTGGAGGTGTAAGTCCAGCAGGTAGTTCGGGAGGCATGTCAGAAAGTGTCTGGGCCCCTTTCGGAGGCATATCCTTTTGCACTGGTTTGGCCAGCCCAGATGACAGCCTGGGGTGATCCAGAATGAGGGGCATTTCTGGGGAGCAAATGAGATAGAGCTGGATTGATTCCACTTGCCGGCCCGTCTTGAGCTTGAGTGAGGATATTCGGTGCTTGATCTACCCCAGCACCAAAAGCCCCTCATCCTGGGAGGTAACATTGAGCTGCTGGTTGAGAATCAAAAAGGGGATTTTTCAGTCTCCTGGCTTCTTTCCATAGGCTGGGATTAGCGGCAGTCCTTGCTCATGGAATAGGAGTGGACAGAGGATAGTCATAGGGAGAGTCTCTTCAGAATCATCTCTTGCATCTATCCCTTCTCCTTTCCTTCAGTCAAACTGCAGGTCCATAAGACTCTCGAGATCTTCTACCAGGTCTCGGACTGCAAGGGTGTCCTTTAGCTCATTAGCTGCCTACAGAATTGAGCAGTTAGTGTTTCCAGATTGCAACTGCTCTCTGTGGCCGAGGCACTATGGAATAATCAGCAACAGGCCGATTCCCCTGGCTCAATTTGAGGATCTTTATCACAGACCCATGTTCTCCAGCAGGGTGATAGGATAAAGTCTCTGAAAAAAGGTCTGCAATGGCACAGGTGGAGGAACCCTTCTCCCAGAGTGCATTGGCCCAGGCAAGGGCCATGCCAGTAATGTACAGGATGATATAGGCCACCTTACTACTGCTTTCTGACAGGAACTCAGCTGGCTGTAACTCAAAAGCCATGGAGCACTGTACCAGGGATCCTCAGCATGCTTTGGGGTTACCCTCAGACTGCTCGGGAGCCAGTGGGTGCAGCAATCCATCATGAGTATAGAGAGTCTCCAGCTCGAACATGCCCAGAACTGGCAGCACCTCCAGCTGAACTCAGAGTTTCTGAAGAGTGGAGAAGGTCTTCTGATGCATATTGTCATGTCTATCTACAGTTGCTCCCCGATTGGCCAGTGCAGTTCACAGGCATTCATACACTAAAGGCTTAATAATACTGTAACAAGAGAGCTATGGATGATGCTGGACTCAGGACACAAAAGCCAATAGTGAAATCACATAGCGTAGTACCAGGCGTGGAACTCTACTAATGGTCAGCATGAGGCCTCAAAGTACAGACTTTCCATGTAGGAATGTGGCAGGCAATAATTAGCAGTCTGAGTCTTAAAGGACAGAGGCAACTAGCCATATTCCGGGGAACTGGGAGTGCCAAAACTTGGACGCTTGCCTCTGTTCAGTCAAGACCATGACAGAACTCCCCTCCTACGGTCGGCTCGTGATGACCCCGGGCATTCAGGATGGTGCTGATGTAAGTCCTCTATCTAGGTAGGGTTCAGAATGTCCCATGAAGGAATCCAGCTTCTTTCTTCCGGGCCATATCCATTCCAATCCACGAGGTACTGACTTTCACTTTGTACAAAGTGGGCATCCAGAAGTTGCAGGACTCTGTAGGCAGGTTGTCTCTCAACAATTTTTAAAGGGACATCAGCAGCTAACCATACTCTGGGGAATTGTAGTGCCGAAACTTGGATGCCTGCCTCTGTTCAGTCCGGTCCATGACTGTTTAGGCTAAGTGGGGGAAGATTTGAAAGGGACTTGAGGGACAACCTATGCATGCAGAGGCTGTTGTGTATATGAACGGAGCTGCCAGCGGAACTGCTTGAGACAGGTACAGGAAGAACATTTAAAAGATGTCTGGACAAGCACATGGAGAGAAATAGAGAAATGCAGGCAAATAGGGGTAGCTTGGTCAGCATGGGCAGGATGGGCTGAATGATCTGTGTAGGCCTATGACTCTACCTACTGGATACAGTAAGCAGAGCTGAGTTTGCATCTTTCCCTCTCTAAGTTTTTGCTGTCTGTTCCTTTCTCTAGATGCCCCAGGAAAGCCTCAGCTTGTCTGCCACTCAGTGAGCTACCCATTGAACGTGACCTGTTTCTGGAAGCTGGAAAAAGCAACCAACCTTCCTACTGAGATTAAAATCATATTCAGGTGATGGATTTCCAATCAACTGAGGAGCAGGTTCCTGTGGCTAGGATGTCCTTGATGTGGTATTATCAATTCAGAACTGCCCCAGGCAGCCTGTATGCAGAGGGGAATGTTGAAGCATTGTCATGGGATAACCAGGCCATTGCTGCAGAGTTGGGAGGTGACCCTGAGTCCAAGCAGTGCATGGGGTCCAATGGCCAGACTGTATTGTTGGGCCTAAACTCAAGGCCACCAGGCAGGTCTAAGTTCATAGTGCCAACATGTGTTCAAGGTCCAAAGGCAGACCCCAGTTCTGTACTTGGATCTGGGTTTGGTGGGTGACTACTGGGCCAAGTTTGATTTTTCAGGGATCTGTGTCCCTTGGGTAAGGTTTTCAAGACTTGTCAGTCTTTAATCTGTATGAAACTATGGGATGTCCAAGCATGGCCACGAAAGCATCTGTGGGGGAGTACCCCATTCTGAGGGGTGGCAGTGTGTGGGGGTGGGGAGATGAAATAATAAGACAGCTCTGGAGTCAACAAAACCCAGCAATAAGCAGCAAGTCTGATGATCGATGCCAAAAGTTAGTGAAATTTAAGCTCTTTGATTTTAAATCCTGGTAATAATGATAAGGAATAGATAAGATATTGATTACTGCTTTACATAGTTAATGGTCTAGGAAAACAAACTGAGAGTAATGCTCCAAATTAAGCCTTTACAATATGCCAGTAGAACATAAAGTTAAGTAGTTGGAAGGCAAATTGAAACAGGTTTCTAAAAAAAAAATTCTCAAAGCCTGGGAAGGTTGAACAATAACTACAAGAGTGTGTGGAGGTGTCTTCATTTGGTGTTGGTAGGTTGGTCACTGAGTGGTATAGGATCCCTTGGCCTTTCTTATCTGTGTCAAGAACCATTCCCTTCTCCAGGGACAGGACAGCCCTGAGCAGTGCTACAGGGGGACGGGGAAAGATGAAGCACAAAGTTCTGAGGCCAAGGATGTTATCTGCATGCAGAAGACATTCAGATATGTGGAGTGCTCGCTTCTGGGTAGCCTTGGTCTCTCAGACCTGTCCTTGGACTAGTTCCAGCCTAGAGTGGCGAGGTGTGGTCCACTTGCCTAACATGCTGGTTTCCCTTCAAATGTTCTCTGAGAGAAGTGGGGCAGGACAGGTGATTCCACCTGGTTTATCTTCAGCAATGAGTCCCCCAGCACAGACCCTGCCTTCACAGCGAAAGATTAGAATCTCATAGGGCCAAATGAACAAGCAAGCTATCAAGATTCCTATTGATTCTCACACTTTCCTGTATTTCTGAAAGTTATGAAACAGAACTTGTCAAAGCCTGCTTGAGCACAGAGACACTGCAGGACAGTTGTACGATCAAGGACATCAAACTTTTCTCAGAGGTTCCCTACAAGGTGACGGTGACAGCAAGAAACCCCCTGGGATCCCGATCCACCATGAAAGAATTCATTGTGGAGAAGATAAGTAAGTGGAAGAGACAGTTTGTTCCAGGGTCACCGCATCAGAGCATTGACTCTCTAATAAACACATTTGCATGCAAATGCTGTTGTTTTGCTTTTAGAGTAATATGTCAGTACCTCCAGTTGAACTCTTTCTTTTTGTGTTTTCCCCAAGTCTGTGGTGTTGCTTTGCCATGTGCTCCTGGCCCCGCTCCTGCTCTACTCCAGCCCCTGTATTACTGAGTCCTTCTTCTTCTTCTTCTTCAGTTGCTTTATGGCGTTGGCAAACCAGCTTTAAGGTGCATCACCGCCACCTACTAGACTGGAGTGTGGATCGTTTGATAAACAGGAGGAATGAAAAGAATTGCAGTCCCTAAATTCTATATAATAAACCAGAGTCTTTCAGACACTTCATGATATAGGTCCGTATTTCTCTTGAACTCCCACTTAAAATGTTTTCTTTACCCACAGCAGTTTTTTTGTTTATCTTAAGTGCTCCTGTCATCTTCACTCTTTCTCTTTCATACTTCTTTTTATCAATACATGTTCAACTGTTTCTGGTTGATGACAGTATACACACAACCCAGTTGGATGTTTCCCTGTTTTATATAATGTATAATTAAGACGTGCGTCCAATTCTTAAACAACTGATGATCATTTCTTATCCCTCCTTGTTCAATCTCTTCCCACCTATGTTCGTGACACTTCTCATGCTTTGAATTTTTTCAATGATTTTAAGTTCCCTGGCCCCCACCGTCTTATTTTCACCATGGACGTCCAGTCCCTATATACCTCCATCCCCCACCGAGATGGTCTCAAAGCTCTTCATTTTTTTTTGGTTTCCAGACCTAACCAAATCCCCTCTACCACTCTCCTCCGTCTAGAGGAATTAGTTCTTACTCTCAATAATTTCTCCTTTGGCTCCTCCCACTTCCTCCAAACCAATGGTGTAGCCATGGGCACCCGTATGGGTCCCAGTTATGCCTGCCTTTTTGTTGGCTTTGTGCAACAGTCCCTGTTCCAAGGCTATATCGGTATCCATCCCCCTCTTTTCCTTCGCTACATAGATGACTGCATTGGCGCTGCCTCTTGCACGCGTGCTGAGCTCGTCGACTTCATTAACTTTGCCTCTAACTTTCACCCTGCCCTCAAATTTACCTGGTCCATTTCCGACACCTCCCTCCCCTTTCTTGATCTTTCTGTCTCCATCTCTGGAGACGGCCTATCTACTGATATCTACTATAAACCTACAGACTCTCACAGCTAGCTGGACTATTCCTCTTCCCATCCTGTCTCTTGCAAAAAGGCTATCCCCTTCTCACAATTCCTCCGTCTCTGCCGCATCTGCTCTCAGGATGAGGCTTTTCTTTCCAGGATGAAGGAGATGTCTTCCTCTTTTAAGCAAAGGGGCTTCCCTTCGTCCACCATCAACTCTGCTCTCAAATGCATCTCTCCCATTTCCCGCACATCTGCCCTCACCCCATCCACCCGCCACCCCACTCGGGATAGGGTTCCCCTTGTCCTTATCTACCACCCCACCAGCCTCCAGGTCCAACATATAATTCTCTGTAACTTCCGCCAACTCCAACGGGATCCCACTACCAAACACATTTTTCCCTCCCCCCCTTTCTGCTTTCCGCAGGGATTGCTCCCTACACGACTCCCTTGCCACTCGTTTCTCCCCCCCCCCCCCATCCCTTCCCACTGATCTCCCTCCTGGCACTTATCCTTGTAAACAGAACAAGTGCTACACCTGCCCTTACACTTCCTCCCTCACCACCATTCAGGGCCCCAGACAGTCCTTCCAGGTGAGGCGACACTTCACCTGTGAGTCGGCTGGTGTGGTATACTGCGTCCGGTGCTCCCGGTGTGGCCTTTTATATATTGGCGAGAGCCGACGCAGACTGGGAGATTGTTTCACTGAACACCTACGCTTGGTCCGCCAGAAAAAGCAGGTTCGCCCAGTGGCCACACATTTTAATTCCACATCCCATTCCCATTCTGATATGTCTATCCATGGCCTCTATTGTCAAAATGAATCCAAAATCAGGTTGGAGGAACAACACCTTATATACCGGTTGGGTAGCCTCCAACCTGATGGCATGAACATCGACTTCTCTAACTTCCGTTAATGCCCCTCCTCCCCTTCCTACGCCATCCCTGACATAATTAGTTGTTTGCCTGTTCTCCATCTCCCTCTGGTGCTCCCCCCTCCCCCTTTCTTTCTCCTGAGGTCTCCCGCCCCATGATCCTTTCCCTTCTCCAGCATTGTATCACTTTTGCCAATCACCTTTCCAGCTCTTAGCTTCATCCCACCCCCTCTGGTCTACTCCTATCATTTCGCATTTCCCCCTCCCCCCACTACTTTCAAATCTCTTACTATCTTTCCTTTCGGTTAGTCCTGACGAAGGGTCTCGGCCCGAAACGTCGACAGAGCTTCTCCCTATAGATGCTGCCTGACCTGTTGTGTTCCACCAGCATTTTGTGTGTGTTGATGATCATTTCTATCTTTCTATGACCACCTGATATTCTTTTGTATCTGACTTGCCTTTGTATTTTGTACAGTTGTCTCCCTGTTTCACTCTCATCCCAGTGCTTCTGCCACGTCTCCTCAATACGTGTTTTTAAAATGCTTTTGACTTCTGCTTTGCTTAGAGGGATCTGGACCTCTATTATAGACGATTTGAGTGATTATGTAGCTATAATGTCCACTTTTTCATTACCCTCCACACCACAATGAGCAGGAACCCAAAGGAAGCTTACTTCTACCCCATTTTCGGTCAGCGTATGTAACTTCCATAGAATCTCCAATAAAATATCCTATCTACTTTCTGATTTTCTTGATTTGATAGAGATAAATGCAGACAAACTGTTTGAACAAATTACAGCCTTTTGACATTATTTTCTTCTATCCAAGATAATGCACTCAATATTGCCATTGATACTGTTGTATACACTGATAAATGGTTTGATGTTCTTTTCCTAATGCTAGTTTTGCACTGAGGAATGTAGACTGCAATACCTGTGTGGCCAGAGCTAAGGTCTTTTGATCCATCCATAACTATTACTAATTTGTTTCTAAAATGCAGGTCTATATGTTCTTGTACTATCAGTTTGATTCCACAGTTAGACTTCATTTTTAAAAGTTGCTACAGGTTTATATCCACTGTATGTATTGTAAAGAGCCATGGAGGAACATCAGATAATGGAACTGTAGGGCTATATTCCAGCTCGTGTAGACCATATTTTTGTGCTACTGCATTGCCAATCCATCCAAAGCTATTATAATTTGAATTATTACGTTCCCAGCAGTCTTTTAGTATAGCTTTAACTGGATGTGAGTAGTTATGCCCCATGATGTTAACCCAGTAATGTAGCGTTAGCTTTATTCTTCTAAGCCTTAATGGCATTTGTCCTGTTTCGACTTGAAGAGCTGATACAGGTGATGTTCTGAAGGCACCACTACATATCCTGAGGGGCTGAGCTTGCTCAACATCCAGCATTTTTAAATCACTTTCTGCAGCTGACATGTAAGCTACACATCCATAATCCAACGTAGCCCTCATGCGATAACCTGCTCGCTCCCCAATCCTGTCCAGCGAGACACCTCAATAAGTTGTTTTTTTTTACATTTGTTTAATTTTCTCAATTTACTTTTTCCATGTAGGTTTCTCATCAAATAACAAACCGAGGAACTGAATTACCTTTATCTGCTCTAATTTTTGTTCATATAATTTCACAGAAACTAGTTTGTGATTTCTTGAGAAACGTATCACTTGCTACTTACTTATAGACAATTTGAAACACCATTTATTTGCCCACTCTTCCACTTTATTAATTGCATCTTGCATTTTCCTTTGTATATAAATTAAATTTCTTCCCCTCACCTATAAAACCCCATCATCTGCATATAAGGATTTCCCTACACTATGTTCAACTTGCGCAAATATGTCATTTATCATTATTGTAAATAGTAATGGACTGCAGACACTACCTTGCGGTGTTCCGTTTTCAACCGAATGTGTCCTGGAGTACTCTTCTTTCACCTTGACTTGAATTGTTTGATCAAAACGCAAGTCTAGAACCCAGTTATATAATTTTCATCCCTAATTCTTTCAATTTAATTACCACTCCCTCTTTCCAGAGCATATCATATGCCTTTTCTATGTCGAAGAATACTGCCAGGACCATTTCTTTATTTGTTTGAGCCTTCCTAATTTCAGATTCCAGGCTAAGTATTGAATTTACTGTAGTTCTTCCTTTGCAAAAACCGCTTTGGTAGGGAGATATAAGACTTCTTTTTTCTAGAAAGTATGTAAGCCTATCAGTTATTATTCGCTCCATAAGTTTACCTAGCTGTGAAGTTAATGCGATCAGTCTATAGTTTGTTGGGTCTGATAAATCTTTATCAGGTTTTAATATTGGAACAATAACAGAATGTTTCCATGCAGTTGGTATTTTACCTATTTCCCAAATATTACAGGCTCTGTAGAACTAGAAGTGCACTTCTTAATAAGTGCTTCAGCATTCTACTCCATACTTGATCCTTCCCAGGAGAAGTTGACCGCGCAGTCATAAAGGATCTTTATATTTCTGTTATGCTAATAGGTGTCTTTAGCATTTCTGATGTGGTAGCAGACACCAACAGAATCAACAAACTCATTCATAAGGCCAGTGATGTTGTGGGGGTGGAACTGGACTCTCTGACGGTGGTGTCTGAAAAGAGGATGCTGTCCAAGTTGCATGCCATCATGGACAATGACTCCCATCTGCTCCATAATGTACCAGTTAGGCACAGGAGTACATTCAGCCAGAGACTCATTCCACCGAGATGCAACACTGAACATCAGGAAGTCATTCCTGCCTGTGGCCATCAAACTTAACAACTCCTCCCTCGGAGTGCCAGACACCCTGAGCCAATAGGCTGGTCCTGGACTTATTTCCACTTGGCATAATTTACCTATTATTATTGTTTAATTATTTATGATTTTATATTGTTGCTATATTTCTACGCTATTCTGTAACGAAACCCAATTTCCCTCGGGATCAATAATGTCTGTCTGTCTGTCTGTTGTCTGTAATTCCTGGATTTTGCTTAAGTTTCTCCTCCCTTTGCCGTCTAGCCTCAACTGTCAAATTTTCTGAGCTATGTATGTTAACAGAAGTTTTTGCCAATATTTCTGCTTTTTCCACATTGTTAATTGCCATTTTGTCCTTGCTTTATAGCACAGGAATCTCTTTGCTACTTCTTATACCATTCATTTTCCTTATCATGCCCCATTTTTCAAACAGTTGAGTTTCTCTTCCAATTTTGTTACAACATTGTCTCCAGTATGCTCGCTTTGCTTGTCTAATTATTTTCTGAACTACTGCTTGTGCTCTTTTATATTGTATTAACGTTTCCACTGAATGTTATCTTTTTAATTCTTTAAATGCTTTATTTCTTACTTTCATACTTCTACTACATTCCCAATTCCACCATGGAACGCTTCTCCTCTTTCCTTTACCTTTACTTTTCCAAATTGTTTCTCCTGCCAAATATATAATTGCTGTGACCAATTTATCATTCGTTTCTTCTATATCCAATATATTTTCATCTAAAATCTTTATGCATCTTGCTTCACTTCTTCTTTGAAATATCTCCCAATCTGCCTTATTTAGTTTCCACCTTGACACTCTAAGTTCTTTATTTTGTTCTATTTTAATCTGAATCTTTGTGAGTATGGGATAGTGATCACTTCCCACTGTAGTTTGTTTTAATACATTTCAAGTACTGATCCCTGCTAATTCTTCACTTACAAATGTTAAGTGTATTGTAGTTTCTGTGTTTTGGGAAATATTATTTATCAATACCTTCTCCATTATTTATACATACCAATTTTTCATCATCTATAAATTCTTGTATCACTAATCCATTTTTATCAGCATTTTTACATCCCCGTAGTGTACTGTGTCCATTGAAATCTCCACACCATATTATTCCCTTTCATCCCACCACCCACTGTGTTTAATGTATCTTTGCTTAATCTTCTACATAGTAATTTATTATCACCAGGCTTTCTCTGCCTATCCAAATTTTGATTATTATTGATTCATATTTCTGCCCTATGTTGATTATATTATACCTCATCCCACTGGTTATAAATATTGCTACTCCTCCTCCATTGCCATCACTTCTATCCTTCCTAATAGCTGTATATCCTTGTAAAACAAAATCTAATTGTGGTTTCAACCATGTTTCCTGTATAATAAAATCTGAGATTTTTCATTAAGTTCTGATACATATTTCTTAAATTCTTGACCATTTGCGCTAAGACTCCTTGCATTCCATTGTAAAATACATACTGCCATTAAGATCCTGCCTCCCCTGCCTGTGAACTGTTTGATCCTACATTCAATGTTTCTTTAACTGCTTCCCACCTAAGCCCTGTAATACCAAGATATTTCTCTGCAGACTTGACTATAATGTTAATTTTCTCGGTTCTCTTATCTGTTTGCGCTGAACAGTTAATTGCATCTACCATAACCAGTACAAAATCCTTTCTACTCATTATTAGTGTATCCTTATTTATCATATTACAGCCCTCACAGTTCACTGGTTTATTATTTCCTATATGTTTGCTTGATAACCTTTTCCTTTTCAGCGATTCCTTTCGCTGCCTCTGCGTAGCTAATCCCTTGAGTTACTTTCACATATTGTATCTCAGCTGCCTTTTTGCTATTAATGCCCCCTCGATAAGCTGCACAGTGTTCCCAGCCACAATTGCAGCATTTCAGCCTAGCTCCCGCCTCACATTTCCCTTATTCATGTTCTCCAGCGTATCTCCCACATCTTTATTTCCCTCTGCAGACCGCCGCAATACGCCCGAATTTCTGACATTTAAAGCATCTTAAAGGCGGTGGTATACATATTCTAACCTCATAACACACATACCCGAAGTAAACTTTAGTCGGCAATCTTTCTTCATCAAAGTTAATCATAATCAATAAATTATCACATTTTTTCCACGCCTTGTAAGTTTCAAATGTTTGGCCTCAATAATTGTTGCTCCTTTTATGTTCTGTTTAATCTCATCCACTGTAACTTTTGTTGGTATTCCGAAATAACTCCTCTAGTCCACTTTCTATTGTTGGTTATTGAACATTGTACTTTTCTTCAGTCTATTTTATTTAATCTTATCACTTTGCCTTGCTGAGCACTATCCCGACAAATCACTAATAGCGATCCATTTCGTAATACCTTTACTCTTTTGACCTCACCTATAAGTTTGTTGATTACCTTCGTCAAATGAATCAGGTTCCAATCATCAAAAGATGCCCTGTCTTCGCTCAGTTTTATAATTGCTTTACTCTCATCTTCTTTCCATTGTTTTGCTATCCTATTTCGGTCATCCCCTGACTCCTCAGAGTTTGACATCTCATATCTCTGTTTACTTTTCTTACTTTTTCCACTTCATTCACCTTTCCCGCCAAGCTCCATCTCTAACTCACTCCCTGAATCGTCACTTCCTCCTGTCATCCTCCATCCATTCACAATCTAGTTGTTTAGCCAATCGCCATTCAGCTCCCCTGGCCTGGTCCATCTTACTGAGTACTCTGTCTCTCATCTGTTTCTCATTGTTACCTGTATTGCTGACACCTGTGTCTCATTGTGCTCCACCTATCATCTGCCTCTCTGTTTATTGCCACTGTATTTCAGTCCTGTGTTTTCACCTGTTTGTTGCCAGATTGAGCCAATGAATTTTCCTGAGCCTTTCCAGCATTCGTATCTGTACTCCGTCTGTCCGAATATCAACTCTGCCTGTTCCCTGATTCTGGTTTTTGGATTTCTCTGGATGTTTTGATCTCTGCCTGAACTTTGATGCTGACTTTGTTTGCACCTTGGGATTTATTACTCAATTAATATCACTGTGTGTACAGTACTGGGTCTGTGACTGGATCCCTGCTCCTGAGTCCTGACAGTACAATCTGGCCAGAATGGATCCAGCAGACCCCACTTGTCTGAGAACTGCCCTAGAACAATAGGGAATGATACTGGGGAGACACCAGAACCAGCTTGACTCCGTGTTCAGGGCAGTGGAGTCGCTTTCTGCCAATGTAGCCGATCTTGTGGCCCAGACTCAGTCACTCTGGCTGTCCCAGAGTGTCCATCAACATTCTGTGACTGCATCTTCTGCCCCGCCCTCCACATCCTCATGTGCTCCTCCTGTCCAAGAGCCCCATCTGCCTCCTCCAGAAAAGTATTCAGGTGAGCCCGGTACCTGCCACTCTTTTCTTTCCCAGTGCACCCTCATTTTTGAATTGCAACCTACAACATTTCCGACTGATTGAGCCAAGGTACACCCAACAGTCCAATCGGGCGAGAGAATGGGGAACAGCCGTCAGGGAGGCAGGCTCCCCTTTCTGCATCAGTTTTCAGTTATTTTCTGAGGAGATCACTCCAAACATGGGAGAGAGGCTGCCTGTGAAATGCTGCACATGCATCAGGGGCACAGATCTGTGTCAGATTCTGCCATAGAATTTGCACCCTAGCCACCTCCAGCGGCTGGAACTCGGAGGCACAGTATGACACCTTCCTGAAGATGTCAAAGATGAGCTGGTCACGCTCACTGCCACCTTTGAAGCCCTGGTGGATTTGGCCATCTGTATTATGTTTGCCTTCAGCAGCACCACAGAGGGAGGGGTTCCAGAGGGTGCCTGGGGGCACTGGGTAAGTTCCAAGCTCCTCATCAGTCAACATTGCCCTGCCGTTTGTCCCCATCTACAATTCCCATTCCAGAGCCTGAAGCTATGAAGGTTGACTGTACCCACCTGACGCCCACTGAAAGACAAAGGAGAGTCAGCACCTGTTCCTGTCTGTACGGTGGCCAAACAGACCACTTCACCTCCACCTGCCCAGTAAAAGCCAAGTGCTCCCCAGTAGGACGAGGAGTACAAGCGAGTGTGACTCCTGTCCGGCCCTCCTTGACGCCACTCACTCTCAGACCTGCTTCTCTGGAGTGGGGCATCCAACGGCGAGCAGTCTGCATCTTGGTCGATTCTGCTGCGGAGGGGTGTTTTATCAATTTGGCTGCCCAGTGGCGGTTACCTACATCTGCTCTCCATTCACCATTGGTGGCCAATGCCTTGAATGGTCAGAGACTGGCTAACATCACCCATGTCACTGCCCCAGTGAGTCTCCGTTTATCCAGCAACCATCATGAACAGTTAACCCTTTATGTTATTGACTCTCCTCAAGCTCCCATTGTCCTGGGCCATCCCTAGTTAGTCAGACACAACCCTCATATTGACTGGCTCAATCACAAGATTGTAAGCTGGAGCCCATTCTGTCACTCTCACTGCCTCCGCCATACTCAAGCATCAAGCTGACCACCGTCCCTCCAAGGCCTCACGTTACCGCCAGGGACAGCGTGTGTGGCCTTCAACCTGAGACCTGCCCCAAGTTGGATTCCTGCACACTCGCCCTTCACTTCATCGACCCCTTTCCCATTGCTAAAGTCACCAGTCCTGCTGCCGTCTGTCTCACTCTCCACCACATTCATCCCACCTTCCGTGTGTTCAGCGTCAAGCCTTTCATGAGCCACTCCCTGTATCCTGTCCCCAAACCCCCCCCCCCCCCACCGTCCCCACAGCTCATCAATGGGTCAGAGGCTTTTACGGTGTATCAACTGCTGGTCATTTGTCGCTGGGGCCGTGGCCTCCAGTACCTTGTGGACTGGGAGGATTACGGTGCTGAGGAGAGGTGCTGGGTCCCCACTTGTAACATCCTGGACCCCCCCCACTCAGGGACTTTCATCACCAACACCCAACTCTGCCTGCCATGACGTCAGGAGGCATCAGTGGAGGTGGGATACTGTCAGTACCTCCAATTGAACTGCCTTTTTGTGTTTTTCCCCCATAGCTGTCAGTTGGTGGTTTTTTTATTGCCATGTGCTCTTGTTTGTTTTCACGCCCCATGTGCCCCTGTCCCTGCTCCTGCTCTGCTCCGGCCCCTGTATCACTGAATACTCAATTTTTCATTGTTACCTGTATTGCTGCCACCTGTTCCTCATTGTGCTCCATCTATCATCTGCCTCTCTGTTTATTGCTCAGTGTATTTCAGTCCTGTGTTTTCACCTGTTTGTTGCCAGATTGTGCCAGTGAATTTTCCTGAGCCTTTCCAGCATTCGTATCTGTACTCCATCTGTCCGAATATCGACTCTGCCTGTTCCCTGATTCTGGTTTTTGGATTTCTCTGGATGTTTTGATCTCTGCCTGAACTTTGACACTGACTTTGTTTGCATCTTGGTATTCATTACTCAATTAATATTGAGATTGTGATTGGATCCCTGCTTCAGCATCCTGACACAAGATTAACTTTAGAAAGCAAAGTGTGATATTGGAACAATGTGCTTTGTAGACACAAAATCTGACAACAACACTTCAGTAAGCAAGTTCAAAACAGGTGACTAAGCACACACTGGTTCAGCAGATAATGCTGCTGACTCCAGTGATCTGGGATTGATCCTGACATTGGGTACTGTCTGTATGGAGTCTGTGGGTCTTCCCTGACTGCTCTGGTTTCCCTCCACATCCCAAGGACATGCCAGGTAATAACTGGCTACTATAAATTGCTTGTGTGTTGGAGGGACGGAGAGAGGGGGAGAGATGAGAAAACTAGGGACAGGGTTGATGAGATTGAGCTGAAAGCTGTCATGGACTGAATGATTTCTTGTGTGTAATAAGGAAGTGAGCGAAAATGTAAGATACTGGGTGGGACACACATTCCTATACACTAGGATTACTTCCTAACCTGGTTAGAAAACCAGGATAAACTTCCTGTTTGTACTGGAGATATTTATGTTCACTGGGGATGGACATCAACATTTCTGTTTAATATCTTATCTGAATGACTGCACTCCTGGCAGTTCTGCATCCTGTGTTGTGAATATTCTATAATTCCAACAGGGTTCAGGTGTCAGAGGCAATGCTAGTCTCCTCAAGGGTAATTATAAGGGGCATTAGGTATCTGTACGGTGAACAGCCTATATATTTCAGGTGTGTACAAAATCCATCGCAGAATTTCAAGGCATAAATTACTTTAACAGAACCCTATATGACAAATATTTCAAGCTAAGCAGAAGTTTTATTTATACTCAGTATTGTTACATCAAAGGGAATAGCTTTTGTCAAGACTCCTAAATATATCTTTTACCCACAGTTAAACCGGACCCGCCTACTGAAGTCAGTCTTTCTCCAATAGCAAATCAGCAGAAGAAGCTGCTGCTACAGTGGAAGCCTCCTGCAACTTGGCCCAATCCCCAGCTCTTCCTGCTGAAGTACATCATAAAATACTGGAAAGCAGGATCCAACACACCCAGAATGGTAAAGGCAACGTTTTATGTCATTAGATAGATAATATGAGAAAGAGATAGCTAGACAATGTCAATGACATCTACCTAAATGCCCAACAACACACTCCATTGAAATCTGTGTGATGGGAGCAGATCACTGGGGACAGAGGAAACAATTCAAAGATGTAGTCAAAACAGCCTTGAAGAAATGCACTATGGCCAATGATGTGAAGCTTTGACACATAACCCTCAAAGTGTGGAAGAAGCATTGGGGACCACATAAAACCCAAGGCTTTGCATTGAGGTCACTCAAGAAACAGGCATTCATGGCAGAATGAAAGAGTTGGTTGAGCAGACCTGTAGAAGATGCGTCGGCTCTAGGAAATCAGCAGCCCCCATTTAGAAGTTCTGAATAGTCTATGAACAGATTCAGAAGAAATATTGATATCCAGAAATGGGTAATATCTGGAATTAAAGTAAGGACTTCCTCACTGATATGTGCTGCTCACCTCTAGCTGTGATGATTGTTGTGGTCATTGAGGCAAAAACTCTCACACCGGGATGTCTATAGGATGGAGCTGGCATTGGTCATGACATCTCCCACTTTGTCTCCAGCTGTTGAATAAGGAAGCAGTTGTCCATTCCAATACTGCGGGACAATGTTTGCATCCAGAGGCTTTGCAAGGACTGCAGGCATCCCCATCTGTAGCTACTGAATCATGCTGCTCTATGATTGCACATACGCATCCAGAAATGTCTTGCAACTGGAAAGGATTCTACTCCCTCAGTGCTGAGTGGTGCAGTGAGAATAGTTCTCCATGGTGGTATCCTGGCCATCTGCTCAATTACCAGCATTACAACCACCACAACAGTGTGAAGGGTGGATACTGGGGGATGGTCTCTCTGGTAATAACATGACTCTTGATCCTATACACAAACAGCATGTGTAGGTAACCTGCTGAGTGAAATGCTCGACATAGCAACTCCAATTTTCCAGTGTCCACACAACAGCTCCATTGCCCCAGCCACACTGCAGTGTTGGCAGAACAAGTCTCAATGGCCACAGTCAGTCCATTTTGGAAGAAATATCTCTAGCTCCATTACACTGAGCACCGGCACTCCCTATGGCTACATGCTCGATCCAGTTCAAACTGAATCAAGTTCACTGGTGACTCAGCATCATCGACAACGATGATGAGACGGTGTCCAGAGAGGAGCAGCAACTGGTAGAATGGTGCGAGCACAACATTTCGAGTCTCAACATGGACAAGACCAAAGGAATAGTTGTGGGCTTTAAGCTGACAACTTCTCACTGCACATAGATAGCTCCTCAGAGGAGAAATTTAGGAGCACGAAGTTTCTGAGAAAGCACGTAACAGACAATCTTGCTTGGTCCCTCTTTGGTCAAGAAAGCACAGCAGCATCTCCACTTCCTCATTGAGGCAATTGATGCTCCCCACCACCCCTCTCATCCTAACCAATTTTTTACAGAAGCACCACTGACCAGCTGCATTACTGCCTGGTATGAGAACTGAAAGCATCTGACTACATCCCTGCAAGGGATAGTGAGGACTGCTGAGAGGATCACTGGGTTTTATCTTCCACCTATCCGAGATATTTATCAGGAGTGCTGCTTACGCAGGGCCCAATGATCCCACCATCTGTACAGCAATTTTTTGACCCTCTACCGTCAGGCAGGAGGCACAATGGCATGACAGTAGGACATAAACTGTTAGATTGAGAAATAGCTTCTTTCGCCCTGGCCGTAAGACTGCTGAACTCCCTGCCAGCAATTGGGTCTCTTCATGTATGAAGCGCCATTAGCATAATGCTGCTCAATTTTTAACGTGTTGCAAGTGCTCATTATTTGTTAATTTACTAGTGGTAATATTACTTTATGTGTTATGTGTGTGAGGGCATGTGCTGTGTTGTGCACCTGGACCTGAGAGGAATGATGTTCCGTTTAGCAGTATACATGTGTATGGTTGAATGACAATAAATTGAACTTGAGTGTTCATGGTCAGCTACATGCTCCACATTCTCCACCGCAAGGATATTTGTCAATAACTGTACTTCAAGCACCTTCTGAGCAAGAAGAGGAGGAAGCCAAAGGAGGTGAGAGAACATAATGTAGACTAAGCTAATCAGTGACAAACTCATGCAACGAAGCCATAGGTAGGGACAGTCCCAAACCCCATTCACCAATAGTCACCTGACCTGGCTTCCCTCTGTTAGATGACCAACATAGTTACCGACTTCAGTGAATCAGTCTTTCTGTTGTTCTGTCTTCCAACCCCCTCTGCCAGTTAAATTTGTCCCAACCCCACCCAATCTTGATTCCTTTTGTCTTTGGATAGCAAATGATTAAATGTTTAGGATCAGTTTGTGGTAAGCCTGTAGCTTTGTGTAAGAATGCTCTCATGTCTTCATTATCTTCGTGTCAGTTTGTTATCGAGGATCTGTTCCTCGGTGTCTGGTAGTATTTATTCAGTTGGTCGTTACCCTATTTCTTATTTTAAACTTTGGATAAATTCATTATTTTGTGTCCCACAGATTGAGATCAGCAATCAAACCACCTACACCTTGAGCGGCTTGCGATCCAGAGCCTCGTATTATGTAGCAGTTGCAGCAAAGGATTTTATCGACAATGGCCAACCCAGTGAGTGGAGCCCGACCGTCTCTGCGCGGTTGTGGTCCAGAGGTTGATGTGGCTTTCCCTGAATCCAAGTTTATTCCTGCTAGTAACTTGTTTATAATCACACCTACAGCCTGAAGGAACAGGCGTGCAGGCCTGGAGCATTTATGTAAAGAGTAAGGCACAGTCTATACCTGTTGGAGCATCTCTTATTTGTGTAATAAACTTGTCAATATCCCAATATTGTTACCGTGCTTGTGAATTAAATCCTTGTTTATTCCACAGAAGCACAGGCAGGGGATGTAATTGCGAAGGTTAGTGCACTTTGTCCTTCACAAACATCAGGACCTTCTATTTCACATATCAGAGTACTCCTGTAAAGATTCTGTCCAAAATGTGGCTCAGTTAATGTAGTCTGGCCTGTTTCAAAACCCTGCTGTTATCAAATTATAAGCATAATGGTCATTTTGCATTAGTTGTTCTCACCCTATCAAAGAGATTTTTCTTGTTCTACCCATTCCTTTCCCCCATTATCCCCACCTATTGACGCTTTCCCAGTTCTGACAAAACGGCCCAATCCTGAAGAGTTAACTGTTTCTCTTTCTGCAGATGCTGCTCCACTACTGAGTTTCCAGCATTTCCTACTTCCATGTGAAAGAGCACCAGTCTCAGCACTGCCCACTGTCAATCCAAAAATAAATTGTTTGTTCCCATTTTCTGTTTGCTCTCTTTATATTCTAACAGAGTGGATTCTGGTTAATTGGGTCATCGGTTAAATGTGGTAGATGCTTATTTGGGACAACGCTTAAAGAACACAAACTAATCAAGAAGATAGGTAGGATTCTTTTTGTTTATTTGGGACACTATGCTGCCTGATTGGTACAGGAGACTGTTGCCGAACAGTTTATAACTATTATCAATCTAGTACATTTGTGTGGCACAACACTGTACTTAAAACAAACAGTTTTTAGATAGTGTCAGTTTGTGTTCAAAAGTTTTTATCACTGATAGTTGGCAAGAAATAAGCAGTAAGACTATTCCAGCCTGTCTTGCTCACCACGGTTTCAATCATTCGGGGTTGGCAATGCCAGAAATGCTGGGAGTGAAATTGAAACGATTTCACTACTTCAGCAAGTTAGGAACTATGAAGAATATTACAATGAAAGTGAAGATTTGGAGGATGCAATCATTGAAACCATTATATGAGCAGTCCATTATCTGCACTAGATGTCTGAGCTGATTCTGTTGATTTAGTTAAACAAAAAAACTTGGCAGCATACACTGGATGAATTCTTCCATTGTTAACTACCTGGTACACGGTTTTATAGATAAAGTTGAGGTATTGGTATCGTTCTGATTGGTTCTGTATTTCATTTAAATACATAAATTGTTACTCAGTTAAATGGTAGTTTGTCTTTTTTAATACCTTTTTTACTATTCTCATAAAACTTTGGTTAATTGGGGCAGCTGCTTAATTGAGCCAAAATGTACTGGTCCTGATGTGTCCCAATTAACCAGAATCCACCGTGTATGTTCCAATCCCCTGAGATTACATGCAACAATTCTTGTGAGCAACTGATAAAATAACTTTCAAAATCCAAAGTTACCACCTGCTCTATTTTTATTTTGAATTTGCAGTTCTCTTGCTTTTCATTCACCCTTCATACATGTGCAATTTAGTTTATTTTAAGAAGATCTTTGTTCTGATTGGATAATCTTTATCTATTTACCTCCTTATAAGAATGATATACTGTTCTTGCAGTAGATGTAATGCAGGTTAAGGGAGATCTATTCTAGGCTTTAGGAGAGGTTTCACAATTTTGTTTGTGTTTTTGTGTTTATACCAATCTGCAGCTCCAGCTCAGTAACAACCCCCAAGTTTCTGGGAGGGGTGGGGAACCAATGGCACTGGTGCAATCTCACAAAGTTTGTTGGCACATAACATGCAGTGCTGCCCTTCACTTCTTTAAACCCATCCATAATAAAAAGTTACGTAATTATTGTCCGTACTGTCACAAGATGCAGTGTATGATTTTGTTACAACCTGAGAGAAGTGAAATGTTTTTCCCGGAGCTGGCTTGCGCCAGCTAGACAGTTGTGAGAACACTTGATATTGGATGATACATTCTGAAACCCTTGCAGAGATAGTGTACACATCAGTATTTGGATAGTAAATCGTTACAATAATAATACTACTAGGAAATGATGTTCTTCATTTGTTTCAATGTCTCTGTTATATTTCTATTAATAGTGAAATGAATATATGTAAATAAGCAACAGGGCTCATCCTTTTTCCTTAAATGTGTCCATAGTTATAGTTACTAGTTCATTAATCAACGATAAAGCTGCTCAAAATAAACATGGCATGCAGGGAAACCCTTTAGAAGATCATCACTAATTTGCGTGCATGCTCTCAAAAAGCTTCACCACCCCTGCGCAAGGGTAAGTGGACCCCACTCAGAGTCATAGTATTGTACAGCACGGGGACAGGCCGTTGAAGTACCACTGACTAGCAAGCTCCCACTTACACTAATTCTACACCTACCCATTTTATTCTCACCACATTTTCTTCTGCTCCTCCCAGATTCTACCACTCATTCCACACCAGGGGCGATTTACCATGGCCAATTAATCTCCTTCTATCACAGACATTTGGGATGTGTGAAGAAACAGAGGTGCCCAAGGGAATCCCAAGTGGTCATAGGATGAGTATGGGAAAGCCACAGAGATGGGTCTAAGGTTAGGATTGATCCTGGGTCACCAGAGCTGTGAGACAATGGCTCTACCAATTGTGCTAATGAGTCATTTGGTGATTGAGAATAACTTTCAGAATCTGCTCCAGTAACTGAGTGAGTAGTGGATTGTTGCCAGTGCAATGACTCACTACGAACCAACCTAACTCTGATCAATCTCACTTAACATCTTCCAGCTGCACTTGGTTTGAGCATTCCACAAGGATTGGCACATGTGCACGTTCCATGTGGCTACTTAGTGCAAACAGAACCTGTGGCAGGAAGAGGCTGGTAGTGCCAACATTTGGACAGAACAGTGCAGATACCTGCCCCAGTCTGGAGAACAACAGTTTTCAATGCACAACACTGAAACAGTTGGTGCTATATAAAAGAAATTCAAGGCATGTTTTAGTTTGATTTGGGATTTAATAACAAGGGAGCTTGTTCTGTCTTCCAGACTGTGACCTGGAAATGCTTTATCCCACTGTGTCAAACCATTAGCCAAGGGTCTGTGGAACTTACAGAAATGCGACTGATCTCATCATAGGGCTGTAATTAATTTACCAACCCATGCATTTTTAGGATGTGGGAAGGGACTGGAGTAACCATGGGACATCTGCAAGGTTGCAGGGAGAATGAGTAAACTCCACAAAGAGTGAACCAGCGGTTGGGTTTGAACCTGGATCTCTGATGCTCGAACTGCTCACCATGGCTTATAGTGAGGCCACTATAGAAGCAAATCTTCCATTTTAAATATAACCTTTCCATGGAGGACATTCTCCTCATTTCCACAGGCAATGTGATAGATGCCCTGTCTCACAAAAGCCTTAGTGCTGCCAGTGAGGTGAACCTCAGCAGCTCATGTGTGGGACATTCAGGAGGCACAAGCCATATTCGTAGTATTAAGCCATTCATCCCAATGAATTCTGCTTCACATTCAATCAGGGCTGATCAGTCTCCTGCCTTCTCTCTGTAATCCCTGTTCCCTTAGTAATTACAGTATAACCTATTGATCTTTGTCTTAAATGCACCCAATGACTTGACCACCGCATCCTCTGTGACAATCAATTCTGTGGATTCACTACCATTTGGCTGAGAAAATTACTTCTTATCTCAGTTTTACAGGGACATCCCTTTTTTCCGAGGCTGTTCCCTTTGATCCCAGATCCTCCTGCTAATGGGAACATTCTTTCCACCTCAACTCTGTCCAGGCATTTCAGTAATTAGTAGGTTTCAATAAGATCCCACCTCATTCTTCCAAACTCCATCGAATACAGGCTCAGAGACATCAATTGCTCCTCCTAATTCAAGTCTTTCTTCCCAGGATTGTTCTTGTGAATTTCCTCTGAACCCACTCCAGGACCAGCCACTTTTTCCTTAGATAAAGGGCCCAAAATTGCCCACAATATTCCAAATGCAGTCTGACCAAAACCTGAAAAAGCCACAGCAGTACATCCTTGCTTTTATATTCTAGTCCTTTCAAACTGAGCACTAATGTTCTTGTGGAGATGAGGGAGCGTCTACACAATATATATGCTACATACTAGTTTCTGATCTGAACAAATTTCTCATTCTTTCACTGGACTGACAGTCTCAGTATTAGTGTTTGGAATACAAATTGCCAGGGATTTGTTTTGGTTTAAAAAAAAGCTGTATGCCTACTGCTCTCATCTTAACTGTTAATAGGCATGGAACAGGGTAAAAGCATCTCGTGTTTGAGGTGACTTTGTGGTCAAGTTTCTGAGGACAGATGAATGGATGGGTAGTGTTGAGGACGCAGTTTTATACAACTTTGGGTTGGCAACATTTGGAGTTGCGTGTGCTGTTCTGGTAGCCCCATTGCAGAAAAGATTTGAAAAGTTTGGAGAGGGTGCAGGTGCATTTCACCAAAATGCTGCCTAGGTAAGAGGATATTACCTAAACAAATTTGGATAGTTTTCTCTGGAGTGCTGGAGGCTGAGACGAGACCTGATAAATGTACATAAAATTATGAAAGGCTGAAGTATAACAGATAATCGGTCTTTTTCTTTTTCCCAGGGTGAAATGTTAAAAACTAGGGGGCATTGGTTTCAGGTGAGAGAGGGAAAGTGTAAGATTGATGTGTGGGGCATGGTTTTTTTACACAGAGACTATTAGGGTGCCTGAAGCACACTGCCAGGGGAGGTATTTCATTAAATCCTTTGAATCCAATCCTCATTATCTAAATAGCACTTGGTCACAACTTCAAACCTCCTAAAAGAGAAAGTTCTGTATTTGCTTTGCTCAAGAATAGTAACACACTGAGTACAGTCTGTGTGATGGCTGCTCTGCACTTGTCTCTATGGATTCCTGCAAACAACACACCTCAGTATTAAACCAAGACAGCTGAATGATGAGCAGGAAAGGTTTCAGATTAAAATTCATGTTCCATGCTTGGTACAGGCTTCCTGCTGAGACACTGGAGAGCAGTTCCCCAGGGACTGGTGCTGGGAACAAATTACAAATGATCTGAATTTAGCAACTGAAATCAAATCTCTTCATTTCCAAAAGTACCAAACTGGAAGAGGGAGTGGGATCAGAGACAGGAAGTACAGAATGCGATCATCACAAAATAAATGAAGTAGATTGAGGACAGATGAGATTTACTGCAGATTATGCTAACGTGCTACACATGGAAATAGAAGGAGAGGAGAGCCAGCGAACTGCATCTATGAAGAGTGAATTAAGTTGAAAGGGACACAAGGAGTTAACAAGTCTCGCAGTGCAGATCAGGAAACAGTAAATTGGATGATTACATAGTAAGGGATCAAAGTGCGTGGGATCCAGGGCAAATTTCACAGAAGTACTAACCCCCCCACCTCTTCCTGTACTCAGGACACAAAAGAAATTCTAAGTAATGTGGAAGGAAGTGAAGATCAGGAGGGTGGATCTGCGGTCACAACTAATCCTTGTTTTTTAAGTGGGCTCTGCTTGCAGCCAACAGCTCTGTGCAGCAGAGTCTGTAGGTCTGAGGTGTCATTCCTGGGATTCACCAGAAGGATCCCATAAGTAATGTCTGTTGGTCCTCTGTGGTTTTTGCCCATGTTGATTCTAAGCACTGGATCAGATCCTGCTCACTACTGTGAGAGGTCACTCATTCTGTCTAGGGGCCAAACAGAATGAAGGGATTCCCCTTCCTGGACCTGCCACTGACTTCATTGTTTGAGTGGATATTCCAGGTGCCACGGCCTGCCATGCTACATTCCAGCAATCTGGTAAAATTCAATATGGGTTTACATCGTGGATATTGGTCTAAAGGACCCCTTCTTATCTGAGCTGTACAAACGTCAAAATTTCAAATCTGCATCGATCAGCACAGCTACAGGCCCAACCTTGCCCATTACCCTGGTCAGCTCCTCTTCGTTACTGTAGGGAAGGACCTTGTAATCAAAGGTGAAAGTGACATGATTCAATTCTGAATATTTGCAAAATGCCTTGGCCTGTGTGAAAGAGAACTGATGGAGTTGTACAGGGAGCAGGTGATCAGCAGTTGAGATTAGTGTTTGGTGTGGCTCAGAGGAACTGCTTGTGATACCTCATGAGGGCCAGCTTTAAGCCAATTCTTCACTCTACCACTTGAGGACTGTTGGACGTACTATCTTATGGTTAAGAAGCTCAACCAAGGGCTGACCTCTCCTGTCAGGTGATGCGAACAGAATGTGGAAATTTCACTGCACTATATAATTTCAATACCTGCAGCCAATGGGATAAATTTTGTGGAAAACATTGCAGGCATTTATGTACTGCAAGCTCCCACAAACAGCAATGATAACTTATTTCAGTACTGTTGGCTGGAGGAGGATTACTTTTGATAGAACACAAGGGAAAACTCTTTTAGCCATTTTTCAAATAGTACCTTGGGTATCTTACATCCATTTGAGAGGGCAGACTGATCCCCTTCTCCAACACTGGGACTCCCAGTCACTGCTGCCCCCAGAGCACACACACAGGCACAGCATCCTCACTCAGGAGAGAGGGTGCCTCCTGTTCTTCCATGTTTGACTCTGGATCCATGAGCTCCCCTCAGCCCCTTCCCAGAGATTGTGCTATTTCCCAAATGGTAGGTGTGCACACACACAACCTCATTCTAGCATCACATCCCACAGTCACATCACACCCAAAATGCTAAAGTGTGCTGACACTCCCTCTGGCACATCCCAAGCCGCTGATCATTCCACTCACACAAACACTAGGAGTCCTGCCATGCCTCTGCCAACTTCCCTGTGTAAATATGGCTGGAAGTATTGTTGCTGTACTTTGAATTGGACTGATGATGTACAAGTTTGATCCATTATATATTTATTCCCATGAGAGGAACAATACAATGGTTGGCAAGTAAGAGTTTGAACATTACTTTAATCTTTCTCAGGACCTACTAAAGTACTCCATTAACATTTGAATATATTTAAATCATTTATTGTTACAGAGTCATACAGGACAAAAGTATACCCTTATTCGGCAATGATAATGGACTGGGAATGCAGATATACTCCACCTTACCTGTGTTGTGATAGATTAACGCTGCTTTGATTCCTCCGCTTTTAAAGGTATACTTAAAGGCATTTGAAGGCCATTCACCACTATAACCAAAGGTCCTGTAACCAATGGCATAGTCAACCAAATTCTGTGCGCTCAAGGGAATCAGCCTACTGGTCCTCTTAAACAGCGGAGATCACAGAGAATGCCCGGCAGGTACCGCAACCCCTCCCCTGGTAGGTGGTGACTGAGAAAGGAGCAGTGGTACTCTAGAGGCCACAATCAGCTCTGACAAGCTTCAAGAGAACCTGTAAACCGAGGTACTGGCCATAGAGATCCTGAGGCAATGCGAGGGAGAACAGTCTAGTGGAAAGGGGAAGGGCGGATGTATTATTATGTACCAAGTTACAGTGAAAGACTTGCCTTGCTGTCAAGATGGATCGAGTGCACTGAGGTAGAACAAGGTATTTAAGAGTAGTTATAATAGAAGTAATGGATGGATCAGCAGGGTTCAAATTGCAACGAATCGCCCCATGTGGGCACCATCTTGTAGATGTGAATGCAGAGAAGGTGTAAGGGCTGGAGAGTGGAGAGTGTTATTCCCTTGCGCAGAAAATGATATGTTGGGATAACCTTGTGGTGTAAAAGATTTTAGAAACATTGAGAAAGGATGAATTGGTTTGAGACCTGAAGGAAAATAAGGTGGCTTTCTTGAAGACAAGTTCTTGTTCAACAAGCCTGGTGATTTTTGACGTGAGAATCGGGGTAGATGGGGTGTACTCGAACTTCTGGGGCGGAGGGGGTTGGTTTCATAAGATGCCGCCTAACTGAGCACAGGTGACATGTTTATGAAGTTATTTAAGTAATGAAGAACAACGTTCTTTTAAAGTTAAAAGTTGTGAAGCTTAGAGCATAGAACATCAAACAGTACAGCACAGGAATAGGCCCTTCAGCCCACGAAGTTTGTGCTGAACATAGTGCCAAAATAAATTCTCTTCAGCCTGCTCATGATCCATATCCATCCATTTCCAGTATCTATCTAAAAGTCTTTTAAACGTAAATAACTATATCTATTTACACCACTACCACTTGCAGCATATTCCAGGCATTTATCTCTCTTTTACTCTGCAAATCTTTAAACTTACCTCCTCACACCTTAAATGCATGTTCTTTAGTATTTAACATTTCTACCCTGGGAAAACGATTCTGACCCTCTATCCATTATACTCACAATCTTATAAATTTTCATCAGTTCTGCCCCAGCCTCTGATGCTCCAGAGAAAACAAGTTTCACCAATGTCTCCTTACAGCTCATAGGCTGAGATCTGGCAGCATCCTGATAAATCTATTTTGTACCCTCTCCAAAGCCTCCACATTCTTCCCTCATTGGAGTAACCAGAAATGCACATCATACTTCAAGTGCGGTTTAAATGAAGTTGCAGCATGACTTCCTTGTTCTTATACTCATTGCCCAAGCAATGAAGGCAAGCATGCCACGTGCTTTCATTACCTCCTTATCTACTGGCGTGACTACACTCAGGGACTTGAAGATGAAATTTTTAAATAAGTAGATGAGACAAAGATTGGCAGTGTGTGGATGATGGAAAGGGGACTGAGAGATTGTCTCAGGGCATGGACAGGCTGGCGGAATGATCATTTGAAGCTTAATGTGAGGTGATGTTGTTTGGCTGGGGCATGGGGAGGGACAATATAAAGAAAAAAAGAATGCCTCATTGGAGTATTGTACACAGTTCTGGTCATCACCTTACAGGGAAAGTATGAAGGTAATAGAGAGAACCCAGAAAAGATATACAAGAGTTGTTCCTGAGATGAGGATCTATCATGGGTCTAACATATTAATGCAATTACAAAGAATGCACAACAGTAGCTATACTTCATTAGGAGTTTGAGGAAAATTGGTATGTCACCAAAGACACTCTCAAATGTCTACAGATGAACTGTGGAGAACATTCGAGCTTGTTGCCTCACCGTCTGGAGGGGGTCACAGCACGGGACTAGCAAAAACCTGCAGGAAGTTATGAACTCTGCCAGACCGATCATGGGCACATACTCAACGATCCAGGAATAGCTTCTTGCCTTCCACTATCAGATTTCTGAATGGACAATGAAGTCATGAACACTCCCTCACTACTGACCCTCTCCTTTTTCGCTATTTATTTCATTTAGTGTTCTACATGCTTACTATAATTTATGTTTTTTATAAATATGTATTGCAATGTGCTGCGGCTGCAAAACAGCAAATTTCATGACAAATTCTAATGATTTTAACCTGATTCTGATTCTGTTTACAGTAAGAGGATAAGAAATAGAAGCAGGGGTCAGCCAGCTGGCCCATCGAGCCTATTCCACCTTTCAATAAGATCACGGCTGATCTGACCATGGACTCAACTCCACCTACCTGCCTTTTCCCCATAATTTCCCTACTATAGAACAGAGAACATAGAACAGTACAGCATATTACAGGCCCTTCAGCCCACAATGTTGTGCCAACCCTCAAACCCTGCCTCCTATATAACCCCCATCTTAAAATCCTCCATAGACCTGTCTAGTAGTCTCTTAAACTTCACTAGTGTATCTGCCTCCACCACTGACTCAGGCAGTGCATTCCACGCACCATCCACTCTCTGAGTAAAAAACCTTCCTCTAATATCCCCCTTGAACTTCCCTCCCCTTACCTTAAAGCCATGACCTCTTGTACTGAGCAGTGGTGCCCTGGGGAAGAGGCACTTGCTTTCCACTCTGTCTATTCCTCTTAATATCTTGTACACCTCTATCATGTCTCCTCTCATCCTCCTCCTCTCCAAAGAGTAAAGCCCTAGCTCCCTTAATCTCTGATCATAATCCATAATCTCTAAACCAGGCAGCATCCTGGTAAATCTCCTCTGTACCCTTTCCAATGCTTCCACATCCTTCCTATAGTGAGGTGACCAGAACTGGACACAGTGCTCCAAGTGTGGCCTAACTAGAGTTTTATAGAGCTGCATCATTACATTGCATCTCTTAAACTCTATCCCTCGACTTATGAAAGCTAACACCCCATAAGCTTTCTTAACTACCCTATCTACCTGTGAGGCAACTTTCAGCGATCGATGGACATGTACCCCCAGATCCCTCTGCTCCTCCACACTACCAAGTATCCTGCCATTTACTTTGTACTCTGCCTTGGAGTTTGTCCTTCCAAAGTGTACCATCTCACACTTCTCTGGGTTGAACTCCATCTGCCACTTCTCAGCCCACTTCTGCATCCTATCGATGTCTCTCTTCAATCTTTGACTATTCTCTACACTATCTACAACTCCACCAACCGTTGTGTTGTCTGCAAACTTGCCAACCCACCCTTCTACCCCCACATCCAGGTCGTTAATAAAAATCACGAAAAGTAGAGGTCCCAGAACAGATCCTTGTGGGACACCACTAGTCACAACCCTCCAATCTGAATGTACTCCCTCCACCATGACCAGAAGGCAGGCAAGCCAATTCTGAATCCACCTGGCCAAACTTCCCTGGATCCCATGCCTTCTGACCTTCTGAATAAGCCTATTGTCTGGAACCTTGTCAAATGCCTTACTAAAATCCATGTAGATCACATCCACTGCACTACCCTCATCTATATGCCTGGTCACCTCCTCAAAGAACTCTATCAGGCTTGTTAGGCACGATCTGTCCTTCACAAAGCCATGCTGACTGTCCCTGATCAGACCATGATTCTCTAAATGCCCTTAGATCCTATCTCTAAGAATCTTTTCCAACAGCTTTCCCACCACAGACGTAAGGTTCACTGGTCTATAATTACCCGGACTATCCCTACTACTGTTTTTAAACAAAGGGACAACACTCGCTTCCCTCCAGCACCATTCCCATGGACAACGAGGACATAAAGATCCTAGCCAGAGGCTCAGCAATCCCTTCACTCGCCTCGTGGAGCAGCCTGGGGAATATTCCATCAGGCCCCGGGGACTTATCCATCCTAATGTATTTTAACAATTCCAACACCTCCTCTCCCTTAATATCAACAAGCTCCAGAACATCAACCTCACTCATATTGTCCTCACCGTCATCGTTCCCTCTCAGTGAATACTGAAGAGAAGTATTCATTGAGGACCTCGCTCACTTCCACAGCCTCCAGGCACATCTTCCCACTTTTATCTCTAATTGGTCTACCTTCACTCCTGTCATCCTTTTGTTCTTCACATAATTGAAAAATGCTTTAGGGTTTTCCTTTACCCTACATCAAGGCCTTCTCATGCTCCCTTCTTGCTCTTCTCAGCCCCTTCTTAAGCTCCTTTCTTGCTACCCTATATTCCTCAATAGACCCATCGGATCCTTGCTTCCTAAACCTCATGTATGCTGCCTTCTTCCACCTGACTAGATTTTCCACCTCACTTGTCACCCATGGTTCCCTCACCCTACCATTCTTTATCTTCCTCACAGGGACAAATTTATCCCTAACATCCTGCAAGAGATCCTTAAACATCAACCACATGTCCATAGTACATTTCCCTGTAAAAACATCATCCCAATTCACACCCGCAAGTTCTAGCCTTATAGCCTCATAATTTTCCCTTCCCCAATTAAAAATTTTCCTGTCCTCTCTGATTCTATCCTTTTCCATGATAATGCTAAAAGCTATGTAAAAATCTATCCAACCTTGTCTTAAATATATTTACTGAGGTAGCCTCCACTGCTTCATTGGGCAGAGAATTCCACAGATTCACCACTCTCTGGGAAAAAGCAGTTCCTCCTCATCTCCGACCTAAATTTACTCCCCTGAATCTTGAGGGAATGTGCCGTAGTTCTAGTGACATTAGGGAGGCTGCAACTGCTTTCTTTAGAGAAGGAAGGGAATCTGCCTTTACCAGTAGTGTATACCATGCACCAACTGCTCCCTGTGTAAAAAGAACACATCTCTGACATCTTTCCTAAAGGTTCCTCCACTCAATTTTTAAGAAAAAAGATGTCCTCTGGTATCAGCCATTTCTGCCCTGGGAACATGATGGGCTGTCCAGTCTATCCATGGCTCTTATAATCTTATACATCTCTAACAAGTCACCTCTCATCCTCCTTTGCTCTAAATAGAAAAACTGTAACTCACTCCATCTTCCTCATAAGACATGTTCTGTAATCTAGACAGTCTCCTGGTAAATGTGCTCCGCACCCTCCCCGGAGGTTCCATGCCTAGGACACTGTGACCATTAAAAGTAAGGCTGGCCACATGCTGAGGTCATGTTTTAGTTTATAAACTATTTTGAGCAGCAACTGTTGCACTCACATTTTAGGTACTTTAATTTCACACTTTATAATTAATAGAAATATTTTGTGAAATAATTCACAATTATTTTGGTCCCTTGGGGCACATTAACAAAGTTAAATACAGCGAAGGAAATGTTTTATTTTCTTCTCCCTGAGGTAAGATTCTGATAGTGTCCCCCCAGACGTCATTCCTATTCAAGTTTTATTCAGCTACCTGCCACAATGAGTCAAACATATGGTCTGAGTCTCTGCTATAATAGCCCAGCAGCTTAACCACTTTCCATGAGAATTCAGCAGACCAGGTACTGCTGGGTCCTGGGCTGCTGGTTTCCTGGAGGAAAATATAGCTTTCTCCAGCATGCATTCCCTTCTCCAGCTCCTAATGTCCCTGTTTACTGAATCTACACCAACAGTCTGTCTATAATTAGTCACAGACTTACTTGCAGATCAAGGATTACACAATTCAACAGTTCCCTATCAGTCCTTGTCTTTCCACATGCGGATAGAACCTGGCTGTCGGAATCCTCTCCAGTAAGTTGCCCATCGCTATTAGTCTCGCCAGTAGGTGGTTCCCTAGCTTGATCTTGCTACCTTTCTTAAATAAAGGTATTGCATTCACTACCATTTAGTCTTCTGGTACTCCGACATCTCCTCTGACTATTTCTGTGCTATATGTCAAAGTTCTCAGCACAGAACATCAACTGTTCAGTTCCATCAATAGATGCTGCCTAACCCACTGAGTTTCTCCAGCATTTTGTGGGTGTTGTACAGTCACTCTGTTACACCTCCTCTCATTAGTAGCTCTCTTGTATCAGCTAACGTGCACCAGACATTTCCTTTTATTTATTCCGGTGATGTTCTGTTAATCGGATACAACTGATAATTCAGGTGGAGCAGTGAGATTAGGGTGAGGAAGAGGGACTAAATCTAACACCTTTCCATGAGGACAGGCATTGTAATGATGCTCACTACAATGGCCCAAGACTGCTCAAGGCATAGAAAGAACAAACAGGAAGGCAGAGTGAACCTTGAGATGATAAACCAAGTCTGCAGAGATACCTTGTGCAAAGCCCACCACGTCCCTACCCAATCCTTGCCTTTCCCTGTAAGTATTTCCTCTCCTGTCTGAACATTGTAGAAAATAAATGTTTGAGTCAGCCAGTTCAAGTGGAGGAATTATTGAATGTTCAGACCAATTTGAAGAAGTTAAGCACTGAAGCTGAAATGTGTTCAGTTTCATTAAGAATGAAACAGGAGTATTAACACAGATTGAATTAAAATATATCACATGCTGATGACATTGAACAATTCATGTAAAACAGATCAAAAGCCAAAAAGTACAAAAGCAAGTTATTCCAAACTCACTGAATTTGCTGAGGTAGGGAGCTGTGTTGTATCTGAGCTCCTGTGGTTGACAGCTAGGGTTTTTATAGCTATAAATGTTTCAACAGTTGTATATTACTGCAGCCTTAAGGCATGCAGTAACAGTGACTGAGCCTTCTCCATTGAACTGAGATGACCCAAGATTCAAGAGATTATCAGTCACCTGTAATCTGTGGACAACTCTCCCAAAACACAGGATAGGGATTGTCATGGAGCTGGTAATGTAATCAGGCCCTGGGCTACAGAGTTTAGTAGAACACATGGTGCAACGTAGCTGGAGAAATGCATCATTATCACAGTAAGACTTCTAGTTGAGTTTTTATCCTTCAATGTATTCTATACTAGACCTTATATGTTTTGATTATTGTAACGTTCTCCTTCGCGTGTCACGAACGCCGAATTTAACGTCGAGATAAACCACAGTTAATAAGAACCAGATCGCAGTAAGATTAACCATTTACTGTACACTCTTCACATTAACATATGGTGAAAACTGTTGATAAAACAATACAAGATTGATACAGTATTTGTTCCTTCCTTAATATCACATTTCAATTGTAAATACTTGCAAAGGTGACTATAACTACATTACACTAAGGTGCAGTATACAGGGAGAGTTTACCTGCTCCATTGACTACTTTAAATACACTTCCATGCAAACTATCCGTGACTCTTTAACTAACGAAAGCATAAACATTATCTACCGTTGTTACTTCTAACAGGATCGGCATTAACATCTTAGTTCAATATATCGATTATCTATTAACTTACAGCGTTGCTCTCACTGTGATTTCTCATGCCTGCAAAACAACTTCTGCTCAGGTGAGCCTCGTGGTGAGCCCCCACCCTCGCGCTAATTTCAAACCGGTATTTTCCCACAAGACGCGGCGAAACCGGATGTGACGTCATCGCATGCCGATATATTTTACATGCAATGAATATACTTTAAACACTTCTAATTCTAACTAGAAAATACTATCGAATGAATTACTAAGCGAAAATATTATAAACTAAATAACAGTCGTAAAGACAGCACAATTATAATCTGAAGATTACATTTGAATAGACCTCTGGATGTTACAACACAAGCTCGACAGAACTTGTTTAAATTATTGTCCATGCCTTGCCTCCTAAAAAGACTTTCCCAAATTGTCTCATTAATTTTGGCTTTCTCCAGAGCCCTGGGATTTCTGCTTTCCAATTTACACCTTCTTTCCTTTTAAAGATCACTTTGAAATCAACTTCAAACACCTTCAGGGTCTGTGGCAAACTGGGAAAGTCCCCCTCACCTCTATCATAGTTTCTTTGGATATTATCTATCTACTGCCCTCTGCTTACCAACCTTCATCTATAAGTTTAGCCTTTGTAATTTTCAGAACTCATCGTAAATTACCATTTCAGAAGGTGTTTGACAGCACATGAGGCTGCTTAACCAGTTAGTAGCCCTTAGTATTACAAGAAAGTTCCTGGGATGGATACAGCGGTGACTGACTGGCAGTAGGCAAATAAAGGGAGCCTTTTCTGTTTGGTTGCCAGTGACTAGTGGTGTTCCGCAGGGGCCTGTGTTAGGGTTGCTTCTTTTTACACTATATGTCAATGATCTGGATGCTGGAACCAAGCACTTGGCTTTGTGGCCAAGTTTGTAGACAATGTGAAGATAGGTTGGGGAGGGGGCAGGTAGTGTTGAGGAAGCAGGAGTTGTTGCATGAATGAAGTCACTGGAGCAAAGTACTGGTAGACATGAAGCAGCTTTTTTATTTGACAAAACAAAATACAGCAAGCATCATATGGAAACACTTTCGGTGGAAAGGTCTGGCTGGCCCACACTACCCAATACCCTGGGTATCAAAGAACATCAAAGAAAATTCAGGACAAGTCAAGCAAATCCATATTTACAGTCTTTCCTCCATCACACCCAAAACAAGAGTAAATCACCTCCACATCCATGCAATGGAATGTCGATTGGACCCACGCAGATGCAAACAATCAGCCAAGTTCCTGTTTCCTGGTCTGCCCAGCATAAATCTCGCTGATTTCATTTGACACAACTGATGCATTTCACTGAGTGTTTCGATGCACAGTGACAAATAAAGTGAATATTTAATATTTCTTTCTTCCGCGTGCTTATTGAAGAGTCTTTTAAATGTCCCTAAGATATCTGCCTCTCCAACCACCCAAGAGTACATTCCATGTAATTGCCACCCTGTGAAAAACCTTCCCCTGAAATCTCCCCCTTACTTTTCTCCAATCAGCTTAAAATTATGCCCTCCCTGCCTATTGTAGTTGGGCAGAAAGGATTGGCATTGGCAAGTTTGGCTGAAAGGCCATTTCTGTGCTGTACAATCTAAGATTCTATGATTCTTTGACTGACATTGACTGGAAAGTGACTCTGTGGTGGTGGGCAATTCAGAAGGCTACAATGGATCATCCACTCTGCACCTCTGGCTGAAATCATATGTATATTGTGAAGGTCTAACTTTGGTACGGGAGCTGGTTTCATGATTTCTGAAGAGGGTGATGCCAGGGTAATAGTGCATTCATGAAGTCAAAACCCCTTGTTAGCTGTCCAAATGATCCCTAAAGGGCCATGGCAGTTTGAGCTGATCAATTTATTGTTACCCTGCATTCTGACTGTTTTTTCTGCTGTTTAGTTGATGATGGTTGTGTTGGATTATCGCCAGACATTTTTTACACCTGTCAACAGTCTTGTTTTAAAATCTGATTTTCAAAGTGTATAGAATGTAGAATGCCAAAGTCAGCCCTGCAGCAACCCATTGTGAGTTATCATCCACTCTTTCCTAGCAATGGTTGTCCTTTTAATGCAGGAAGACTAACTGGGACAACCAAGTTAGGGTAGATTTAGAGGACGAAGAATTTAATAACAACAATAGGAAAGTTGATGAAGGCAAGGCACTGGATGTTGTCTACATGGACTTTAGCAAGGCCCTTGACGAGGTCCCACAAGGGAGGTTGGTCAAGAAGGTTCAGTCATTTGGTATTCAAGATTAGGTAGTAAATTGGCTTCACGGAAGAAGCCAGTGATTGGTAGTAGATGGTTGCCTCTCCAACTAGAGACCTGTGACTAATGGAGTGCTGCAGGGATCGATGCTGGGTCCATTGTTCTTTGTCATCTATATCAATGACTTGGATGAAACTGGATCAGCAAATTTGTCACAAACACAAAAAAATCTGCAGATGCTGGAAATTCAAGCAACACACACAAAATGCTGGAGGAACTCAGCAGGCCAGGCAGTCAACGTTTCAGGCTGAGAACCTTCATCAGGACTGGAGAAAAAAAGATGAGAAGTCAGAGTGAGAAGGTGGGGAGAGGGGCAGAAGAAATACAAGGTGGTAGGTGAAACTGGGAGAGGAGGAAGGGTAAGTAAAGATCTGGGAAGTTGATTAGTGAAAGAGATAAAGGGCTGGAGAAGGGAGAATCTGATAGGAGAGGACAGAAGACCATGGAAGAAAGGGTAGGGGAGCTGATGGGCAGATAAGGTGAGAGAAGGAAATGGGGAATGAAGAATTGTGAAGGAGAGGATGCAAGGAAGGAGCAATCACTGGAAGTTTGAGAAATCGATGTTCATGTTCATGGGATCTACCCAGGTGAAATACAAGGTATTACTCCTCCAACCTGAGTGTTGTCTCATCGCAGCAGTAGAAGACACCATGGACTGACAGGTTGGAAAAGGAATGGGAAGTGGGTGGTCACTGGGAGATCCTGCTTTTTCTGGCAGATGGAGAATAGAAGCTTGGTGAAGCAGTCTTCCAATCCATGTTGGGTCTCACCAATATACAGGAAGTGACAACCAGGAGCACCAAACACAGTAAGTGACCCAAGAATACTCACAGGTGAAGTGTTGCCCCACCTGGAAGGACTGTTTGGGGCCCTGAATAGTAGTGAGGGAGGAGGTGTAGTGACAGGTGTAACTCTTGTTCCACTTGCAAGGAGAAGTGCTGGGAGGGAGATCAGTGGGGAGGGGTGAAAGGACAAAGGAGTCATATAGGGAGTGATCCCTGCAGAAAGCAGAAAGTGGGGGCGGGTTGGAGGGAAAGTTGTACTTGGTGGTGGAAACCGACTGGAGATGGCTGAAGTTATGATGAATTATGTGCTGGATGTGGAGGCTGGTGGGGTGGTAGATGAGGACAAAAGGAACCCTATCCTTGTTGGGGTGGTGGGAGGATGAGGTGAGGGCAGATGTGCGTGAAATGGAGGTGATGCGGTTGAGGGCAGTATTGATGGTGGAGGAAGGAAATCCCCTTTCTTTGAAGGAGGAGGACACCTCCATTTTTCTGGAATGAAAAGCCTCACCTTGAGAGCAGATGCAGCGGAGACTGAGGAATTGAGAGAAGGAGATGGCATTTTTACAAGTAACAGTGTGGGAAGAGTTAAAGTCCAGGTAGATGGGAGAGTCCATGGGTTTATAATAGACATCAGTGTCTCCAAATATAGAGTCAGAGAGATTGAGAAAGGGGAGGGAGGAGTTGGAAATGGACCAAGTAAATTTGAGGGCAGGGTGGAAGTTGGAGGCAAAGTTGATGAGGTTGAAACTGTATGGAAGGCTATGGTCCAGGTACAGGTTGATGGCACCAGTTAAATTAATTGTTCAGCTCAGACTAAATGGGACAAAGGACCATTTTTCTGGTTTGTAGTGTTCCATGACTATATTACTCTAAACTCCAGCAAGTACGTTTTGAGGAACATGTGACAAATAAAGCTTATTTTTAAATCTTTAAGCTTTGAGTACTGGCCCAGAGCCATCAAATGCGCCCCATACATTAACCCTTTCATTCCCAGGACCATTCTTAGGAATGAAACCTGTGTATACTGTGAACAACAGAAGAAATTTCCTGCATCCTGAGTTTTCTTTTTGAAGTTCACAGCCTGCACAGGGTCCAGTCTATGGCATAGATGGGAAGAGAAAGAGAAGTGTGTCCAAGTGTCAGCCATTACATTGCTTACAGTGGTGATAAGGAATTAAGAATTCTGTTTTTGTTTGTCATTTACTACAATCCTGAGCAAGGATATTTGCACAGCCAGAGGTAATCTGATTCCTGGCACACTGCATATGTAGTTAGCAAGAGTGGGAGAGAGTCTCAGGAGATACCACTGATGCAGATATGGAATTAAGGCCTAGAACTACAAATTCCCATTACAGCCACACCTCCGAGATATACCTATAAATGCAGTGCAATGTGACTTGATGACAAACTGTTATTCTCATCATTCTCAGAGAGCTTGATGGGATTGCTCCACTGGGAGTTGCCCTGGACTGAATGGGAGGGAGCAGGGAATGAGGCAAGATGACTGGCTCTTTCCAATGTTAGGACAATCAGGGAAAACCATGTGGTCTCCTTAGATCTTGTCTGGTTCCAGGACCCCTACCAACCCTCTACTCGATGCTGCCAACAGGCAATCTGTAGACTCTGAAGACAGCCTCAAGGTTCAACACAGCCTCTTCCCTACCATTATTGTGTTCCTGACTTGATCTAACACTGTCTTTGACTTTGTTCTTTTTTTCTTTCTGTGTTGACCATTACAAAATTTTGTTGATGTACCATAGAATGCATTCTATCTGGATGCAAAACCATTTGATATGGCAACTGCTCTGCTTATGACCATGAGAAACTGCAGAGAGTTGCGGACACAGCTCGCCACATCATAGAAACTAGTCTCCGTTCTATCGACTCTTCTCACTGCATTTGCAAATCAGCACATATAATCAAAGATCCCACCCACCCAGACATTGTCATTTCTCCCCTTTCACATTGGGCAGAAGACTGAAAGTACATACCACCCAGCTCAAGGATGGCTTCTACAGTGTTGCTATCGGACTCTTGTACGATAAGATGGATTCTTGGCCTCAGAATCTACCTCGTTATGATCTTGCAGTTTATCATTTACATACAGTGCACTTTCTCCATAACCATTACACTTTATTCTGTGCTGTTATTGTAACCCGCGTGTAGTACCATTCTAGTCGCCACACTCTTTGAGAAAATAAGTTACACTGTATACACTAGATACTAGTAGGCCATCAGAAGATTCTAGGTATTGGAAGGAGGCAGTGAATAGAAACCACACCCTTCTAGAGATATGTTTTGTTTATAAGGAAAAAACCAGTATGTATAAAGTATTTACACGAGCAAGAACAATTCAAAATTCTGTGTAGGCTCCAAACTGTAGATATCAAGCCAAAACAAATTCCTTTTTTAATTAGAATCAGTGAGATCCCATTACCTTAATCTCTCTAACTAATTAGATCTAGTGTTCTTCCCTACTTGAAAGTTTATAGGCTAAACCTTCCTTTTACTTATCCCTATTTAGTTAGAAAACCAAATATAATTCCTATTCTTAAGTATTATAGGTAATTTCAGTTTCAGTTCCAGGTAGTATATCTACAAGTTTAAATTCAAATTAAAAAAAATATACACAGTTTAACTCCTTTCATGAAAATTCTCCAACATCACAATTTTTAAACAAAGTAAATCTCATTCAGTAACTTAACAAAGTCTTCGCAAAAATAATCAATTTTTGCAGAAAATCAAATTCAGATTCTTCAAATGAAAATAAACTTATACATCCAACCATATCAAATCCTCTGTGTCATTACACATTTCGTTCCCACGCTGTTTCGCCATCTTGTTTCTTGGTTCGTTGGATGAAATAGTTGATCATCCACGTAAAGTCGATTCACAAACTTCAACAAAAAATACTAACCAAATCCTTGGTATGATTTAACAGAACTAATTCCTGGTTTTACAGGCGAGATCTTGGACACTCGTCTCTGCTCATATTGTCTTGCTACAGCCGCTGCTTGGTTTAGCTGTAGCTTCAATTATCTTTTATCGTTATCGTTTCTCCTTCAGGGGTTTCACCCTGAGGGTTTCTAGTAAGTGGGGTAGAGATACTCACTACTAATTCCACTTTTAACAGTTTTATATCTTTAGTTTCTGAGAGTTTGCTGCGTTTCTCTCCTTGTCCGCGCCTGCGCCAGCCACGCATCTTCCTGCATTGCGGTTTTTCAAATTCTCTTTTACTTAAAATAGGTAAACTTCATTTTCATCCCTCCGCAGCCAGAGCTTTCTAACATTACACATCTTTGGGTTTAATTAACCTGGGTTACATTATTGTTTTACTTTGTTCTACGTCACTGCATTGTGGAAAGATGAACAGTAAGCAAGGCAAACTTTTCACTCCTACAAGTCAATAATAAACCAATACAAATATTTTGCTGATAATTTTTGAGCATGTATAATTTATGCAAAGTTTGTTAAATTAAATAGCACAGTACATGACAAAATGACAACAAGTAATTTTCATGTTGGGATGGATATCCATGCCCAGTGATCATTTGTGTGTGGTTCAGGGAGATGAGTGGGGGAGAGGCACAAAAGCACCGAGTGACAGGGACAGAGAGATACAGAGAGACAGAAAGACAGAGAGAGAGACAGACTCAGAGACACAGAGAGAGAGAGAGAGAGAGAGAGAGAGAGAGAGAGAGAGACACAGACAGAGAGAGACAGAGAGACAGAAAGACAGAGAGAGAGACAGACTCAGAGACACAGAGAGAGAGAGACACACACACAGACAGAGAGAGACAGAGAGACAGAAAGACACAGAGAGAGAGACAGACTCAGAGACACAGAGAGAGACAGAGAGAGAAACAGAGACAGACATAGAGAGACAGAGAGGGACCGAGACAGACACAGGGATACAGAGAGACACAGACAGACAGAGACAGAGAGAGAGAGAGGGAGACACACACACAGACACAGAGACACCCAGACAGACAGAGAGACAGAGACAGACATAGAGAGGGGCAGAGACAGACACACAGACACAGAGAGAGACAGAGACACACAGACACAGAGACAGACATGAGATAGAGACAGAGACACAGAGACAGGCACAGACAGACAGAGAGGGGCAGAGACAGACACAGAGAGACAGACAGAGAGACAGACACACAGAGACAGAGACAGCCACAGACAGAGAGACACAGACACAGAAAGAGACACACACACTCACACAGAGGGACAGAGAGAGACAGACAGAGACAGACAGATGCAGAAAGACAGACATGGAAGAGAGAGAGAGACAGTCAGAGACAGACAGAGAAAGGCAGACACAGAGAGACAGACACAGGGACAGAGAAACAGACAGAGACAGAGAGAGTCACAGAAACATACAGAGAGACAGACACAGAGAGACACAGAGACAGATAGTGACAGACACACAGACAGACATACAGAGACAGAGAGACACAGAGAGAGAGAGACGCAGAGAGACAGACAGACAGAGAGCAACAGACAGGGACCTGAACAGAGAAACAGACAGGGACAGAGAGAGACAGATGCAGAGAGACACAGACAGGGATGCAGAGAGACAGAGAAACAGACACCAAGACAGACATATAGAGACAGAGAGAGGCAGGAGCACAGAGACAGAGAGACACATAGATGCAGAGAGACACACACACAGATGCAGAGAGACACAGAGACAGAGACAGACAGACATACAGAGACAGAGAGATAGACGGCAAGACAGACAGATGCAGAAAGAGAGACAGACAGGGACCCAGACAGAGAGAGACACACACAGAGACACAGACAGAGAAAAACAGAGAGAGAGAGAGAGAGACAGACACACAGAGAGATGTACAGAGACAGAGACACACAGACAGATGGAGACACAGCCACACAGACAGACACAGAGAGACAGACAGAGAGAGAGTGCGAGAGACAGACGTTTAGAGAGAGTGCGAGAGGCAGACATTCAGAGAGAGAGACACAGAGAGAGAGTGCGAGAGACAGACATACAGAGAGAGAGAGACAGAGAGAGAGAGAGAGATAGACAGAGAGACAGACAGGGAGACACAGAGACAGACAGACACAGACAGAGAGAGGGAGAGACAGGGACCCAGACAGAGAGAGAGACAGACAGAGACACAGAGAAAAACAGAGAGACAGACAGAGACAGAGACACACACAAAGAGACAGACAGGGACACAGACAGACGAACAAAGAGAGACAGACACGAGACAGAGGCACTGACAGGCAGTGACCCATAGACAGAAACAGACGCAGAGAGACACACAGACAGAGAGAGACACGTGGAAATGTAAAGAGAGACAGACACAGAGACACAGAGATGGACACAGAAACAGAGACAGATGCAGAGATACAGACAGGGTGACACAGAGACACAGACCCAGATAGACAGAGACACAGAGACAGAGAGACAGAGGGAGAGAAAAACACAGAGAGACAGAGAGAGAGACAACAAACAAAGGCACACAGAAAGGCACACAGAGAGACAGACACAGAGACAGGGACACAGACAGGGATGTAGAGAGACAGACAGGGAGACACAGACAGACAGCTGCAAAGAGACAGACAGGGAGACACAGAGATGCAGACAGAGAGACAGAGACACAGACACACAGACAGAGAGAGACACACACACAAAGACACAGAGGGACAGACAGAGAGACGTAGACACAGACACAGACTGTGAATACCAACCCAGACATATGGGCATCAAGAGGAAAGGATGAACTCAGAAGGTGTGATGTTTTGCATGTAGCTTCAAAAGAAAGCATTGTCTATACTTTGTAAATAGGGATTGCCCTTTGTGTTTAGCAAATAAATATCGAGCCCACATTGGGCTAGCAGACCTCTTCCAAAGGGTCTCCATATAAATATGTGTGAGCACATGTATACATGCATGTATGTGTGAGTGGCTGCAGGAGGCTGCCAGGTCATTGGTCTGTTAAGGCCTTCCTATTGCGCACCACCGGCACATTGCTTTTCTGTCAGGGTGTGCCCCATTAACCTCGTCTCAACAGCGGAGTTTGGCGAAGTATCCTGGAATAACCTCCACTTTGATCAATTTGTTCCAGGAGCCGGAATCTGATTCCCGAGGTCCAGTTGGACGGTGTCCAGCGGTACGTGGAGTGTGAAGGGTCTTTAAACCTCAGGTGACCCGGCATTCTCTAGGGGCTCCCAAGCTGGCCCAGCAGTAGTTAAACACAAGGGTATAGGCGGAGGACGGTTTGTGAGACTAAGAAAGGGTTAATCCATGACAATGTTTGGTAGAATCCTGGAGATCTGACAGCCCTGAGCAATAGGAGCTGGAGAAGGACCACAGACTGTGGAGATTCCACCTCCTTCTGCCCAAGATACAAGCAGACTGGTGATTGCCAGGGATGTGAGCGGCTCATTCGACCCAATGACCCTTCCTGAGTCCAGAAAGGAATCTGGACAGCCTCCGTGTGGATCACCCACTCACAAGCGTGGAGCTCAGAGCAGCCAAGGGAGCCCGCTGTTGGCCGGTCCAACTCCAGCAGAAGTGTCATCCCGATACTCGGGCACCAATGGGAAGCAGTGTATCACAGGACAGAGACTTTGGAGGAAGCCCCAGCCTATCTGCAGAGTCCTGCACTCTGGTCGTACTGTCTGGAGACACACTGTCTTAACCGAGACTGGAACTGGACAATGTCCTTTGGATATTTCATTCTCCGAACCTGTGGAAATGGTAGAACATATCCACGTCCAGGGACTCACCTGAATGTAGGCCTCCCACCCAGGTGCCAAAGCATTTGAAGGGCCCCGAGACCACAGCATTGAGCCCGGAGAAGGCCAGGCACCTGGGACCCTGGCTCACTGAAATGCTGGATGTAGGAGATCTGAGAACACACGGCACACCAGAGCTTCAGAATGACCCTCGCTGGGTGTGGATGGTTGGAGACCATGACCTCACCCAACAGTGGGTCCACCTGCAGAGGCTGCCACTTAGAGCCAAACCAACCCACAGTGTGAGCAACATGGGGAGGGGGTGGGCGCTGATGATGTAGTGAGTGGAACCACACCACCTCAGATCTCCTGGACCCAGCACTGGACTGAGCCAGCCCTGCTGCTTCTTCTTGGGGTCACTAGCCGTGGCCCGGTCCTCCTACTTGGTGCTGGGTGACCGAGGCAGGATCAGAGCTGGGGAAGTTGGAGGTGGACAGGGTCTCGGAGGTGAGTGGTTGCGAATGGTGGCCCCTAACTCCTAATCTAGAATGATGGGCTGGCATGGCACAAAGGACATTGAGGTCCTTCCCCTGCGTCAGAGATGCCAAGGATGGGTGTCAAAGGTACTAGTGTCATCCGGTCTGGGTTTCCTCAGAAGTTAATTCTGTTAATAAGTATCTTATTATTTCTCTTGTTGGTTCTTCAATTCCTCTGTCCTTACATAATTTAACAAATAATCAAGTAGTTAAACATTCCTTGAGGATTTGATTACAATTTAGAGAACTCTTTGGGTTATTTGGTTTTTCACTCTCTAGTCCCATTTTTTCTAATTATTTTTTAAACCTTATTTGGCTGATGTAACTTTTAGAGTAGAATAGACTAGGTATTAAATGTTTTCAGGATCTGTTTGTTGGAGATAGCCTTTCCTCATTTGATCAACTATTAAATATGTTAGTAAAGGTCACTTTTTAAAGATATTCACAAATTAGAGACCTCTTGCTTTCTCAACTTCATATATTTCCTAAATGTCCAGATAACAATCTAACTGATGCAATTTTAACTCTGAAACCTTTTTCATAATGGATCTATTTCGCATCCTGCCTGTGAGAAGACCCCATGGTCAGAAGACTGCAAAGAGGCTCAATGTCTCCAAGCTGAAGAGCAGCGTAGTTGCAGAAGAATTTCGTGAAGACCTAGATAGCAGGCTGCTTGACACACCCCAGGATGACCACACCAGCACTGAAGAGCAGTGGACGGCTTTCAGCGATGCGGTCTACTCTACTGCTCTCGAACACCTCGGACCAGCAATCCGTAGACATCAAGACTGGTTCGATGAGAACGACGTGGAGATACAGGCACTGTTGTCAGAGAAACACTAACTGTTCAGAGCACACCAGAACGATCCCACATCACAGGCAAAGATAGATGCCTTCGCCAGTGCAAGACAGAAAGTGCAGAAGAAACTCCATGAGATGCAGGATGTCTGGTTCAGCAATAAGGCCGATGAGATCCAGGGTTACGCAGACAGTCATGACACCAAGCGTTTCTACGACGCTTTGAAGGCTATGAATGGACCTCAGTCCTCTGGCTCCTCCCCCCCTCCTCAGTGCAGATGGGACTCAGCTGCTGACAGAGAAAAAGCAGATTTTGGGGAGATGGGCTGAACACTTCAACCAGGTCCTCAACTGCCCTGCCGAAATCAATGATGAGGCCATTGCTCACCTACCTCAGGTGGAGATCAACCTAGACCTTGACAACCTCCCCACAGAAGAAGAAGTCAGAAAACCCATCAGGCAACTTTCTTGTAGCAAAGCACCAGGATCAGATGAAATCCCTGCTGACGTCTACAAAGCAGGAGGCCCATTCATGATGCAGAAGCTGACTGAGCTCTTCCAGTCTATGTGGAATGAAGGAAAGGTCCCGCAACAGTTGAAAGATGCCAGCATAGTCCACATCTACACGAGGAAAGGCAACCGCCAGTCTTGTGACAATCATAGAGGCATCTCCCTCCTGTCCATAGCTGGGAAGATCTTGGCTCGCGTCCTGCTTAATCGCCTTCTCCAACACCTTGAGCAAGGTCTCCTCCCAGAAGGCCAGTGTGGCTTCCGTGCAGAGCGTGGAACTGTCGACATGATATTTGCTGCACACCAACTCCAGGAACAATGTCAAGAGCAGCACAGCGACCTCTTTATGACCTTCGTTGATCTGACCAAGGCATTTGATATGGTCAGCAGAGATGGCTTATGGAAGATAATGGAGAAGTTTGGCTGCCCTAGCAGGTTCATCACGATTGTTCAGCAGTTCCACAATGGCAAGATGGTGAAAGTTTTGGATGATGGTGACGAGTCAGAAGCCTTCCCAGTGACGAAGGGTGTGAAGCAAGGATGCGTTTTCGCCCCTAGCTAAAGACTCTTTAGCATGGTCTTCTCTGCTATGCTGACTGATGCCTTCTGTGATTGTCAGGATGGTATACACGTCAGATACAGGACTGGCGGTGGGCTATTCAACCTCCGGCGTCTACAGGCTGTTACAAAGGTAAAGGAGACCGTCGTCAGAGACCTCTTATTTGCTGATGATTGCGCCCTCATCGCCAGCACAGAGCAGAAGATGCAGAGAGAAATGAGCCTGTGACAACTTCGGACTTACAATCAGCACCAAAAAGACTGAAGTTATGTACCAGCCCGCACCCGGAAAGCCCTACCAGGAACCACACATCACAGTAAAGGGTCAGAAGCTACTGACAGTCGACAGCTTTACTTATCTGGGCAGTACTCTATCACGAGTGGTGAACATAGATGCAGAGATCAGCAACAGAATTGCCAAAGCCAGTGCCGCCTTTGGAAGACTCCGTGAGAATGTATGGGAGCGGAGAGGACTCAGCTTTACCACCAAGCTGAAGGTCTACCGAGCAATGGTTCTCACCACCCTCCTCTATGCCAGCGAGACCTGGACTGCCTACAGCAGACACGCTAAACAGCTCAACCACTTCCACTTCAGCTGCCTCCGCAGACTTCTCCACGTACGGTGGCAGGACGAAGTCCCAGACACGGAGGTCCTGGAGTGGGCTAGCACCCACAGCGTCGATACTCTCCTATAGAAAGCCCAAGCCAGATGGGCTGGCCATGTCGTCAGGATGTCTGACAGTCGATTACCAAAACAGCTGCTGTATGGAGAGTTGAGCCAGGGCAAGTGCTCAGTTGGAGGGCAGAAGAAACGTTTCAAAGACTGCCTCAAAGTGTCCCTCAAAGACCTCAATATCAATCCCAGTAGCTGGGAATCGCTTGCTCTGGACCGCCCAACCTGGTGGAGCAGGACCACTAAAGGAGTGTATGCAGCAGAAATCAGACGCACCGCAGAGGCTCAGAGGAAACGCGACGCGCGCAGGGCTCGAGCTACCTCCACTTCCACTGCAGCACCTACCCACATGTGGGTGAGCTTTCAGGGCCCGGATTGGCCTCACCAGTCACCTCTGGACCCACAGTCACAAACCCTCCACCTGACAGAAGTCGTGGTCGCCTTCGACTCCAAAGGACGAACATCAACATTTCTAATATTTATAGTATTTTGTTGACAATGAGAAATATTCCATTAGATAAAATTAAAAACCTTTGAGAACAAGACCTACAGATTTCAATTCATGAAGACACGGATTGAAATTTTTAAACTTGTTCACACCTCTTCATTATGTATGCGTCACTCTCTTTTACAAATTAAAGTGGTTCACAGAACCTATATGACTGAAGATAAGCTCTCTCATTTTTACTTAGATTTTTCTCCATACTGCGATAAGTGTAATGTCGGAGAGGCCTCTCTAATTCATACGTTTTGATCCAGTCCGTGGCTTGATAAATTTTGGAAAGTATTTTAAACTTTCTTGGAGCTTTTTAAAGTAGACTTTAAACCCAACCCTCTAACTGCCTTGTTTGGCATTGTTGGAGGAAATGATTTTACTCTTAAGCTGAATGATTTGCATGTTTTGGCTTTTATTTCTCTTTTATAACCATATAACAATCACAGCATGGAAAGAGGCCATCTCGGCCCTCCTAGTCCGTGCCGAACTCTTAATCTCACCTAGTCCCACCTACCCACACTCAGCCCATAACCCTCCACTCCTTTCCTGTCCATATACCTATCCAATTTTACCTTAAGTGACACAACTGAACTGGCCTCTACTACTTCTACAGGAAGCTCATTCCACACAGCTATCACTCTCTGAGTAAAGAAATACCCCCTCGCGTTTCCCTTAAACTTCTGCCCCCTAACTCTCAAATCATGTCCTCTCGTTTGAATCTCCCCTACTCTCAATGGAAACAGCCTATTCACGTCAACTCTATCTATCCCTCTCAAAATTTTAAATACCTCGATCAAATCCCCCCTCAGCCTTCTACGCTCCAATGTATAGAGACCTAACTTGTTCAACCTTTCTCTGTAACTTAAGTGCTGAAACCCAGGTAACATCCTAGTAAATCGTCTCTGCACTCTCTCTAATTTATTGATATCTTTCCTATAATTCGGTGACCAGAACTGCACACAATATTCCAAATTTGGCCTTACCAATGCCTTGTACAATTTTAACATTACATCCCAACTTCTGTACTCAATGCTCTGATTTATAAAGGCCAGCGTTCCAAAAGCCTTCTTCACCACCCTATCTACATGAGACTCCACCTTCAGGGAACTATGCACTGTTATTCCTAGATCTCTCTGTTCCTCTGCATTCCTCAATGCCCTATCATTTACCCTGTATGTTCTATTTGGATTATTCCTGCCAAAATGTAGAACCTCACACTTCTCAGCATTAAACTCCATCTGCCAATGTTCAGCCCATTCTTCTAACCGGCATAAATCTCCCTGCAAGCTTTGAAAACCCACCTCATTATCCACAACACCTCCTACCTTAGTATCATCGGCATACTTACTAATCCAATTTACCACCCCATCATCCAGATAATTTATGTATATTACAAACAACATTGGGCCCAAAACAGATCCCTGAGGCACCCCGCTAGGCACCGGCCTCCATCCCGATAAACAATTATCCACCACTACTCTCTGGCATCTCCCATCTAGCCACTGTTGAATCCATTTTATTACTCAGCATTAATACCTAACAACTGAACCTTCTTAACTAACCTTCCATGTGGAACTTTGTCAAAGGCTTTGCTGAAGTCCATATAGACTACATCCACTGCCTTACCCTCATCAACATTCCTCGTAACTTCTTCAAAAAATTCAATAAGGTTTGTCAAACATGACCTTCCACGCACAAATCCATGCTGGCTACTCCTAATCAGATCCTGTCTATCCAGATAATTATTAATACTATCTCTAAGAATACTTTCCATTAATTTACCCACCACTGATGTCAAACTGACAGGTCTATAATTGCTAGGCTTACTTCTAGAACCCGTTTTAAACAATGGAATCACATGAGCAATACGCCAATCCTCCAGCACAATCCCCATTTCTAATGACATCTTAAAGATCTCCGTCAGAGCTCCTGCTATTTCTACACAAACTTCCCTCAAGGTCCTGGGGAATATCCTGTCAGGACCTGGAGATTTATCCACTTTTAAATTTCTTAATAGCGCCAGTACTTCCACCTCTTTAATTGTCATAGGTTCCATAACATCCTTACTTGTTTCCCACCCCTTACACAATTCAATATCCTTCTCCTTAGTGAATACCGAAGAGAAGAAATCGTTCAAAATCTCTCCCATCTCCCTCAGCTCCACACATAGCTGACCACTCTGATTCTCTAAGGAACCAATTTTATCCCTCACTATCCTCTTGCTTTTAGTATAACTGTAGAAACCTTTCGGATTTACTTTCACCTTATTTGCCAAACCAACCTCGTATCTTCAGAATACGTATAGCCAGAAGAGTTTATACGTAAATCGTATAGCCAGAAGAGTTTTGTTGCTTAAATGGAAAGATGCCACTCCGCCTACTAATACCCATTGGGTGATTGATGTTATGTCATGTTTAAACCTAGAGAAGATTAGGTGTTCTATTTCTGTACCTAGACAAGATTTTTTCACATTATGGGGACCTTTTTGGAACTACTTTCACAATCTTCGACTTGGTCAGCAATGATTATGGTTATTATGTTTTTGAATTTATGCCTATGTTCAGGATTTTTTTCTTTTAACCAAATAGCTGTTTTTTTCTTCTTTCTTTTTTGTTATGGGGTTTTGATTTTGATTTGGATTAGAATAAAGTATCCCTTTTCAATATCACATTTAATTTTCTATACAGTACACAGATATGGGGCATTTCAACTTTGTTTCTGTTTTCATAATGTATTTGTATTCATCTATGCAAGTAATCAATGAAAATGTTGAAAAGGAAAGTAAGCTACTAGTGAGCTGTGTGCATGCTCCTTGGTGGACAGTGGGGGATCACCTGAAGTTTCTGCTGCCACAGTACAGGAGCTAGAGGAGGATCTGAGGTGGCAGGACAGATGGAGCGGTGACTAGGATGAGAGACATGCTCCTTCACCAAGGCTTCGCTGCCTGCCACCACAGTGGCACCCTCAGAAGGTGGTCCTCACTCTGACAGCAGCTGCTTCTTCAACTTACCTGCAAGGTCCGAGCTACTGGAGGCTGCTTATTGAGAGGGGATGTTGGGGGACAAATGGAGAGACCTCTGACCCTTAGTTCCAGGCTCATTTCACACTTGCACCCGAAACAACAGGACATCACGACCAACTCAGGCTCCCTCAGGGCTTCCAAAGTTAGGGGGTCCTGGAGAACCAACAGGAAAGGAAGATCCAGAGGGACTCCCTAGGAGCAGAAATGAGGGCAGCTCTCCAGCTCTCTCACGATTACTGGGGCTGAATGAGTTTGGCCCTCACCATGACTCCCTGCCACTTGGGCCCACATACACCCCCCGGGTGTTTCTGTACCTGGAACACAGATACAGAAACCCCACAGGAGTTGTTGAGAGCAACTGTGGGAGTGTCCACAATGGGGAGGGGGAAGTCACATAAGGTGCCAATCATGACATATCTCTGCCCGCCCACAGCCTAACCCACCCACAGCTCTGGTGCTCCTGAGTGGGGTGAAGTCCAAGAGGGTGGATCCCCCATAGGAGCTCACGCCAACCGGAGACCGGTAACCCCAGGCTTGGTTGGTGCCACCAGAAAGCATGTGTGTGCTTCTGGTGAAAGACACATGAACAATAGCTGTCAGCGCTTGGGAGGGAAATCAAATCTGATACTGGCACCGGTGGGCAGAGGCTCTTCAGAGGCAGCTGGTGCCTTCCTCGATTCTGTGAGGTCTCGGTACCTGTGTGTACCAACAGTGCTGCGACTGGATGGCAAGCAGCCTTAACCTACGCCTCCCACTCTGCAGCAGCACATGGAACAACTGCGGGATACCCTGAGACTATTTGCCTCAGTGCCGGGGTGGGGAGCCCCCAGCTGAAATTGGCCAGAGTTGGATCACCTGGACTGGGCCCTCTCCAGTGCCAGTGCGGTAACACCGGGCAGTGCCACACTGAGCCTGGAGCCGGAGCAGGCTCACTTCCTGTTGCTAATGCAGGGACATGCGGACGGGAGTAGAAGGTACAATCCCAGGGATAACTTATTATTAAGGTTAAACTAGCAACAACTGGACTGGTCAGGATGACAAACACCCATCAGCACACAGAAATGGCAACTTTTAAAATTAGATGTAAATCAATGTCAAAATGGAAATGGATGTGTGAACCCTGTGACCCTGGAATGTACCGGATGGAAATAGTCCAGAGGTCTCACAACATTCCATCTCTGGAGGGGAACGCCATGGGCTGTCGAATTAGCTCCAGGTCCGGGACGGGGATGGGATGTTGAGGAGCATGGGTTTCATTGCACTCAGGATCTTCAATTGTGGACTGGTCACTCACAGATCCATCACTGGCTCATGTGGTGAAAGCCTCCACTTCCCTTCTCTCACCCAGATGCCACTGTTTTGGGCAGTCTTGTTCTTCTGTGAGAAGAAAGAGCAAATACAGCGGCATGCAAAAGTTTGGGCACCCCTGGTCAAAATTCTGTTACTGTGAATAGTTAAGTGAGTAGAAGATGACCTGTTCTCCAAAAGTCAAAGTTAAAGATGAAACATTCTTTTCAACATTTTAAGCAAGATTAGTGTATTATATTTGTTTTGTACAATTGTGGAGTGAAATAAAAGGAAAGGAGCACCATGCAGAAGTTTGGGCACCCCAAGAGATTTGAATTCTCAGATAGCTTTTACCAAGGTCTCAGACCTTAATTAGCTTGTTCGGGATATGGCTTGTTCACAGTCATCATTAGGAAAGATCAAGTGATGCAAATTTCAAAGCTTTATAAATACCCTGACTCCTCAAACCTTGTCCTAATAATCAGCAGCCATGGGCTCCTCTAAGCAGCTGCCTCGTACTCTGAAAATTAAAATAAATGATGCCCACAAAGCAGGAGAATGCTATAAGATAGCAAAGCGCTTTCAGGTAGCCGTTTCCTCAGTCCATAATGTAATTAAGAAATGGCAGTTAACAGGAATGGTGGAGGTCAAGTTGAGGTCTGGAAGACCAAGAAAACTTTCCGAGAGAACTGCTCGTAGGATTGCTAGAAAGGTAAATCAAGACCCCCATTTGACTGCAAAAGACCTTCAGGAAGATATAGCAGACTCTGGAGTGGAGGTGAACTGTTCTATTGTGCAGCGACACCTGCACAGATATGACCTTCATGAAAGAGTCATCAGAAGAAAGCCTTTCCTGCGTCCTCACTACAAAGTTCAGCGTCAGAAGTTTGCAATGGAACATCTAAACAAGCCTGATGCATTTTGGAAACAAGTTCCATGGACTGATGAAGTTAAAATAGAACTTTTTGGCTGCAATGAGCAAAAGTATGTTTGGAGAAAAAAAAGGGTGAAGAATTTCATGAAAAGAACACCTCTCCAACTGTTAAGCATGGGGGTGGATCGATCATGTTTTGGGCTTGTGTTGCAGCCAGTGGCACTGGGAACAATTCACTGGTAGAGGGAAGAATGAATTCAATTAAATATCAGCAAATTCTGGAAGCAAACATCACACTGTCTGTAAAAAAGCTGAAGATGAAAAGAGGATGGCTTCTACAACAAGTTAATGATCCTAAACACACCTCAAAATCCACAATGGACTATCTCAAGAGGTGCAAGCTGAAGGTTTTGCCATGGCCCTCAGTCCCCTGACCTAGACATCATCGAATATCTGTGGATTGACCTCAAAACAGCAGTGCATGCAAGATGGCTGAAGAATCTTACAGAACTAGAAGCCTTTTGCAAGGAAGAGTGGGCGAAAATCCCTCAAACAATAATTGAAAGACTCTTAGCTGGCTACAGAAAGTGTTTACAAGCTGTGATACTTGCCAAAGTGGGTGTTATTAAGTACGGACCACGCAGCTTTCCTCAATTTTTTTGCTTCCGGCTCTTTTCCTTTTTGGTTATTTTGAAACTGTAAAAGATGGAAATAAAAAAGTAATCTTGCTTAAAATATTAAAGAAATGTGTCATCTTTAACTTTATGCCTTTTGGAAATCAGGTCACCTTTTACTCGCTTAGCTATTCACAGTAACAGAAATTTTGACCGGGGTGCCCAAACTTTTGCATGCCACTGTACAAATTCACTGCTTTACAACTCAAAATAACAGACCGATGACACTCAGAGTCACAGAGATAAACAGCATGTCCACACTTTCTTCACCACCTGTCTGCCTGTGTCACCATTTTCAGGGAATTCTGGATGTCCCCCTCAGTCTCTCTGTCCTACAACTCTCCCCTCGGTCCTGTTATTCACTCTATGTTCTGCTTTGGATTAACCTCTCAAAATCTATCACGTCACCATTGTATCAGCTAAGTTCTGCCTGCCTTTGTCTGACCCACTATTCCAGATGGTCTCCACCTCATAGGTGACACTCGCTTTCACCATTCACCATCCTTGGTGTTATCCACAAACTAATCATATCGCCTACATTCTCCCTAAAATCTTTATCACATGAGAGAAACAGATTAAAACCAGATGACTACAAGACCATTTATACTTCTAGATTCTGATGGAGGGTAAACTCTGCCTGACTATTAAATGTGACAGGTCCCCGGTCTGCAATTGGATAATAGGCAGCATTTTCAGACAGGCCCATGGGGACCACTTGACATCACTGAAGGGCCTTTGTTGACATCACCCTGGAAGCAGCTCCTTAGCAACGACAGTGGGCCCTGGAGCAGTAATTACGTATAGTTACCATGAGCTGAGCCCTAAAATCCTGACAACACCCAACAAAAATTACTCTACTCATTGACCCCAGAAAGAATGGAAGGAATTGTCTACCTGTTACTGTCTACCTGTTACTGGAAATCTCTCTGAGTCTCTAAATCTTGTGCAGGATTCTTCATTCCCCTTCAGATATCTTCTATTCTGCGTGACTGTCTCTCTTCTCTTCAGAGTTTCTATGTTGATTATGTAGACCAGGAACGTCGGTCAAGGCTGGGATAAAATCCTACCAAGGACCAGGATCCTAAATCTCAGAGAGAGGCCTTTCATCCATGGTGGTACTGCTGAAATAAGCATCCATAAGTCCTTCATGTCCTTCTCTGTCCTCTTCTTCCCCATTTCCAGCCCTTTCTCTCATTCTTCATCCCCCAAACAGGATGTGCTCTCTTCCACAGTCTGCTGTGTACATCCTTTCAAATGCTAGATTTCCAATACAGGAGATGCAGTTCAGGAAAAGTAGTTGAGGCCATGATGAAATCCCATTGAAAAGAAAGATTCTGGAGTCCGAGCTGAGACCTTTTGGCTGATTGTGATGCCGCCAGATTGTAGCTTCGAATTCATCAGGTTTTGTCTCAATCAGTACCACTTTCTTGGGAATTCTGGTGAGCTGGAAGGACTAGATTTATCTTGGGGACTTAACAGATCTCAACATCACCTTCTGAAGATGAGTGCAAGCTGTAGCCCTGAAGGAGGCATCTCAACACATGTATGTACACCAGCCTACATAACTGATTCCGAACCTAGTCATGTAGTACCCAAGGCTTCTGTACCTCCTTCCCAGTGGCAGCAGTGAGAAGAGAGCTTGGCCCTGGATGGTAGGGGTACCTGATGCTGGATGCTACTTTTTTGTAGCAACTTTCCTTGTAAACACACTCAAAGATGGAGAAGACTTTTCCTGTGATAGACTGGGCTGTATCAATTATTTTTTAGACTTTTCCATTCTTAGGCACTGGTGATTCCATACCAGCCTATGCTGCAACCAGTTGGGATACTCTCCACTGTGCATCTATAGAAGATTTAAATGACACGCCAAATTCGTGCCTTCTTTGTAATGGCTGATCCCAGGACAGATCCTCTGAAATGATAATGTCAAGGATTTTAAAGTTACTAACCATCTCCATCTGCAATCCTCTAATGTGGGCTGGCTCCTTGACCGCAAGTTTCCTCCTCTAGTCTGTAATCAGCTTTTTGGTGTGGCTGACGTTAGATGAGAGATTGTTGTTGTTCCGCCAGATTTTCAGTCTCCCTCCTATGTGCTGATTCACCATCACCTTTGATTCGAACAACAGTCAGCCAATTTCAGTACAACACTGGAGCTGTACTTAGCTTCACAGTCACAAGTTTAAAGGGAGTATTGCAGGAGCCTAAGCAGCGTACCTGTGCTGATGGTGATTGTGAGAGAATACTGTTGCCAATCTGAACTGATTGGGGTCTGCAAGTGAGGAAATCAAGGATCAAGTTGCAGGAGGTGGTATCAAGCTGAAGATCTTGGATCTTTTTGATGTTTTGAGGGGATGATGGTGCTAAAACCTGATCTGTAATCAATAAAGAACATCCCAGTTTATGTATCTTCTCTATCTTGATGTTCTAGGGCTGAGCGAAGAGCAAATGAAATGGCATCTGCTGTTGACATGTTGTGATAGTAGACAGATTGATGTGGATCCTCAGGCAGTAGTTGATATGTTTTATGACCAATCTCTCAAAACATTTCATCACTGTGGATGTAAGTACTACTGGACAATAGTCATTGAAGATTGTTACCACATTCTTCTTGCACGTTGTTATGACTGGAAGATTCTTTAAGCAGGTGGGTACCTTCAACTGCTGATTTGGGAGGTTAAAGATATCAGTAAACATGCCCTCAAGTTGATTAGCACAGTTTTTCAGTACTCGGTCACGTATTCTCTGAACCACCTGCTTTCCATGGGTCTTCGTCCTGAAGGATGCTCTCATGTCAGCTTCAGAATCTGAGGTCACTGGGTTGCCAAGGACAGTGGAAGTTTGTGTAGGTCCCTCCATGTTCTGTTAGTCAAAGTGAGCATAAAAGGCATTGAGCTCACCTGTGAGTGAAATCTTGTTGTCACTTGCGTTTTGCTTTATAGGAGGTGGTAGCTTTTTTTATCCCTGCCATAGCTGTTGAGATCCTTCTGTGATTAAAGTTTGGTCCAATATCGCCACTTCGTATATAAGAGGGCTTTCTGGAGGTTATTCTTGGACCTCTTGTACTTTCCTTAGTTATCAGACCTGACCATCACTGATCTAGCTCTCAACAAATTATGGATTTCTTGCTTCATCTGGGATTTAGGATTTGGGAAAACTGAATGATTTTGTGGGTCTCTGGAGTCATATATTGTGGCCGGTGCTTCTGATGTGGCCTCCTGTGTGTCAATGAGACCCAACATAGATTGGGAGACTATGCTCCATCCACCAGAAAAAGCAGGATCTTCCAATGGCCACCCATTTTAATTCCACTTCCCATTCCCATTCCAATATGTCTATCCATGGCCTCCTCTATTGTTGCAATGAGGTCAAACTCAGGCTGGAGGAACAACATCCTATATTCTGTCTGGATAGCCTCCAACCTGATGGCATGAACATCGATTTCTTGAGCTTCCAGTAATGCCCCTCACTCCTCTACCATTCCCCATCCACTTTTCTCTCTCTCACCTACCTCCTTGCCTCCTTCTGATGCTCCCTCCCCTTTTATTTCTTTCTTGGCCTTCTGTCCTCTTCTATCAGTTTCCACTTCTCCAGCCCTGTATCTCTTTCACCAATCATCTTCCCAGCTCTTTACTTCACCCCTCCCCCTCCCAGTTCCACCAATCACCTTGTGTTTCTCTCTCCCCTCCCCCAACTCTATATCCTCATCTTTCTTTCTTCAGTCCTGCTGAAGGGTCTCGGCCCAAAACATCGACAGTACTCTTTTCCATAGATGCTGCCTGGCCTGCTGAGTTCATCCAGCATTGTGTGTGTTGCTTGGATTTCCAGCATCTGCAGATTTTCTCTTGTTTATGATTTTGTCAGGACATGCTTATCCTTGCGTGTCTTTATAAAGTTCATGACAACTGCAGTGTATTCATTCATTTCCTCAGTCATTAAACACTGACGAAGCAATTCCATAGCTGATCCTCTGCCTTGTACATGCAGGAATGTACAAAACAGTTACAGTTCATTCACATCAGATAGTTTAGGGGTCACCAGCCTGTTTTGCACGGCAGACCAGTTTAATATTGTCAATATTCTTGCGGACTGGCTGACAGCATGGGGTGCGGGTGTTAATCACGACCGGAATATAGGTGATAAGTCATTTATAAGTGGCTAACACACTCAATTTTGTTTCTAAAAGGGTTTATCACAGAATTTAATATTAAACACAGCACATATTTTCCTAGCATGAATATAGTGATAAGTCAATTATAACTCACTTATAAGTCAATAGCATCATAACATTTTAAGTATCATTTGGATATTAAACACACAGTGTATATTGTCCTTGTATGAACATATAAAATCATTGCAACCCACCAGTGAGAGGACAAGGTAAGGGCCAGAGGTCCCGATACCGGGGCCGCAGCGATCACAGTCCGGAGAGAGCGACTGACCGAGCGAGGAGTGTGACAGGGCATGCGCCCACCCCTCTTGTAGGTAGGTGGGATCTATCGGCCGACAAAAGTTTGGCTCGAGGGATGACTTTCAGTAGATCGCAGTGAGGTAGCTGCTCTGCTACTTACAAAACCCTGAGCCCGAATTAGGTCATCTGTGAATATATTAGCATTGGGTTCTCCACAAACATTTGGTGAGCTAAACAGGTTTAGAGGCGGCGCCCATCTGTCTGCGCTCCAGGCCAGTAGCAATGGCACTTCTCACCGGCTGCACAAGGCGGCCGGTTACCCGAGGCCAACCAGTGATCCCTGGCGCGAGGGTATCACTGCGTTTAGGTGACTGATGACCTCGCATGGGTAATGACTTCACGTGCATAATGACGTCGTGTGCGTTCAAGTTCAACAGTGGATGTGACAGGGAATGAGGAAAGGTGCAGTTGACTCATATTGTTTCATAACACCAAATCATATCGTTTCCTTGTTGTTGGGGACCACTGAGATAGTTCCATACGTGGCTCAAATTCTTATTTGGAATTCATGGAGACCAGAGTCCACCTGAGGAGGCTTTACTTGTGCCCTTTGCTCCCCATGGAGTCATGTTATTCACTTTTCAGATGCTCTGACATTCACTCCACAAGGGGGCAGTCTAATCCTAATCCCTCCAATAGTGAAAACAGCAATTAACTGTGAGCTGCTTAAACTTGTCTCCACTTGTAATTTCCTCAAATATCCATTTGTAGATCCCGTAAATGTCTCTTTACGCTGCACACACAGTTAGTAATCATATTGCCATACACACAGCCACTCTGCACAAGATAACTCCACAAAGCAATACTGCATTTGATCTTCTTGGAAAAAGATTTGGCCTAAAAACTGGAAAGGTCAGGGGAATTGTTCATAGTTACTGACAAATTAAACAGGCTCTTGGCTTTTGTACTTTCTCTAAAGGTTGGTGTTGCAGCAGATTAGCAGAAAGTGGCCACTCGGTCCATCATTTCCATTGTGTCCAAGATAGATTTTAGTCATGTAGCCCTTTAGGCAACAATAAGTAAGTGTTCCCCTGGAGGAGGCAATAGTGCATGGAATTTCTCAGGATGAAGGCAAAGCAGAGAACTTAATCTTCCTCAGGGCAACCAGAAGCAGGCAATTCATGTATGGCTAGATCCCATGCAGTGCGAAGATCTCACAGAAGCACCTGAGAACGAGAACCCCCCCCCCCCCCACCACCTTCCAGCTTATTGAAATATTTCCAAGGGCCCTTCTACAAACAGCCGAGAGACTGGCTGGTTCCCCATTAATATGTCAGCCAAAATGCATCTCGGCACCCAAAGGCCAATCCAGGATTTCTGAGCGAATCTTGAGTGTGGAACCACAGAGTCAGAAGTACTACAGCACACAAACAGACCTTTCGGTCCATCTAGTCCATGATGACCAGACCTCCTGCATCATCCCATCAACCTGCACTCGGCCCACAACCTTCCTAAACATTCTTGTACCTCCCTAAACTGCTTTTCAATGTTATGATTGAATCCACATCTGCCGCTTCCCCTGGCACCCTCACACCATTCTCTGAGTGAAGAAGTTGATGGAGCTTGAATGCTGAGCTTACTCTGGGGTGAGAATTCTACAGCACAAAGTACAAGTGGGAACATCTCTCATTGCTCCCCCTCCCCCCATGGTCTCTACTGCCCACCTATCACCTGCCAGCCTGTACTCCTCTTCCCACCTTCATATTCTGGCTTCTTAGGCTTTCCTTTCCAATCCTGGTGAAGGATCTTGGCCCAAAATGTTAACAGTTTATTCCTTTCCTTAGATGCTCAGTTCCTCCAGCATTTCAAAGATCAAAGGTCCAATTTAATGTCAGAGAAATGTATACAATATACATCCTGAAATGCTTTTTCTTCACAAACATCCACAAGAACAGAAGTTTTACCCAAAGAATGAATGACAGATAAACACAAGAACCCCAAATTCCCCCTCAGCTCCCCCTCTCCCGTGCCTAAGTGGCAGTGAACAACAATCCCCCCTCCCCCCACTGGCAAAGAAAAGCAAGCATCAGTACCATCACTGAGCACTCAAGAGTGAGCAAAGCAATAGTAAAGACACAGACTTGCAGTTACTCCAAAGACTTCGCGTTACACCCGGCATTCAACATACTGCAGGTTCTCTCTCTCTCCAAGGGAGAAAGAGATATTTCCATTTTCCCAGCGAGTGGGGAGACGTAACAAACAATTCACTGGTTTATGATGTTAAAAGTCCATTACGTCATTTTTTTCAAGCCCTGTGACTGAAGATCGCAAAGATCCCAGGTCCTCAGGTCCACAACAGATATCCTGACTCCCCTGACGACACATGGTCTCCTGTCATGATACCAACCCTCAATCTACCTCTCTCCAGAGCCCCAAAATTTTAGGCTTCTGAATTCGAGCCGGACTCCCAGGTCGAGCCCTCGGTGTGCTGAACAACGGCCAGTCCTGAAACCCCAAGAACGGGTCCCATTCCCGCAAAAAACCAAAGTCAGCGTGTAACTCCAGGTCAGGGTCCTCAAAAGAACCCTGAAAGGGAAAAGTAAAGACATTAAAGATGGAAATAGAGCTGTTCCCAAAGATGCAAGCAAAGGAGTTGCTTTTAGCACCACCCTAACTTCGCTCTGCCTCCCTGACATTTTGTATGTGTTGCTCTGGATTTCCAGCATCTGCAGAACCTCGTGTTTAAAAACTGATACTGAGATCCAATCTTATCTGATATAAGGCTAGTAGAATCAAAGGCAATCTCTACTTGTCGTTTTCCATATTCTATTAAATTCTCCTGGTTAAGTTTTACTTACCCTTAGACACATACAGCACAGAAACAGGCCTTTCAGCTGCCCACTTACAAAACTCTCACAGAAGCCCATTTACTTTCATTCTCCCATAATCTAATCAATCTTCTCCCATATTCTACCATTCATCTACACAAAAAAGAAAATTGATCTACCAACCCGTCCTGATAACTTTTCACAATAGCAGATAACCAACACAAAAAATAGATATATAGATATCCCACCAGCTCAGGATTCAATACAGCTAACAGATCAGACTCAATGTGCTTTAGATGGCTTTTGAAAGAATTTTGTGACGTCCTCAGAACAAGCTGAGTGAACCAATACTTTAGATGCGAATACACATCTTCCTCACACTCTCATGTTCTTCCTATGCTGGTTGTAAGGCTCTTTCAAAATATATTGTAATTAAAAACAGTTATCTCAATATACATCTCCTTATTTGTCAGAGGGACATAAAGGAACTCTGTGATCCAGCCCCTAAACAGAGCTGATAGAATTAATCAAATATACAGCAGCAGTTACTTTGAATAACACAAATGGGGAATTAGAGAAAAAAATCTTTAATCAGGAAGTGATAGTTTGAGACTTACCACATGATTAGTAAATAACAAAGTTGGACTGAAAGATAGAATTCAAGAGGGAACAGAAAATGAAGAAAAGTCATGAAGAGAAGAGGAAATGTGGTCATTAGAGCAAAGACACAGTGTCCGCACTTCCCTGGGTTTGACAAGGAGGATACTGAGCTAATGTTTCCCCTGTCCAGGACCTGGGGTCAGTCTCACTGTAAGGGGGCTGCCACTCACAACAGTTTGAGATGGAATTTCTTCACCCAGAGTGTGGTGACTATTTGAACTCTGTTCCTCGGAGGGACATGGAGGCTTATTGACTGAGTGTGTTTATGATAGAGATCAAAGGACTGCGATATGAAAGGAAACAAGGAATTGAGGTAATCGCAGGGGAGGGTACTGAGGTAAACAATCAACCACAAATAGAAAAGCAAGGATGAGGAGCATCTTACTGATTCTGTTCCTTCTGATCTTATGAGTAATGCTGCAAGTATGTTGTAATTAGGCTGTTTAAAAAGGAGAATCAGACGGATGCGATTGGAACTTTATCATTCTTTGAAAGTTCTCCAGTCAGTCCCTTGCTTTCTCCAGACTCCTGCAAGTTTTTCCCAGTTCTCAGTAAACACCCCATTCCTCTCTGGCAGTTACAATTGAATCTTCTTCTGCCTTGCTCTCGGACAAGGCATTCCTTGCACCCATTCCCGAGAGCTATTGGGGAAGGACAACGTGTACCAGAAATGTCCAATGGCAAATATACGAATGATGTAAAGCTTTCCTTGAAACTCCAGTTGCCTGAAATATTCTGCAATTAATCAGCTGTTCTAAATGAGATGGAGAGTAATCTTGCTAACTTGATTTGATAAAGGGGTAGCTACCCACTTTATTGAAAAGGAAAAGCTTGCTTCCGTGCAGGTACCTCTCAAGCCGAGGGTCTGACAGGACAGCCCTTGTCCTCGATCATTTGTCACCTGCTTGATAAGAGCAACCTTGAACACAGGACACCTACCAACACGGTCAATCCCTGGACTCAAGGCAGAACTGAATACTGGGTGGCAACAATCATTCATTGCCCAGCAGTTACTTCACGTGAATGGGAACCCAGCTGAAGATAACGTGTGAAGGCATGTGTATGACCTGAGGACAGAGCACAGCTGAATCACTGAAGCATTTGCTCATTTAATGGAGCAAGAAGTCCATGTTTCACGTTCATCTGTTGCAAGGGCTCAGCTGTGTTCTCATTCCTGTGACCTTTCACACTTCTCTCACAAGACAAGAGCCTGTTAGCTAATTCTGCCTCCACTGGCTGACTCTTCACAATCTCTGGTGTGTAATTGATCTCAGAGCTTAGATGTTACATTTGTCTTCAAAATGTTGAAGATGAGCATTTTGTGAACATTGGTGTTTGCAGAGAGATTTTCCAATTCAGCCCCACACCAATACCTGTCAATGAGCTAATTTTCTTTATTCACTGCAGTAAAAGGGGATGATTTTCATCTTGTTATAGTGAGGCAAGATTTACTGTCTGACCATTGTGATCAGGGATAAAAGTGTTGCAGAATAGGTTTACATTTCGGGTGAGCATCTGTGTGGAACCCTCCACGCATAGTCTGTGCTGTATACAGTCTGTGTGAGATACTCTCCATACACAGTCTAGAAACAAAGAAAACCTACAGCACAATACAGGACATTCAGCCCACAAAGCTGTGCCAAACATGTCCTGACCTTAGAACTACCTAGGCTTATCCATAGCCCTCTATTTTTCTAAGCTCCATGTCTCTTAAAAGACCCCTATCGTATCTGCTTCCACCACTGTCACCGACAGCTCATTCCACACACTCACCACTCTCTGCATAAAAAAACTTACCCGTGACATCTCCTCTGTACCCGCTTCCAAGCACCTTAAAATTGGGCCCTCTCGTGCTAGCCATTTCAACCCCGGGAAAAAAAGCCTCTGAATGTCCATATGATCAATGCCTCTCATCATCTTATGCACCTCTATCAGGTCACCTCTCATCTTCCATTGCTCCAAGGAGAAAAGGCCGAGTTCACTCAACCTATTCTCATAAGGCATGCTCCCCAATCCAGACAACATCCTTGTAAATCTCCTCTGCACCCCTTCGATAGTTTTCACATCCTTCCTGTAATGAGGTGACCAGAACTGAGCACAATACTCCAAGTGGGGTCTAACCAGTGTCCTATATAGCTGGAACATTACCTCTCTGCTCTTAAACTCAATCCCATGATTAATGAACATCAATGCTCTGTATACCTTCTTAACCACAGAGTCAAGCTACGTAGTAGCTTTGAGTGTCCTATGGACTCGGACCCCAAGATCTCTCTGATCCTCCACACTGCCAAGAGTCTTACCATTAATGCTATATTCTGCCATCATATTTGACATAGCAAAATGAATCACCTCACACTTATCTGGGTTGAACTCCATCTGCCACTTCTCAGCCCAGTTTTGCATCCTGTCAATGCCCCACTGTAACCTCTGACACAGCCCTCCACACTATCCACATCCCCAACCTTAGTGTCATCAGCAAATTTACTAACCCATCTCTCTAATTCTCATCCAGGTCGTTTATAAAAAATCACAAAGAGTAGGGGTCCCAGAACAGATCCCTGAGGCACAAAACTGGTCACTACGCAGAATATGACCCGTCTACAACCACACTTTGCTTTGTGGATCCAGAACTGGCTTGCCCACAGAAGGCAATGTCCCCTTGGATCCCATGTCTCCTTACTTTCTCAAAAAGCCTTGCAAGCCTTATCAAATGCCTTGTTAAAATCCATATACACTATATCTATGGCTCTACCCTCAATGTGTTTAGTCACATCATCAAAAATTTCAATCAGGTTCATAAGACATGACCTGCCCTTGACAAAGCCATGCTGACTATTCCTAATCATATTATGCCTCTCTAAATGTTCATAAATCCTGCCTCTCAGGATCTTCTCCATCAACTTACTGAAGTAAGATTCACTGGTCTATAATTTCCTGAGCTTTCCCTTCTCCCTTTCTTGAATAATGGAACAACATCTGCAACCCTCCAACCCTCTAGAACCTCTCCCATCCTTATTGATGATGCAAAGATCATTGCCAGAGACTCAGCAATCTCATCCCTCACTTCCCACAGTAGCCTTGGGTACATTTTGTCTGGTTCCAACAACTTATCCAACTTGATGCTTTCCAAAAGCTCCAGTATATCCTCTTCCTTAATATCTACATGCTCAGACTTATCAGTCCACTGCAAGTCATTCCTACAATCGCCAAGATCCTTTTCCATAGTGAATACTAAAGTAAAGTTTTCATTAAGTACCTCTGCCATCTCCTCCGGTTCCATACACACTTTTCCACTGTCACACTTGATTGGTCCTATTCTCTCACATCTTATCCAATTACTCTTCACACACCTGTAGAATGCCTTGGGGATTTCCTTCATCCCTGTCTGCCAAGGAATTCTCATGGCCCCTTCTGGCTCTCAATTTCATTCTTGAGCTCCTTCCTGCTAGCCTTATAATCTTCTAGATCTCTATTATTACCTAGTTTTTTGAACCTTTCATAAAGCTCTTCTTTTCTTCTTAACTAGATTTACACCAGCCTTTGTACACCACAGTTCCTGTACCCTACTATCCTTTCCTTGTCTCATTGGAACATATCTACACAGAACACCACGCAAATATTCCCTGAACATTTGCCACATTTCTTCTGTACTTTTCCCTAAGAACATCTGTTTCTAATTTATGCTTCCAAGTTCCTGCCTGATAGCCTCATATTTCCCCTTACTCCAGTTAAATGTTCCCCTAACTTGTCTGCTCCTATGTCTCTCCAATGCTATGGTAAAGGAGATAGAATTGTGATCACTATCTCCAAAATGCTCTCCCACTGAGAGACCTGATACCGGACCAGGTTTATTTCCTAATACCAGATCAAGTACAGCCTCTCCTCTTGTAGGCTTATCTACATATTGCGTCAAGAACCCTTCTTGAACACACCTAACAAACTCCACCCCATCCAGCTCCCATCACTCTAGGGAGATGCCAATCAATAATTGGGAAATTAAAATCTCCTACAACAGTCCTGTTATTATTACTCCTTTCCAGAATCTGTCTCCCCATTTGCTCCTTGATATCCCTGTTACTATAGGGGTGGTCTATAGAAAACACCCAGTAGAGTTATTGACCCCTTCCTATTCTTAACTTCCACTCAGAGACTCTGTAGACAACCCCTCCATGACTTCCTCCTTTTCTGCAGCTGTGTCACTATCCCTGATCAACAGTGCCATGCACTTACCTCTTTTGCCTCCCTCCCTGTCCTTTATGAAACATCTAAAGCCTGACACTTGAAGTAGCTATTCCTGCCCCTGCACCTTCCAAGTCTCTGTAATGGCCACAATATCATCGCTCCAAGTACTGATCCATGCTCTAAGCTCATCCGCTTTATTCATAATACTCCTCGCATTAAGGTAGACACATCTCAAACCGGTCTGAGTGTGTCCCTTCTCTATCACCTGCTTATCCTCCCTTTCACACTGTCTCCAAGCTTTCTCTATTTGTGAGCTAATTTCCCTTTCCTCCATCACTTCAGTTCGGTTCCCAACCTCCATCAATTCTAGTTTAAACTCTCCCCAATAGCCTTAGCAAACCTTCCCACCAGGATATTGGACCCCTCAGATTCAAGTGTAACCCGTCCTTTTTGTACAGGTCACACCTGCCCCAGAAAAGATCTCAATGACCCAGAAATATGAATCCCTGCCCCCTGCTCCAATCCCTCAGTCATGCATTTATCTTCCACCTCATTCTATTCCTATACTCATTGTCATATGCACAGGCAGTAATCCTGAGATTACTGCCTTTGAGGTCCTGCTTCTCAACTTCCTTTCTAACTCGCTGTAGTCTGTTTTCAGGATCTCCTCCCTTTTCCTACCTCTGTTGTTGGTACAAATATCTCTGTGTGAGATACTCTCCATACACAGCATGTGCTGTGCCGGATACTCTGCATACACAGTCTGTGTGAGATACTCAGAACAGTTCATTCAAACTCCATATGCGTCAATTTTGCAATCCACCAGTGCAGCTCATCCCTCAAATTTGCTTCACCTTTGCTTGCCTCTTCACTATTTACAGTGATAGTTAACCACAATTTACTTCAGAAAAGATGTTATTAAAGCATGTTTAAAGATACCAGCTGTCTTTGCCTCTGATAATCTTACAAACTTTTATTCTCTAATTGGTTTCCTTCTCTAATAAACAGCATGTATGCAAATACCTTCTTAACACTTCAAGAGTCATCATGCTCAACTACAACTCTTCAGGCAACTCCCTAAGTAAAATCATTTTACTTCAAAACTCCTCAGAAAATGTGGAGGCAAGGCATCGGAGGAAATACTTTAAAACCATTCCCAGAACTGGTAATAGATTTTGGACCCCACAGGCTTGGTAATTACCTCAATTGTGGTTGCTCTTTGCTTACACCTCCTTAATAATAGTGTTCACACTTTAAACACACTTTAAAATGGAATTTAAACACACTGGTTGGCACAGAGTTGCAGGTGTTAATGCTGCTGCCTCAAAATTTCAGCAACTCACTTTCGTTCCTAACCTCATCTTGCTGATCTTGCTTGGACCATGCCATTGTGCTTCCTCCAGCTGCTCCAGGTTTCCTCCCACATCTTGAAGATGTCATAGCAGTTTAATTGGCAATGATAATGATATAGGTAGCTGTTAGGGATATGAGAGAAAAGGTTAGAATAAAATAAGAGGGGAAAGAGACTCACGTTTTGATGGAAGGTGACAGACTTGGTAGCTGAATTACCTTATCAACACACACACAAAATGCTGGAGGAGCTCGGCAGGCCAGGCAGCATCTATGGAAATGAATAAACAGATAATAATAATAATAATAAAGACCCTTCTTTAGGACTAAAATGTTGACTGTTTATTCACTTCCCTAGATGCTGCCTGCCCTGCCGAGTTCCTCCAGCATTTTGTGTGTTGCTCCAGATTTCCCGCATCTGTAGATTTTCTCATGTTTGCTGCTAAATTACCTTCTTCTGTGTCATAATGTAATTTGAAAGTTAAATAAATTAGGAATTCTACTGTATGTTCATCTCAAAGAATTAAAATAATCATTGACTTGGAAAATTGTTATGGAGAGCAATTTACAATCTGCATTGGAATTTGCTGCATTACTGTATAATTATTCTAAAAACTGGGTAAGAAAAGTTTAGAGACACAAGAGACTATAAATGCTGGAATATAGAACAAGAAACTTAAAATGATCAAGCATAAGGAAATGACCACATTTCTCACTGCCTCAGTAAACCAGCTAAAAAACAATTAAAGAGACGACCCACCCTAGAATCAGAATCAGGTTTATTATCATCAGCGTGTGACGTGAAATTTGTTAACTTAGCAGCAGCAGTTCAATGCAATGCATAATCCAGTAGAGAAAAAAATAAAAAAACAAAATAAAACATAATAATAAACAAATAAATTACATATATTGAATAGATCATTAAAAATGTGCTAATCCAGGATTTACTTTTTTTATTGATACTCAAATGATTTCATCAGTTCGTTCCTGTAAATATAAAGAAATTGCTGTTTCAGATCATGCCCCAGTATTTCTATCTTTAAATCTCCCTGGTCTTCCTCAAACAATCAGAATTTGGCATTTTAATACAACTTTGTTATCTAATAAGGAATTTAAAAATTTCTAGAGAGGCATATTATTTTGTTTTTTGAAGAGAATAAAAAGGAAGAGACTTCTAATCTTATTGTATGGGATACTTTCAGGGCCTATATTAGAGAACAATTATTTCTTATACTGCGAGTGTTAAGAATAAAGCTAATAAAGAATTGAATTAGCCAATCAATTGAAAAAATAAGATCAAAAATATGCTTTAGCTCCAGAGCCTGTTTTATATAAAAGACGTGGCTAAAACTAAATGATTTTCTGTTAACATATCCAATTGAAACTCAACTTTACATTCAGAGATAAATCAGACAAAGAATTGGCCAAAAAATTAAAAACTTCTGTAGTTAAATGACAAATTAAAGAAATTTGCAAAACTAATGATGATAGGACAACTGATCACTCAGAAATAAATGATACTTTTAGAGAGTTCTATTCTAAACTTTATAGTTCTGCCTCCCCTAAAGATAATACTGTAATGAATAATTTTCTAGATCAACTAAACATCCCTGCACTTTGCAGATAATTGTAAACAGATGGATCAACCCATTTCTTATGAGGAAATTGCCGAGGCTATATGTTCATTGCACTCGGAGAAGGCTCTGGGTCCAGATGGATTTTCTGGAGAATTTTATAAGGCTTTTTCTTTATTAATTATACCGCAGTTACACTTAGTCTTTTTGGATTCTTTCAAGTTGGGTAGCTTGCCTCAGTCTTTCTATGAAGCCTCTATTTTGCTTATCCTAAAGAAGAACAAGGTCCCAACTGAATGCTCTTCATATGGGCCAATTTCATTACTCAGTGTTGATACTAAAATCCTTTCTAAAGTTCTGGCTCATAGGATTGAAAATATTCTACCTTCCATTATTTCTGATGATCAGACTGGATTTATTAAAAATGAGCAAAAACAGAAATACTGTATATTTAAAAAGTGAGGTAGTGTCCTAAGCTTCAAAGTCCATTTAGGAATCAGATGGCAGAGGGGAGGAAGCTGTTCCTGAATCACTGAGTGTGTACCTTCGGGCTTCTGTATCTCCCACCTGATGGTAACAGTGAGAAAAGTGCATGCTGTGGGTGCTGAAGGTCTTTCATAATGGATGCTGCCTTTCTGAGACACTGCTCTTAAAGAAGTCCTGAGTACTTTGTAGGCTACTGCCCGAGATGGAGCTGACTAGATTTACAGCCTCCTGCAGATTCTTTCAGTAGCCCCTCCATACCAGGCAGTGATGCAGCCTGTCAGAATGCTCTCCACAGTACAAGTGTAGAAGTTTTTGAGTGTATGATATGCCAAATCACTTCAAACTCCTAATGAAGTATAGCCACTGTCTTGCCTTCTTTATGACTACATCAATATGTTGGGACCAGGTTAGATCCTCAGAGATCTTGACACCCAGGAACCTGAAGCTGCTCACTCTCTCCACTTCTGATCCCTCTATGAGGATTGGTATGTGTTCCTTTGTCTTACCCTTCCTGAAGTCCACAATCAGCTCTTTCATCTCACTGATGTTGAGTGCCATGTTGTTGCACTATTCCGCTAGTTGGCTTATCTCACACCTGTACGCCCTCTCATCACCACCAGAGATTCTACCAACAATGGTTGTATCATCAGCAAATTCATAGATGGTATTTGAGCTATGCCTAGCTACACAGTCATGCGTATGCAGAAGGTGGAGCAGTGGGCTAAGCACACACCCCTGAGGTGCACCAGTGTTGATCATCAGTGAAGAGGATATGTTATCATCAATCCGCACAGACTGTGGTCTTCCAGTTAAGAAGTTGAGGATCCAATTGCAGAGGGAGGTACAGAGGCCCAGGTCCTGCAACTTCTCAATCAGGATTGTGGGAATGATGGTATTAAATGCTGAGCTATAGACGATGAACAGTATCCTAACGTAGGTGTTTGTGTTGTCTAGGTGGTCTAAAGCCATGTGAAGAGCCATGGAGATTGTGTCTGCCATAGACCTATTGTGACGATAGGCAAATTGCAATGGTCCAGGTCCTTGCTGAGTTAGGAGTTCAGTCTAGTCATGACCAACCTCTCAAAGCATTTCATCACTGTTGGTGTGAGTGCTACCAGGCGATAATTTCTCTACTAATCCCTCCCATCAGGCAGAGATTCAAAAGCTTTAAAATATGTCATACCAGGCTCAATGACAACTGTTGTAAGACTCTTGAATGAACTTCTTGATGATCATTTGGAATATTGATCTCACAATCTACCTCATTATGAGTGAGTGAGGCTTCTGTTGGTCAAGGTCAACCATGGATGTTGCATCCAAGATGTCCAGATATGCAGGCCTGGACAGAATGGAGAGCAAGCTGTTGTCCATGTAGCAAGCTCCCCCTTGCCACAGATCTGCAAAACCAAAGGAAGGGCAGAGACTAAAACAGTTCGATACCAACAGCAGAGCAAGTTGCCAGTCAGCATTGAACTCAGCGTAGGATTGCTTTAGGGACGCCAGCTCCAGATTTTTCCCTTGGGGTTTACTCCCAACTCCTTCCCCATGAGTGGGTATAGCCGCAAGACAGCTGAGGTTTGAGATCACAGCTTTTCTTCTCCTAGGTGAGCTGCCAACCACGGCTGATGAGACCCATCTACCCAAAGTGATGGGTTTTAATGCGCCAGTAACCCGCCTTTGGGCCTTCTCCTGTCAGTAGAAATGGTTCTGCCGGGCTCAGTGGCCAACACATCTGAAGGCCAGGAGCTGGACATACCAGTGGCTATTTGAGGCACACGTCATTGGGAGCTTGTCCCCACCACCCCCTGGCTATGAAAACCTTAAGGAATCTCATTATGACCTTGTACCTTACTGACTATCTGCACAGCACTTTCTCAGTAACTGGAACACTTTATTCTGCATTCTCTTGTGTTACCTCAGTGTGCAGTAATGAAGCAATCTGTATGGAAGGCATGCAGAACAGTTTCTAAACTGTTTCTCAGTACAGGTGATTTCCTGTCCTCTTCACACGCCTTGCATGAATTGACAGGCAGATAAACTCCATCCCCAATTACTACACTGAGAAAGATGTTCCAAGTTGACTTCCTTTAATGTAGCATCTGGCAGTAGGGTGAAACTGACAGAAAGAAAACACATAGTCAAAAGAAACGTCCAAATTCCCATTATGGTAAGTACAAGGTAGGTATTAAGTATAACACAAATGATACAAAATAATACTCAAGATACTGTACATATTCCAAATATATCATAAAGATAGGCTGCTGGTAAGCATGATGTTGCGATATACAATGTATCTTATGCACATTTTCTCACTACAAGCTAGCCAGGTTTACACATTATCAGGATTCAACTTAATGGATTGTTTTTCTCTCAAGTAATTTCAATCTCAGATGCAATACTGTTACTCAGATGCATGCTGTTACTGAAGCAGTCAAAACAGACCAACAATTGCCATAACATTCTGGAATCAAGGAAATATAAGCCATGGCTTTCCACAGCATATTGAGAAAACTGCTTTATATGTAGCTACATCTTAAACATTTAGTTGCCAAGTGCTCTTGGAACTTTCTACATTTTGTGACTGATTAAATTTAATTTGTTCTGAGCTCTAATTAGCAGAGAATTAACGAAGTCCATGTGCAAATATCCCATCATGAGCATTTATTCCTTGAGGCACCAATGCATTCTGTGCCATTAGGATGCTCATAATCAATTTACCCCCATAGCAAACGCAATTACCTACTCTTACTGACAATGGTCAAAAAAGTTGTACTACAATACTTATGTTAAAAACAACTACAACATTTAGATTCAGTTTCAGTTTATTGTCATTTAGAAACCACAAATGCAATGCAGTTAAAAAATGAGACAACGTTCCTCCAGAATGATATCACAAAAGCATATGACAAAACAGACTACACTAGAAAATCCACATAATGTTTGGCAATCCCCAATCCAGAGTCCGGACAGGCTGCTGCGTATTAATATTGCAGTACCATCTTAGCGCGTTCCCCAGAAAAGAACTCCAATTTGACCTTTACAAATATCATCCCTTTCAACCTTAAACAATTAAATCAACTGCTGAATACAGTAATGCTTATTACCTATATGGGTACCCTAAATCTCCTTGCTTACCTAGCATTCCTAAAAACATTAAATATAGAACAATGGCAATGATACACCCAAGAAAATAAAACCATTACCAAAAAGACCTACAAAAATAATACTAGTTAGAATTAAATGGTTCCTTTTCAGGTTGTATTAAATCTCTTTTTTTGACTGCAGGAACATGTGGCCCACATGAATATTCCATCTGTATTTTTATCTGCACACAAACCATTCAAATATCTGATTTGTAAAAATATGGATATACATCAATAAATGATAAACCCAAAGGTTACTTTTACATACCAACAAATGCTTTCAAAGGCCTGAACATCAGGATGATATCAGACAAAAAAAAGCATGAATTTCCCACAACACACTCTCTCTCTCTCTCCGTCTTGTTTTACAGCGGTTGGCACCCAGCTTAATGGTGCATTACCGCCACCTTCTGCTCCGGAGTATGCGATGGACTCACATTCTAAATCCCTTCACCCAATCGCACACATTCCCTAACCTACACTTTATCCTCCCCATCCTAGTACCCTGTTTCTGTTTATCCATAAAAAACCCCTGTACCCCTTAAGAAAGCTAAAAATACCCTGACCTTTCTCTCACCCATGCCCAGCAACCCTTTCAATGTGAATTCCTGCACCCCCAATTCCCTTAGATTAATTCTCATCATTTCTCTCTTTATCCCATACTTCCTGCAACTCAGAACTACATGCTCTACTGACTCCTCTTCCTGACATTCCTCACACAATCCTGTCTGGTGTTTCCCTATCAATTTCAGTGTTTGGTTTAGTGCACAGTGCCTCAGCCTTAGCCTAGTCCACACAATTTCCTCTCTTCTGTATCTACTTCCTACCCTAGTACCTGCAACACTTTTTTGTATTTGATATAAATGCTTCCCTTTCCCCTCCCTGTCCCATCTTTCTTGCCTCATTTGGTTAAATTTTTCCCAAATTAAACACTTAACCTCTGCTTTACTGATACTAATGTGCATTTCTATATTTTCTTTCTTTATTGCCCTCTATGCCAACTCATCCACCCTTTCATTGCCCTTCACCCCTACATGAGCTGAAACCCAAAGAAATTTAACCTGACCTCCCTGATTTGCAACTCTTGTGACTGACTGAAGGACTTCATGAAGTACATCTTGCCGGCTGTTTGAGTGACAAGACCTTAAACTTGCCAGTACTGAGGATGAATCTGAGCATATCAACGCTTTGACTAGTCTAGCTTTCTCCACCCAACGTAACCAACACTGCCAACATCTCCACTGTATACACCGCTAACTTATCAGATGTTCTTCTGCTGATTGCAATTGCTTTTGCTGGTGTAGCCACCCCAAACCCTGTCACTCCTGTCTCAGGTTCCTTAGCACCATCTGTATAGATATACTTTTCCACCACATGACAGTTAAATGCACTTACCAAATCAGTTTTATACTTTCCTTTCCTTTTTACCTCTAACAAATGCCAGTCTACGTCAGGCCATACCAGCTTCCATGGAGCTACAACCGGATAAACTACTGAAGGACTTATCCTTAGATCAAACACTCCACATGATCCAGCAATATCATTCCCTACCCGACTAAAGTTTTCCCTCTGAAACCTCCCATTTCCCCAGGACTCCTGCAACACTCCTTTAGCAGGGTGAGAATCATTGTGTCCCTGCAATTTAACCCAGTAGTTTGCCATCAATTGCATCCTTCTTAATTCCAAAGGCATTATTCCCATTTCTACCTGCAGGGCTGATACTGGTGATGTTTTAAAAGCCCCACTGCACACTCTCAAAATTTGAGCCTGAATCACATCCAGTTTCCTTACAAGAGACCTAGCTGCTGATCCATATGCTACATTTCCATAATCCAACACAGATCTTACTAAAGCCACATACATTCTCTCCAATGCTGAACAACTTGCTCCCCATTCCCTATCAGTCAAACATCTCATCATGTTTATTACTTTTTTACATTTCTCCTCAACTTTCCTGATATGGTCTGCCCATGTTAATCGTAAATCAAATACAACTCCCAGAAATTTAAATGGTCCAACTCTTTCTAATTCAATCCCATACATCCTTAACTTCTTCCCTACTTCAATTCTTTTCCTAGTGAAAAATACAGTTTGAGTTTTTTCCACTGAAAATCTACATCCCCAATCATAACCCCACTCCACCACTTCATCAATTGGCCTTGTAGTTTCCTGATTATATGCTCCGTGTTCCTGCCTCTTTTCCACAAGGCCCCATCATCTGCAAACAGTGACCTATCTGTATCCACTGGTACCTTTGTGAAGATCATAATGATGAAAAGTAACGGGCTAATCACACTACCCTGAGGTGTGCCATTAACCACTATGTACTGTTTTGATAATTCTGATCCAATCCGAACTTGAATTTTTCTACCAAACAAAACATCTTTAATCCAATTAAAAGCTCTCCCCCCAACCCCCATCTTGTGCAGTTTAATTAATAATCCTTCCTTCCACATCATATCATAGGCTTTTTCAATGTCAAAAAACACTGCAATTACTGATTCTTTATTTGCCTGGGCCTTTCTTATTTCAGTCTCTGACCTTATCACCGAGTCCATGGAATTCCTTCCCTTCCTAAAACCACTCTGATAACTTGCCAGCATTCCCCTCTTCTCAAGATTATACGATAACCTTTCTGTTATCATCCTTTCCATTACCTTACATATATTTGATGTTAGTGCTATTGGCCTGTAGCTAGTGGGTTTTGACGGATCCTTGCTGGGTTTCCTTATTGGAATTACTACTGTTTCTTTCCATGCACTTGGTAATCTTCCTTCCTCCCACACTCTATTATAAAGATGCAGTAACCTCAAGAGCGCTCCTTCTCCTAGATTTTTTAGCATAACGTAGCATATTAGATCTTTCCCTGGGGAGGTTGGTCTCGATCTCTTTATTGCTCTCACCATTTCTGTCAAAGTAAATGGATCGTCAATTATATCATCTGTTTCTTTCCTCCTGTTTAATACACCTGGGTATTGACTCATTGTTCTTTCCCTTCTCCTTCTCCCTTCTTCAAACAAATTTTCTGAACTATGTATCTTTACAAATGATTTGGCCATGATCTCAGCCTTATCCCTGCTGGAGACTGCTGTTTCCCCCTCAGATATCATTACTGGATACTCCCAATCCCTTCTATCTCCCCCCATCCTCTTAATCATTCCCCATACCTCTCCCACAGGTGTTGTTCTTCCTATTTTGTTGCAAAAACTCCTCCAACTTGCCCTTTTAGCTTGACGTATAGTTCTTCTCACCACTGCCTGTGCCTTCTTATATTGAATCAAATGATGCATATTATGGGTTCTTTTAACTGGTCTGAATCCTCTATTTCTGGTTTGTTTTTTTTTACAGCCTGACAACATGCCTCTGTCCACCATGGCACTAGTTTTCTATTCATCCTATTTTTACTCCTGGGTATAGATCCTTCTGCTGCCATAATAATTGCTGAAGTCACCCGACTGTTTAATTCATCTATATTTCCAGAAATGTCAATCTTTGTCAATGCTTCTTCACTTAACTTCTGGAACTTGCCCCAATCTGCTTTTCCAAACATCCACTTTGGGACTCCCCCACCTGGTCTTATTTCAATTCTTTCACCCACTGAACATAAAACTGGGTAATGATCATTGCCTACTGTTGAAGCAGTCCAAACTCCCAAGTTACTGATGCCAGCCAAGACATTAGACACTAACGTAATATCTAATACCGACTCAGTTCCTGTTGTTATGTTTATCCTTGTTCCTCTACCATCATTCATACATACCAAATCCCTTTCTTCCATCAAATCTTCAATTACCGTTCCATTTGAATCTGTAATCGGATCTCCCCCCCCCCCCCGCCCCCATATTGTGCTGTGAGCATTTAAATCTGCACACCACACTACTTTATGTCTATTTTGTCCTTGTATCCTTAGTAGGCTGTCCAAATCCAACCTTTTACATGGATTGTAGTAGTTAATTATAACCACTCCCTCCCCTGTCCCCCATATTTCCACCACTATGTATTCCTGATCGTCTCCTTTTTCCAGTACTCTATACTGTATACCTTGCTTGATTAACATAGCACAACCTCCAACTTCCCCTAGATTTCTATCTTTCCTTATCATTGTATATCCATGTACCACAAAGTCTAAAGTTGGTTTCAACCAAGTTTCCTGAATACACACTACATCCAGTTTTACAACCATTTCCTTAATAAAGTCCTTAAATTCCTGGCCATTGGCCAGTAAACTCCTTGCATTCCATTGCAAAAGAATCACCATAATGAGTTCTAACCAACCTATGACACTTCCTGGCTTGACTGATTAGTGAGGTTCTCCCTCACTTCTTCCCAGGTCAGTCCTACTAACCCTAAATGGTTTACTTCTGCTTTGACCACCAGCTGAATTTTGTCACTCTTTGACTTTACCTCTGTCGTACTATTGATGACTCCTGCAATGAATGTTACTAAAGCTTTTTTCCCACATAAATCCTGTCATTTACTCTTCTCTGCATCTCTTGCATCCTTATTGCTCTCTGGTCAATAGGAGCATTATTCTGTTCTCTTGACATTCTTACAGCTTCTGCATAAGTGATCTTTCTTTTCACTCTTATTTCTTGAATTTTATTCTCCCATCTCATAAGCTCACACCCACTATACGCCACATTATGAGCTCCTCCACAATTACAGCATTTTGGTTGCACTCCTGTTCCACACTTTCCATATTCATGATCATCCCCACATCTAGCACATCTCCTCTGCCTTTTACAGTTTTTAGCTATGTGTGCAAACCTTTGACAATTATAGCACCTCAATGGCTTTGGCACATATACCCTTACTGGGTAACTCATAAAACCCAGGAACACTTTCCTTGGAACTCTTTCTTCTTCAAATTCAATCAATACTGTTTCACTTTCCTTTTTCATTCTCTCCTTTGTTGTTTTCAGTCTTAGGACATTAATTACTTTCCCCCCTTTGATATTCCTCTTCAACTCCTCCATGTTTATACACATTGGTACACCTGTGATCTCTCCTTTACAACCACCATTTCATGCTCCCACCCTCCCTGTATATTCCACCTTGCATTTTCCTATCTCTTTTAGCTTGAGTGCTTTCTCAAGTTGTTCCTTATTCTCACATCTTACCAATAAATTGCCATCATTAAAGACTTTTGCAAATACTACTTCCCCTATCTTATTTGCCAGAGTTGTTGTTAGCACAAACAGGTTGATTTTCTTCATGTGTCCTTGCACCTTCTCATTAAACCTAATTATGATAACACCTCCTCTCTGAACTTGTTCATCTTCCTCACTTTCAGAACTCTCTCCACTGTCATTTCTTATTATTTTATTCCCTTTGTCTCAGTTTTCATTCATCCATCCCCTCACTATCTCCTTATTCCCTTTATTTCTCCTTTCACAATAATCCATTTCTCCCCAGCTGCCTACCTCTGATCCCAAATCCCTATCCTGCTCTTTCTCCACTCTCTTTCCCTCAACAAGTTCCAAACCACATTCACACACCAGCTCACTCCAACCACTCCCAGCCTTCTCCCTCCTTTCCCACAGCACTAACACAGAGAACTGCTTAACTACCTACTGATGATGTCATTAACTAGAGACACAGGTCACATGACATAAATGACTGCTATACAAAACCACCAGCAGAGGGTGCTAAATAACAAATAAAAATCACTGACTACTGAGGCAACATATGTAATATCCCAGTTTACCAATTTGTCAGAAGGACAGTCAGCATTTTGAGTTAGATCCCTTGCTGGGGATAAACTAGCACTGCCTTAATGTTGAAAGGAAAGGCTGGGATCAATAATTCTGCAGACTGCACAGTAAAAGTCCAATTTATAGCCATGGTATTTAGATATCTTCAATTATTTATTCACAACTGTTCAAGGGTTTCCACATTTTGACTTCATTATTCAGTAGTTTTAGTTTAAAGGTGATTGAGAACATGCCCTGAGGCCTTTGCTGTCATAATTTAATTGAAGTACTGTGGTTTCACATGGGGTGTAATTTCAGCACATGGGAAGACACTCCACTGAAATGTCAGCAATGCATCAGTGCAGGAAATGGCTTGTTGCAAATAAGCTCAATGCAATAAAGTAGAAATTAATTTGGCCAATTGCATTGTCAGAAAGAATGGTGGTTGAGGGTTAATAGCTGTTCCTAAGCAAGTCCTGAGGCTCCTGTACCTTCTCCTGTACCTGATTGGCAACAGTGAGAAGAGAGCATGTCCTGGGTGGTGGGGGTCCCTGATGATGGATGCTGCTCTCCTGTGACACTGTTTCATGTACTTGTGCTCAGTAGTTGGGAGGGCTTTACCCAGGATGATCTGGGCTACGAGGGCTGATTGATAAGCTCGTGGCCTAAGGTAGAAGGAGTCAATTTTAGAAAACCTAGCATATTTATTTTTCAACATAGTCGCCTCCTACATGTACACACTTAGTCCAGCGGTCGTGAAGCATACGGATCCCTTCTTTGTAGAAGTGGTCCACAGCAGAGGTGATTGATAAGTCCATGGCCTAAGTTAGACGGAGACGAGTAATTAACTTCAAACTTTCTGCATTTTCACTCAGAGTTGAACTGCACGTGCATGTAAACAAGATTGTCTAGGTCCTCCAGGTGCTCCACAGCAGGGGTGATTGATAAGTTTGTGGCCCAAGGTAGAAGGAGATGAGTTACACAGCTGTCGTTACATGCACATGCAGTTCAACTCTTTGAGTGAAAATGCGGAAAGCTTGAAGTTAATAATTCATCTCCTTCTACCTTAGGGCACAAATTTATCAATCACCCCTGCTGTGGATCATTTCTGGAGGTCCAAGACACCAATTTCTACAAAGAAGGGATCCGTATGCTCCACGACCGCTGGACTAAGTGTGTAAATGTAGGAAAAATAAATGTGCTAGGTTTTCTAAAACTGACTCCTTCTACCCTAGGCCACAAACTTATCAATCACCCCGTATATCCATTACTTTTTGTAGGGCACTGGTGTTTCCGTAACAGGCTATGATGTAGCTAGTCAATATACTCTCCACTAAACGTCGGTAGAAGTTTGTTAATGTTTTTAGATGTCTTTCTGAATCTCTGTGAACTCCTAAGGAAGTAGAGGCACTGTGTGTTTTCTTTGTATTTACACTTAGATGCTGAGCCCAGGACAGGTCCTCTGAGATGATAACACCAAGAAATTTAAAGTTGCTGACCCTCTCCAGTTCTCATACTCCGATGAGAACTGGCTCATGAACCTCTGGTTTTCTTCTCCTGAAGTTAATAACCAGCTCCTTGGTCTTGCTGACATTGTTGTTGTGGCATCACTCAGCCAGATTTTCAGTCTCCCTCCTATATGTGGATTCATCGCCACCTCTGAGTCAGCCGACACTGGTGTTGTCAGCAAACTTGAATAATGTATTGGAGCTGTGCTCAGCCACACAGTGATAATTGTAAAGCGAGTAGAGCAGGGGGCTGAACACAGCCTTGTGGTGAACCTGTGCTGATGGAGGGGATGTTGTTGCCAATCCAAACTGACTGGGGTCTGCAACTGAAGAAAACAAGGATATAATTGTACAAGGAGGTATTGAGGCCAAAGTCTGGAACTTATTGTTTAGTTTTAAGGAGATGATGGTATTGAATGCTGAGCTGTAGTCATTAAAGAGCATGATCAACATCTTTGCTGTCCAGATGTCCCAGGGTTGAATGAAGAGTCAATGCTGTGGGCCTGTTGTTCCAGTAAGCAAATTGGAGCAGATCTAAGTTGCTTCTCAGGCAGGAGTTGAGATGTTTCATCACCAAGTTCTCAAAACACTTCATCACTGTGGATGTACATGCAATAGTCATTGGGGCAGGCCACCAACATCTTCTTGGGCACTGGTATAATTGAAGCCTGCTTGAAGCAGGTGGGTGCCACACACTGCTGAAGTGAGAGATTAGAAGTTCTCACTGAACACTCCAGCCTACTGGTCTTTAGTAAGCAAGCACAGATCCTTAGTACTTGACCAGGTACCCCATCTGGGCCAGATGCTTTTTGTTGGTTCACTCTCCTGAAGGCTGCTCACACGTCAGCCTCAGATACTGGAATCATAAGAGTTCATAATGGTTCCTCCATCTTTTGATGGTCAAAGCAAGCATAGAAGGCATTGAGCTCATCTGGCAGTGAAGACCTGTTGTTGACAATGTTGCTTAATTTAATTTTGTAATAGGTGATAGTATTCGATCCCTGCACAACTGTCAAGCATCTTAAGTTGTTTCAAGTTTAGTCCGGAATTGCCACTTTGCATGTGAGATGGCTTTCCAGAGATTGTACCCAGACTCCTTGAAACTTTCTTGGTCATCAAACTTAAATGCTCTGTCTCTCAGCAGATGTTGGCTTCCATGGTTCATCCAGGACTTCTGATAGGAGAAGATTCTGAATGATTTTGCATTTCATAAACCATGGTCATAATTTTCATCATTTTAATGCATTTAAATGCAAAAGACAAATGCAATTGTTTTTAATTTTCATGTTATTTGTGCGTCTACCAGAAAAAAAAATAGCAAATTTGTTCAAAGTGACATTTAAACTAGAGTAAAGGTGGTTCCGGCCAGGAACAAGCATCAATAGCTGGGACCAGCCAACATCTGGCTTGAAGTCTCAGCATTTTACTGCAGAGCAATTAGAGAAGGCCTTAGCTCTTCAAGGCACACTTTGCCTGGTACCCCATATACTCACTGAATCAAAGCAGATGGAAAGGTGTTGAAAATCAACTCCAAAGCTGCTGAAAATGCTCGGCAAGTCAGGCAGCACCTGTGGAAAGATAAGCAGAATTTCTTGGAGGTTGTCCTCATAGATAGGCATATCTTAACCCTCCTTGTGGATCATAATCATTAATACAATAATGAGCAGATGCCAGCAGCATCATCACTGAGGCACCCATGGAATGGGCATTGCAGTAGCTACGTAAGTGTTGGACACAATGCTCCCTGATAGTGTTTGTTCTGGCCTCTAGAGGCACAGCTAATTTGTATGTAATTTTTATGAGTTAATTTGGATTCAGTTGAAGTGAATAGTGGAACGACGTCCATCTCCATGCTCTCATTCATTTAGTAGATGTACAGTATTTTGAAAGAAGTGCTACGTTTATCATTATTAATGTAATGCTCTGGTTCATATTTTTACTGTATGCTGTATGTATTTCATTTGGCAGTTCTGTAAGAGTAGCCTGTTCTGTTTCCAGCTTGTTTGGGTTATGGTTGAAGATAAGAGATGAGGAGAAATGTGCGCCATCCAATTAGGATGGTTGAATTAAGAGGAGGTTTCACTGGTGAGGGGGACTATGGTTAGGCTTGGGGCTTTTGTTCGAGAGGGGATGAAGAGGGAATATGTAGGATTCGACCCAGAGTAGAACCATGATTCGATGAAGCCAGGCTGAGATCGATTGAGGATAGATGGCTATGTGGAAACTTTGAGCTCCACCTTGTGCACATTTTACTGTTTCATTAAAATGGCCCCTTTTTTTTAGTGGGTTGTGTGTTTAAGTCTGTGCTAAACTATTGTCCGGTAAAGTGATTACGATACGTGGTTATGGATGCTGAAGGGGTTGAGCGGGACTGCAATTCCAAGGGGTTACCGGTAACGAATCCATGTGTACTGAGCAGGGTAAACATTCGAATTCCTGACGAATTGTTAATTTGAACTTTAAGTACTGTTAGAGCAGTACGAGCAGTTACAATTGTGAAGCAGAGATCTTTCAATCATATGCAGTGTACTGTTTGTTATTTCATGGCACTAATTTGTAACAGGGTAGCACATTACACAGCATCCACACAAACTAGGGTTTGGGGTGGGAGAACACCTCAGTCTCATGAGTTTGGCAGGGCCAGAGGTCGTCTTCCCTATACTTACGCAGCCAAGGAAACCAGGGTGTTCATTAAATAGCATTGCATCATGAGCTTACTTTTGTTTATGCTGCATTGTTATGGAGAGTTGTGTGTGTTGTCACCAGTTGTGATAATATTAGTGTATTCTGGCACACAATGATTCTGTATTGAATTTAATACGTATTTTACTTAACTTTCTGCAATTTCACAAGTCAGATCTCATTAAAAGCGCTGAAGAAATCTTCCATCCCAGCTGATTTTTGAGGTGGTGTTTAACTTACTGTATATCTTTGTATATATGCACTGCAAAGGCAATAGAGTTAAAAGACAACTCATCTTCAAAGCCATCGCCCACTGACTTGAAGGACATAAAAATGTCAGCTTCTGATCTGAGCAACATTGATTGCAAAGACCTGGAGGTGAGATCAGAATGTGGGGCAACTATCGCATGTTTGCAGCAATCACGAGTCTATGATTAGCACAGCTGCAGCATGAACTTGAGTCAGAGCTGGACTGGCTTATTCTAAGTGCAAAGTTGAGATGCAAATGGAGAAAGCAAGTACATATAGACATAGAGAAAGCCCGTATAGGCATGGAGAAAGTATGTATAGACATAGAGAAAGCCCGTATAGGCATGGAGAAAGTATGTATAGACACAGAGAAAGCCCGTATAGGCATGGAGAAAGTATGTATAGACACAGAGAAAGCCCGTATAGGCATGGAGAAAGCATGTATAGATATGAGAAAACATGTAGAGACTTGGAGAAATCATGTATAGAGTGTGTGTAGATGCTACATTGAGTGCACTCAGACAAGAGTGTGAAGCTGAGGCTGCCCTGCAAAGGCAGTGGTATAAGAAGAAGCAGCTGACTTAGACAGTGGTGAGTCTACAACCAGGATCAGTCAAGCTTTGCTGTCACAACAGCCAATGTGGCTTACTAAAGAATATGTCCAATGCATTAAAAAAGACAGTGCTCTGGCTCTACAAGCAGTTGTCTGCACCATGCAGCCAACATGCCTTTCACCTAGTCCAGGTATTGACAGTCAAAGTCCACAGCAGCAAAGACCACAACACCACCTTCTGTAGTTTCATTACAGCAAAGACTTCAGTCAAGAGTGGCTACTGGTGCCAACTCTATCTGCATAGACATGGATAGACTGCACTTCCATCCAACCCAGGACGCACATTTGGCAAACCAGTCTCCATAGTGCCCTTATTGCAGAGCCACAGGTGCATTAGATTTGCCATGATATCTGGCTGATACCTTCCCTGTAAATGGCTTGGTGGGGAGTCACTGCAACATGCAACAAGGGAGGGTTAGGGCAGTACACATTCATAATCCAGCTACTGATTTGCAGATGCTGTGGCAGAGGCTCCATAAATGCTATGACTCTCCAGAGGCAATCAAAGAATCTCTCTTCAGCAGACTGGATAATTTTCCAAAGCTCTTGCACAAAGTACCATGGAAGATACTGGAGCTTGCAGATCTGTTATTAGAACGGCAAGCTGCAGAAATCAAGGGTTACCCTCCAGGCTGAGTTTCGTGGACACTGCGAGAAGAATAAACCCTGTAGTGGAGAGACTACTGAACAACAAGCAAGAACAGTGGCTAATGTAAGGTTCAAGTATAAAATGAAGCATCATGCCTCCTATCTGCCATTTTCATTCTTTGTGAAGTTTGTCTGCCACTACGCAGAAAAAAGATGACCCTAGTTTTATGCTCATGACATGTCATTCAAAGAGAAGTCTCCAGCAAAAGCATGGAAAACCAGAACCCCTATCACAGTCAACAAAACTGAAGTAGAAAACAATATTATGAAACCCGAAAGACAATGCCCTGTCCATAAGAAACTTCACCCTTCAGGAAATGAAGAGGATGTAGAGAAAAGCAGATCGGCAACACTTTCTAAAGGAGTACACAATATGTTTCAAATGTTGTGCTTCAACAGCAAAAACCAGTCAGGCTATCACACACTGCACCGAGTGCACCAGTGACCAGCACGTACCAGCAATTCATTCAGGGAAGGCAGCACCATGGGCTTCCACAACACCCGCAGCAGCGCACAGCAGGGAGCCTTCTGAGCATCTATCCATGTAGCTACTTCCTCATGCACAGAGGTACGTGGGAAAGATCCCATACAAATCCTACTCTAAAATATACTGTGTCTTACAGCATCTACCTGAAAGGACAACCTGAGCGAAAAACAAAAGCATACAGTATGTGATATTGGATGATCAGAGTATGTGCCATTGGTAGAGCCAACATTCTTTGACATGTTCAGGATTCAGGATTCTGTTTCCCCATACACTCTAAAGACACATTCCAGAACATCAGAAGTTTCCGGAATAAGAGCCAGTGGGTTTGATGTGGAGATCTGCTTCTCCTTGTCAATACTCATTGACTGTGACCATATTCCCAATAACAGGGATGAAATCCCAACTTCCCAAGCTGCATGCAGCCATTCACATCTTAAAGCCATAGTTGACAAGGTCCTCCCACTTGTGTCTTCTGCTGAGATTCTCCTGTTGCTGAGCAGAGACACCATCCATGCACATAAGCTAAGTGAGCAGAGCAATGGCTGGCACGATGCTCCTTACGCCCATTGACTGGACCTGGGTTGGGTCGCAATGTGTTAGGTCTACCTTGATGGTGCTCGTCAGCTCACTGTCAGCACATTTAAGACAAGTGCCCTAGAGAACAGTCGCCCAAGTCATTTCAGACCCTCTGAGAGTAGAATCTGTATAAAAGAGAATATTGTTGGTAAACAAGACAAGCATCCTGACATACTTACCTCTGCTCAACCAGATTTAGGCAAGCTGGTCACTCAAAACACAATTATAAACTGGCATCTTCCATCAAAGATGAGGTCTTCCTTCAAATCACGAACAAAAAGTTTAGCAAAGACTAGTCGACAGTTGTGTAGCTCCCCTTCCTCTTTGCTCGCCATGACAACTCCTACCAAATAGCAGAGAGCAGACCTTCAGTTGACTCGTCCTTCAGTCGTACATTGAGAAGGGAAGTAGAAATGAAGGATTATTACACAGAGTTCATGGAGAGAATCTTCAAGAACAATCATGTTAAGTTAATACTTCCACGATCCCAACAAGGAAAACTAGTACTTGGCCAACCTCTGTGTTTATCACCCTGAAAGACCTACACAAGTATGAACTGTCTTTGATGCAAGTGCACAGTTCAAAGGTATATCACTGAACAATGAGCTCATGTGGGGTCCAGGCCTCAGTAACAGTCTGCTTGGGCTGCTCATACACTTCGGAATTGAGTTTGCCACAGTGATGGCAGACTTCAAACAAATGCTGCACAGCATCCTAATGAGAGAGGATCATTGAGACTACCTCAGATTTGAATGGTGTCATGAACACCAAATGGACAATGAGGTTCTGGAGTACCACATGAGAGTTCATGTATTTGGTAACTATCCCTTGCCAGTTGTGGCAATCTATGGCCTTATGAGGAGAGCTATCCAGGGATAGAATGAATTCGGGACTGAAGCATGGAGATACATAGAAAGGCATATCTATGTTGATGATGATCTTAAATCATTTTCTAGTGCGGAAGAAGCAGTCAATGTGCTGAAGACAGTACAAGATGTGTTGGTATAGTCTAATCTCAAACTGCATAAAGTTGTATCCAACAGTGCCGAGGTCATGCAATGTTTCCCATCTGAAGATCTGATCAAAGGTCTACAGAATCTTAGTCTTGGACATGACCTCACTCCTATACAGTGCATGCTGGGCCTTGGATGGGACTTCATTACTTACGCCCTTACTTTCCATGTTGTTGATACTGAAAGGCCGCTTACACATCACGATGTGCTATTGATCATCATTATCAACATCCTACTTGACCGTCTTGGATTTGCTGCTCCAGTCAGTCTCCAGGGATACTTCACGGTAAGGGTGTTGACCTCAGACCTTGTGATGGGATGTCCCACTCTCTAAAGAGAAACATGAGCAGTGGTAGCTGTGCTGTTCTTCCCTTCAGGATCTGAAAGGTTTGAAGATTTCAAGAATCTATACAACAATTTCATTATTTACATCTCAAAAGAGAGAGAGATCTGCATCTTCTGTGATAAAATAGATAAATACGTATATAACACTGAGAAAATGAGTTGTAGAATCCTTGAAAGTGACTCTGTAGTTTGTAGAATTAACTCAGAGTTGATGTAAGTATAATTGGTTCAGGAGCCTGATTTTTCAAGGATAATAACTGTTTCTGACCAGTAGTATGGGACAGGTTCCTGTATCTCCTTCCTGATGGTAGCAGTGAGAGGAGAGCCTGGCCTGGATGGTGGGAGATCTTGAAGATGTTGCTCTCCTGTAACAGTGATCTTTGTAGATGTGGTCAATGGTGGGGAGGACCTTTCCTGTGACGGACTGGGCTGCATCCACTATTTTTAAGGCTTCTCTGTTCCTGGGCATTGGTGTTTCCATACCATGCTGTGATGGAACCAGTCAGTGTACTCTCCACTGTGCTTCAATAGAAGTTTGTCAAAGTTTTAGATGACATGTTGAATCTGTCCTTTCTTGTATAGTATTTGCATTTCTTACATTGATATGATTTTATTTCTAAACTGTGCTCAACCCTGATATACTGTACTTCTAAAGGGATTCTGGGTTGAGTTGCTTGACCTTACTCCACTGATGGGTTTTTCACGTCTGTCTGATACCAGTGATGCCTGGGACATAATGACAGGATGTTTGCCAGCCTCTGTCTCACAACATGAACTGAGGAAAAGCAAAGACGATAAGGAGAAAATATGTTATAATTATGCTCCCTGACCGCTTTTGAAACAACAATGACTTGCATTTGTGTAATGCCTGTAAATTACTGAAGTATCCCAAGGAGCATTTTAACCTGATACATGACAGAATTTGACATTGAACTGTAGACAGAGGTACAGTATAGACGTACAAAGGCTTAGTTAAAGAGGTCAGAGTTATGGAGTCAGAGAGTTGAAGAGGGATCCAGCATGAAAACAGGCCCTTCGGCCCACTGACTACCAGCCACATTCTGCATTGATCCTTATTAATTGCCCCCAGATTCTGCACACAGCAGCCAACTAGCCAACAAACTTTAGATAGGGGAGTGCAGATGTTTGGGTTGGGAATTCAAAAAAAGGCTTTGGCAAAGTGAAATAAATTCAAGATATACAAGAGACTGAAGTAGGAGGATGGTAGAGACCCAGAGGACTTGTAGAGAAGGGAAAGGTTCTAGAAGGGAGTTGCCAGTATTCCACCATTCTGGGCTGGACTTGCTTCTGAGTGCTTGTTCAGGATTACACAGATCTATTCTACAATGGAGCAAATGCAATTACAGTGGTAAGTCATAGTGTGTTGGTATAGAACAAGGGTCAACAGCATGCAGGAACCCTACAGATTAAACATACGTGTTTGTAATGCCTGTTGATTTGTGCATATTGTTTTATACAACACATCATCTATCACAATATTCTACATCAAGTTAGGGTGAATAAAGTGAAATGATGGGAGTTATACTCGCTCAATGCAACCACATTGCTTGCTAAAACTATAGTTTTGATCAAATGTTTATGGAATTACAGCAGATTAATTCAGCTAAGATCAGAGGTAATAGGCACACAGACTTGTCATTTCTTTAGTGACATTTGATTGGAATTAAAATGTCATTCTCTTGGCCCCAAAGGATTGAACAGTATAGTTGCACAGTCAGTCGAGTCACTGTATCACAGTGGCAGATATCTGGGTGTGAAGAGAATACATAAAATCAGATTGTCATAGGATTGGTGAAAGTAGATGGTTGAAGATAGACTTGAAAAGGCCTCCTTCCCCTCTGCATCTCCCTATGATTCTAAAACTGTCTCAGAATGGGAATTAACAACCATTCCGAATGCATGGGCTGAAACTGCCACATAGTTTATTATTGCTTTGTGTTTCAGAGTAGCATAGAGCCCGGGAGTTATCCCTTCAATGCAGATGGATGAAATAGTCTTTGGAATTAGAATTTGTAGAATTAGAAAGACATCTTGCAAGGGGAGAGGGAATGATTAGTCCTCGCAATCCTCAATGTCATTAAATGAGTCTCTTCTCTCTACCTTTCAGCCTATTCTTCTGTTTCGTGTCTGTTCTCAGAGTACAGATGTTGATGGCAAAGTCAGCATTATTGCTCGTCTCTATGTCACCCAGCCTGGAGGATTTCAGTGACAAATAGGAGCCAACAGATTTGTTGTAATCTGGAGCCATACACGATCCAGGAAAGGTGATTTACTCTCTTGTTGTGAATTAAATGAGGTTTTCACAATGACACAATAATTTTATTGTCACCTTTATTGAGACAAGTTTATTTATTCCAGATTTCTGTTTTAATTAATTGGATTCAAATTCACCATCTGCTGTGGTGCTTTTGAATTTATTTTCTCAGATCAGTGGTCCGTGTTTGTCTGAGCTGCCATTTCATAATCACTCAAACATATCAGATCTCAACACTGACGGGACTTTATTGTAAACATGAGACATCAATATATTCTGTGATAGGATATGTTTCAAATGTTTATATTTATGAAAGGCTGAAATTAAAGCATGCACTCAAACATGTTGGGGAGTAAAGATGCGAGACCGGAGCCTTGTGGTTAAACCACAGTGTGTGACTAAATTACAGGGTCTGCAATATTTCCTTGCTTACTAGCAAACCAGATCTCGCTACAAATCCCAACAGTTTTGACAGAAACCATCAGCTTCAATCCTTTTAAATGGAAGGAAGTCCAGGAATTGTCAAATGTGTAAGTTTTGCAATCATAAAATCATAGAATATTTACAACATGGGCCATTTGTTCCATTACTATTGTGCTGGGCAGAAGAAGCTCCCAGGCTTCATTCCCCACCACAAGGTTGTGGCTCTGCAGGGCAGGACTCTACAAGTGTGTAACAGATACAGGACCGTTCAGTTTTCCAGACCTGACAAGAGCTTCATAATGCACCCTCTATGCACTTCATTGTGATCTTATCTGTTCTGTAATGTGTGACAGTCTTCCAGCTGTGGCCTAACTAGTGTGGTACACCATTCACTGGCTCTTGTATTCAATGCTTTGTCCAATAAAGTATCTCACTTGCCTTTTTGAACACTTTAAGGACCCATTCTGCTGGCTTTAATGATCTGTGCATATGTCCGTGTATTTCTTAAGGCCGCTTGGCATTCTTTCACTTAGAGTATATAGTATCCCTTTGCCTTGCTATAACTTTCTGTGAGTTACCTTACACTTCCCTGGATTAAATTCCTCTTGCCGCATGCCTGCCCAATAGACTAGATCATTGATATATCTCTGCAGTTTAGAACTTTCCTCTTCACTGTCATTCACTCAGCCTGCAGTATATTATCTGTTAACATTTTTATCATACCTGCTACAATTAGATCTAAATTGATCACCTATATTACGGAAAGCAATAACTGGCTACTGAGCACTGTGGAATGCCACTGCTCTACTTACACAACACCCACAAAACATTCCACTCTGCTTCTTGCCATGGATCCAGTTTGACCTGTTTGCCACTCTTCTTTAGATCCAATGGGCTTTCAATCAGCTGGCCAGCTGTAAAGGCCCTTGTCAAGAGCTTTGCTGTGATCTATGCAGACCATGTCAAACACACTGCCCTCATCCACACCCTTTGTTACTTCCTCCTTTGCATTGCTTCCTCAGCACTACCTACCCCTCCACCTATCTTTGTATCATCCATAAACTTTGCCACAAAGCCATCAATTCCATTATCCAAATCATCGACAATGTAAAAAGCAGCAGTCCCAATACTGATCCCTGAGGAACACCACTAGTCACTGGCAGCCAGCCAGAAAAGGCCCCCTTTAGTCCCACTTGCTGCCATTCTGCTCTCTGTGCCAGTATCTTTCCCGTAACACCATAGGATTTTATCTTGTTCAGCAACCTAATATGTGGCACCTTATCAAATGCCTTCTGAAAATCCAAATAAGTGACATCCACTGCCTCTCCTTTGTCCACCCTGCTTGTTACTTCCTCAAAGAACTCTAGCAGATTCAACAAGCTAGATTTCCCTTTACAGAAACCATGCTTACTTTGACTTATTTTATCAATAATCTCCAAGTACTTCAAAACCTCATCCTTAATAATAGACTCCAACACTTTTCCAGTCACTGAGATTAGGCTAACTGGCCTATAATTTCCTTTCTTTTGCCTTCCTCCCTTCTTAAAGAGTGAAGTGACATTTACAATCATTTATTCCCCTGGGACCATACCAGAATTAAATGATTCTTGAAAGATCATGACAAATGCATCTGTTATCTATTCAACAACCTCTCTCAGGTCTCTGGGACTTAGTCCATCTGGCCCAGGTGGCATATCCACCTTAAGACATTAGAGTTTGCCTACTATTTTTTTCCTTTGTAATAGCAATGGCACTCACTCCTGCTCCTTGACACTCATGGACCTCTGGTACACTGCCAGTGTCCTCCTCAGTGAAGACAGATGCAAAGTACTCATTAATTTCATCTGCCTTTTCTTTGACCCCATTACTACCTCACCAGCATCATTTTCCAGTGGTCCAATGTCAACTCTCACCTCCATTTTACTCTTTATATACTGAAAAACTTTTGGTATCCTGCTTTATATTATTGGCCAGTCTGCCCTCATATTTCATCTTTTTCCTTCTTATAACTTCTTAGTTGGCTTTTGTTGAGTTTTAAATACTTCCCGATCATCCAACTTCCCGCTCACTTTTGCTAACTTATATGCCCTCTCCTTGGTTTTTATGCAGTCCTTAACTTCCTATGCCAGCCATGGTTGTCAACCCCTGCCATTTGAGAACTTCTTCCTCTGTGGGACCCATCTATCCTGCACCATGTAAACGATTCCCAGAAACTTCAGCCACCTCTGCTCTGCCATCATCCCCACCAGTATCCTCCTCCAATGCACCTGGGCAAGCTCCTCTCTCACGCCTCTGTAATTCCCTTCACTGCACTGTAATACTGATACATGGGACTTGTGCTTCTCCCCATTAATCATATTATGATCACTGCCTCCCAAGGGTTCCTTTACATTAAGCCCCCTAATAAGATCTGGGCTACTACACAACACCCAATCTAAGATGGCCTTTTCCCGAGTAAACTCAAGCACAAGCTGCACTAAAAGGCCAACTCATAGGCATTCAACAAATTCCCTCTCCTGCGATCTGACACCAACCTGATTTTTCCAATCCCCTTGCATATTGAAGTTCCCCATTACAATTGTGTCATTACCCTTATTATAAACTTTTTCCAGATCCCTTTGCAATCTCCACCCCACATCTTAGTTATTATTTGGAAGCCTATATATGATTCCCTTAATGGCTCTCTATGGTACATCTGTAGAAATTTATGAATTTCTTATGTGACATTCCAAATCTCCTCAAGATCTGTAAAAGCAAGAACACACCTAGACTTCACCACTTGGGTGTTGGCATCGTTAGAGATATTGACACCCAGCCCTTCAAGTTGGTGCCAATTGTGTCAGCTCTGATGGGGATCATCAAGTATTCCCACTTAGGACTGCTACAGTTGAAATCTCAGTCATAGCCATGGGTACTTCAATAACAGGTCATTTTCAGACATTTAAAAAGTACACTGATACTCAAAATCAGCAGATCCCGGACTGTAGATTGAGGTCGTGAGTGCAGTTCCCCTTTAAGGAAACAGAAGCCGGGAAGGCTCACCTGCCTACAGGTACGATTAAAGCAAAGACGCCTCAGACCCCAATTCCTGACTATCCTGCTGGAGCAAGGTTGCTGTACTACAGGGATATCAGGGACTGCTGTATACATTGCTTCATGGAAACATGGCTACCTCCCACCATTTTGGAGGCAGCACTGCAGCCCAATGGCTTCACCATTCTCCACAAAGACAGAACTACTCAGTCTTTTAAAGGTCAAGGAGATGGAGTATTGCTTTATGATTAACTCATCGTGATTCAGAGAAGTGGCAGTTCTGCCTCAGTCCTGCTCACCTGACCACATGGTCAAATGTCATCCTGTTTAGCTGCCAAGAGAATTTTCACCATCATCTTGGTAGCAGTGAACGTTCCACCTTAGACCAGTGCCAAACAGGTACCAGAGAAGCTGAGCATTGTAATCAGCGGACACGAAACAGCACACCCTAATTGCCTCCGCTATCATAGTGGGGGATTTCAACCAGGCCAGCTTGAAAAAGTCTCTGAAAAACTGACACCGACATATCACCCGTGAAACCAGAAGAACCAGCACACTCAACCACTTTATACCACCATCAAGAATGCTCTCCATGCCATCCCAGCGCCTATACTTTGGGAAGTCCAGTAACCTGCTGTACTTCTACTCCCAGCAAAGAGGCACTACCACCACAATATTTCCAACAACATCCTGTACTGGAAATACATCACTATTCCTTCACCATCGCTAGTCAAAAATCTGGAGCTCTTTCCCTAATTGCATTGTGGGTGTTGTGACTGACTGATTCACAGAGAGACACTGAGTCTGGTAAAATAAAAATTTTTATTCAACACAGACGATCTTCTGAAGCAAATCTAGTTCTCTCTTCACATGATATTTTATACTTTTGAACACAAAGACAATAGTGAGTGCTTAATTACAGTTTCAAATGGGTATCATTACCTACTTAATTTTTAACATTTTCAAGGTAGACAGGTAATTTTGCAGAATTACATATTTACAATTGTTGAATATTCAGTACTAGTAGCATATCCAGGAGCTTCTGAGCAAAAATTCCAGACCGCTAAAATATACCTCTTTTGTAACAGAATTCAAGGATGGCTTTCCTGAGTATACAACCTGCCAGAATATTGTGTTAAACCAGACCTGTCCTGAACTGTACAATATGTCTTTACAGGAGATGGCTGCAATGCTTTCTTTGGTCTAATTCTTTTCAATCGAAGCAAGAGGCTGAGAGTGGAAGACTGAAGGCATCGCAGAGGGAAGGTTGTTTTTCTTTAACAGCTCGGGGAAAAGAGGCTAGACTGTGCAGATGCGTGACATAGCGCACCGAGGTTTAAAAGAAAGACCGCCATGTACAGCGGCCATCGTCATAGCAGCCATCGTTGGAGTGGACTGAATCGGAGTGGGACGGTTTGGGCTCAATCAGGCTTCGGCAAGATACAGGCAGAGGCGAGGGTAGGTTCCGGTAAGTTTTGTTTTTATTTTGTTTAGAGTGGAGAGAATGCCAGGCAGGATGTTGGAATGCTCCTCTTGCAGGACGTGGAAAGTCAGGGCTCCGGTCTCCCTGACAGCAATACCTGCAAGAGTGCATCCAGCTGCAGCTCCTAACAGACCTTGTTAGGGAGCTGGAGCAGGAGCTGGATGACCTCCGGATCATTCGGGAGACTGAGCAGTTTATAGATAGTAGCTTCCGGGTTGTAGTTACACCTAAGAAACAGGGCACAGGTAATTGGGTTGCTGTCAGGTGAGGGAAGGGGAAAGGGCAGGGTTCCCCTGTGGCCATTCCCCTCCAGAACAGGCATACCGATTTGGATACTGTTGGGGGGATGACTTACCTGGGACAAGCTGCGGCAGCTGGATCTCTGGCACTGAGTCTGGTTCTGCAGTGCAGAAGGGAGGGAGGAAGAAGAGGAGAGCAGTAGTGATAGGGGACTCCACAGTTAGGGGTACAGACAGGAGATTGTGTGGTCGTGACAGAGACTCCTGGATGGTTTGTTGCCTCCCAGGTGCCAGGGTCAGGGATGTCTCTGATCATGTGCACAGCATTCTGAAGTGGAAGGGTGATCAGCCAGATGTCGTGGTACACATCGGTACCAATGACATAGGTAGAAAGAGTCAGGAGTTCCCGAAGAGTGAGTACAGGGAGCTTGGTAGGAAGTTGAAAAACAGGACCTCGAGGGTAGTAATCTCAGGATTGCTACCTGTGCCACGTACCAGTGAGGGTAAGAATAGGATGCTCTGGTGGATGAACACGTGGCTGAGGAACTGGTGTAGGGGGCAGGGTTTCAGATTTCTAGATCATTGGGACCTCTTCTGGGGCAGGTGGGACCTGAACTACAAGGGGACCAATATACTTGCAGGGAGGTTTGCTAGTGTTATTGGGGAGGGTTTAAACTAGATTTGCAGGGGGATGGGAACCAGAGTGCCAGAGTAGATAGTGGAACAGGGATAAAAATAAATGATGTTAGTAGTTCATGCAAAGTCACAAATAGCAAGGTTATGTGTGGTGGTAACAATCTTCTGAGATGTGTATATTTCAATGTGAGGAGTATTGTGGGAAAAGCAGATGAGCTGAGGGCCTGGATTGACACATGGAATTATGACATCATAGCCATTACTGAAACTTGGCTACAGGAGGGGCAGGACTGGCAGCTCAATGTTCCAGGGTTCCGATATTTCAGACGTGATAGAGACAGAGGGATGAAGGGTGGTGGGGTGGGTGTGCTAGTCAGGGAAAATATTACAGCAGTGCTTCAGCAGGACAGATTAGAGTGCTTGTCTACTGAGGCCATATGGATGGAGCTGATAAACAGGAATGGTATGACCACATTAATAGGGTTGTAGTATAGACCATCCAATAGTCAGCGAGAATTGGAGGAGCAAACCTTCAGAGAGGTAACAGACAACCGCAGGAGACAGAAAGTTGTGGTTGTAGGGGATTTTAATTTTCCACACATTGATTGGGACTCCCATACTGTTAAAGGTCTAGATGGGTTGGAGTTTGTGAAATGAGTTCAGGAAAGTTTTCTAAATCAATATATAGATGTACCAACTAGGGAGGATGCAATATTAGATCTTCTGTTAGGAAATGAGTTAGGACAGGTGACGGAAGTGTGTGTAGGGGAACACTTTGGTTCCAGTGATCATAACGTCATTAGTTTCAACTTGATCATGGATAAAGATAGATCTGGTCCTCGGGTTGAAGATCCAAACTGGAAAAAGGCCAAATTTGAAGAAATGAGAAAGGATCTAAAAAGCGTAGATTGGGACAGTTTGTTCTCTGGCAAGGATGTGATTGGTAAGTGGGAGGCCTTCAAAGGAGAAATTTTGAGAGTGCAGAGTTTATATGTTCCTGTCAGGGTTAAAGGCAAAAGGAATAAGAATAAGGAACCTTGGTTCTCGAGGGATATTGGAACTCTGATAAAGAAGAAGAGAGAGATGTACAACATGTATAAGAAACGGGGAGGAAATAAGATGCTTGAAGAGTATAAGAAGAGTAAGAAAATAATTAAGAAAGAAATCAGGAGGGCTAAAAGAAGGCATGAGGTTGCTTTGGCAGTCAGGGTGAAGGATAATCCTAAGAGCTTCTACAGGTAGTAAGGGATAAAATTGATCCTCTTGAAAATCAGAGTGGTCAGCTACGTATGGAACCAAAAGAAATGGGAGAGATATTAAATGGGTTTTTTGCATCTGTATTTATAAAAGAAACTGGAATGGAGTCTATAGAAACAAGGCAAACAAGTAGTGAGGTCATGGAATTTATACAGATTAAAGAGGAGGAGGTGCTTGCTGTCTTGAGGCAAATCAGAGTAGATAAATCCCCGGGACCTGACAGGGTATTCCCTCGGACCTTGAAGGATACTAGTGTTGAAATTGCAGGGGCCCTGGCAGAAATATTTAAAATGTCGATATCCACGGGTCAGGTGCCGGAGGATTGACGGATAGCTCATGTAGTTCAGTTGTTTAAAAAAGACTCAAAAAGTAAGCCGGGAAATTATAGGCCAGTATGTTTGACATCGGAAGTAGGTAAATTATTGGAAGGAATACTAAGAGATGGGATCTACAAGTATTTGGATAGACAGGGACTTATTAGAAAAAGTCGGCATGGTTTTGTGCGTAGTAGGTCATGTTTAACCGATCTATTAGAGTTTTTCGAGGAGGTTACCAAGAAAGTAGATGAAGGGAAGGCAGTGGACGTTGTCTACATGGACTTCAGTAAAGCCTTTGACAAGGTCCTGCATGGGAGGTTAGTTAGGAAGATTCAGTCGCTAGGTATACATGGTGAGGTAGTAAATTGGATTAGACACTGGCTCAATGGAAGAAGCCAGAGAGTGGTAGTGGAGGATTGCTACTCTGAGTGGAGGCCTGTGACTAGTGGTGTGCCATAGGGATCTGTGCTGGGTCCATTGTTATTTGTCACCTATATCAATGATCTGAATGATAATATGGTAAATTGGATCAGCAAATTTGCTGATGATACAAAGATTGAAGGTGTAGTGGACAGTGAAGAAGGTTTTCAAAGCTTGCAGAGGGATTTGGACTGGTTGGAGGAATGGGCTGAAAAATGGCAGATGGATTTTAATGCAGACAAGTATGAGGTATTGCACTTTGGAAGGTCAAACCAAGGTAGAATATACAAGGTAAATGGTAGGACACTGAGGAGTGCAGTAGAACAGAGGGATCTGAGAGTACAGATACTTAATTCCTTAAAAGTGGCATCACAAGTAGATAGGGTCGTAAAGAGAGCTTTTGGTACATTGGCCTTTATAAATCAAAATATTGAGTGTAAGAGTTGGAATGTAATGGTGAGGTTGTATAAGACATTGGTGAGGCTGAATTTAGAGTATTGTGTGCAGTTTTGGTCACCTAATTACAGGAAGGATATTAATAAGGTTGGAAGAGTACAGAGAAGGTTTACAAAGATGTTGTCTGGACTTGGGAAACTGAGTTACAGAGAAAGGTTGAATAGGTTAGGACTTTATTCCCTGGAGTGCAGAAGAATAGGGGGAGATTTGATAGAGGTGTATAAAATTATGGTGGGCATAGACAGAGTGAATGCAAGCAGGCTTTTTACACTGAGGCTAGGGGAGAAAAAAAATGGAGTTCATGGGTTAAGAGTGAAGGGGGAAAAGCTTAAAGGGACCATTGGGGGGGGGAAGGCTTCTTCACGAAGAGAGTGGTGGGAGTGTGGAATGAGCTGCCAGATGAAGTGGTAAATGTGGGCTCACTTTTGACATTTAAGAAAAACTTGGACAGGTGTATGGATGAGAGGTGTCTGGAGGGATATGGCCCAGGTGCAGGTCAGTGGGACTCGGCAGAAAAATGGTTCGGCACAGCCAAGAAGAGCCAAAAGGCCTGTTTCTGTGCTGTAATGTTCTACGGTTCTGTGAAGTTTCCAATGACCACAAATGAAAATGAAAATTCAAGCTTGCAAGCGACTTCACCTGTAGGATCTTGTCAGGGCCGCTTACCCTATCCAGTGTGTCTTCCTGTAGGAGCTTGTCAGGGCCGCTTACCCTATCCAGTGTGTCTTCCTGTAGGAGGTTGTCAGGGCCGCCTACCCTATCCAGTGTGACTTCCTGTAGGAGCTTGTCAGGGCCGCTTACCCTATCCAGTCTGTCTTCCTGTAGGAGTTGTCAGGGCCGCTTACCCTATCCAGTGTGTCTTCCTGTAGGAGTTGTCAGGGCCGCTTACCCTATCCAGTGTGTCTTCCTGTAGGAGTTGTCAGGGACACTTACCCTATCCAGTGTGTCATCCTGTAGGAGATGGTCAGGGCCGCTTACCCTATCCAGTGTGTCTTCCTGTAGGAGTTGTCAGGGCCAGTTACCCTATCCAGTGTGTCTTCCTGTAGGAGTTGTCAGGGCCACTTACCCTATCCAGTGTGTCTTCCTTTAGGAGATGGTCAGGGCCACTTACCCTATCCAGTGTGTCTTCCTGTAGGAGATGGTCAGGGCCGCTTACCCTATCCAGTGGGTCTTCCTGTAGGAGTTGTCAGGGCCGCTTACCCTATCCAGTGGGTCTTCCTGTAGGAGTTGTCAGGGCCGCTTACCCTATCCAGTGTGTCTTCCTGTAGGAGATGGTCAGGGCCGCTTACCCTATCCAGTGTGTCTTCCTGTAGGAGATGGTCAGGGCCGCTTACCCTATCCAGTGTGTCTTCCTGTAGGAGCTTGTCAGGGCCGCTTACCCTATCCAGTATGTCTTCCTGTAGGAGTTGTCAGGGCCGTTTACCCTATCCAGTGTGTCTTCCTGTAGGAGATGGTCAGGGCCGCTTACCCTATCCAGTGTGTCTTCCTGTAGGAGTTGTCAGAGCCGTTTACCCTATCCAGTGTGTCTTCCTGTAGGAGCTTGTCAGGGCCGCTTACCCTATCCAGTGTGTCTTCCTGTAGGAGCCTGTCAGGGCCGCTTACCCTATCCAGTGTGTCTTCCTGTCGGAGATGGTCAGGGCCACTTACCCTATCCAGTGTGTCTTCCTGTAGGAGTTGTCAGGGCCACTTACCCTATCCAGTGTGTCTTCCTGTAGGAGCTTGTCAGGGCCACTTACCCTATCCAGTGTGTCTTCCTGTAGGAGATGGTCAGGGCCACTTACCCTATCCAGTGTATCGTCCTGTAGGAGATGGTCAGGGCCGCTTACCCTATCCAGTGTGTCTTCCTGTAGGAGATGGTCAGGGCCGCTTACCCTATCAAGAGTGTCTTCCTGTAGGAGATGGTCAGGGCCGCTTACCCTATCCAGTGTGTCTTCCTGTAGGAGATGGTCAGGGCCGCTTACCCTATCCAGTGTGTCTTCCTGTAGGAGTTGTCAGGGCTGTTTACCCTATCCAGTGTGTCTTCCTGTAGGAGCTTGTCAGGGCAGCTTACCCTATCCAGTGTGTCTTCCTGTAGGAGATGGTCAGGGCCACTTACCCTATCCAGTGTGTCTTCCTGTAGGAGCTTGTCAGGGCCGTTTACCCTATCCAGTGTGTCTTCCTGTAGGAGCTTGTCAGGGCCACTTACCCTATCCAGTGTGTATTCCTGTAGGAGCTTGTCAGGGCCGTTTACCCTATCCAGTGTGTCTTCCTGTAGGAGCTTGTCAGGGCCGTTTACCCTATCCAGTGTGTCTTCCTGTAGGAGATGGTCAGGGCCGCTTACCCTATCCAGTGTGTCTTCCTGTAGGAGGTTGTCAGGGCCGCCTACCCTATCCAGTGTGTCTTCCTGCAGGAGCTTGTCAGGGCCGCTTACCCTATCCAGTCTGTCTTCCTGTAGGAGTTGTCAGGGCCGCTTACCCTATCCAGTGTGTCTTCCTGTAGGAGTTGTCAGGGCCGCTTACCCTATCCAGTGTGTCTTCCTGTAGGAGTTGTCAGGGACACTTACCCTATCCAGTGTGTCTTCCTGTAGGAGATGGTCAGGGCCGCTTACCCCATCCAGTGTGTCTTCCTGTAGGAGTTGTCAGAGCCACTTACCCTATCCAGTGTGTCTTCCTGTAGGAGTTGTCAGGGCCACTTACCCTATCCAATGTGTCTTCCTGTAGGAGATGGTCAGGGCCACTTACCCTATCCAGTGTGTCTTCCTGTAGGAGATGGTCAGGGCCGCTTACCCTATCCAGTGGGTCTTCCTGTAGGAGTTGTCAGGGCCGCTTACCCTATCCAGTGTGTCTTCCTGTAGGAGATGGTCAGGGCCGCTTACCCTATCCAGTGTGTCTTCCTGTAGGAGATGGTCAGGGCCGCTTACCCTATCCAGTGTGTCTTCCTGTAGGAGCTTGTCAGGGCCGCTAACCCTATCCAGTATGTCTTCCTGTAGGTGTTGTCAGGGCCGTTTACCCTATCCAGTGTGTCTTCCTGTAGGAGATGGTCAGGGCCGCTTACCCTATCCAGTGTGTCTTCCTGTAGGAGTTGTCAGAGCCGTTTACCCTATCCAGTGTGTCTTCCTGTAGGAGCTTGTCAGGGCCGCTTACCCTATCCAGTGTGTCTTCCTGTAGGAGCCTGTCAGGGCCGCTTACCCTATCCAGTGTGTCTTCCTGTCGGAGATGGTCAGGGCCATTTACCCTATCCAGTGTGTCTTCCTGTAGGAGTTGTCAGGGCCACTTACCCTATCCAGTGTGTCTTCCTGTAGGAGCTTGTCAGGGCCACTTACCCTATCCAGTGTGTCTTCCTGTAGGAGATGGTCAGGGCCACTTACCCTATCCAGTGTATTGTCCTGTAGGAGATGGTCAGGGCCGCTTACCCTATCCAGTGTGTCTTCCTGTAGGAGATGGTCAGGGCCGCTTACCCTATCCAGAGTGTCTTCCTGTAGGAGATGGTCAGGGCCGCTTACCCTATCCAGTGTGTCTTCCTGTAGGAGTTGTCAGGGCTGTTTACCCTATCCAGTGTGTCTTCCTGTAGGAGCTTGTCAGGGCAGCTTACCCTATCCACTGTGTCTTCCTGTAGGAGATGGTCAGGGCCACTTACCCTATCCAGTGTGTCTTCCTGTAGGAGCTTGTCAGGGCCGTTTACCCTATCCAGTGTGTCTTCCTGTAGGAGCTTGTCAGGGCCACTTACCCTATCCAGTGTGTATTCCTGTAGGAGCTTGTCAGGGCCGTTTACCCTATCCAGTGTGTCTTCCTGTAGGAGCTTGTCAGGGCCACTTACCCTATCCAGTGTGTCTTCCTGTAGGAGATGGTCAGGGCCGCTTACCCTATCCAGTGTGTCTTCCTGTAGGAGCTTGTCAGGGCCGCTTACCCTATCCAATATGTCTTCCTGTAGGAGTTGTCAGGGCCGTTTACCCTATCCAGTGTGTCTTCCTGTAGGAGATGGTCAGGGCCGCTTACCCTATCCAGTGTGTCTTCCTGTAGGAGCTTGTCAGGGCCGCTTACCCTATCCAGTGTGTCTTCCTGTAGGAGATGGTCAGGGCCGCTTACCCTATCCAGTGTGTCTTCCTGTAGGAGTTGTCAGGGCCACTTACCCTATCCAGTGTGTCTTCCTGTAGGAGTTGTCAGGGCCGCTTACACTATCCAGTGTGTCTTCCTGTAGGAGATGGTCAGGGCGGCTTTCCCTATCCAGTGCGTCTTCCTGTAGGAGTTGTCAGGGCCGGTTACCCTATCCAGTGTGTCTTCCTGAAGGAGTTGTCAGGGCCACTTAACCTATCCAGTGTGTCTTCCTGTAGGAGATTGTCAGGGCCGCTTACCCTATCCAGTGTGTCTTCCTGTAGGAGATGGTCAGGGCCGCTTACCCTATCCAGTGTGTCTTCCTGTAGGAGATGGTCAGGGCCGCTTACCCTATCCAGTGTGTCTTCCTGTAGGAGCTTGTCAGGGCCGCTTACCCTATCCAGTATGTCTTCCTGTAGGAGTTGTCAGGGCCGTTTACCCTATCCAGTGTGTCTTCCTGTAGGAGATGGTCAGGGCCGCTTACCCTATCCAGTGTGTCTTCCTGTAGGAGTTGTCAGGGCCGTTTACCCTATCCAGTGTGTCTTCCTGTAGGAGCTTGTCAGGGCCGCTTACCCTATCCAGTGTGTCTTCCTGTAGGAGCCTGTCAGGGCCGCTTACCCTATCCAGTGTGTCTTCCTGTCGGAGATGGTCAGGGCCACTTACCCTATCCAGTGTGTCTTCCTGTAGGAGTTGTCAGGGCCACTTACCCTATCCAGTGTGTCTTCCTGTAGGAGTTGTCAGGGCCGCTTACACTATCCAGTGTGTCTTCCTGTAGGAGATGGTCAGGGCCGCTTTCCCTATCCAGTGCGTCTTCCTGTAGGAGTTGTCAGGGCCGGTTACCCTATCCAGTGTGTCTTCCTGAAGGAGTTGTCAGGGCCACTTACCCTATCCAGTGTGTCTTCCTGTAGGAGATTGTCAGGGCCGCTTACCCTATCCAGTGTGTCTTCCTGTAGGAGATGGTCAGGGCCGCTTACCCTATCCAGTGTGTCTTCCTGTAGGAGATGGTCAGGGCCGCTTACCCTATCCAGTGTGTCTTCCTGTAGGAGCTTGTCAGGGCCGCTTACCCTATCCAGTATGTCTTCCTGTAGGAGTTGTCAGGGCCGTTTACCCTATCCAGTGTGTCTTCCTGTAGGAGATGGTCAGGGCCGCTTACCCTATCCAGTGTGTCTTCCTGTAGGAGTTGTCAGGGCCGTTTACCCTATCCAGTGTGTCTTCCTGTAGGAGCTTGTCAGGGCCGCTTACCCTATCCAGTGTGTCTTCCTGTAGGAGCCTGTCAGGGCCGCTTATCCTATCCAGTGTGTCTTCCTGTCGGAGATGGTCAGGGCCACTTACCCTATCCAGTGTGTCTTCCTGTAGGAGTTGTCAGGGCCACTTACCCTATCCAGTGTGTCTTCCTGTAGGAGCTTGTCAGGGCCACTTACCCTATCCAGTGTGTCTTCCTGTAGGAGATGGTCAGGGCCACTTACCCTATCCAGTGTGTCTTCCTGTAGGAGATGGTCAGGGCCGCTTACCCTATCCAGTGTGTCTTCCTGTAGGAGATGGTCAGGGCCGGTTACCCTATCCAGAGTGTCTTCCTGTAGGAGATGGTCAGGGCCGCTTACCCTATCCAGTGTGTCTTCCTGTAGGAGATGGTCAGGGCCGCTTACTCTATCCAGTGTGTCTTCCTGTAGGAGTTGTCAGGGCCGCTTACCCTATCCAGTGTGTCTTCCTGTAGGAGCTTGTCTGGGCCGCTTACCCTATCCAGTGTGTCTTCCTGTAGGAGCCTGTCAGGGCCGCTTACCCTATCCAGTGTGTCTCTCTGTAGGAGTTGTCAGGGCCGCTTACCCTATCCTGTGTGTCTTCCTGTAGGAGTTGTAAGGGCCGCTTACCCTATCCAGTGTGTCTTCCTGTAGGAGATGCTCAGGGCCGCTTACCCTATCCAGTGTGTCTTCCTGTAGGAGATGGTCAGGGCCGCTTACCCTATCCAGTGTGTCTTCCTGTAGGAGCTTGTCAGGGCCGCTTACCCTATCCAGTGTGTCTTCCTGTAGGAGCTTGTCAGGGCCGCTTACCCTATCCAGTATGTCTTCCTGTAGGAGTTGTCAGGGCCGTTTACCCTATCCAGTGTGTCTTCCTGTAGGAGATGGTCAGGGCCGCTTACCCTATCCAGTGTGTCTTCCTGTAGGAGTTGTCAGGGCCGTTTACCCTATCCAGTGTGTCTTCCTGTAGGAGCTTGTCAGGGCCGCTTACCCTATCCAGTGTGTCTTCCTGTAGGAGCCTGTCAGGGCCGCTTACCCTATCCAGTGTGTCTTCCTGTCGGAGATGGTCAGGGCCACTTACCCTATCCAGTGTGTCTTCCTGTAGGAGTTGTCAGGGCCACTTACCCTATCCAGTGTGTCTTCCTGTAGGAGTTGTCAGGGCCACTTACCCTATCCAGTGTGTCTTCCTGTAGGAGATGGTCAGGGCCGCTTTCCCTATCCAGTGCGTCTTCCTGTAGGAGTTGTCAGGGCCGGTTACCCTATCCAGTGTGTCTTCCTGAAGGAGTTGTCAGGGCCACTTACCCTATCCAGTGTGTCTTCCTGTAGGAGATTGTCAGGGCCGCTTACCCTATCCAGTGTGTCTTCCTGTAGGAGATGGTCAGGGCCGCTTACCCTATCCAGTGTGTCTTCCTGTAGGAGATGGTCAGGGCCGCTTACCCTATCCAGTGTGTCTTCCTGTAGGAGCTTGTCAGGGCCGCTTACCCTATCCAGTATGTCTTCCTGTAGGAGTTGTCAGGGCCGTTTACCCTATCCAGTGTGTCTTCCTGTAGGAGATGGTCAGGGCCGCTTACCCTATCCAGTGTGTCTTCCTGTAGGAGTTGTCAGGGCCGTTTACCCTATCCAGTGTGTCTTCCTGTAGGAGCTTGTCAGGGCCGCTTACCCTATCCAGTGTGTCTTCCTGTAGGAGCCTGTCAGGGCCGCTTATCCTATCCAGTGTGTCTTCCTGTCGGAGATGGTCAGGGCCACTTACCCTATCCAGTGTGTCTTCCTGTAGGAGTTGTCAGGGCCACTTACCCTATCCAGTGTGTCTTCCTGTAGGAGCTTGTCAGGGCCACTTACCCTATCCAGTGTGTCTTCCTGTAGGAGATGGTCAGGGCCACTTACCCTATCCAGTGTGTCTTCCTGTAGGAGATGGTCAGGGCCGCTTACCCTATCCAGTGTGTCTTCCTGTAGGAGATGGTCAGGGCCGGTTACCCTATCCAGAGTGTCTTCCTGTAGGAGATGGTCAGGGCCGCTTACCCTATCCAGTGTGTCTTCCTGTAGGAGATGGTCAGGGCCGCTTACTCTATCCAGTGTGTCTTCCTGTAGGAGTTGTCAGGGCCGCTTACCCTATCCAGTGTGTCTTCCTGTAGGAGCTTGTCTGGGCCGCTTACCCTATCCAGTGTGTCTTCCTGTAGGAGCCTGTCAGGGCCGCTTACCCTATCCAGTGTGTCTCTCTGTAGGAGTTGTCAGGGCCGCTTACCCTATCCTGTGTGTCTTCCTGTAGGAGTTGTAAGGGCCGCTTACCCTATCCAGTGTGTCTTCCTGTAGGAGATGGTCAGGGCCGCTTACCCTATCCAGTGTGTCTTCCTGTAGGAGCTTGTCAGGGCCGCTTACCCTATCCAGTGTGTCTTCCTGTAGGAGTTGTCAGGGCCGCTTACCCTATCCAGTGTGTCTTCCTGTAGGAGATGGTCAGGGCCGCTTACCCTATCCTGTGTGTCTTCCTGTAGGAGATGGTCAGGGCCGCTTACCCTATCCAGTGTGTCTTCCTGTAGGAGTTCTCAGGGCCGCTTACCCTATCCAGTGTGACTGCCTGTAGGAGTTGTCAGGGCCACTTACCCTATCCAGTGTGTCTTCCTGTAGGAGATGGTCAGGGCCGCCTACCCTATCCAGTGTGTCTTCCTGTAGGAGATGGTCAGGGCCGCCTACCCTATCCAGTGTGTCTTCCTGTAGGAGATGGTCAGGGCCGCTTACCCTAACCAGATGTCTTCCTGTAGGAGCCTGTCAGGGCCGCTTACCCTATCCAGTGTGTCTTCCTGTAGGAGTTGTCAGGGCCACGTACCCTATCCAGTGTGTCTTCCTGTAGGAGCTTGTCAGGGCCGCTTACCCTATCCAGTGTGTCTTCCTGTAGGAGATGGTCAAGGCCGCTTACCCTATCCAGTGTGTCTTCCTGTAGGAGCTTGTCAGGGCCGCTTACCCTATCCAGTGTGTCTTCCTGTAGGAGCCTGTCAGGGCCGCTTACCCTATCCAGTGTGTCTTCCTGTAGGAGTTGTCAGGGCCGCTTACCCTATCCAGTGTGTCTTCCTGTAGGAGATGGTCAGGGCCGCTTACCCTATCCAGTGTGTCTTCCTGTAGGAGCTTGTGAGGGCCGCTTACCCTATCCAGTGTGTCTTCCTGTAGGAGCTTGTGAGGGCCGCTTACCCTATCCAGTGTGTCTTCCTGTAGGAGATGGTCAGGGCCGCTTACCCTATCCTGTGTGTCTTCCTGTAGGAGATGGTCAGGGCCGCTTACCCTATCCAGTGTGTCTTCCTGTAGGAGATGGTCAGGGCCGCTTACCCTATCCAGTGTGTCTTCCTGTAGGAGCTTGTGAGGGCCGCTTACCCTATCCAGTGTGTCTTCCTGTAGGAGCTTGTGAGGGCCGCTTACCCTATCCAGTGTGTCTTCCTGTAGGAGATGGTCAGGGCCGCTTACCCTATCCAGTGTGTGTTCCTGTAGGAGTTGTCAGGGCCGTTTACCCTATCCAGTGTGTCTTCCTGTAGGAGATGGTCAGGGCCGCTTACCCTATCCAGTGTGTCTTCCTGTAGGAGCTTGTGAGGGCCGCTTACCCTATCCAGTGTGTCTTCCTGTAGGAGCTTGTGAGGGCCGCTTACCCTATCCAGTGTGTCTTCATGTAGGAGATGGTCAGGGCCGCCTACCCTATCCAGTGTGTCTTCCTGTAGGAGCTTGTCAGGGCCGCGTACCCTATCCAGTGTGTCTTCCTGTAGGAGATGGTCAGGGCCGCTTACCCTATCCAGTGTGTCTTCCTGTAGGAGATGGTCAGGGCAGCTTACCCTATCCAGTGTGTCTTCCTGTAGGAGCTTGTCAGGGCCGCTTACCCTATCCAGTGTGTCTTCCTGTAGGAGCCTGTCAGGGCCGCTTACCCTATCCAGTGTGTCTTCCTGTAGGAGTTGTCAGGGCCGCTTACCCTATCCAGTGTGTCTTCCTGTAGGAGTTGTCAGGGCCACGTACCCTATCCTGTGTGTCTTCCTGTAGGAGATGGTCAGGGCCGCTTACCCTATCCAGTGTGTCTTCCTGTAGGAGTTCTCAGGGCCGCTTACCCTATCCAGTGTGTCTTCCTGTAGGAGTTGTCAGGGCCGCTTACCCTATCCAGTGTGTCTTCCTGTAGGAGATGGTCAGGGCCGCCTACCCTATCCAGTGTGTCTTCCTGTAGGAGATGGTCAGGGCCGCCTACCCTATCCAGTGTGTCTTCCTGTAGGAGATGGTCAGGGCCGCTTACCCTATCCAGATGTCTTCCTGTAGGAGCCTGTCAGGGCCGCTTACCCTATCCAGTGTGTCTTCCTGTAGGAGTTGTCAGGGCCACGTACCCTATCCAGTGTGTCTTCCTGTAGGAGCTTGTCAGGGCCGCTTACCCTATCCAGTGTGTCTTCCTGTAGGAGATGGTCAGGGCCGCTTACCCTATCCAGTGTGTCTTCCTGTAGGAGCTTGTCAGGGCCGCTTACCCTATCCAGTGTGTCTTCCTGTAGGAGCCTGTCAGGGCCGCTTACCCTATCCAGTGTGTCTTCCTGTAGGAGTTGTCAGGGCCGCTTACCCTATCCAGTGTGTCTTCCTGTAGGAGATGGTCAGGGCCGCTTACCCTATCCAGTGTGTCTTCCTGTAGGAGCTTGTGAGGGCCGCTTACCCTATCCAGTATGTCTTCCTGTAGGAGCTTGTGAGGGCCGCTTACCCTATCCAGTGTGTCTTCCTGTAGGAGATGGTCAGGGCCGCTTACCCTATCCAGTGTGTCTTCCTGTAGGAGATGTTCAGGGCCGCTTACCCTATCCAGTGTGTCTTCCTGTAGGAGATGGTCAGGGCCGTTTACCCTATCCAGTGTGTCTTCCTGTAGGAGATGGTCAGGGCCGCTTACCCTATCCAGTGTGTCTTCCTGTAGGACCTTGTGAGGGCCGCTTACCCTATCCAGTGTATCTTCCTGTAGGAGCTTGTGAGGGCCGCTTACCCTATCCAGTGTGTCTTCATGTAGGAGATGGTCAGGGCCGCCTACCCTATCCAGTGTGTCTTCCTGTAGGAGCTTGTCAGGGCCGCGTACCCTATCCAGTGTGTCTTCCTGTAGGAGATGGTCAGGGCCGCTTACCCTATCCAGTGTGTCTTCCTGTAGGAGCTTGTCAGGGCCGCTTACCCTATCCAGTGTGTCTTCCTGTAGGAGCCTGTCAGGTCCGCTTACCCTATCCAGTGTGTCTCTCTGTAGGAGTTGTCAGGGCCGCTTACCCTATCCTGTGTGTCTTCCTGTAGGAGTTGTCAGGGCCGCTTACCCTATCCAGTGTGTCTTCCTGTAGGAGATGGTCAGGGCCGCTTACCCTATCCAGTGTGTCTTCCTGTAGGAGATGGTCAGGGCCGCTTACCCTATCCAGTGTGTCTTCCTGTAGGAGCTTGTCAGGGCCGCTTACCCTATCCAGTGTGTCTTCCTGTAGGAGTTGTCAGGGCCACTTACCCTATCCAGTGTGTCTGCCTGTAGGAGTTGTCAGGGCCACTTACCCTATCCAGTGTGTCTTCCTGTAGGAGATGGTCAGGGCCGCCTACCCTATCCAGTGTGTCTTACTGTAGGAGATGGTCAGGGCCGCCTACCCTATCCAGTGTGTCTTCCTGTAGGAGATGGTCAAGGCCGCTTACCCTATCCGGTGTGTCTTCCTGTAGGAGCCTGTCAGGGCCGCTTACCCTATCCAGTGTGTCTTCCTGTAGGAGTTGTCAGGGCCACGTACCCTATCCAGTGTGTCTTCCTGTAGGATCTTGTCAGGGCCGCTTACCCTATCCAGTGTGTCTTCCTGTAGGAGATGGTCAGGGCCGCTTACCCTATCCAGTGTGTCTTCCTGTAGGAGCTTGTCAGGGCCGCTTACCCTATCCAGTGTGTCTTCCTGTAGGAGCCTGTCAGGGCCGCTTACCCTATCCAGTGTGTCTTCCTGTAGGAGTTGTCAGGGCCGCTTACCCTATCCAGTGTGTCTTCCTGTAGGAGATGGTCAGGGCCGCTTAACCTATCCAGTGTGTCTTCCTGTAGGAGCTTGTGAGGGCCGCTTACCCTATCCAGTGTGTCTTCCTGTAGGAGCTTGTGAGGGCCGCTTACCCTATCCAGTGTGTCTTCCTGTAGGAGATGGTCAGGGCCGCTTACCCTATCCAGTGTGTCTTCCTGTAGGAGATGGTCAGGGCCGCTTACCCTATCCAGTGTGTCTTCCTGTAGGAGATGGTCAGGGCCGCTTACCCTATCCAGTGTGTCTTCCTGTAGGAGATGGTCAGGGCCGCTTATCCTATCCAGTGTGTCTTCCTGTAGGAGCTTGTGAGGGCCGCTTACCCTATCCAGTGTGTCTTCCTGTAGGAGCTTGTGAGGGCCGCTTACCCTATCCAGTGTGTCTTCCTGTAGGAGATGGTCAGGGCCGCTTACCCTATCCAGTGTGTCTTCCTGTAGGAGTTGTCAGGGCCGTTTACCCTATCCAGTGTGTCTTCCTGTAGGAGATGGTCAGGGCCGCTTACCCTATCCAGTGTGTCTTCCTGTAGGAGCTTGTGAGGGCCGCTTACCCTATCCAGTGTGTCTTCCTGTAGGAGCTTGTGAGGGCCGCTTACCCTATCCAGTGTGTCTTCCTGTAGGTGATGGTCAGGGCCGCCTACCCTATCCAGTGTGTCTTCCTGTAGGAGCTTGTCAGGGCCGCGTTCCCTATCCAGTGTGTCTTCCTGTAGGAGCTTGTCAGGGCCGCTTACCCTATCCAGTGTGTCTCTCTGTAGGAGTTATCAGGGCCGCTTACCCTATCCTGTGTGTCTTCCTGTAGGAGTTGTCAGGGCCGCTTACCCTATCCAGTGTGTCTTCCTGTAGGAGCCTGTCAGGGCCGCTTACCCTATCCAGTGTGTCTTCCTGTAGGAGTTGTCAGGGCCGCTTACCCTATCCAGTGTGTCTTCCTGTAGGAGCTTGTCAGGGCCGCTTACCCTATCCAGTGTGTCTTCCTGTAGGAGTTGTCAGGGCCACTTACCCTATCCAGTGTGTCTTACTGTAGGAGATGTTCAGGGCCACTTACCCTATCCAGTGGGTCTTCCTGTAGGAGATGGTCAGGGCCGCTTACCCTATCCAGTGTGTCTTCCTGTAGGAGCCAGTCAGTGCCGCTTACCCTATCCAGTGTGTCTTCCTGTAGGAGCTTGTCAGCGCAGCTTACCCTATCCAGTGTGTTCCTGTAGGAGCTTGTCAGGGCCGCTTACCCTATCCAGTGTGTCTTCCTGTAGGAGATGGTCAGGGCCGCTTACCCTATCCAGTGTGTCTTCCTGTAGGAGCTTGTCAGGGCCGCTTACCCTATCCAGTGTGTCTTCCTGTAGGAGTTGTCAGGGCCACTTACCCTATCCAGTGTGTCTGCCTGTAGGAGTTGTCAGGGCCACTTACCCTATCCAGTGTGTCTTCCTGTAGGAGATGGTCAGGGCCGCCTACCCTATCCAGTGTGTCTTCCTGTAGGAGATGGTCAGGGCCGCCTACCCTATCCAGTGTGTCTTCCTGTAGGAGATGGTCAAGGCCGCTTACCCTATCCGGTGTGTCTTCCTGTAGGAGCCTGTCAGGGCCGCTTACCCTATCCAGTGTGTCTTCCTGTAGGAGTTGTCAGGGCCACGTACCCTATCCAGTGTGTCTTCCTGTAGGAGCTTGTCAGGGCCGCTTACCCTATCCAGTGTGTCTTCCTGTAGGAGATGGTCAGGGCCGCTTACCCTATCCAGTGTGTCTTCCTGTAGGAGCTTGTCAGGGCCGCTTACCCTATCCAGTGTGTCTTCCTGTAGGAGCCTGTCAGGGCCGCTTACCCTATCCAGTGTGTCTTCCTGTAGGAGTTGTCAGGGCCGCTTACCCTATCCAGTGTGTCTTCCTGTAGGAGATGGTCAGGGCCGCTTAACCTATCCAGTGTGTCTTCCTGTAGGAGCTTGTGAGGGCCGCTTATCCTATCCAGTGTGTCTTCCTGTAGGAGCTTGTGAGGGCCGCTTACCCTATCCAGTGTGTCTTCCTGTAGGAGATGGTCAGGGCCGCTTACCCTATCCAGTGTGTCTTCCTGTAGGAGCTTGTCAGGGCCGCTTACCCTATCCAGTGTGTCTTCCTGTAGGAGCCTGTCAGGGCCGCTTACCCTATCCAGTGTGTCTTCCTGTAGGAGTTGTCAGGGCCGCTTACCCTATCCAGTGTGTCTTCCTGTAGGAGTTGTCAGGGCCACTTACCCTATCCAGTGTGTCTTACTGTAGGAGATGTTCAGGGCCACTTACCCTATCCAGTGGGTCTTCCTGTAGGAGATGGTCAGGGCCGCTTACCCTATCCAGTGTGTCTTCCTGTAGGAGCCAGTCAGTGCCGCTTACCCTATCCAGTGTGTCTTCCTGTAGGAGCTTGTCAGCGCAGCTTACCCTATCCAGTGTGTTCCTGTAGGAGCTTGTCAGGGCCGCTTACCCTATCCAGTGTGTCTTCCTGTAGGAGATGGTCAGGGCCGCTTACCCTATCCAGTGTGTCTTCCTGTAGGAGCTTGTCAGGGCCGCTTACCCTATCCAGTGTGTCTTCCTGTAGGAGTTGTCAGGGCCACTTACCCTATCCAGTGTGTCTGCCTGTAGGAGTTGTCAGGGCCACTTACCCTATCCAGTGTGTCTTCCTGTAGGAGATGGTCAGGGCCGCCTACCCTATCCAGTGTGTCTTCCTGTAGGAGATGGTCAGGGCCGCCTACCCTATCCAGTGTGTCTTCCTGTAGGAGATGGTCAAGGCCGCTTACCCTATCCGGTGTGTCTTCCTGTAGGAGCCTGTCAGGGCCGCTTACCCTATCCAGTGTGTCTTCCTGTAGGAGTTGTCAGGGCCACGTACCCTATCCAGTGTGTCTTCCTGTAGGAGCTTGTCAGGGCCGCTTACCCTATCCAGTGTGTCTTCCTGTAGGAGATGGTCAGGGCCGCTTACCCTATCCAGTGTGTCTTCCTGTAGGAGCTTGTCAGGGCCGCTTACCCTATCCAGTGTGTCTTCCTGTAGGAGCCTGTCAGGGCCGCTTACCCTATCCAGTGTGTCTTCCTGTAGGAGTTGTCAGGGCCGCTTACCCTATCCAGTGTGTCTTCCTGTAGGAGATGGTCAGGGCCGCTTAACCTATCCAGTGTGTCTTCCTGTAGGAGCTTGTGAGGGCCGCTTATCCTATCCAGTGTGTCTTCCTGTAGGAGCTTGTGAGGGCCGCTTACCCTATCCAGTGTGTCTTCCTGTAGGAGATGGTCAGGGCCGCTTACCCTATCCAGTGTGTCTTCCTGTAGGAGATGGTCAGGGCCGCTTACCCTATCCAGTGTGTCTTCCTGTAGGAGATGGTCAGGGCCGCTTACCCTATCCAGTGTGTCTTCCTGTAGGAGATGGTCAGGGCCGCTTATCCTATCCAGTGTGTCTTCCTGTAGGAGCTTGTGAGGGCCGCTTACCCTATCCAGTGTGTCTTCCTGTAGGAGCTTGTGAGGGCCGCTTACCCTATCCAGTGTGTCTTCCTGTAGGAGATGGTCAGGGCCGCTTACCCTATCCAGTGTGTCTTCCTGTAGGAGTTGTCAGGGCCGTTTACCCTATCCAGTGTGTCTTCCTGTAGGAGATGGTCAGGGCCGCTTACCCTATCCAGTGTGTCTTCCTGTAGGAGATGGTCAGGGCCGCTTAACCTATCCAGTGTGTCTTCCTGTAGGAGCTTGTGAGGGCCGCTTACCCTATCCAGTGTGTCTTCCTGTAGGAGCTTGTGAGGGCCGCTTACCCTATCCAGTGTGTCTTCCTGTAGGAGATGGTCAGGGCCGCTTACCCTATCCAGTGTGTCTTCCTGTAGGAGATGGTCAGGGCCGCTTACCCTATCCAGTGTGTCTTCCTGTAGGAGATGGTCAGGGCCGCTTACCCTATCCAGTGTGTCTTCCTGTAGGAGCTTGTGAGGGCCGCTTACCCTATCCAGTGTGTCTTCCTGTAGGAGCTTGTGAGGGCCGCTTACCCTATCCAGTGTGTCTTCCTGTAGGAGATGGTCAGGGCCGCTTACCCTATCCAGTGTGTCTTCCTGTAGGAGTTGTCAGGGCCGTTTACCCTATCCAGTGTGTCTTCCTGTAGGAGATGGTCAGGGCCGCTTACCCTATCCAGTGTGTCTTCCTGTAGGAGCTTGTGAGGGCCGCTTACCCTATCCAGTGTGTCTTCCTGTAGGAGCTTGTGAGGGCCGCTTACCCTATCCAGTGTGTCTTCCTGTAGGTGATGGTCAGGGCCGCCTACCCTATCCAGTGTGTCTTCCTGTAGGAGCTTGTCAGGGCCGCGTTCCCTATCCAGTGTGTCTTCCTGTAGGAGCTTGTCAGGGCCGCTTACCCTATCCAGTGTGTCTCTCTGTAGGAGTTATCAGGGCCGCTTACCCTATCCTGTGTGTCTTCCTGTAGGAGTTGTCAGGGCCGCTTACCCTATCCAGTGTGTCTTCCTGTAGGAGCCTGTCAGGGCCGCTTACCCTATCCAGTGTGTCTTCCTGTAGGAGTTGTCAGGGCCGCTTACCCTATCCAGTGTGTCTTCCTGTAGGAGCTTGTCAGGGCCGCTTACCCTATCCAGTGTGTCTTCCTGTAGGAGTTGTCAGGGCCACTTACCCTATCCAGTGTGTCTTACTGTAGGAGATGTTCAGGGCCACTTACCCTATCCAGTGGGTCTTCCTGTAGGAGATGGTCAGGGCCGCTTACCCTATCCAGTGTGTCTTCCTGTAGGAGCCAGTCAGTGCCGCTTACCCTATCCAGTGTGTCTTCCTGTAGGAGCTTGTCAGCGCAGCTTACCCTATCCAGTGTGTTCCTGTAGGAGCTTGTCAGGGCCGCTTACCCTATCCAGTGTGTCTTCCTGTAGGAGATGGTCAGGGCCGCTTACCCTATCCAGTGTGTCTTCCTGTAGGAGCTTGTCAGGGCCGCTTACCCTATCCAGTGTGTCTTCCTGTAGGAGTTGTCAGGGCCACTTACCCTATCCAGTGTGTCTGCCTGTAGGAGTTGTCAGGGCCACTTACCCTATCCAGTGTGTCTTCCTGTAGGAGATGGTCAGGGCCGCCTACCCTATCCAGTGTGTCTTCCTGTAGGAGATGGTCAGGGCCGCCTACCCTATCCAGTGTGTCTTCCTGTAGGAGATGGTCAAGGCCGCTTACCCTATCCGGTGTGTCTTCCTGTAGGAGCCTGTCAGGGCCGCTTACCCTATCCAGTGTGTCTTCCTGTAGGAGTTGTCAGGGCCACGTACCCTATCCAGTGTGTCTTCCTGTAGGAGCTTGTCAGGGCCGCTTACCCTATCCAGTGTGTCTTCCTGTAGGAGATGGTCAGGGCCGCTTACCCTATCCAGTGTGTCTTCCTGTAGGAGCTTGTCAGGGCCGCTTACCCTATCCAGTGTGTCTTCCTGTAGGAGCCTGTCAGGGCCGCTTACCCTATCCAGTGTGTCTTCCTGTAGGAGTTGTCAGGGCCGCTTACCCTATCCAGTGTGTCTTCCTGTAGGAGATGGTCAGGGCCGCTTAACCTATCCAGTGTGTCTTCCTGTAGGAGCTTGTGAGGGCCGCTTATCCTATCCAGTGTGTCTTCCTGTAGGAGCTTGTGAGGGCCGCTTACCCTATCCAGTGTGTCTTCCTGTAGGAGATGGTCAGGGCCGCTTACCCTATCCAGTGTGTCTTCCTGTAGGAGCTTGTCAGGGCCGCTTACCCTATCCAGTGTGTCTTCCTGTAGGAGCCTGTCAGGGCCGCTTACCCTATCCAGTGTGTCTTCCTGTAGGAGTTGTCAGGGCCGCTTACCCTATCCAGTGTGTCTTCCTGTAGGAGTTGTCAGGGCCACTTACCCTATCCAGTGTGTCTTACTGTAGGAGATGTTCAGGGCCACTTACCCTATCCAGTGGGTCTTCCTGTAGGAGATGGTCAGGGCCGCTTACCCTATCCAGTGTGTCTTCCTGTAGGAGCCAGTCAGTGCCGCTTACCCTATCCAGTGTGTCTTCCTGTAGGAGCTTGTCAGCGCAGCTTACACTATCCAGTGTGTTCCTGTAGGAGCTTGTCAGGGCCGCTTACCCTATCCAGTGTGTCTTCCTGTAGGAGATGGTCAGGGCCGCTTACCCTATCCAGTGTGTCTTCCTGTAGGAGCTTGTCAGGGCCGCTTACCCTATCCAGTGTGTCTTCCTGTAGGAGTTGTCAGGGCCACTTACCCTATCCAGTGTGTCTGCCTGTAGGAGTTGTCAGGGCCACTTACCCTATCCAGTGTGTCTTCCTGTAGGAGATGGTCAGGGCCGCCTACCCTATCCAGTGTGTCTTCCTGTAGGAGATGGTCAGGGCCGCCTACCCTATCCAGTGTGTCTTCCTGTAGGAGATGGTCAAGGCCGCTTACCCTATCCGGTGTGTCTTCCTGTAGGAGCCTGTCAGGGCCGCTTACCCTATCCAGTGTGTCTTCCTGTAGGAGTTGTCAGGGCCACGTACCCTATCCAGTGTGTCTTCCTGTAGGAGCTTGTCAGGGCCGCTTACCCTATCCAGTGTGTCTTCCTGTAGGAGATGGTCAGGGCCGCTTACCCTATCCAGTGTGTCTTCCTGTAGGAGCTTGTCAGGGCCGCTTACCCTATCCAGTGTGTCTTCCTGTAGGAGCCTGTCAGGGCCGCTTACCCTATCCAGTGTGTCTTCCTGTAGGAGTTGTCAGGGCCGCTTACCCTATCCAGTGTGTCTTCCTGTAGGAGATGGTCAGGGCCGCTTAACCTATCCAGTGTGTCTTCCTGTAGGAGCTTGTGAGGGCCGCTTATCCTATCCAGTGTGTCTTCCTGTAGGAGCTTGTGAGGGCCGCTTACCCTATCCAGTGTGTCTTCCTGTAGGAGATGGTCAGGGCCGCTTACCCTATCCAGTGTGTCTTCCTGTAGGAGATGGTCAGGGCCGCTTACCCTATCCAGTGTGTCTTCCTGTAGGAGATGGTCAGGGCCGCTTACCCTATCCAGTGTGTCTTCCTGTAGGAGATGGTCAGGGCCGCTTATCCTATCCAGTGTGTCTTCCTGTAGGAGCTTGTGAGGGCCGCTTACCCTATCCAGTGTGTCTTCCTGTAGGAGCTTGTGAGGGCCGCTTACCCTATCCAGTGTGTCTTCCTGTAGGAGATGGTCAGGGCCGCTTACCCTATCCAGTGTGTCTTCCTGTAGGAGTTGTCAGGGCCGTTTACCCTATCCAGTGTGTCTTCCTGTAGGAGATGGTCAGGGCCGCTTACCCTATCCAGTGTGTCTTCCTGTAGGAGCTTGTGAGGGCCGCTTACCCTATCCAGTGTGTCTTCCTGTAGGAGCTTGTGAGGGCCGCTTACCCTATCCAGTGTGTCTTCCTGTAGGTGATGGTCAGGGCCGCCTACCCTATCCAGTGTGTCTTCCTGTAGGAGCTTGTCAGGGCCGCGTTCCCTATCCAGTGTGTCTTCCTGTAGGAGCTTGTCAGGGCCGCTTACCCTATCCAGTGTGTCTCTCTGTAGGAGTTGTCAGGGCCGCTTACCCTATCCTGTTTGTCTTCCTGTAGGAGTTGTCAGGGCCGCTTACCCTATCCAGTGTGTCTTCCTGTAGGAGATGGTCAGGGCCGCTTACCCTATCCAGTGGGTCTTCCTGTAGGAGATGGTCAGGGCCGCCTACCCTATCCAGTGTGTCTTCCTGTAGGAGATGGTCAGGGCCGCTTACCCTATCCAGTGTGTCTTCCTGTAGGAGCCAGTCAGTGCCGCTTACCCTATCCAGTGTGTCTTCCTGTAGGAGCTTGTCAGGGCAGCTTACCCTATCCAGTGTGTTCCTGTAGGAGCTTGTCAGGGCCGCTTACCCTATCCAGTGTGTCTTCCTGTAGGAGATGGTCAGGGCCGCTTACCCTATCCAGTGTGTCTTCCTGTAGGAGATGGTCAGGGCCGCTTACCCTATCCAGTGTGTCTTCCTGTAGGAGCTTGTCAGGGCCGCTTACCCTATCCAGTGTGTCTTCCTGTAGGAGTTGTCAGGGCCACTTACCCTATCCAGTGTGTCTGCCTGTAGGAGTTGTCAGGGCCACTTACCCTATCCAGTGTGTCTTCCTGTAGGAGATGGTCAGGGCCGCCTACCCTATCCAGTGTGTCTTCCTGTAGGAGATGGTCAGGGCCGCCTACCCTATCCAGTGTGTCTTCCTGTAGGAGATGGTCAAGGCCGCTTACCCTATCCGGTGTGTCTTCCTGTAGGAGCCTGTCAGGGCCGCTTACCCTATCCAGTGTGTCTTCCTGTAGGAGTTGTCAGGGCCACGTACCCTATCCAGTGTGTCTTCCTGTAGGAGCTTGTCAGGGCCGCTTACCCTATCCAGTGTGTCTTCCTGTAGGAGATGGTCAGGGCCGCTTACCCTATCCAGTGTGTCTTCCTGTAGGAGCTTGTCAGGGCCGCTTACCCTATCCAGTGTGTCTTCCTGTAGGAGCCTGTCAGGGCCGCTTACCCTATCCAGTGTGTCTTCCTGTAGGAGTTGTCAGGGCCGCTTACCCTATCCAGTGTGTCTTCCTGTAGGAGATGGTCAGGGCCGCTTAACCTATCCAGTGTGTCTTCCTGTAGGAGCTTGTGAGGGCCGCTTATCCTATCCAGTGTGTCTTCCTGTAGGAGCTTGTGAGGGCCGCTTACCCTATCCAGTGTGTCTTCCTGTAGGAGATGGTCAGGGCCGCTTACCCTATCCAGTGTGTCTTCCTGTAGGAGCTTGTCAGGGCCGCTTACCCTATCCAGTGTGTCTTCCTGTAGGAGCCTGTCAGGGCCGCTTACCCTATCCAGTGTGTCTTCCTGTAGGAGTTGTCAGGGCCGCTTACCCTATCCAGTGTGTCTTCCTGTAGGAGTTGTCAGGGCCACTTACCCTATCCAGTGTGTCTTACTGTAGGAGATGTTCAGGGCCACTTACCCTATCCAGTGGGTCTTCCTGTAGGAGATGGTCAGGGCCGCTTACCCTATCCAGTGTGTCTTCCTGTAGGAGCCAGTCAGTGCCGCTTACCCTATCCAGTGTGTCTTCCTGTAGGAGCTTGTCAGCGCAGCTTACCCTATCCAGTGTGTTCCTGTAGGAGCTTGTCAGGGCCGCTTACCCTATCCAGTGTGTCTTCCTGTAGGAGATGGTCAGGGCCGCTTACCCTATCCAGTGTGTCTTCCTGTAGGAGCTTGTCAGGGCCGCTTACCCTATCCAGTGTGTCTTCCTGTAGGAGTTGTCAGGGCCACTTACCCTATCCAGTGTGTCTGCCTGTAGGAGTTGTCAGGGCCACTTACCCTATCCAGTGTGTCTTCCTGTAGGAGATGGTCAGGGCCGCCTACCCTATCCAGTGTGTCTTCCTGTAGGAGATGGTCAGGGCCGCCTACCCTATCCAGTGTGTCTTCCTGTAGGAGATGGTCAAGGCCGCTTACCCTATCCGGTGTGTCTTCCTGTAGGAGCCTGTCAGGGCCGCTTACCCTATCCAGTGTGTCTTCCTGTAGGAGTTGTCAGGGCCACGTACCCTATCCAGTGTGTCTTCCTGTAGGAGCTTGTCAGGGCCGCTTACCCTATCCAGTGTGTCTTCCTGTAGGAGATGGTCAGGGCCGCTTACCCTATCCAGTGTGTCTTCCTGTAGGAGCTTGTCAGGGCCGCTTACCCTATCCAGTGTGTCTTCCTGTAGGAGCCTGTCAGGGCCGCTTACCCTATCCAGTGTGTCTTCCTGTAGGAGTTGTCAGGGCCGCTTACCCTATCCAGTGTGTCTTCCTGTAGGAGATGGTCAGGGCCGCTTAACCTATCCAGTGTGTCTTCCTGTAGGAGCTTGTGAGGGCCGCTTATCCTATCCAGTGTGTCTTCCTGTAGGAGCTTGTGAGGGCCGCTTACCCTATCCAGTGTGTCTTCCTGTAGGAGATGGTCAGGGCCGCTTACCCTATCCAGTGTGTCTTCCTGTAGGAGATGGTCAGGGCCGCTTACCCTATCCAGTGTGTCTTCCTGTAGGAGATGGTCAGGGCCGCTTACCCTATTCAGTGTGTCTTCCTGTAGGAGATGGTCAGGGCCGCTTATCCTATCCAGTGTGTCTTCCTGTAGGAGCTTGTGAGGGCCGCTTACCCTATCCAGTGTGTCTTCCTGTAGGAGCTTGTGAGGGCCGCTTACCCTATCCAGTGTGTCTTCCTGTAGGAGATGGTCAGGGCCGCTTACCCTATCCAGTGTGTCTTCCTGTAGGAGTTGTCAGGGCCGTTTACCCTATCCAGTGTGTCTTCCTGTAGGAGATGGTCAGGGCCGCTTACCCTATCCAGTGTGTCTTCCTGTAGGAGCTTGTGAGGGCCGCTTACCCTATCCAGTGTGTCTTCCTGTAGGAGCTTGTGAGGGCCGCTTACCCTATCCAGTGTGTCTTCCTGTAGGTGATGGTCAGGGCCGCCTACCCTATCCAGTGTGTCTTCCTGTAGGAGCTTGTCAGGGCCGCGTTCCCTATCCAGTGTGTCTTCCTGTAGGAGCTTGTCAGGGCCGCTTACCCTATCCAGTGTGTCTCTCTGTAGGAGTTGTCAGGGCCGCTTACCCTATCCTGTTTGTCTTCCTGTAGGAGTTGTCAGGGCCGCTTACCCTATCCAGTGTGTCTTCCTGTAGGAGATGGTCAGGGCCGCTTACCCTATCCAGTGGGTCTTCCTGTAGGAGATGGTCAGGGCCGCCTACCCTATCCAGTGTGTCTTCCTGTAGGAGATGGTCAGGGCCGCTTACCCTATCCAGTGTGTCTTCCTGTAGGAGCCAGTCAGTGCCGCTTACCCTATCCAGTGTGTCTTCCTGTAGGAGCTTGTCAGGGCAGCTTACCCTATCCAGTGTGTTCCTGTAGGAGCTTGTCAGGGCCGCTTACCCTATCCAGTGTGTCTTCCTGTAGGAGATGGTCAGGGCCGCTTACCCTATCCAGTGTGTCTTCCTGTAGGAGATGGTCAGGGCCACTTACCCTATCCAGTGTGTCTTCCTGTAGGAGCTTGTCAGGGCCGCTTACCCTATCCAGTGTGTCTTCCTGTAGGAGTTTTCAGGGCCGCTTACCCTATCCTGTGTGTCTTCCTGTAGGAGTTGTAAGGGCAGCTTACCCTATCCAGTGTGTCGTCCTGTAGGCGTTGTCAGGGCCGCTTACCCTATCCAGTGTGTCTTCCTCTAGGAGTTGTCAGGGCCGCTTACCCTATCCAGTGTGTCCTACTGTAGGAGATGTTCAGGGCCGCTTACCCTATCCAGTGTGTCTTCCTGTAGGAGATGGTCAAGGCCGCTTACCCTATCCGGTGTGTCTTCCTGTAGGAGCCTGTCAGGGCCGCTTACCCTATCCAGTGTGTCTTCCTGTAGGAGTTGTCAGGGCCACGTACCCTATCCAGTGTGTCTTCCTGTAGGAGCTTGTCAGGGCCGCTTACCCTATCCAGTGTGTCTTCCTGTAGGAGATGGTCAGGGCCGCTTACCCTATCCAGTGTGTCTTCCTGTAGGAGCTTGTCAGGGCCGCTTACCCTATCCAGTGTGTCTTCCTGTAGGAGCCTGTCAGGGCCGCTTACCCTATCCAGTGTGTCTTCCTGTAGGAGTTGTCAGGGCCGCTTACCCTATCCAGTGTGTCTTCCTGTAGGAGATGGTCAGGGCCGCTTAACCTATCCAGTGTGTCTTCCTGTAGGAGCTTGTGAGGGCCGCTTATCCTATCCAGTGTGTCTTCCTGTAGGAGCTTGTGAGGGCCGCTTACCCTATCCAGTGTGTCTTCCTGTAGGAGATGGTCAGGGCCGCTTACCCTATCCAGTGTGTCTTCCTGTAGGAGCTTGTCAGGGCCGCTTACCCTATCCAGTGTGTCTTCCTGTAGGAGCCTGTCAGGGCCGCTTACCCTATCCAGTGTGTCTTCCTGTAGGAGTTGTCAGGGCCGCTTACCCTATCCAGTGTGTCTTCCTGTAGGAGTTGTCAGGGCCACTTACCCTATCCAGTGTGTCTTACTGTAGGAGATGTTCAGGGCCACTTACCCTATCCAGTGGGTCTTCCTGTAGGAGATGGTCAGGGCCGCTTACCCTATCCAGTGTGTCTTCCTGTAGGAGCCAGTCAGTGCCGCTTACCCTATCCAGTGTGTCTTCCTGTAGGAGCTTGTCAGCGCAGCTTACCCTATCCAGTGTGTTCCTGTAGGAGCTTGTCAGGGCCGCTTACCCTATCCTGTGTGTCTTCCTGTAGGAGATGGTCAGGGCCGCTTACCCTATCCAGTGTGTCTTCCTGTAGGAGCTTGTCAGGGCCGCTTACCCTATCCAGTGTGTCTTCCTGTAGGAGTTGTCAGGGCCACTTACCCTATCCAGTGTGTCTGCCTGTAGGAGTTGTCAGGGCCACTTACCCTATCCAGTGTGTCTTCCTGTAGGAGATGGTCAGGGCCGCCTACCCTATCCAGTGTGTCTTCCTGTAGGAGATGGTCAGGGCCGCCTACCCTATCCAGTGTGTCTTCCTGTAGGAGATGGTCAAGGCCGCTTACCCTATCCGGTGTGTCTTCCTGTAGGAGCCTGTCAGGGCCGCTTACCCTATCCAGTGTGTCTTCCTGTAGGAGTTGTCAGGGCCACGTACCCTATCCAGTGTGTCTTCCTGTAGGAGCTTGTCAGGGCCGCTTACCCTATCCAGTGTGTCTTCCTGTAGGAGATGGTCAGGGCCGCTTACCCTATCCAGTGTGTCTTCCTGTAGGAGCTTGTCAGGGCCGCTTACCCTATCCAGTGTGTCTTCCTGTAGGAGCCTGTCAGGGCCGCTTACCCTATCCAGTGTGTCTTCCTGTAGGAGTTGTCAGGGCCGCTTACCCTATCCAGTGTGTCTTCCTGTAGGAGATGGTCAGGGCCGCTTAACCTATCCAGTGTGTCTTCCTGTAGGAGCTTGTGAGGGCCGCTTATCCTATCCAGTGTGTCTTCCTGTAGGAGCTTGTGAGGGCCGCTTACCCTATCCAGTGTGTCTTCCTGTAGGAGATGGTCAGGGCCGCTTACCCTATCCAGTGTGTCTTCCTGTAGGAGATGGTCAGGGCCGCTTACCCTATCCAGTGTGTCTTCCTGTAGGAGATGGTCAGGGCCGCTTACCCTATCCAGTGTGTCTTCCTGTAGGAGATGGTCAGGGCCGCTTATCCTATCCAGTGTGTCTTCCTGTAGGAGCTTGTGAGGGCCGCTTACCCTATCCAGTGTGTCTTCCTGTAGGAGCTTGTGAGGGCCGCTTACCCTATCCAGTGTGTCTTCCTGTAGGAGATGGTCAGGGCCGCTTACCCTATCCAGTGTGTCTTCCTGTAGGAGTTGTCAGGGCCGTTTACCCTATCCAGTGTGTCTTCCTGTAGGAGATGGTCAGGGCCGCTTACCCTATCCAGTGTGTCTTCCTGTAGGAGCTTGTGAGGGCCGCTTACCCTATCCAGTGTGTCTTCCTGTAGGAGCTTGTGAGGGCCGCTTACCCTATCCAGTGTGTCTTCCTGTAGGTGATGGTCAGGGCCGCCTACCCTATCCAGTGTGTCTTCCTGTAGGAGCTTGTCAGGGCCGCGTTCCCTATCCAGTGTGTCTTCCTGTAGGAGCTTGTCAGGGCCGCTTACCCTATCCAGTGTGTCTCTCTGTAGGAGTTGTCAGGGCCGCTTACCCTATCCTGTGTGTCTTCCTGTAGGAGTTGTCAGGGCCGCTTACCCTATCCAGTGTGTCTTCCTGTAGGAGATGGTCAGGGCCGCTTACCCTATCCAGTGGGTCTTCCTGTAGGAGATGGTCAGGGCCGCCTACCCTATCCAGTGTGTCTTCCTGTAGGAGATGGTCAGGGCCGCTTACCCTATCCAGTGTGTCTTCCTGTAGGAGCCAGTCAGTGCCGCTTACCCTATCCAGTGTGTCTTCCTGTAGGAGCTTGTCAGGGCAGCTTACCCTATCCAGTGTGTTCCTGTAGGAGCTTGTCAGGGCCGCTTACCCTATCCAGTGTGTCTTCCTGTAGGAGATGGTCAGGGCCGCTTACCCTATCCAGTGTGTCTTCCTGTAGGAGATGGTCAGGGCCACTTACCCTATCCAGTGTGTCTTCCTGTAGGAGCTTGTCAGGGCCGCTTACCCTATCCAGTGTGTCTTCCTGTAGGAGTTTTCAGGGCCGCTTACCCTATCCTGTGTGTCTTCCTGTAGGAGTTGTAAGGGCAGCTTACCCTATCCAGTGTGTCGTCCTGTAGGCGTTGTCAGGGCCGCTTACCCTATCCAGTGTGTCTTCCTCTAGGAGTTGTCAGGGCCGCTTACCCTATCCAGTGTGTCCTACTGTAGGAGATGTTCAGGGCCGCTTACCCTATCCAGTGTGTCTTCCTGTAGGAGATGGTCAGGGCCGCTTACCCTATCCAGTGTGTCTTCCTGTATGAGTTGTCAGGGCCGCTTACCCTATCCAGTGTGTCTTCCTCTAGGCGTTGTCAGGGCCGCTTACCCTATCCAGTGTGTCTTCCTGTAGGAGTTGTCAGGGCCGCTGACCCTATCCAGTGTGTCTTCCTGTAGGAGTTGTCAGGGCCACTTACCCTATCCAGTGTATCTTCCTGTAGGAGATGGTCAGGTCTGCTTACCCTATCCAGTGTGTCTTCCTGTAGGAGATGGTCAGGGCCGCCTACCCTATCCAGTGTGTCTTCCTGTAGGAGATGGTCAGGGCCGCTTACCCTATCCAGTGTGTCTTCCTGTAGGAGCCTGTCAGGGCCGCTTACCCTATCCAGTGTGTCTTCCTGTAGGAGTTGTCAGGGCTGCTTACCCTATCCAGTGTGTCTTCCTGTAGGAGTTGTCAGGGCCGCTTACCCTATCCAGTGTGTCTTACTGTAGGAGATGTTCAGGGCCGCTTACCCTATCCAGTGTGTCTTCCTGTAGGAGATAGTCAGGGCCGCTTACCCTATCCAGTGTGTCTTCCTGTAGGAGATGGTCAGGGCCGCCTACCCTATCCAGTGTGTCTTCCTGTAGGAGCTTGTCATGGCCGCTTACCCTATCCAGTGTGTCTTCCTGTAGGAGTTGTCAGGGCCACTTACCCTATCCAGTGTGTCTTCCTGTAGGAGCTTGTCAGGGCCGCCTACCCTATCCAGTGTGTCTTCCTGTAGGAGCTTGTCAGGGCCGCTTACCCTATCCAGTGTGTCTTCCTGTAGGAGTTGTCAGGGCCACTTACCCTATCCAGTGTGTCTTCCTGTAGGAGTTGACAGGGCCGCTTATCCTATCCAGTGTGTCTTACTGTAGGAGATGTTCAGGGCCGCTTACCCTATCCAGTGTGTCTTCCTGTAGGAGATGGTCAGGGCCGCTTACCCTATCCAGTGTGTCTTCCTGTAGGAGTTGTCAGGGCCGCTTACCCTATCCAGTGTGTCTTCCTGTAGGAGATGGTCAGGGCCGCTTACCCTATCCAGTGTGTCTTCGTGTAGGAGATGGTCAGGGCCGCTTACCCTATCCAGTGTGTCTTCCTGTAGGAGTTGTCAGGTCCGCTTACCCTATCCAGTGTGTCTTCCTGTAGGAGTTGTCAGGGCCGCTTACCCTATCCAGTGTGTCTTCCTGTAGGAGATGTCAGGGCCGCTTACCCTATCCAGTGTGTCTTCCTGTAGGAGATGGTGAGGGCCACTTACCCTATCCAGTGTGTCTTCCTGTAGGAGATGGTCAGGGCCACTTACCCTATCCAGTGTGTCTTCCTGTAGGAGCTTGTCAGTGCCGCTTACCCTATCCAGTGTGTCTTCCTGTAGGAGATGGTCAGGGCCGCTTACCCTATCCAGTGTGTCTTCCTGTAGGAGCTTGTCAGGGCCGCTTACCCTATCCAGTGTGTCTTCCTGTAGGAGCCTGTCAGGGCCGCTTACCCTATCCAGTGTGTCTTCCTGTAGGAGTTGTCAGGGCCGCTTACCCTATCCTGTGTGTCTTCCTGTAGGAGTTGTCAGGGCCGCTTACCCTATCCAGTGTGTCTTCCTGTAGGCGTTGTCAGGGCCGCTTACCTTATCCAGTGTGTCTTCCTGTAGGAGTTGTCAGGGCCGCTGACCCTATCCAGTGTGCCTTCCTGTAGGAGTTGTCAGGGCCACTTACCCTATCCAGTGTATCTTCCTGTAGGAGATGGTCAGGTCTGCTTACCCTATCCAGTGTGTCTTCCTGTAGGAGATGGTCAGGGCCGCCTACCCTATCCAGTGTGTCTTCCTGTAGGAGATGGTCAGGGCCGCTTACCCTATCCAGTGTGTCTTCCTGTAGGAGCCTTTCAGGGCCGCTTACCCTATCCAGTGTGTCTTCCTGTAGGAGTTGTCAGGGCTGCTTACCCTATCCAGTGTGTCTTCCTGTAGGAGTTGTCAGGGCCGCTTACCCTATCCAGTGTGTCTTACTGTAGGAGATGTTCAGGGCCGCTTACCCTATCCAGTGTGTCTTCCTGTAGGAGATAGTCAGGGCCGCTTACCCTATCCAGTGTGTCTTCCTGTAGGAGATGTTCAGGGCCGCCTACCCTATCCAGTGTGTCTTCCTGTAGGAGCTTGTCATGGCCGCTTACCCTATCCAGTGTGTCTTCCTGTAGGAGTTGTCAGGGCCACTTACCCTATCCAGTGTGTCTTCCTGTAGGAGCTTGTCAGGGCCGCTTACCCTATCCAGTGTGACTTCCTGTAGGAGCCTGTCAGGGCCGCCTACCCTATCCAGTGTGTCTTCCTGTAGGAGATGGTCAGGGCCGCTTACCCTATCCAGTGTGTCTTCCTGTAGGAGCCTGTCAGGGCCACTTACCCTATCCAGTGTGTCTTCCTGTAGGAGTTGTCAGGGCCGCTTACCCTATCCAGTGTGTCTTACTGTAGGAGATGTTCAGGGCCGCTTACCCTATCCAGTGTGTCTTCCTGTAGGAGATGGTCAGGGCCGCTTACCCTATCCAGTGTGTCTTCCTGTAGGAGATGGTCAGGGCCGCCTACCCTATCCAGTGTCTCTTCCTGTAGGAGCTTGTCAGGGCCGCTTACCCTATCCAGTGTGTCTTCCTGTAGGAGTTGTCAGGGCCACTTACCCTATCCAGTGTGTCTTCCTGTAGGAGTTGACAGGGCCGCTTACCCTATCCAGTGTGTCTTACTGTAGGAGATGTTCAGGGCCGCTTACCCTATCCAGTGTGTCTACCTGTAGGAGATGGTCAGGGCCGCTTACCCTATCCAGTGTGTCGTCCTGTAGGAGTTGTCAGGGCCGCTTACCCTATCCAGTGTGTCTTGCTGTAGGAGATGGTCAGGGCCGCTTACCCTATCCAGTGTGTCTTCGTGTAGGAGATGGTCAGGGCCGCTTACCCTATCCAGTGTGTCTTCCTGTAGGAGTTGTCAGGTCCGCTTCCCCTATCCAGTGTGTCTTCCTGTAGGAGTTGTCAGGGCCGCTTACCCTATCCAGTGTGTCTTCCTGTAGGAGATGTCAGGGCCGCTTACCCTATCCAGTGTGTCTTCCTGTAGGAGATGGTCAGGGCCACTTACCCTATCCAGTGTGTCTTCCTGTAGGAGATGGTCAGGGCCACTTACCCTATCCAGTGTGTCTTCCTGTAGGAGCTTGTCAGTGCCGCTTACCCTATCCAGTGTGTCTTCCTGTAGGAGATGGTCAGGGCCGCTTACCCTATCCAGTGTGTCTTCCTGTAGGAGCTTGTCAGGGCCGCTTACCCTATCCAGTGTGTCTTCCTGTAGGAGCCTGTCAGGGCCGCTTAACCTATCCAGTGTGTCTTCCTGTAGGAGCTTGTGAGGGCCGCTTATCCTATCCAGTGTGTCTTCCTGTAGGAGCTTGTGAGGGCCGCTTACCCTATCCAGTGTGTCTTCCTGTAGGAGATGGTCAGGGCCGCTTACCCTATCCAGTGTGTCTTCCTGTAGGAGATGGTCAGGGCCGCTTACCCTATCCAGTGTGTCTTCCTGTAGGAGATGGTCAGGGCCGCTTACCCTATCCAGTGTGTCTTCCTGTAGGAGATGGTCAGGGCCGCTTATCCTATCCAGTGTGTCTTCCTGTAGGAGCTTGTGAGGGCCGCTTACCCTATCCAGTGTGTCTTCCTGTAGGAGCTTGTGAGGGCCGCTTACCCTATCCAGTGTGTCTTCCTGTAGGAGATGGTCAGGGCCGCTTACCCTATCCAGTGTGTCTTCCTGTAGGAGTTGTCAGGGCCGTTTACCCTATCCAGTGTGTCTTCCTGTAGGAGATGGTCAGGGCCGCTTACCCTATCCAGTGTGTCTTCCTGTAGGAGCTTGTGAGGGCCGCTTACCCTATCCAGTGTGTCTTCCTGTAGGAGCTTGTGAGGGCCGCTTACCCTATCCAGTGTGTCTTCCTGTAGGTGATGGTCAGGGCCGCCTACCCTATCCAGTGTGTCTTCCTGTAGGAGCTTGTCAGGGCCGCGTTCCCTATCCAGTGTGTCTTCCTGTAGGAGCTTGTCAGGGCCGCTTACCCTATCCAGTGTGTCTCTCTGTAGGAGTTGTCAGGGCCGCTTACCCTATCCTGTGTGTCTTCCTGTAGGAGTTGTCAGGGCCGCTTACCCTATCCAGTGTGTCTTCCTGTAGGAGATGGTCAGGGCCGCTTACCCTATCCAGTGGGTCTTCCTGTAGGAGATGGTCAGGGCCGCCTACCCTATCCAGTGTGTCTTCCTGTAGGAGATGGTCAGGGCCGCTTACCCTATCCAGTGTGTCTTCCTGTAGGAGCCAGTCAGTGCCGCTTACCCTATCCAGTGTGTCTTCCTGTAGGAGCTTGTCAGGGCAGCTTACCCTATCCAGTGTGTTCCTGTAGGAGCTTGTCAGGGCCGCTTACCCTATCCAGTGTGTCTTCCTGTAGGAGATGGTCAGGGCCGCTTACCCTATCCAGTGTGTCTTCCTGTAGGAGATGGTCAGGGCCACTTACCCTATCCAGTGTGTCTTCCTGTAGGAGCTTGTCAGGGCCGCTTACCCTATCCAGTGTGTCTTCCTGTAGGAGTTTTCAGGGCCGCTTACCCTATCCTGTGTGTCTTCCTGTAGGAGTTGTAAGGGCAGCTTACCCTATCCAGTGTGTCGTCCTGTAGGCGTTGTCAGGGCCGCTTACCCTATCCAGTGTGTCTTCCTCTAGGAGTTGTCAGGGCCGCTTACCCTATCCAGTGTGTCCTACTGTAGGAGATGTTCAGGGCCGCTTACCCTATCCAGTGTGTCTTCCTGTAGGAGATGGTCAGGGCCGCTTACCCTATCCAGTGTGTCTTCCTGTATGAGTTGTCAGGGCCGCTTACCCTATCCAGTGTGTCTTCCTCTAGGCGTTGTCAGGGCCGCTTACCCTATCCAGTGTGTCTTCCTGTAGGAGTTGTCAGGGCCGCTGACCCTATCCAGTGTGTCTTCCTGTAGGAGTTGTCAGGGCCACTTACCCTATCCAGTGTATCTTCCTGTAGGAGATGGTCAGGTCTGCTTACCCTATCCAGTGTGTCTTCCTGTAGGAGATGGTCAGGGCCGCCTACCCTATCCAGTGTGTCTTCCTGTAGGAGATGGTCAGGGCCGCTTACCCTATCCAGTGTGTCTTCCTGTAGGAGCCTGTCAGGGCCGCTTACCCTATCCAGTGTGTCTTCCTGTAGGAGTTGTCAGGGCTGCTTACCCTATCCAGTGTGTCTTCCTGTAGGAGTTGTCAGGGCCGCTTACCCTATCCAGTGTGTCTTACTGTAGGAGATGTTCAGGGCCGCTTACCCTATCCAGTGTGTCTTCCTGTAGGAGATAGTCAGGGCCGCTTACCCTATCCAGTGTGTCTTCCTGTAGGAGATGGTCAGGGCCGCCTACCCTATCCAGTGTGTCTTCCTGTAGGAGCTTGTCATGGCCGCTTACCCTATCCAGTGTGTCTTCCTGTAGGAGTTGTCAGGGCCACTTACCCTATCCAGTGTGTCTTCCTGTAGGAGCTTGTCAGGGCCGCCTACCCTATCCAGTGTGTCTTCCTGTAGGAGCTTGTCAGGGCCGCTTACCCTATCCAGTGTGTCTTCCTGTAGGAGTTGTCAGGGCCACTTACCCTATCCAGTGTGTCTTCCTGTAGGAGTTGACAGGGCCGCTTATCCTATCCAGTGTGTCTTACTGTAGGAGATGTTCAGGGCCGCTTACCCTATCCAGTGTGTCTTCCTGTAGGAGATGGTCAGGGCCGCTTACCCTATCCAGTGTGTCTTCCTGTAGGAGTTGTCAGGGCCGCTTACCCTATCCAGTGTGTCTTCCTGTAGGAGATGGTCAGGGCCGCTTACCCTATCCAGTGTGTCTTCGTGTAGGAGATGGTCAGGGCCGCTTACCCTATCCAGTGTGTCTTCCTGTAGGAGTTGTCAGGTCCGCTTACCCTATCCAGTGTGTCTTCCTGTAGGAGTTGTCAGGGCCGCTTACCCTATCCAGTGTGTCTTCCTGTAGGAGATGTCAGGGCCGCTTACCCTATCCAGTGTGTCTTCCTGTAGGAGATGGTGAGGGCCACTTACCCTATCCAGTGTGTCTTCCTGTAGGAGATGGTCAGGGCCACTTACCCTATCCAGTGTGTCTTCCTGTAGGAGCTTGTCAGTGCCGCTTACCCTATCCAGTGTGTCTTCCTGTAGGAGATGGTCAGGGCCGCTTACCCTATCCAGTGTGTCTTCCTGTAGGAGCTTGTCAGGGCCGCTTACCCTATCCAGTGTGTCTTCCTGTAGGAGCCTGTCAGGGCCGCTTACCCTATCCAGTGTGTCTTCCTGTAGGAGTTGTCAGGGCCGCTTACCCTATCCTGTGTGTCTTCCTGTAGGAGTTGTCAGGGCCGCTTACCCTATCCAGTGTGTCTTCCTGTAGGCGTTGTCAGGGCCGCTTACCTTATCCAGTGTGTCTTCCTGTAGGAGTTGTCAGGGCCGCTGACCCTATCCAGTGTGCCTTCCTGTAGGAGTTGTCAGGGCCACTTACCCTATCCAGTGTATCTTCCTGTAGGAGATGGTCAGGTCTGCTTACCCTATCCAGTGTGTCTTCCTGTAGGAGATGGTCAGGGCCGCCTACCCTATCCAGTGTGTCTTCCTGTAGGAGATGGTCAGGGCCGCTTACCCTATCCAGTGTGTCTTCCTGTAGGAGCCTTTCAGGGCCGCTTACCCTATCCAGTGTGTCTTCCTGTAGGAGTTGTCAGGGCTGCTTACCCTATCCAGTGTGTCTTCCTGTAGGAGTTGTCAGGGCCGCTTACCCTATCCAGTGTGTCTTACTGTAGGAGATGTTCAGGGCCGCTTACCCTATCCAGTGTGTCTTCCTGTAGGAGATAGTCAGGGCCGCTTACCCTATCCAGTGTGTCTTCCTGTAGGAGATGTTCAGGGCCGCCTACCCTATCCAGTGTGTCTTCCTGTAGGAGCTTGTCATGGCCGCTTACCCTATCCAGTGTGTCTTCCTGTAGGAGTTGTCAGGGCCACTTACCCTATCCAGTGTGTCTTCCTGTAGGAGCTTGTCAGGGCCGCTTACCCTATCCAGTGTGACTTCCTGTAGGAGCCTGTCAGGGCCGCCTACCCTATCCAGTGTGTCTTCCTGTAGGAGATGGTCAGGGCCGCTTACCCTATCCAGTGTGTCTTCCTGTAGGAGCCTGTCAGGGCCACTTACCCTATCCAGTGTGTCTTCCTGTAGGAGTTGTCAGGGCCGCTTACCCTATCCAGTGTGTCTTACTGTAGGAGATGTTCAGGGCCGCTTACCCTATCCAGTGTGTCTTCCTGTAGGAGATGGTCAGGGCCGCTTACCCTATCCAGTGTGTCTTCCTGTAGGAGATGGTCAGGGCCGCCTACCCTATCCAGTGTCTCTTCCTGTAGGAGCTTGTCAGGGCCGCTTACCCTATCCAGTGTGTCTTCCTGTAGGAGTTGTCAGGGCCACTTACCCTATCCAGTGTGTCTTCCTGTAGGAGTTGACAGGGCCGCTTACCCTATCCAGTGTGTCTTACTGTAGGAGATGTTCAGGGCCGCTTACCCTATCCAGTGTGTCTACCTGTAGGAGATGGTCAGGGCCGCTTACCCTATCCAGTGTGTCGTCCTGTAGGAGTTGTCAGGGCCGCTTACCCTATCCAGTGTGTCTTGCTGTAGGAGATGGTCAGGGCCGCTTACCCTATCCAGTGTGTCTTCGTGTAGGAGATGGTCAGGGCCGCTTACCCTATCCAGTGTGTCTTCCTGTAGGAGTTGTCAGGTCCGCTTCCCCTATCCAGTGTGTCTTCCTGTAGGAGTTGTCAGGGCCGCTTACCCTATCCAGTGTGTCTTCCTGTAGGAGATGTCAGGGCCGCTTACCCTATCCAGTGTGTCTTCCTGTAGGAGATGGTCAGGGCCACTTACCCTATCCAGTGTGTCTTCCTGTAGGAGATGGTCAGGGCCACTTACCCTATCCAGTGTGTCTTCCTGTAGGAGCTTGTCAGTGCCGCTTACCCTATCCAGTGTGTCTTCCTGTAGGAGATGGTCAGGGCCGCTTACCCTATCCAGTGTGTCTTCCTGTAGGAGCTTGTCAGGGCCGCTTACCCTATCCAGTGTGTCTTCCTGTAGGAGCCTGTCAGGGCCGCTTACCCTATCCAGTGTGTCTTCCTGTAGGAGTTGTCAGGGCCGCTTACCCTATCCTCTGTGTCTTCCTGTAGGAGTTGTCAGGGCCGCTTACCCTATCCAGTGTGTCTTCATGTAGGCGTTGTCAGGGCCGCTTACCCTATCCAGTATGTCTTCCTGTAGGAGTTGTCAGGGCCGCTTACCCTATCCAGTGTGTCTTACTGTAGGAGATGGTCAGGGCCGCTTACCCTATCCAGTGTGTCTTCCTGTAGGAGATGGTCAGGGCCGCTTACCCTATCCAGTGTGTCTTCCTGTAGGAGATGGTCAGGGCCGCTTACCCTATCCAGTGTGTCTTCCTGTAGGAGCTTGTCAGGGCCGCTTACCCTATCCAGTGTGTCTTCCTGTAGGAGTTGTCAGGGCCACTTACCCTATCCAGTGTGTCTTACTGTAGGAGATGTTCAGGGCCACTTACCCTATCCAGTGGGTCTTCCTGTAGGAGATGGTCAGGGCCGCCTACCCTATCCAGTGTGTCTTCCTGTAGGAGATGGTCAGGGCCGCTTACCCTATCCAGTGTGTCTTCCTGTAGGAGCCAGTCAGTGCCGCTTACCCTATCCAGTGTGTCTTCCTGTAGGAGCTTGTCAGGGCAGCTTACCCTATCCAGTGTGTTCCTGTAGGAGCTTGTCAGGGCCGCTTACCCTATCCAGTGTGTCTTCCTGTAGGAGATGGTCAGGGCCGCTTACCCTATCCAGTGTGTCTTCCTGTAGGAGATGGTCAGGGCCACTTACCCTATCCAGTGTGTCTTCCTGTAGGAGCTTGTCAGGGCCGCTTACCCTATCCAGTGTGTCTTCCTGTAGGAGTTTTCAGGGCCGCTTACCCTATCCTGTGTGTCTTCCTGTAGGAGTTGTAAGGGCAGCTTACCCTATCCAGTGTGTCGTCCTGTAGGCGTTGTCAGGGCCGCTTACCCTATCCAGTGTGTCTTCCTCTAGGAGTTGTCAGGGCCGCTTACCCTATCCAGTGTGTCCTACTGTAGGAGATGTTCAGGGCCGCTTACCCTATCCAGTGTGTCTTCCTGTAGGAGATGGTCAGGGCCGCTTACCCTATCCAGTGTGTCTTCCTGTATGAGTTGTCAGGGCCGCTTACCCTATCCAGTGTGTCTTCCTCTAGGCGTTGTCAGGGCCGCTTACCCTATCCAGTGTGTCTTCCTGTAGGAGTTGTCAGGGCCGCTGACCCTATCCAGTGTGTCTTCCTGTAGGAGTTGTCAGGGCCACTTACCCTATCCAGTGTATATTCCTGTAGGAGATGGTCAGGTCTGCTTACCCTATCCAGTGTGTCTTCCTGTAGGAGCCTGTCAGGGCCGCCTACCCTATCCAGTGTGTCTTCCTGTAGGAGATGGTCAGGGCCGCTTAACCTATCCAGTGTGTCTTCCTGTAGGAGCCTGTCAGGGCCACTTACCCTATCCAGTGTGTCTTCCTGTAGGAGTTGTCAGGGCCGCTTACCCTATCCAGTGTGTCTTACTGTAGGAGATGTTCAGGGCCGCTTACCCTATCCAGTGTGTCTTCCTGTAGGAGATGGTCAGGGCCGCTTACCCTATCCACTGTGTCTTCCTGTAGGAGATGGTCAGGGCCGCCTACCCTATCCAGTGTGTCTTCCTGTAGGAGCTTGTCAGGGCCGCTTACCCTATCCAGTGTGTCTTCCTGTAGGAGTTGTCAGGGCCACTTACCCTATCCAGTGTGTCTTCCTGTAGGAGTTGACAGGGCCGCTTATCCTATCCAGTGTGTCTTACTGTAGGAGATGTTCAGGGCCGCTTACCCTATCCAGTGTGTCTTCCTGTAGGAGATGGTCAGGGCCGCTTACCCTATCCAGTGTGTCTTCCTGTAGGAGTTGTCAGGGCCGCTTACCCTATCCAGTGTGTCTTCCTGTAGGAGATCGTCAGGGCCGCTTACCCTATCCAGTGTGTCTTCGTGTAGGAGATGGTCAGGGCCGCTTACCCTATCCAGTGTGTCTTCCTGTAGGAGTTGTCAGGTCCGCTTACCCTATCCAGTGTGTCTTCCTGTAGGAGTTGTCAGGGCCGCTTACCCTATCCAGTGTGTCTTCCTGTAGGAGATGTCAGGGCCGCTTACCCTATCCAGTGTGTCTTCCTGTAGGAGATGGTCAGGGCCACTTACCCTATCCAGTGTGTCTTCCTGTAGGAGATGGTCAGGGCCACTTACCCTATCCAGTGTGTCTTCCTGTAGGAGTTGTCAGGGCCGCTTACCCTATCCAGTGTGTCTTACTGTAGGAGATGTTCAGGGCCGCTTACCCTATCCAGTGTGTCTTCCTGTAGGAGATGGTCAGGGCCGCTTACCCTATCCAGTGTGTCTTCCTGTAGGAGATGGTCAGGGCCGCCTACCCTATCCAGTGTGTCTTCCTGTAGGAGCTTGTCAGGGCCGCTTACCCTATCCAGTGTGTCTTCCTGTAGGAGTTGTCAGGGCCACTTACCCTATCCAGTGTGTCTTCCTGTAGGAGTTGACAGGGCCGCTTACCCTATCCAGTGTGTCTTACTGTAGGAGATGTTCAGGGCCGCTTACCCTATCCAGTGTGTCTACCTGTAGGAGATGGTCAGGGCCGCTTACCCTATCCAGTGTGTCGTCCTGTAGGAGTTGTCAGGGCCGCTTACCCTATCCAGTGTGTCTTCCTGTAGGAGCCTGTCAGGGCCGCTTACCCTATCCAGTGTGTCTTCCTGTAGGAGTTGTCAGGGCTGCTTACCCTATCCAGTGTGTCTTCCTGTAGGAGTTGTCAGGGCCGCTTACCCTATCCAGTGTGTCTTACTGTAGGAGATGTTCAGGGCCGCTTACCCTATCCAGTGTGTCTTCCTGTAGGAGATAGTCAGGGCCGCTTACCCTATCCAGTGTGTCTTCCTGTAGGAGATGTTCAGGGCCGCCTACCCTATCCAGTGTGTCTTCCTGTAGGAGCTTGTCATGGCCGCTTACCCTATCCAGTGTGTCTTCCTGTAGGAGTTGTCAGGGCCACTTACCCTATCCAGTGTGTCTTCCTGTAGGAGCTTGTCAGGGCCGCTTACCCTATCCAGTGTGACTTCCTGTAGGAGCCTGTCAGGGCCGCCTACCCTATCCAGTGTGTCTTCCTGTAGGAGATGGTCAGGGCCGCTTACCCTATCCAGTGTGTCTTCCTGTAGGAGCCTGTCAGGGTGACTTACCCTATCCAGTGTGTCTTCCTGTAGGAGTTGTCAGGGCCGCTTACCCTATCCAGTGTGTCTTACTGTAGGAGATGTTCAGGGCCGCTTACCCTATCCAGTGTGTCTTCCTGTAGGAGATGGTCAGGGCCGCTTACCCTATCCAGTGTGTCTTCCTGTAGGAGATGGTCAGGGCCGCCTACCCTATCCAGTGTGTCTTCCTGTAGGAGCTTGTCAGGGCCGCTTACCAAATCCAGTGTGTCTTCCTGTAGGAGTTGTCAGGGCCACTTACCCTATCCAGTGTGTCTTCCTGTAGGAGTTGACAGGGCCGCTTACCCTATCCAGTGTGTCTTACTGTAGGAGATGTTCAGGGCCGCTTACACTATCCAGTGTGTCTACCTGTAGGAGATGGTCAGGGCCGCTTACCCTATCCAGTGTGTCTTCCTGTAGGAGATGGTCAGGGCCGCCTACCCTATCCAGTGTGTCTTCCTGTAGGAGCTTGTCAGGGCCGCTTACCCTATCCAGTGTGTCTTCCTGTAGGAGTTGTCAGGGCCACTTACCCTATCCAGTGTGTCTTCCTGTAGGAGTTGACAGGGCCGCTTATCCTATCCAGTGTGTTTTACTGTAGGAGATGTTCAGGGCCGCTTACCCTATCCAGTGTGTCTTCCTGTAGGAGATGGTCAGGGCCGCTTACCCTATCCAGTGTGTCTTCCTGTAGGAGTTGTCAGGGCCGCTTACCCTATCCAGTGTGTCTTCCTGTAGGAGATCGTCAGGGCCGCTTACCCTATCCAGTGTGTCTTCGTGTAGGAGATGGTCAGGGCCGCTTACCCTATCCAGTGTGTCTTCCTGTAGGAGTTGTCAGGTCCGCTTACCCTATCCAGTGTGTCTTCCTGTAGGAGTTGTCAGGGCCGCTTACCCTATCCAGTGTGTCTTCCTGTAGGAGATGTCAGGGCCGCTTACCCTATCCAGTGTGTCTTCCTGTAGGAGATGGTCAGGGCCACTTACCCTATCCAGTGTGTCTTCCTGTAGGAGATGGTCAGGGCCACTTACCCTATCCAGTGTGTCTTCCTGTAGGAGTTGTCAGGGCCGCTTACCCTATCCAGTGTGTCTTACTGTAGGAGATGTTCAGGGCCGCTTACCCTATCCAGTGTGTCTTCCTGTAGGAGATGGTCAGGGCCGCTTACCCTATCCAGTGTGTCTTCCTGTAGGAGATGGTCAGGGCCGCCTACCCTATCCAGTGTGTCTTCCTGTAGGAGCTTGTCAGGGCCGCTTACCCTATCCAGTGTGTCTTCCTGTAGGAGTTGTCAGGGCCACTTACCCTATCCAGTGTGTCTTCCTGTAGGAGTTGACAGGGTCGCTTACCCTATCCAGTGTGTCTTACTGTAGGAGATGTTCAGGGCCGCTTACCCTATCCAGTGTGTCTACCTGTAGGAGATGGTCAGGGCCGCTTACCCTATCCAGTGTGTCGTCCTGTAGGAGTTGTCAGGGCCGCTTACCCTATCCAGTGTGTCTTCCTGTAGGAGCCTGTCAGGGCCGCTTACCCTATCCAGTGTGTCTTCCTGTAGGAGTTGTCAGGGCTGCTTACCCTATCCAGTGTGTCTTCCTGTAGGAGTTGTCAGGGCCGCTTACCCTATCCAGTGTGTCTTACTGTAGGAGATGTTCAGGGCCGCTTACCCTATCCAGTGTGTCTTCCTGTAGGAGATAGTCAGGGCCGCTTACCCTATCCAGTGTGTCTTCCTGTAGGAGATGTTCAGGGCCGCCTACCCTATCCAGTGTGTCTTCCTGTAGGAGCTTGTCATGGCCGCTTACCCTATCCAGTGTGTCTTCCTGTAGGAGTTGTCAGGGCCACTTACCCTATCCAGTGTGTCTTCCTGTAGGAGCTTGTCAGGGCCGCTTACCCTATCCAGTGTGACTTCCTGTAGGAGCCTGTCAGGGCCGCCTACCCTATCCAGTGTGTCTTCCTGTAGGAGATGGTCAGGGCCGCTTACCCTATCCAGTGTGTCTTCCTGTAGGAGCCTGTCAGGGTGACTTACCCTATCCAGTGTGTCTTCCTGTAGGAGTTGTCAGGGCCGCTTACCCTATCCAGTGTGTCTTACTGTAGGAGATGTTCAGGGCCGCTTACCCTATCCAGTGTGTCTTCCTGTAGGAGATGGTCAGGGCCGCTTACCCTATCCAGTGTGTCTTCCTGTAGGAGATGGTCAGGGCCGCCTACCCTATCCAGTGTGTCTTCCTGTAGGAGCTTGTCAGGGCCGCTTACCAAATCCAGTGTGTCTTCCTGTAGGAGTTGTCAGGGCCACTTACCCTATCCAGTGTGTCTTCCTGTAGGAGTTGACAGGGCCGCTTACCCTATCCAGTGTGTCTTACTGTAGGAGATGTTCAGGGCCGCTTACACTATCCAGTGTGTCTACCTGTAGGAGATGGTCAGGGCCGCTTACCCTATCCAGTGTGTCGTCCTGTAGGAGTTGTCAGGGCCGCTTACCCTATCCAGTGTGTCTTGCTGTAGGAGATGGTCAGGGCCGCTTACCCTATCCAGTGTGTCTTCGTGTAGGAGATGGTCAGGGCCGCTTACCCTATCCAGTGTGTCTTCCTGTAGGAGTTGTCAGGTCCGCTTCCCCTATCCAGTGTGTCTTCCTGTAGGAGTTGTCAGGGCCGCTTACCCTATCCAGTGTGTCTTCCTGTAGGAGATGTCAGGGCCGCTTACCCTATCCTGTGTGTCTTCCTGTAGGAGTTGTCAGGGCCGCTTACCCTATCCAGTGTGTCTTCCTGTAGGCGTTGTCAGGGCCGCTTACCTTATCCAGTGTGTCTTCCTGTAGGAGTTGTCAGGGCCGCTGACCCTATCCAGTGTGTCTTCCTGTAGGAGTTGTCAGGGCCACTTACCCTATCCAGTGTATCTTCCTGTAGGAGATGGTCAGGTCTGCTTACCCTATCCAGTGTGTCTTCCTGTAGGAGATGGTCAGGGCCGCCTACCCTATCCAGTGTGTCTTCCTGTAGGAGATGGTCAGGGCCGCTTACCCTATCCAGTGTGTCTTCCTGTAGGAGCCTGTCAGGGCCGCTTACCCTATCCAGTGTGTCTTCCTGTAGGAGTTGTCAGGGCTGCTTACCCTATCCAGTGTGTCTTCCTGTAGGAGTTGTCAGGGCCGCTTACCCTATCCAGTGTGTCTTACTGTAGGAGATGTTCAGGGCCGCTTACCCTATCCAGTGTGTCTTCCTGTAGGAGATAGTCAGGGCCGCTTACCCTATCCAGTGTGTCTTCCTGTAGGAGATGTTCAGGGCCGCCTACCCTATCCAGTGTGTCTTCCTGTAGGAGCTTGTCATGGCCGCTTACCCTATCCAGTGTGTCTTCCTGTAGGAGTTGTCAGGGCCACTTACCCTATCCAGTGTGTCTTCCTGTAGGAGCTTGTCAGGGCCGCTTACCCTATCCAGTGTGACTTCCTGTAGGAGCCTGTCAGGGCCGCCTACCCTATCCAGTGTGTCTTCCTGTAGGAGATGGTCAGGGCCGCTTACCCTATCCAGTGTGTCTTCCTGTAGGAGCCTGTCAGGGCCACTTACCCTATCCAGTGTGTCTTCCTGTAGGAGTTGTCAGGGCCGCTTACCCTATCCAGTGTGTCTTACTGTAGGAGATGTTCAGGGCCGCTTACCCTATCCAGTGTGTCTTCCTGTAGGAGATGGTCAGGGCCGCTTACCCTATCCAGTGTGTCTTCCTGTAGGAGATGGTCAGGGCCGCCTACCCTATCCAGTGTGTCTTCCTGTAGGAGCTTGTCAGGGCCGCTTACCCTATCCAGTGTGTCTTCCTGTAGGAGTTGTCAGGGCCACTTACCCTATCCAGTGTGTCTTCCTGTAGGAGTTGACAGGGCCGCTTACCCTATCCAGTGTGTCTTACTGTAGGAGATGTTCAGGGCCGCTTACCCTATCCAGTGTGTCTACCTGTAGGAGATGGTCAGGGCCGCTTACCCTATCCAGTGTGTCGTCCTGTAGGAGTTGTCAGGGCCGCTTACCCTATCCAGTGTGTCTTGCTGTAGGAGATGGTCAGGGCCGCTTACCCTATCCAGTGTGTCTTCGTGTAGGAGATGGTCAGGGCCGCTTACCCTATCCAGTGTGTCTTCCTGTAGGAGTTGTCAGGTCCGCTTCCCCTATCCAGTGTGTCTTCCTGTAGGAGTTGTCAGGGCCGCTTACCCTATCCAGTGTGTCTTCCTGTAGGAGATGTCAGGGCCGCTTACCCTATCCAGTGTGTCTTCCTGTAGGAGATGGTCAGGGCCACTTACCCTATCCAGTGTGTCTTCCTGTAGGAGATGGTCAGGGCCACTTACCCTATCCAGTGTGTCTTCCTGTAGGAGCTTGTCAGTGCCGCTTACCCTATCCAGTGTGTCTTCCTGTAGGAGATGGTCAGGGCCGCTTACCCTATCCAGTGTGTCTTCCTGTAGGAGCTTGTCAGGGCCGCTTACCCTATCCAGTGTGTCTTCCTGTAGGAGCCTGTCAGGGCCGCTTACCCTATCCAGTGTGTCTTCCTGTAGGAGTTGTCAGGGCCGCTTACCCTATCCTGTGTGTCTTCCTGTAGGAGTTGTCTGGGCCGCTTACCCTATCCAGTGTGTCTTCATGTAGGCGTTGTCAGGGCCGCTTACCCTATCCAGTATGTCTTCCTGTAGGAGTTGTCAGGGCCGCTTACCCTATCCAGTGTGTCTTACTGTAGGAGATGTTCAGGGCCGCTTACCCTATCCAGTGTGTCTTCCTGTAGGAGATGATCAGGGCCGCTTACCCTATCCAGTGTGTCTTCCTGTAGGAGTTGTCAGGGCCGCTTAACGTATCCAGTGTGTCTTCCTGTAGGAGATGGTCAGGGCCGCTTACCCTATCCAGTGTGTCTTCCTGTAGGAGTTGTCAGGGCCGCTTACCCTATCCAGTGTGTCTTCCTGTAGGAGTTGTCAGGGCCACTTACCCTATCCAGTGTGTCTTCCTGTAGGAGATGGTCAGGGCCGCTTACCCTATCCAGTGTGTCTTCCTGTAGGAAATGGTCAGGGCCGCCTACCCTATCCAGTGCATCTTCCTGTAGGAGATGGTCAGGGCCGCTTACCCTATCCAGTGTGTCTTCCTGTAGGAGCCTGTCAGGGCCACTTACCCTATCCAGTGTGTCTTCCTGTAGGAGTTGTAAGGTCCGCTTACCCTATCCAGTGTGTCTTCCTGTAGGAGTTGTCAGGGCCGCTTACCCTATCCAGTGTGTCTTACTGTAGGAGATGATCAGGGCCGCTTACCCTATCCAGTGTGTCTTCCTGTAGGAGATGTTCAGGGCCGCTTACCCTATCCAGTGTGTCTTCCTGTAGGAGATGGTCAGGGCTGCTTACCCTATCCAGTGTGTCTTCCTGTAGGAGATGGTCAGGGCCGCTTACCCTAACCAGTGTGTCTTCCTGTAGGAGCTTGTCAGGGCCGCTTACCCTATCCAGTGTGTCTTCCTGTAGGAGCCTGTCAGGGCCGCTTACCCTATCCAGTGTGTCTTTCTGTAGGAGTTGTCAGGGCCGCTTATCCTATCCTGTGTGTCTTCCTGTAGGATTTGTCAGGGCCGCTTACCCTATCCAGTGTGTCTTCCTGTAGGAGTTGTCAGGGCCACTTACCCTATCCAGTGTGTCTTCCAGTAGGAGTTGTCAGGGCCGCTTACCCTATCCAGTGTGTCTTACTGTAGGAGATGTTCAGGGCCGCTTACCCTATCCAGTGTGTCTTCCTGTAGGAGGTGGTCAGGGCCGCTTACCCTATCCAGTGTGTCTTCCTGTAGGAGTTGTCAGGGCCGTTTACCCTATCCAGTGTGTCTTTCTGTAGGAGTTGTCAGGGCCACTTACCCTATCCAGAGTGTCTTCCTGTAGGAGTTGTCAGGGCCGTTTACCCTATCCAGTGTGTCTTCCTGTAGGAGTTGTCAGTGCCGCTTACCCTATCCAGTGTGTCTTCCTGTAGGAGTTGTCAGGGCCGTTTACCCTATCCAGTGTGTCTTCCTGTAGGAGTTGTCAGGGCCGCTTACCCTATCCAGTGTGTCTTCCTGTAGGAGATGGTCAGGGCCGCTTACCCTATCCAGTGTGTCTTCCTGTAGGAGATGGTCAGGGCCGCTTACCCTATCCAGTGTGTCTTCCTGTAGGAGTTGTCAGGTCCGCTTACCCTATCCAGTGTGTCTTCCTGTAGGAGTTGTCAGGGCCGCTTACCCTATCCAGTGTGTCTTCCTGTAGGAGATGTCAGGGCCACTTACCCTATCCAGTGTGTCTTCCTGTAGGAGATGGTCAGGGCCACTTACCCTATCCAGTGTGTCTTCCTGTAGGAGTTGTCAGGGCCGCTTACCCTATCCAGTGTGTCTTCCTGTAGGAGATGGTCAGGGCCGCTTACCCTATCCAGTGTGTCTTCCTGTAGGAGATGGTCAGGGCCGCTTACCCTATCCAGTGTGTCTTCCTGTAGGAGTTGTCAGGTCCGCTTACCCTATCCAGTGTGTCTTCCTGTAGGAGTTGTCAGGGCCGCTTACCCTATCCAGTGTGTCTTCCTGTAGGAGATGTCAGGGCCACTTACCCTATCCAGTGTGTCTTCCTGTAGGAGATGGTCAGGGCCACTTACCCTATCCAGTGTGTCTTACTGTAGGAGATGTTCAGGGCCGCTTACCCTATCCAGTGTGTCTTCCTGTAGGAGATGGTCAGGGCCGCTTACCCTATCCAGTGTGTCTTCCTGTAGGAGATGGTCAGGGCCGCCTACCCTATCCAGTGTGTCTTCCTGTAGGAGCTTGTCAGGGCCGCTTACCCTATCCAGTGTGTCTTCCTGTAGGAGTTGACAGGGCCGCTTACCCTATCCAGTGTGTCTTACTGTAGGCGATGTTCAGGGCCGCTTACCCTATCCAGTGTGTCTTCCTGTAGGAGATGGTCAGGGCCGCTTACCCTATCCAGTGTGTCTTCCTGTAGGAGTTGTCAGGGCCGCTTACGCTATCCAGTGTGTCTTCCTGTAGGAGATGGTCAGGGCCGCTTACCCTATCCAGTGTGTCTTCGTGTAGGAGATGGTCAGGGCCGCTTACCCTATCCAGTGTGTCTTCCTGTAGGAGTTGTCAGGTCCGCTTACCCTATCCAGTGTGTCTTCCTGTAGGAGTTGTCAGGGCCGCTTACCCTATCCAGTGTGTCTTCCTGTAGGAGATGTCAGGGCCGCTTACCCTATCCAGTGTGTCTTCCTGTAGGAGATGGTCAGGGCCACTTACCCTATCCAGTGTGTCTTCCTGTAGGAGATGGTCAGGGCCACTTACCCTATCCAGTGTGTCTTCCTGTAGGAGCTTGTCAGTGCCGCTTACCCTATCCAGTGTGTCTTCCTGTAGGAGATGGTCAGGGCCGCTTACCCTATCCAGTGTGTCTTCCTGTAGGAGCTTGTCAGGGCCGCTTACCCTATCCAGTGTGTCTTCCTGTAGGAGCCTGTCAGGGCCGCTTACCCTATCCAGTGTGTCTTCCTGTAGGAGTTGTCAGGGCCGCTTACCCTATCCTGTGTGTCTTCCTGTAGGAGTTGTCAGGGCCGCTTAACCTATCCAGTGTGTCTTCCTGTAGGCGTTGTCAGGGCCGCTTACCCTATCCAGTATGTCTTCCTGTAGGAGTTGTCAGGGCCGCTTACCCTATCCAGTGTGTCTTACTGTAGGAGATGTTCAGGGCCGCTTAACCTATCCAGTGTGTCTTCCTGTAGGAGATGATCAGGGCCGCTTACCCTATCCAGTGTGTCTTCCTGTAGGAGTTGTCAGGGCCGCTTAACGTATCCAGTGTGTCTTCCTGTAGGAGATGGTCAGGGCCGCTTACCCTATCCAGTGTGTCTTCCTGTAGGAGCTTGTCAGGGCCGCTTACCCTATCCAGTGTGTCTTCCTGTAGGAGCCTGTCAGGGCCGCTTACCCTATCCAGTGTGTCTTCCTGTAGGAGTTGTCAGGGCCGCTTACCCTATCCTGTGTGTCTTCCTGTAGGAGTTGTCAGGGCCGCTTAACCTATCCAGTGTGTCTTCCTGTAGGCGTTGTCAGGGCCGCTTACCCTATCCAGTATGTCTTCCTGTAGGAGATGTCAGGGCCGCTTACCCTATCCAGTGTGTCTTACTGTAGGAGATGTTCAGGGCCGCTTAACCTATCCAGTGTGTCTTCCTGTAGGAGATGATCAGGGCCGCTTACCCTATCCAGTGTGTCTTCCTGTAGGAGTTGTCAGGGCCGCTTAACGTATCCAGTGTGTCTTCCTGTAGGAGATGGTCAGGGCCGCTTACCCTATCCAGTGTGTCTTCCTGTAGGAGTTGTCAGGGCCGCATACCCTATCCAGTGTGTCTTCCTGTAGGAGTTGACAGGGCCACTTACCATATCCAGTGTGTCTTCCTGTAGGAGATGGTCAGGGCCGCTTACCCTATCCAGTGTGTCTTCCTGTAGGAGATGGTCAGGGCCGCCTACCCTATCCAGTGCGTCTTCCTGTAGGAGATGGTCAGGGCCGCTTACCCTATCCAGTGTGTCTTCCTGTAGGAGCCTGTCAGGGCCACTTACCCTATCCAGTGTGTCTTCCTGTAGGAGTTGTAAGGGCCGCTTACCCTATCCAGTGTGTCTTCCTGTAGGAGTTGTCAGGGCCGCTTACCCTATCCAGTGTGTCTTACTGTAGGAGATGATCAGGGCCGCTTACCCTATCCAGTGTGTCTTCCTGTAGGAGATGGTCAGGGCCGCTTACCCTATCCAGTGTGTCTTCCTGTAGGAGATGGTCAGGGCCGCTTACCCTATCCAGTGTGTCTTCCTGTAGGAGATGTTCAGGGCCGCTTACCCTATCCAGTGTGTCTTCCTGTAGGAGATGGTCAGGGCCGCTTACCCTATCCAGTGTGTCTTCCTGTAGGAGTTGTCAGGGCCGTTTACCCTATCCAGTGTGTCTTTCTGAAGGAGTTGTCAGGGCCACTTACCCTATCCAGTGTGTCTTCCTGTAGGAGTTGTCAGGGCCGTTTACCCTATCCAGTGCGTCTTCCTGTAGGAGTTGTCAGTGCCGCTTACCCTATCCAGTGTGTCTTCCTGTAGGAGTTGTCAGGGCCGTTTACCCTATCCAGTGTGTCATCCTGTAGGAGTTGTCAGGGCCGCTTACCCTATCCAGTGTGTCTTCCTGTAGGAGCCTGTCAGGGCCGCTTACCCTATCCAGTGTGTCGTCCTGTAGGAGTTGTCAGGGCCGCTTACCCTATCCTGTGTGTCTTCCTGTAGGATTTGTCAGGGCCGCTTACCCTATCCAGTGTGTCTTCCTGTAGGAGATGTCAGGGCCACTTACCCTATCCAGTGTGTCTTCCAGTAGGAGTTGTCAGGGCCGCTTACCCTATCCAGTGTGTCTTACTGTAGGAGATGTTCAGGGCCGCTTACCCTATCCAGTGTGTCTTCCTGTAGGAGATGGTCAGGGCCGCTTACCCTATCCAGTGTGTCTTCCTGTAGGAGTTGTCAGGGCCGTTTACCCTATCCAGTGTGTCTTTCTGAAGGAGTTGTCAGGGCCACTTACCCTATCCAGTGTGTCTTCCTGTAGGAGTTGTCAGGGCCGTTTACCCTATCCAGTGCGTCTTCCTGTAGGAGTTGTCAGTGCCGCTTACCCTATCCAGTGTGTCTTCCTGTAGGAGTTGTCAGGGCCGTTTACCCTATCCAGTGTGTCATCCTGTAGGAGTTGTCAGGGCCGCTTACCCTATCCAGTGTGTCTTCCTGTAGGAGTTGTAAGGGCAGCTTACCCTATCCAGTGTGTCGTCCTGTAGGCGTTGTCAGGGCCACTTACCCTATCCAGTGTGTCTTCCTGTAGGAGATGGTCAGGGCCGCTTACCCTATCCAGTGTGTCTTCCTGTAGGAGATGGTCAGGGCCACTTACCCTATCCAGTGTGTCTTCCTGTAGGAGTTGTCAGGGCCGCTTACCCTATCCTGAGTGTCTTCCTGTAGGAGTTGTCAGGGCCGCTTAACCTATCCAGTGTGTCTTCCTGTAGGCGTTGTCAGGGCCGCTTACCCTATCCAGTATGTCTTCCTGTAGGAGTTGTCAGGGCCGCTTACCCTATCCAGTGTGTCTTACTGTAGGAGATGTTCAGGGCCGCTTACCCTATCCAGTGTGTCTTCCTGTAGGAGATGATCAGGGCCGCTTACCCTATCCAGAGTGTCTTCCTGTAGGAGTTGTCAGGGCCGCTTAACGTATCCAGTGTGTCTTCCTGTAGGAGATGGTCAGGGCCGCTTACCCTATCCAGTGTGTCTTCCTGTAGGAGTTGTCAGGGCCGCTTACCCTATCCAGTGTGTCTTCCTGTAGGAGTTGTCAGGGCCACTTACCCTATCCAGTGTGTCTTCCTGTAGGAGCTTGTCAGTGCCGCTTACCCTATCCAGTGTGTCTTCCTGTAGGAGATGGTCAGGGCCGCTTACCCTATCCATTGTGTCTTCCTGTAGGAGTTGTCAGGGCCGCTTACCCTATCCAGTGTGTCTTCCTGTAGGAGTTGTCAGGGCCGCTGACCCTATCCAGTGTGTCTTCCTGTAGGAGTTGTCAGGGCCACTTACCCTATCCAGTGTATCTTCCTGTAGGAGTTGGTCAGGTCTGCTTACCCTATCCAGTGTGTCTTCCTGTAGGAGATGGTCAGGGCCGCCTACCCTATCCAGTGTGTCTTCCTGTAGGAGATGGTCAGGGCCGCTTACCCTATCCAGTGTGTCTTCCTGTAGGAGCCTGTCAGGGCCGCTTACCCTATCCAGTGTGTCTTCCTGTAGGAGTTTGTCAGGGCTGCTTACCCTATCCAGTGTGTCTTCCTGTAGGAGTTGTCAGGGCCGCTTACCCTATCCAGTGTGTCTTACTGTAGGAGATGTTCAGGGCCGCTTACCCTATCCAGTGTGTCTTCCTGTAGGAGATAGTCAGGGCCGCTTACCCTATCCAGTGTGTCTTACTGTAGGAGATGTTCAGGGCCGCTTACCCTATCCAGTGTGTCTTCCTGTAGGAGATAGTCAGGGCCGCTTACCCTATCCAGTGTGTCTTCCTGTAGGAGATGGTCAGGGCCGCCTACCCTATCCAGTGTGTCTTCCTGTAGGAGTTGTCAGGGCCACTTACCCTATCCAGTGTGTCTTCCTGTAGGAGCTTGTCAGGGCCGCTTATCCTATCCAGTGTGACTTCCTGTAGGAGCCTGTCAGGGCCGCCTACCCTATCCAGTGTGTCTTCCTGTAGGAGATGGTCAGGGCCGCTTACCCTATCCAGTGTGTCTTCCTTTAGGAGCCTGTCAGGGCGACTTACCCTATCCAGTGTGTCTTCCTGTAGGAGTTGTCAGGGCCGCTTACCCTATCCAGTGTGTCTTACTGTAGGAGATGTTCAGGGCCGCTTACCCTATCCAGTGTGTCTTCCTGTAGGAGATGGTCAGGGCTGCTTACCCTATCCACTGTGTCTTCCTGTAGGAGATGGTCAGGGCCGCCTTCCCTATCCAGTGTGTCTTCCTGTAGGAGCTTGTCAGGGCCGCTTACCCTATCCAGTGTGTCTTCCTGTAGGAGTTGTCAGGGCCACTTACCCTATCCAGTGTGTCTTCCTGTAGGAGTTGACAGGGCCGCTTATCCTATCCAGTGTGTCTTACTGTAGGAGATGTTCAGGGCCGCTTACCCTATCCAGTGTGTCTTCCTGTAGGAGATGGTCAGGGCCGCTTACCCTATCCAGTGTGTCTTCCTGTAGGCGTTGTCAGGGCCGCTTACCCTATCCAGTGTGTCTTCCTGTAGGAGATGGTCAGGGCCGCTTACCCTATCCAGTGTGTCTTCGTGTAGGAGATGGTCAGGGCCGCTTACCCTATCAAGTGTGTCTTCTTGTAGGAGATGTCAGGTCCGCTTACCCTATCCAGTGTGTCTTCCTGTAGGAGTTGTCAGGGCCGCTTACCCTATCCAGTGTGTCTTCCTGTAGGAGATGTCAGGGCCGCTTACCCTATCCAGTGTGTCTTCCTGCAGGAGATGGTCAGGGCCACTTACCCTATCCAGTGTGTCTTCCTGTAGGAGATGGTCAGGGCCACTTACCCTATCCAGTGTGTCTTCCTGTAGGAGCTTGTCAGTGCCGCTTACCCTATCCAGTGTGTCTTCCTGTAGGAGATGGTCAGGGCCGCTTACCCTATCCAGTGTGTCTTCCTGTAGGAGCTTGTCAGGGCCACTTACCCTATCCAGTGTGTCTTCCTGTAGGAGCCTGTCAGGGCCGCTTACCCTATCCAGTCTGTCTTCCTGTAGGAGTTGTCCGGGCCGCTTACCCTATCCTGTGTGTCTTCCTGTAGGAGTTGTCAGGGCCGCTTACCCTATCCAGTGTGTCTTCCTGTAGGCGTTGTCAGGGCCGCTTACCCTATCCAGTATGTCTTCCTGTAGGAGTTGTCAGGGCCGCTTACCCTATCCAGTGTGTCTTACTGTAGGAGATGTTCAGGGCCGCTTACCCTATCCAGTGTGTCTTCCTGTAGGAGATGGTCAGGGCCGCTTACCCTATCCAGTGTGTCTTCCTGTAGGAGTTGTCAGGGCCGCTTAACGTATCCAGTGTGTCTTCCTGTAGGAGATGGTCAGGGCCGCTTACCCTATCCAGTGTGTCTTCCTGTAGGAGTTGTCAGGGCCGCTTACCCTATCCAGTGTGTTCCTGTAGGAGCTGTCAGGGCCGCTTACCCTATCCAGTGTGTCTTCCTGTAGGCGTTGTCAGGGCCGCTTACCCTATCCAGTATGTCTTCCTGTAGGAGTTGTCAGGGCCGCTTACCCTATCCAGTGTGTCTTACTGTAGGAGATGTTCAGGGCCGCTTACCCTATCCAGTGTGTCTTCCTGTAGGAGATGATCAGGGCCGCTTACCCTATCCAGTGTGTCTTCCTGTAGGAGTTGTCAGGGCCGCTTAACGTATCCAGTGTGTCTTCCTGTAGGAGATGGTCAGGGCCGCTTACCCTATCCAGTGTGTCTTCCTGTAGGAGATGGTCAGGGCCGCTTACCCTATCCAGTGTGTCTTCCTGTAGGAGATGGTCAGGGCCACTTAAACTATCCAGTGTGTCTTCCTGTAGGAGCTTGTCAGGGCCGCTTACCCTATCCAGTGTGTCTTCCTGAAGGAGTTGTCAGGGCCGCTTACCCTATCCTGTGTGTCTTCCTGTAGGAGTTGTAAGGGCAGCTTACCCTATCCAGTGTGTCGTCCTGTAGGCGTTGTCAGGGCCGCTTACCCTATCCAGTGTGTCTTCCTGTAGGAGTTGTCAGGGCCGCTTACCCTATCCAGTGTGTCCTACTGTAGGAGATGTTCAGGGCCGCTTACCCTATCCAGTGTGTCTTCCTGTAGGAGATGGTCAGGGCCGCTTACCCTATCCAGTGTGTCTTCCTGTATGAGTTGTCAGGGCCGCTTACCCTATCCAGTGTGTCTTCCTGTAGGCGTTGTCAGGGCCGCTTACCTTATCCAGTGTGTCTTCCTGTAGGAGTTGTCAGGGCCGCTGACCCTATCCAGTGTGTCTTCCTGTAGGAGTTGTCAGGGCCACTTACCCTATCCAGTGTATCTTCCTGTAGGAGATGGTCAGGTCTGCTTACCCTATCCAGTGTGTCTTCCTGTAGGAGATGGTCAGGGCCGCCTACCCTATCCAGTGTGTCTTCCTGTAGGAGATGGTCAGGGCCGCATACCCTATCCAGTGTGTCTTCCTGTAGGAGCCTGTCAGGGCCGCTTACCCTATCCAGTGTGTCTTCCTGTAGGAGTTGTCAGGGCTGCTTACCCTATCCAGTGTGTCTTCCTGTAGGAGTTGTCAGGGCCGCTTACCCTATCCAGTGTGTCTTACTGTAGGAGATGTTCAGGGCCGCTTACCCTATCCAGTGTGTCTTCCTGTAGGAGATTGTCAGGGCCGCTTACCCTATCCAGTGTGTCTTCCTGTAGGAGATGTTCAGGGCCGCCTACCCTATCCAGTGTGTCTTCCTGTAGGAGCTTGTCATGGCCGCTTACCCTATCCAGTGTGTCTTCCTGTAGGAGTTGTCAGGGCCACTTACCCTATCCAGTGTGTCTTCCTGTAGGAGCTTGTCAGGGCCGCTTACCCTATCCAGTGTGTCTTCCTGTAGGAGTTGTCAGGGCCGCTTACCGTATCCAGTGTGTCTTCCTGTAGGAGATGGTCAGGGCCGCTTACCCTATCCAGTGTGTCTTCGTGTAGGAGATGGTCAGGGCCGCTTACCCTATCCAGTGTGTCTTCCTGTAGGAGTTGTCAGGTCCGCTTACCCTATCCAGTGTGTCTTCCTGTAGGAGTTGTCAGGGCCGCTTACCCTATCAAGTGTGTCTTCCTGTAGGAGATGTCAGGGCCGCTTACCCTATCCAGTGTGTCTTCCTGTAGGAGATGGTCAGGGCCACTTACCCTATCCAGTGTGTCTTCCTGTAGGAGATGGTCAGGGCCACTTACCCTATCCAGTGTGTCTTCCTGTAGGAGCTTGTCAGTGCCACTTACCCTATCCAGTGTGTCTTCCTGTAGGAGATGGTCAGGGCCGCTTACCCTATCCAGTGTGTCTTCCTGTAGGAGTTGTCAGGGCCGCTTACCCTATCCTGTGTGTCTTCCTCTAGGAGTTGTCAGGGCCGCTTAACCTATCCAGTGTGTCTTCCTGTAGGCGTTGTCAGGGCCGCTTACCCTATCCAGTATGTCTTCCTGTAGGAGTTGTCAGGGCCGCTTACCCTATCCAGTGTGTCTTACTGTAGGAGACGTTCAGGGCCGCTTACCCTATCCAGTGTGTCTTCCTGTAGGAGATGATCAGGGCCGCTTACCCTATCCAGTGTGTCTTCCTGTAGGAGTTGTCAGGGCCGCTTAACGTATCCAGTGTGTCTTCCTGTAGGAGATGGTCAGGGCCGCTTACCCTATCCAGTGTGTCTTCCTGTAGGAGTTGTCAGGGCCGCTTACCCTATCCAGTGTGTCTTCCTGTAGGAGTTGTCAGGGCCACTTACCCTATCCAGTGTGTCTTCCTGTAGGAGATGGTCAGGGCCGCTTACCCTATCCAGTGTGTCTTCCTGTAGGAGATGGTCAGGGCCGCCTACCCTATCCAGTGCGTCTTCCTGTAGGAGATGGTCAGGGCCGCTTACCCTATCCAGTGTGTCTTCCTGTAGGAGCCTGTCAGGGCCACTTACCCTATCCAGTGTGTCTTCCTGTAGGAGTTGTAAGGGCCGCTTACCCTATCCAGTGTGTCTTCCTGTAGGAGTTGTCAGGGCCGCTTACCCTATCCAGTGTGTCTTACTGTAGGAGATGATCAGGGCCGCTTACCCTATCCAGTGTGTCTTCCTGTAGGAGATGGTCAGGGCCGCTTACCCTATCCAGTGTGTCTTCCTGTAGGAGATGGTCAGGGCCGCTTACCCTATCCAGTGTGTCTTCCTGTAGGAGATGGTCAGGGCCGCTTACCCTAACCAGTGTGTCTTCCTGTAGGAGCTTGTCAGGGCCGCTTACCCTATCCAGTGTGTCTTCCTGTAGGAGCCTGTCAGGGCCGCTTACCCTATCCAGTGTGTCTGTCTGTAGGAGTTGTCAGGGCCGCTTACCCTATCCAGTGTGTCTTCCTGTAGGAGATGGTCAGGGCCGCTTACCCTATCCAGTGTGTCTTCCTGTAGGAGATGGTCAGGGCCGCTTACCCTATCCAGTGTGTCTTCCTGTAGGAGATGGTCTGGGCCGCTTACCCTAACCAGTGTGTCTTCCTGTAGGAGATGGTCAGGGCCGCTTACCCTATCCAGTGTGTCTTCCTGTAGGAGTTGTCAGGGCCGTTTACCCTATCCAGTGTGTCTTTCTGTAGGAGTTGTCAGGGCCACTTACCCTATCCAGTGTGTCTTCCTGTAGGAGTTGTCAGGGCCGTTTACCCTATCCAGTGTGTCTTCCTGTAGGAGTTGTCAGTGCCGCTTACCCTATCCAGTGTGTCGTCCTGTAGGCGTTGTCAGGGCCACTTACCCTATCCAGTGTGTCTTCCTGTAGGAGATGGTCAGGGCCGCTTACCCTATCCAGTGTGTCTTCCTGTAGGAGATGGTCAGGGCCACTTACCCTATCCAGTGTGTCTTCCTGTAGGAGTTGTCAGGGCCGCTTACCCTATCCTGTGTGTCTTCCTGTAGGAGTTGTCAGGGCCGCTTAACCTATCCAGTGTGTCTTCCTGTAGGCGTTGTCAGGGCCGCTTACCCTATCCAGTATGTCTTCCTGTAGGAGTTGTCAGGGCCGCTTACCCTATCCAGTGTGTCTTACTGTAGGAGATGTTCAGGGCCGCTTACCCTATCCTGTGTGTCTTCCTGTAGGAGATGATCAGGGCCGCTTATCCTATCCAGTGTGTCTTCCTGTAGGAGTTGTCAGGACGCTTAACGTATCCAGTGTGTCTTCCTGTAGGAGACGGTCAGGGCCGCTTACCCTATCCAGTGTGTCTTCCTGTAGGAGTTGTCAGGGCCGCTTACCCTATCCAGTGTGTCTTCCTGTAGGAGTTGTCAGGGCCGCTTACCCTATCCAGTGTGTCTTCCTGTAGGAGTTGTCAGGGCCGCTGACCCTATCCAGTGTGTCTTCCTGTAGGAGTTGTCAGGGCCACTTACCCTATCCAGTGTATCTTCCTGTAGGAGATGGTCAGGGCCGCTTACCCTATCCAGTATGTCTTCCTGTAGGAGTTGTCAGGGCCGCTTACCCTATCCAGTGTGTTCCTGTAGGAGCTTGTCAGGGCCGCTTACCCTATCCAGTGTGTCTTCCTGTAGGAGATGGTCAGGGCCGCTTACCCTATCCAGTGTGTCTTCCTGTAGGAGATGGTCAGGGCCACTTACCCTATCCAGTGTGTCTTCCTGTAGGAGCTTGTCAGGGCCGCTTACCCTATCCAGTGTGTCTTCCTGTAGGAGTTGTCAGGGCCGCTTACCCTATCCTGTGTGTCTTCCTGTAGGAGTTGTAAGGGCAGCTTACCCTATCCAGTGTGTCGTCCTGTAGGCGTTGTCAGGGCCGCTTACCCTATCCAGTGTGTCTTCCTGTAGGAGTTGTCAGGGCCGCTTACCCTATCCAGTGTGTCCTACTGTAGGAGATGTTCAGGGCCGCTTACCCTATCCAGTGTGTCTTCCTGTATGAGTTGTCAGGGCCGCTTACCCTATCCAGTGTGTCTTCCTGTAGGCGTTGTCAGGGCCGCTTACCTTATCCAGTGTGTCTTCCTGTAGGAGTTGTCAGGGCCGCTGACCCTATCCAGTGTGTCTTCCTGTAGGAGTTGTCAGGGCCACTTACCCTATCCAGTGTATCTTCCTGTAGGAGATGGTCAGGTCTGCTTACCCTATCCAGTGTGTCTTCCTGTAGGAGATGGTCAGGGCCGCCTACCCTATCCAGTGTGTCTTCCTGTAGGAGATGGTCAGGGCCGCTTACCCTATCCAGTGTGTCTTCCTGTAGGAGCCTGTCAGGGCCGCTTACCCTATGCAGTGTGTCTTCCTGTAGGAGTTGTCAGGGCTGCTTACCCTATCCAGTGTGTCTTCCTGTAGGAGTTGTCAGGGCCGCTTACCCTATCCAGTGTGTCTTACTTTAGGAGATGTTCAGGGCCGCTTACCCTATCCAGTGTGTCTTCCTGTAGGAGATAGTCAGGGCCGCTTACCCTATCCAGTGTGTCTTCCTGTAGGAGATGTTCAGGGCCGCCTACCCTATCCAGTGTGTCTTCCTGTAGGAGCTTGTCATGGCCGCTTACCCTATCCAGTGTGTCTTCCTGTAGGAGTTGTCAGGGCCACTTACCCTATCCAGTGTGTCTTCCTGTAGGAGCTTGTCAGGGCCGCTTACCCTATCCAGTGTGACTTCCTGTAGGAGCCTGTCAGGGCCGCCTACCCTATCCAGTGTGTCTTCCTGTAGGAGATGGTCAGGGCCGCTTACCCTATCCAGTGTGTCTTCCTGTAGGAGCCTGTCAGGGCCACTTACCCTATCCAGTGTGTCTTCCTGTAGGAGTTGTCAGGGCCGCTTACCCTATCCAGTGTGTCTTACTGTAGGAGATGTTCAGGGCCGCTTACCCTATCCAGTGTGTCTTCCTGTAGGAGATGGTCAGGGCCGCTTACCCTATCCAGTGTGTCTTCCTGTAGGAGATGGTCAGGGCCGCCTACCCTATCCAGTGTGTCTTCCTGTAGGAGCTTGTCAGGGCCGCTTACCCTATCCAGTGTGTCTTCCTGTAGGAGTTGTCAGGGCCACTTACCCTATCCAGTGTGTCTTCCTGTAGGAGTTGACAGGGCCGCTTACCCTATCCAGTGTGTCTGACTGTAGGAGATGTTCAGGGCCGCTTACCCTATCCAGTGTGTCTTCCTGTAGGAGATGGTCAGGGCCGCTTACCCTATCCAGTGTGTCTTCCTGTAGGAGTGTCAGGGCCGCTTACCCTATCCAGTGTGTCTTCCTGTAGGAGATGGTCAGGGCCGCTTACCCTATCCAGTGTGTCTTCGTGTAGGAGATGGTCAGGGCCGCTTACCCTATCCAGTGTGTCTTCCTGTAGGAGTTGTCAGGTCCGCTTACCCTATCCAGTGTGTCTTCCTGTAGGAGTTGTCAGGGCCGCTTACACTATCCAGTGTGTCTTCCTGTAGGAGATGTCAGGGCCGCTTACCCTATCCAGTGTGTCTTCCTGTAGGAGATGGTCAGGGCCACTTACCCTATCCAGTGTGTCTTCCTGTAGGAGATGGTCAGGGCCACTTACCCTATCCAGTGTGTCTTCCTGTAGGAGCTTGTCAGTGCCGCTTACCCTATCCAGTGTGTCTTCCTGTAGGAGTTGTCAGGGCCGCTTACCCTATCCTGTGTGTCTTCCTGTAGGAGTTGTCAGGGCCGCTTACCCTATCCAGTGTGTCTTCCTGTAGGCGTTGTCAGGGCCGCTTACCCTATCCAGTATGTCTTCCTGTAGGAGTTGTCAGGGCCGCTTACCCTATCCAGTGTGTCTTACTGTAGGAGATGTTCAGGGCCGCTTACCCTATCCAGTGTGTCTTCCTGTAGGAGATGATCAGGGCCGCTTACCCTATCCAGTGTGTCTTCCTGTAGGAGTTGTCAGGGCCGCTTAACGTATCCAGTGTGTCTTCCTGTAGGAGATGGTCAGGGCTGCTTACCCTATCCAGTGTGTCTTCCTGTAGGAGTTGTCAGGGCCGCTTACCCTATCCAGTGTGTCTTCCTGTAGGAGTTGTCAGGGCCACTTACCCTATCCAGTGTGTCTTCCTGTAGGAGATGGTCAGGGCCGCTTACCCTATCCAGTGTGTCTTCCTGTAGGAGATGGTCAGGGCCGCCTACCCTATCCAGTGCGTCTTCCTGTAGGAGATGGTCAGGGCCGCTTACCCTATCCAGTGTGTCTTCCTGTAGGAGCCTGTCAGGGCCACTTACCCTATCCAGTGTGTCTTCCTGTAGGAGTTGTCAGGGCCACTTACCCTATCCAGTGTGTCTTCCTGTAGGAGTTAACAGGGCCGCTTACCCTATCCAGTGTGTCTTACTTTAGGAGATGTTCAGGGCCGCTTACCCTATCCAGTGTGTCTTCCTGTAGGAGATGGTCAGGGCCGCTTACCCTATCCAGTGTGTCTTCCTGTAGGAGTTGTCAGGGCCGCTTACCCTATCCAGTGTGTCTTCCTGTAGGAGATGGTCAGGGCCGCTTACCCTATCCAGTGTGTCTTCGTGTAGGAGATGGTCAGGGCCGCTTACCCTATCCAGTGTGTCTTACTGTAGGAGTTGTCAGGTCCGCTTACCCTATCCAGTGTGTCTTCCTGTAGGAGTTGTCAGGGCCGCTTACCCTATCCAGTGTGTCTTCCTGTAGGAGATGTCAGGGCCGCTTACCCTATCCAGTGTGTCTTCCTGTAGGAGATGGTCAGGGCCACTTACCCTATCCAGTGTGTCTTCCTGTAGGAGATGGTCAGGGCCACTTACCCTATCCAGTGTGTCTTCCTGTAGGAGCTTGTCAGTGCCGCTTACCCTATCCAGTGTGTCTTCCTGTAGGAGATGGTCAGGGCCGCTTACCCTATCCAGTGTGTCTTCCTGTAGGAGCTTGTCAGGGCCGCTTACCCTATCCAGTGTGTCTTCCTGTAGGAGCCTGTCAGGGCCGCTTACCCTATCCAGTGTGTCTTCCTGTAGGAGTTGTCAGGGCCGCTTACCCTATCCTGTGTGTCTTCCTGTAGGAGTTGTCAGGGCCGCTTACCCTATCCAGTGTGTCTTCCTGTAGGCGTTGTCAGGGCCGCTTACCCTATCCAGTATGTCTTCCTGTAGGAGTTGTCAGGGCCGCTTACCCTATCCAGTGTGTCTTACTGTAGGAGATGTTCAGGGCCGCTTTCCCTATCCAGTGTGTCTTCCTGTAGGAGATGATCAGGGCCGCTTACCCTATCCAGTGTGTCTTCCTGTAGGAGTTGTCAGGGCCGCTTAACGTATCCAGTGTGTCTTCCTGTAGGAGATGGTCAGGGCCGCTTACCCTATCCAGTGTGTCTTCCTGTAGGAGTTGTCAGGGCCGCTTACCCTATCCAGTGTGTCTTCCTGTAGGAGTTGTCAGGGCCACTTACCCTATCCAGTGTGTCTTCCTGTAGGAGATGGTCAGGGCCGCTTACCCTATCCAGTGTGTCTTCCTGTAGGAGATGGTCAGGGCCGCCTACCCTATCCAGTGCGTCTTCCTGTAGGAGATGGTCAGGGCCGCTTACCCTATCCAGTGTGTCTTCCTGTAGGAGCCTGTCAGGGCCACTTACCCTATCCAGTGTGTCTTCCTGTAGGAGTTGTAAGGTCCGCTTAACCTATCCAGTGTGTCTTCCTGTAGGAGTTGTCAGGGCCGCTTACACTATCCAGTGTGTCTTACTGTAGGAGATGATCAGGGCCGCTTACCCTATCCAGTGTGTCTTCCTGTAGGAGATGGTCAGGGCCGCTTACCCTATCCAGTGTGTCTTCCTGTAGGAGATGGTCAGTGCTGCTTACCCTATCCAGTGTGTCTTCCTGTAGGAGATGGTCAGGGCCGCTTACCCTAACCAGTGTGTCTTCCTGTAGGAGCTTGTCAGGGCCGCTTACCCTATCCAGTGTGTCTTCCTGTAGGAGCCTGTCAGGGCCGCTTACCCTATCCAGTGTGTCTTTCTGTAGTAGTTGTCAGGGCCGCTTACCCTATCCTGTGTGTCTTCCTGTAGGATTTGTCAGGGCCGCTTACCCTATCCAGTGTGTCTTCCTGTAGGAGTTGTCAGGGCCACTTACCCTATCCAGTGTGTCTTCCAGTAGGAGTTGTTAGGGCCGCTTACCCTATCCAGTGTGTCTTACTGTAGGAGATGTTCAGGGCAGCTTACCCTATCCAGTGTGTCTTCCTGTAGGAGATGGTCAGGGCCGCTTACCCTATCCAGTGTGTCTTCCTGTAGGAGTTGTCAGGGCCGTTTACCCTATCCAGTGTGTCTTTCTGTAGGAGTTGTCAGGGCCACTTACCCTATCCAGTGTGTCTTCCTGTAGGAGTTGTCAGGGCCGTTTACCCTATCCAGTGTGTCTTCCTGTAGGAGTTGTCAGTGCCGCTTACCCTATCCAGTGTGTCTTCCTGTAGGAGTTGTCAGGGCCGTTTACCCTATCCAGTGTGTCTTCCTGTAGGAGTTGTCAGGGCCGCTTACCCTATCCAGTGTGTCTTCCTGTAGGAGATGGTCAGGGCCACTTACCCTATCCAGTGTGTCTTCCTGTAGGAGCTTGTCAGTGCCGCATACCCTATCCAGTGTGTCTTCCTGTAGGAGATGGTCAGGGCCGCTTACCCTATCCAGTGTGTCTTACTGTAGGAGCTTGTCAGGGCCGCTTACCCTATCCAGTGTGTCTTCCTGTAGGAGCCTGTCAGGGCCGCTTACCCTATCCAGTGTGTCTTCCTGTAGGAGTTGTCAGGGCCGCTTACCCTATCCTGTGTGTCTTCCTGTAGGAGTTGTCAGGGCCGCTTACCCTATCCAGTGTGTCTTCCTGTAGGCGTTGTCAGGGCCGCTTACCCTATCCAGTATGTCTTCCTGTAGGAGTTGTCAGGGCCGCTTACCCTATCCAGTGTGTCTTACTGTAGGAGATGTTCAGGGCCGCTTACCCTATCCAGTGTGTCTTCCTGTAGGAGATGATCAGGGCCGCTTACCCTATCCAGTGTGTCTTCCTGTAGGAGTTGTCAGGGCCGCTTATCGTATCCAGTGTGTCTTCCTGTAGGAGATGGTCAGGGCCGCTTACCCTATCCAGTGTGTCTTCCTGTAGGAGTTGTCAGGGCCGCTTACCCTATCCAGTGTGTCTTCCTGTAGGAGTTGTCAGGGCCACTTACCCTATCCAGTGTGTCTTCCTGTAGGAGATGGTCAGGGCCGCTTACCCTATCCAGTGTGTCTTCCTGTAGGAGATGTTCAGGGCCGCCTACCCTATCCAGTGCGTCTTCCTGTAGGAGATGGTCAGGGCCGCTTACCCTATCCAGTGTGTCTTCCTGTAGGAGCCTGTCAGGGCCACTTACCCTATCCAGTGTGTCTTCCTGTAGGAGTTGTAAGGTCCGCTTACCCTATCCAGTGTGTCTTCCTGTAGGAGTTGTCAGGGCCGCTTACCCTATCCAGTGTGTCTTACTGTAGGAGATGATCAGGGCCGCTTACCCTATCCAGTGTGTCTTCCTGTAGGAGATGGTCAGGGCCGCTTACCCTATCCAGTGTGTCTTCCTGTAGGAGATGGTCAGGGCTGCTTACCCTATCCAGTGTGTCTTCCTGTAGGAGATGGTCAGGGCCGCTTACCCTAACCAGTGTGTCTTCCTGTAGGAGCTTGTCAGGGCCGCTTACCCTATCCAGTGTGTGTTCCTGTAGGAGCCTGTCAGGGCCGCTTACCCTATCCAGTGTGTCTTTCTGTAGGAGTTGTCAGGGCCGCTTACCCTATCCTGTGTGTCTTCCTGTAGGATTTGTCAGGGCCGCTTACCCTATCCAGTGTGTCTTCCTGTAGGAGTTGTCAGGGCCACTTACCCTATCCAGTGTGTCTTCCAGTAGGAGTTGTCAGGGCCGCTTACCCTATCCAGTGTGTCTTACTGTAGGAGATGTTCAGGGCCGCTTACCCTATCCAGTGTGTCTTCCTGTAGGAGATGGTCAGGGCCGCTTACCCTATCCAGTGTGTCTTCCTGTAGGAGTTGTCAGGGCCGTTTACCCTATCCAGTGTGTCTTTCTGTAGGAGTTGTCAGGGCCACTTACCCTATCCAGTGTGTCTTCCTGTAGGAGTTGTCAGGGCCGTTTACCCTATCCAGTGTGTCTTCCTGTAGGAGTTGTCAGTGCCGCTTACCCTATCCAGTGTGTCTTCCTGTAGGAGTTGTCAGGGCCGTTTACCCTATCCAGTGTGTCTTCCTGTAGGAGTTGTCAGGGCCGCTTACCCTATCCAGTGTGTCTTCCTGTAGGAGATGGTCAGGGCCGCTTACCCTATCCAGTGTGTCTTCCTGTAGGAGATGGTCAGGGCCGCTTACCCTATCCAGTGTGTCTTCCTGTAGGAGTTGTCAGGGCCACTTACCCTATCCAGTGTGTCTTCCTGTAGGAGTTGACAGGGCCGCTTACCCTATCCAGTGTGTCTTACTGTAGGCGATGTTCAGGGCCGCTTACCCTATCCAGTGTGTCTTCCTGTAGGAGATGGTCAGGGCCGCTTACCCTATCCAGTGTGTCTTCCTGTAGGAGTTGTCAGGGCCGCTTACCCTATCCAGTGTGTCTTCGTGTAGGAGATGGTCAGGGCCGCTTACCCTATCCAGTGTGTCTTCCTGTAGGAGTTGTCAGGTCCGCTTACCCTATCCAGTGTGTCTTCCTGTAGGAGTTGTCAGGGCCGCTTACCCTATCCAGTGTGTCTTCCTGTAGGAGATGTCAGGGCCGCTTACCCTATCCAGTGTGTCTTCCTGTAGGAGATGGTCAGGGCCACTTACCCTATCCAGTGTGTCTTCCTGTAGGAGATGGTCAGGGCCACTTACCCTATCCAGTGTGTCTTCCTGTAGGAGCTTGTCAGTGCCGCTTACCCTATCCAGTGTGTCTTCCTGTAGGAGATGGTCAGGGCCGCTTACCCTATCCAGTGTGTCTTCCTGTAGGAGCCTGTCAGGGCCGCTTACCCTATCCATTGTGTCTTCCTGTAGGAGTTGTCAGGGCCGCTTACCCTATCCTGTGTGTCTTCCTGTAGGAGTTGTCAGGGCCGCTTAACCTATCCAGTGTGTCTTCCTGTAGGCGTTGTCAGGGCCGCTTACCCTATCCAGTATGTCTTCCTGTAGGAGTTGTCAGGGCCGCTTACCCTATCCAGTGTGTCTTACTGTAGGAGATGTTCAGGGCCGCTTACCCTATCCAGTGTGTCTTCCTGTAGGAGATGATCAGGGCCGCTTACCCTATCCAGTGTGTCTTCCTGTAGGAGTTGTCAGGGCCGCTTAACGTATCCAGTGTGTCTTCCTGTAGGAGATGGTCAGGGCCGCTTACCCTATCCAGTGTGTCTTCCTGTAGGAGTTGTCAGGGCCGCTTACCCTATCCAGTGTGTCTTCCTGTAGGCGTTGTCAGGGCCACTTACCCTATCCAGTGTGTCTTCCTGTAGGAGATGGTCAGGGCCGCTTACCCTATACAGTGTGTCTTCCTGTAGGAGATGGTCAGGGCCGCCTACCCTATCCAGTGCGTCTTCCTGTAGGAGATGGTCAGGGCCGCTTACCCTATCCAGTGTGTCTTCCTGTAGGAGCCTGTCAGGGCCACTTACCCTATCCAGTGTGTCTTCCTGTACGAGTTGTAAGGGCCGCTTACCCTATCCAGTGTGTCTTCCTGTAGGAGTTGTCAGGGCCGCTTACCCTATCCAGTGTGTCTTACTGTAGGAGATGATCAGGGCCGCTTACCCTATCCAGTGTGTCTTCCTGTAGGAGATGGTCAGGGCCGCTTACCCTATCCAGTGTGTCTTCCTGTAGGAGATGGTCAGGGCCGCTTACCCTATCCAGTGTGTCTTCCTGTAGGAGATGGTCAGGGCCGCTTACCCTAACCAGTGTGTCTTCCTGCAGGAGCTTGTCAGGGCCGTTTACCCGATCCAGTGTGTCTTCCTGTAGGAGCCTGTCAGGGCCGCTTACCCTATCCAGTGTGTCTTTCTGTAGGAGTTGTCAGGGCCGCTTACCCTATCCTGTGTGTCTTCCTGTAGGATTTGTCAGGGCCGCTTACCCTATCCAGTGTGTCTTCCTGTAGGAGTTGTCAGGGCCACTTACCCTATCCAGTGTGTCTTCCAGTAGGAGTTGTCAGGGCCGCTTACCCTATCCAGTGTGTCTTACTGTAGGAGATGTTCAGGGCCGCTTACCCTATCCAGTGTGTCTTCCTGTAGGAGATGGTCAGGGCCGCTTACCCTATCCAGTGTGTCTTCCTGTAGGAGTTGTCAGGGCCGTTTACCCTATCCAGTGTGTCTTTCTGTAGGAGTTGTCAGGGCCACTTACCCTATCCAGTGTGTCTTCCTGTAGGAGTTGTCAGGGCCGTTTACCCTATCCAGTGTGTCTTCCTGTAGGAGTTGTCAGTGCCGCTTACCCTATCCAGTGTGTCTTCCTGTAGGAGTTGTCAGGGCCGTTTATCCTATCCAGTGTGTCTTCCTGTAGGAGTTGTCAGGGCCGCTTACCCTATCCAGTGTGTCTTCCTGTAGGAGATGGTCAGGGCCGCTTACCCTATCCAGTGTGTCTTCCTGTAGGAGATGGTCAGGGCCGCTTACCCTATCCAGTGTGTCTTCCTGTAGGAGTTGTCAGGTCCGCTTACCCTATCCAGTGTGTCTTCCTGTAGGAGTTGTCAGGGCCGCTTACCCTATCCAGTGTGTCTTCCTGTAGGAGATGTCAGGGCCACTTACCCTATCCAGTGTGTCTTCCTGTAGGAGATGGTCAGGGCCACTTACCCTATCCTGTGTGTCTTCCTGTAGGAGATGGTCAGGGCCACTTACCCTATCCAGTGTGTCTTCCTGTAGGAGGTGGTCAGGGCGCTTACCCTATCCAGTGTGTCTTCCTGTAGGAGTTGTCAGGGCCGCTTACCCTATCCAGTGTGTCTTACTGTAGGAGATGATCAGGGCCGCTTACACTATCCAGTGTGTCTTCCTGTAGGAGATGGTCAGGGCCGCTTACCCTATCCAGTGTGTCTTCCTGTAGGAGTTGTCAGGGCCGCTTACCCTATCCAGTGTGTCTTCCTGTAGGAGTTGTCAGGGCCGCTTACCCTATCCAGTGTGTCTTCCTGTAGGAGATGGTCAGGGCCGCTTACCCTATCCAGAGTGTCTTCCTGTAGGAGATGGTCAGGGCCGCTTACCCTATCCAGTGTGTCTTCCTGTAGGAGTTGTCAGGTCCGCTTACCCTATCCAGTGTATCTTCCTGTAGGAGTTGTCAGGGCCGCTTACCCTATCCAGTTTGTCTTCCTGTAGGAGATGTCAGGGCCACTTACCCTATCCAGTGTGTCTTCCTGTAGGAGATGGTCAGGGCCACTTACCCTATCCAGTGTGTCTTCCTGTAGGAGATGGTCAGGGCCACTTACCCTATCCAGTGTGTCTTCCTGTAGGAGCTTGTCAGTGCCGCTTACCCTATCCAGTGTGTCTTCCTGTAGGAGCCTGTCAGGGCCGCTTACCCTATAAAGTGTGTCTTCCTGTAGGAGTTGTCAGTGCCGCTTACCCTATCCTGTGTGTCTTCCTGTAGGAGTTGTCAGGGCCGCTTACCCTATCCAATGTGTCTTCCTGTAGGCGTTGTCAGGGCTGCTTACCCTATCCAGTATATCTTCCTGTAGGAGTCGTCAGGGCCGCTTACCCTATCCAGTGTGTCTTACTGTAGGAGATGTTCAGGGCCGCTTACCCTATCCAGTGTGTCTTCCTGTAGGAGATGTTCAGGGCCGCTTACCCTATCCAGTGTGTCTTCCTCTAGGATTTGTCAGGGCCGCTTACCGTATCCAGTGTGTCTTCCTGTAGGAGATGGTCAGGGCCGCTTACCCTATCCAGTGTGTCTTCCTGTAGGAGATGGTCAGGGCCGCTTACCCTATCCAGTGTGTCTTCCTGTAGGAGATGGTCAGGGCCACTTACCCTATCCAGTGTGTCTTCCTGTAGGAGTTGTCAGGGCCGCTTACCCTATCCAGAGTGTCTTCCTGTAGGAGATGGTCAGGGCCGCTTACCCTATCCAGTGTGTCTTCCTGTAGGAGCCTGTCAGGGCCGCTTACCCTATCCAGTGTGTCTTCCTTTAGGAGATGGTCAGGGCTGCTTACCCTATCCAGTGTGTCTTCCTGTAGGAGTTGTCAGGGCCGCCTACCCTCTCCAGTGTGTCTTCCTGTAGGAGATGGTCAGGGCCGCTTACCCTATCCAGTGTGTCTTCCTGTAGGAGCCTGTCAGGGCCGCTTACCCTATCCAGTGTGTCTTCCTGTAGGAGTTGTCAGGGCCACTTACCCTATCCAGTGTGTCTTCCTGTAGGAGCTTGTCAGGGCCGCTTACCCTTTCCAGTGTGTCTTCCTGTAGGAGCTTGTCAGGGCCGCTTACCCTATCCAATGTGTCTTCCTGTAGGAGATGGTCAGGGCCGCTTACCCTATCCAGTGTGTCTTCCTGTAGGAGTTGTCAGGGCCACTTACCCTATCCAGTGTGTCTTCCTGTAGGAGTTGTCAGGGCCGCTTACCCTATCCAGTGTGTCTTCCTGTAGGAGATGGTCAGGGCCGCTTACCCTATCCAGTGTGTCTTCCTGTAGGAGATGGTCAGGGCCGCTTACCCTATCCAGTGTGTCTTCCTGTAGGAGTTGTCAGGTCCGCTTACCCTATCCAGTGTGTCTTCCTGTAGGAGTTGTCAGGGCCGCTTACCCTATCCAGTGTTTCTTCCTGTAGGAGATGTCAGGGCCGCTTACCCTATCCAGTGTGTCTTCCTGTAGGAGATGGTCAGGGCCACTTACCCTATCCAGTGTGTTTTCATGTAGGAGATGCTCAGGGCTACTTACCCTATCCAGTGTGTCTTCCTGTAGGAGCTTGTCAGTGCCGCTTACCCTATCCAGTGTGTCTTCCTGTAGGAGATGGTCAGGGCCGCTTACCCTATCCAGTGTGTCTTCCTGTAGGAGCTTGTCAGGGCCGCTTACCCTATCCAGTGTGTCTTCCTGTAGGAGCCTGTCAGGGCCGCTTACCCTATCCAGTGTGTCTTCCTGTAGGAGTTGTCAGGGCCGCTTACCCTATCCTGTGTGTCTTCCTGTAGGAGTTGTCAGGGCCGCTTACCCTATCCAGTGTGTCTTCCTATAGGCGTTGTCAGGGCCGTTTACCCTATCCAGTATGTCTTCCTGTAGGAGTTGTCAGGGCCGCTTACCCTATCCAGTGTGTCTTACTGTAGGAGATGTTCAGGGCCGCTTACCCTATCCAGTGTGTCTTCCTGTAGGAGATGGTCAGGGCCGCTTACCCTATCCAGTGTGTCTTCCTGTAGGAGTTGTCAGGGCCGCTTACCGTATCCAGTGTGTCTTCCTGTAGGAGATGGTCAGGGCCGCTTACCCTATCCAGTGTGTCTTCCTGTAGGAGATGGTCAGGGCCGCTTACCCTATTCAGTGTGTCTTCCTGTAGGAGATGGTCAGGGCCGCTTACCCTAACCAGTGTGTCTTCCTGTAGGAGCTTGTCAGGGCCGCTTACCCTATCCAGTGTGTCTTTCTGTAGGAGTTGTCAGGGCCGCTTACCCTATCCTGTGTGTCTTCCTGTAGGATTTTCAGGGCCGCTTACCCTATCCAGTGTGTCTTCCTGTAGGAGTTGTCAGGGCCACTTACCCTATCCAGTGTGTCTTCCTGTAGGAGTTGTCAGGGCCGCTTACCCTATCCAGTGTGTCTTGCTGTAGGAGATGTTCAGGGCCGCTTACCCTATCCAGTGTGTCTTCCTGTAGGAGATGGTCAGGGCCGCTTACCCTATCCAGTGTGTCTTCCTGTAGGAGTTGTCAGGGCCGTTTACCCTATCCAGTGTGTCTTCCTGTAGGAGTTGTCAGGGCCACTTACCCTATCCAGTGTGTCTTCCTGTAGGAGTTGTCAGGGCCGTTTACCCTATCCAGTGTGTCTTCCTGTAGGAGTTGTCAGTGCCGCTTACCCTATCCAGTGTGTCTTCCTGTAGGAGTTGTCAGGGCCGTTTACCCTATCCAGTGTGTCTTCCTGTAGGAGTTGTCAGGGCCTCTTACCCTATCCAGTGTGTCTTCCTGTAGGAGATGGTCAGGGCCACTTACCCTATCCAGTGTGTCTTCCTGTAGGAGTTGTCAGGTCCGCTTACCCTATCCAGTGTGTCTTCCTGTAGGAGTTGTCAGGGCCGCTTACCCTATCCAGTGTGTCTTCCTGTAGGAGATGTCAGGGCCACTTACCCTATCCAGTGTGTCTTCCTGTAGGAGATGGTCAGGGCCACTTACCCTATCCAGTGTGTCTTCCTGTAGGAGATGGTCAGGGCCACTTACCCTATCCAGTGTGTCTTCCTGTAGGAGCTTGTCAGTGCCGCTTACCCTATCCAGTGTGTCTTCCTGTAGGAGCTTGTCAGGGCCGCTTACCCTATCCAGTGTGTCTTCCTGTAGGAGTTGTCAGGGCCGTTTACCCTATCCAGTGTGTCTTCCTGTAGGAGTTGTCAGGGCCGCTTACCCTATCCAGTGTGTCTTCCTGTAGGAGATGGTCAGGGCCGCTTACCCTATCCAGTGTGTCTTCCTGTAGGAGTTGTCAGGTCCGCTTACCCTATCCAGTGTGTCTTCCTGTAGGAGTTGTCAGGGCCGCTTACCCTATCCAGTGTGTCTTGCTGTAGGAGATGTTCAGGGCCGCTTACCCTATCCAGTGTGTCTTCCTGTAGGAGATGGTCAGGGCCGCTTACCCTATCCAGTGTGTCTTCCTGTAGGAGTTGTCAGGGCCGTTTACCCTATCCAGTGTGTCTTCCTGTAGGAGTTGTCAGGGCCACTTACCCTATCCAGTGTGTCTTCCTGTAGGAGTTGTCAGGGCCGTTTACCCTATCCAGTGTGTCTTCCTGTAGGAGTTGTCAGTGCCGCTTACCCTATCCAGTGTGTCTTCCTGTAGGAGTTGTCAGGGCCGTTTACCCTATCCAGTGTGTCTTCCTGTAGGAGTTGTCAGAGCCGCTTACCCTATCCAGTGTGTCTTCCTGTAGGAGATGGTCAGGGCCGCTTACCCTATCCAGTGTGTCTTCCTGTAGGAGTTGTCAGGTCCGCTTACCCTATCCAGTGTGTCTTCCTGTAGGAGTTGTCAGGGCCGCTTACCCTATCCAGTGTGTCTTCCTGTAGGAGATGGTCAGGGCCGCTTACCCTATCCAGTGTGTCTTCCTGTAGGAGATGGTCAGGGCCACTTACCCTATCCAGTGTGTCTTCCTGTAGGAGCTTGTCAGTGCCGCTTACCCTATCCAGTGTGTCTTCCTGTAGGAGCTTGTCAGGGCCGCTTACCCTATCCAGTGTGTCTTCCTGTAGGAGTTGTCAGTGCCGCTTACCCTATCCAGTGTGTCTTCCTGTAGGAGTTGTCAGGGCAGCTTACCCTATCCAGTGTGTCTTCCTGTAGGAGTTGTCAGGGCCACTTACCCTATCCAGTGTGTCTTCCTGTAGGAGTTGTCAGGGCCGCTTACCCTATCCAGTGTGTCTTCCTGTAGGAGATGGTCAGGGCCGCTTACCCTATCCAGTGTGTCTTCCTGTAGGAGATGGTCAGGGCCGCTTACCCTATCCAGTGTGTCTTCCTGTAGGAGATGGTCAGGGCCGCTTACCCTATCCAGTGTGTCTTCCTGTAGGAGATGGTCAGGGCCGCTTACCCTATCCAGTGTGTCTTCCTGTAGGAGTTGTCAGTGCCGCTTACCCTATCCAGTGTGTCTTCCTGTTAGAGTTGTCAGGGCCGCTTACCCTATCCAGTGTGTCTTCCTGTAGGAGATGGTCAGGGCCGCTTACCCTATCCAGTGTGTCTTCCTGTAGGAGATGGTCAGGGCCGCTTACCCTAACCAGTGTGTCTTCCTGCAGGAGCTTGTCAGGGCCGCTTACCCTATCCAGTGTGTCTTCCTGTAGGAGCCTGACAGGGCCGCTTACCCTATCCAGTGTGTCTTCATTAGGAGATGGTCAGGGCTGCTTACCCTATCCAGTGTGTCTTCCTGTAGGAGTTGTCAGGGCCGCCTACCCTCTCCAGTGTGTCTTCCTGTAGGAGCCTGTCAGGGCCGCTTACCCTATCCAGTGTGTCTTCCTGTAGGAGCCTGTCAGGGCCGCTTACCCTATCCGGTGTGTCTTCCTGTAGGAGTTGTCAGGGCCACTTACCCTATCCAGTGTGTCTTCCTGTAGGAGCTTGTCAGGGCCGCTTACCCTTTCCAGTGTGTCTTCCTGTAGGAGCTTGTCAGGGCCGCTTACCCTATCCAGTGTGTCTTCCTGTAGGAGATGGTCAGGGCCGCTTACCCTATCCAGTGTGTCTTCCTGTAGGAGATGGTCAGGGCCGCTTACCCTATCCAGTGTGTCTTCCTGTAGGAGCTTGTCAGGGCCGCTTACCCTATCCAGTGTGTCTTCCTGTAGGAGCCTGTCAGGTCCGCTTACCCTATCCAGTGTGTCTTCCTGTAGGAGCCTGTCAGGGCCGCTTACCCTATCCAGTGTGTCTTCATTAGGAGATGGTCAGGGCTGCTTACCCTATCCAGTGTGTCTTCCTGTAGGAGTTGTCAGTGCCGCCTACCCTCTCCAGTGTGTCTTCCTGTAGGAGATGGTCAGGGCCGCTTACCCTATCCAGTGTGTCTTCCTGTAGGAGCCTGTCAGGGCCGCTTACCCTATCCTGTGTGTCTTCCTGTAGGAGTTGTCAGGGCCACTTACCCTATCCAGTGTGTCTTCCTGTAGGAGCTTGTCAGGGCCGCTTACCCTTTCCAGTGTGTCTTCCTGTAGGAGCTTGTCAGGGCCGCTTACCCTATCCTGTGTGTCTTCCTGTAGGAGTTGTCAGGGCCACTTACCCTATCCAGTGTGTCTTCCTGTAGGAGCTTGTCAGGGCCGCTTACCCTTTCCAGTGTGTCTTCCTGTAGGAGCTTGTCAGGGCCGCTTACCCTATCCAGTGTGTCTTCCTGTAGGAGATGGTCAGGGCCGCTTACCCTATCCAGTGTGTCTTCCTGTAGGAGATGGTCAGGGCCGCTTACCCTATCCAGTGTGTCTTCCTGTAGGAGCTTGTCAGGGCCGCTTACCCTATCCAGTGTGTCTTCCTGTAGGAGCCTGTCAGGGCCGCTTACCCTATCCAGTGTGTCTTCCTGTAGGGGTTGTCAGGGCTGCTTACCCTATCCAGTGTGTCTTCCTGTAGGAGTTGTCAGGGCCACTTACCCTATCCAGTGTGTCTTCCTGTAGGAGTTGTCAGGGCCGCTTACCCTATCCAGTGTGTCTTACTGTAGGAGATGTTCAGGGCCGCTTACCCTATCCAGCGTGTCTTCCAGTAGGAGATAGTCAGGGCCGCTTACCCTATCCAGTGTGTCTTCCTATAGGAGTTGTCAGGGCCGCTTACCCTATCCAGTGTGTCTTCCTGTAGGAGATGGTCAGGGCCACTTACCCTATCCAGTGTGTCTTCCTTTAGGAGATGGTCAGGGCCGCTTACCCTATCCAGTGTGTCTACCTGTAGGAGTTGTCAGGGCCGCTTACCCTATCCAGTGTGTCTTCCTGTAGGAGTTGTCAGGCCCGCTTACCCTATCCAGTGTGTCTTCCTGTAGGAGTTGTCAGGGCCGCTTACCCTATCCAGTGTGTCTTCCTGTAGGAGTTGTCAGGGCCACTTACCCTATCCAGTGTGTCTTCCTGTAGGAGTTGTCAGGGCCGCTTACCCTATCCAGTGTGTCTTCCTGTAGGAGTTGTCAGGGCCGCTTACCCTATCCAGTGTGTCTTCCTGTAGGTGTTGTCAGGGCCACTTACCCTATCCAGTGTGTCTTCCTGTAGGAGTTGTCAGGGCCGCTTACCCTATCCAGTGTGTCTTCCTGTAGGAGATGGTCAGGGCCGCTTACCCTATCCAGTGTGTCTTCCTGTAGGAGTTGTCAGGGCCACTTACCCTATCCAGTGTATCTTCCTGTAGGAGTTGTCAGTGCCGCTTACCCTATCCAGTGTGTCTTCCTGTAGGAGTTGTCAGGGCCGCTTACCCTATCCAGTGTGTCTTCCGGTAGGAGATGGTCAGGGCCGCTACCCTATCCAGTGTGTCTTCCTGTAGGAGATGGTCATGGCCACTTACCCTATCCAGTGTGTCTTCCTGTAGGAGTTGTCAGGGCCGCTTACCCTATCCAGTGTGACTTCCTGTAGGAGATGGTCAGGGCCGCTTACCCTATCCAGTGTGTCTTCCTGTAGGAGTTGTCAGGGCCACTTACCCTATCCAGTGTGTCTTCCTGTAGGAGTTGTCAGTGCCGCTTACCCTATCCAGTGTGTCTTCCTGTAGGAGTTGTCAGGGCCGCTTACCCTATCCAGTGTGTCTTCCTGTAGGAGATGGTCAGGGCCGCTTACCCTATCCAGTGTGTCTTCCTGTAGGAGATGGTCAGGGCCACTTACCCTATCCAGTGTGTCTTCCTGTAGGAGTTGTCAGGGCCGCTTACCCTATCCAGTGTGTCGTCCTGTAGGAGATGGTCAGGGCCGCTTACCCTATCCAGTGTGTCTTCCTGTAGGAGATGGTCCGGGCCGCTTACCCTATCCAGTGTATCTTCCTGTAGGAGTTGTCAGGGCCGCTTACCCTATCCAGTGTGTCTTCCTGTTGGAGACGGTCAGGGCCGCTTACCCTATCCAGTGTGTCTTCCTGTAGGAGATGGTCCGGGCCGCTTACCCTATCCAGTGTATCTTCCTGTAGGAGTTGTCAGGGCCGCTTACCCTATCCAGTGTGTCTTCCTGTTGGAGACGGTCAGGGCCGCTTACCCTATCCAGTGTGTCTTCCTGTAGGAGTTGTCAGGGCCGCTTACCGTATCCAGTGTGTCTTCCTGTAGGAGATGGTCAGGGCCGCTTGCCCTATCCAGTGTGTCTTCCTGTAGATCACTGAGACCCACAGCACACTGACTCTTTCACTCTGCCACAAATGGCAGGTTCTCCCAGTGACACCCATTTTAATTTCAATTCCTATTCCCATGCTGACATATCCGTCCACAGCCTCTTCTGCTGCTACGATGAAGCCGAACTCAGGGTGGAGGAGCAACACCTCATTTTCCATATGGGTACCTGAGGCATGAACATCAATTTCTCTAGTTAACAGTAATTTCTCCCTACCTCTCATTCTCTTGCTTTCTATTACTCATTCTGATTCCTTCTCATCCTTTTCCTTCTTCTCACCTGCCCATCACCTGCCTCTAGTTCTTCTCCTCCTTCCCTTTCTCCCATGGCCCTCTGTCTTCTATTAGATTCAAGATTGTTCAATTTCAGTATGCAAGTGTAATGAAGAACAAAATAATTGATGAAGGGTCTTGGCCCAAAACGTCAACTGTTCACCCTTTTCCGTAGATGCTGCCCGGCTGGCTGAGTTCCTCCAGCATTTTATGTGTTTCCTGGATTTCCAGCATCTGCAGATTTCCTCTTATTCAACATAATTGTTACTCTGGATCCAATGCAGTATAAAGAAAAAACAGAAAGATAAAGAACACAATAATATAAAAACACGATGAATATAATGTAAATACATAGGATCGTTTATCTTATTCCTTCTTCTTCTTCTTCAGCCCTTTACCTTTACTACCTATCCGCTCCCAGCTTTTTACTCTATCTTGCCTTCATCCACCCACCCACCTTCCCCTCACCTGGTCTCACCTATCACCTCCTAGCTTGCACACCTTCCTCTCCACCACCTTCTTATTTTGATTTCTGCCCCCTACCATTTTAGTCCTGATGAAGGGTCACCGCTCAAAATGTCGACTATTTTTTCCCTTCCATGGATGCTACCTAACTTGCTGAGTTCCTCTGTATTTTCTGTGTGTCTCTCAAGATTTCCAGTATCTACAGGATCCCTTGTGTTTATGAACATTCACACACTGTGTGGTTTAAATGGGACAGAATCGGAAAGCTCCACACTCTGACTGGCTTCAATATCCTTACAGTATTAGTCCATGGTAAATTGCGAATGGGTATTATTTCCTGCAGACTGGTCCCCATGTTAATTATTATCTGCCATCCATAATTTCATAACTTCAGAATAATCCCTAACAGTTAGCACACCCACACCTCAAAGACTGCAACAGTTCAAGAAGACAGAGAAGGGTCTCAAGGGCAACTAGGTGCAGGGATTGAAAGACCATGTCTCTGGAATGAAGGTCTCAAAATTTCAAAGTTAGGTTTGTTGTCATGTGCACAGGTACGTGTATAGTCTCGTTCAATGAGAATCCTGCAGCAACATCACAGGCACATAGCATCATATATGCAGCATTCATAAAGAAAACATAAATTATGCATAAATTATACACAATTTTTGCAAGAAAACACAATTAGAACAAAAATGGTGAAGTCCTTATTGGTGCAAAGTGATCAAGGTGGTCCAAGTGTTGCCATACAAGAGCTCTGCTAGCTGGTTCAAGAACCAAATGGTCGAAGGGAAGCTGTTCTGGAACATGGTGGTGTGGAACCTCAGGCTCTATGCTTCCTTCTCGATTGTAGCTCAGGGAAGATGGCTAAGCCTGGAGGGTGCAGGTCTTCGATGACAGAGATTGCTTTGGTGAGGCAGCACCTGGTGGATTTTGCAGAGGCTGCCAGGGAAATGGTGGAAAAGGTTGGTCCTGTAGGATCTTTGAATGGAGTCACTGAGTCACAGAAAAGGCCCCTTTGACCCGTCGCGTCCATTTTCTGCTCATCATTGGTCTCCAAAAGCCTTCGCCTCCGGAGACCAACATGAGTTAGGAAATGCCACTAAGATTTACACAGAGCCATCAAGGTGGCAAGACGGCAACACAGGGACAAAATCCAGTCACAACTCTGCAACAATGACACATGCAGCATATGGTAAGGACTGCACACCATCGCTGACTTCATGCAGCAGTACAGCTAACGCTGCCACCCTGCACCCGGATGAGATAAATGTTTTTTTATGCTCAATTTGAGATTGATAGGACTGAACCCATGAGGAGAGCCGTTGACAGGACCTGCACCTTGGTCATCTCCGAGGCTGAGGTACAGAGAACATTCCAACGTGTCAACAGCCGCAAGGCAGCAGGGCCGGACGGCATCCTAGGTTGGGTCCTCAAAGTGTATGCTAAACAGCTGGCTGGTGTGTTTATGGGCATTTTTAATCTCTCCCTCTCCCAGCGTGTAGTGCCGTCCTGTTTCAAATTGTCCATCATTGTCCCTGTACCTAAGAAAATCAAGGCCGCATGCCTGAACGGTTGGCGCCCTGTCGCACTCACCTCAATTATAAGGAAATGCTTTGAGAGGCTGGTTAAAGACTACATCTGCAGCCTGCTATCACCCACACTGTACCCCTTACAATTCACCTCCGACGGAACCAGTCTACCGATAACACCATAGCCACAGCACTACACACCGTCCTCACTCACCTGGAGAAGAGGGATGCATACGTTAGAATGCTGTTCCTGGACTACAGTTCAGCATTCAACACCATATTTCCCTCCAGACTTGACAGGGAGCTCGGAGAACTCAGTCTGCACCTCAACTTGTGCTGGTGGACCCTAGACTTCCTATTGGTTCACCGACAGATGAGCTTCCTCACCTCTGCTCCTCTCTCCCGCAACACAGGTGCTCCCCAGGATTGTGCTCCGCGTCCCCTCCTCTACACTCACAGCTGTGCTGCCACCAGCTGATCAAATTCACAGGTGACACGACTTTGATCAGCCTTATTTCTAGCGATAATGAGAGCCTACAGGGGAGAGGTTGACACCCTGTCACAGTGGTGCCAGGATAACAACCTCTCCCTCAATGTCCAAAAACAAAAGAACTGATTGTGGATTACAGGAGGAACAGAGACAGGCTCGACCACATTCCTACTGGACCAAATCAATGGGTCTGCAGTTGGGAGGGTGAGTAGTTTCAAGTTCCTCGGTACACACATCACCGATGATCTCACCTGGACTGTACACACCGGCTTTGTGGCAAAAAAACCACAACAGCATCTCTTCCACCTCAGGTGACTGAAGAAGTTGGCGTAGACCCCCAAATCCTCAAGACCTTCTACAGGGGCACCATTGAGAGCATCCTGACTGGCTGTATCACCGCCTGGTACAGGAGCTGCATCAACCTTGATCACTGGGCACTGCAGAGAGCGGTGCATATCTGTGGATGTGAACTTCCCTCCATTGAGGCATTTATAGCAGAAAGAAAGCCTGGAAGATCATCGGGGACACCAGTCACCCCAACCATAAATAGTTTCAGTTGCTTCTGTCTGGCAATGCAACCACAGCATTAAAGCCAGGATCAACAGCCTATGGGACAGCTTCTATCTACAAGACATTATACTTTTAAATTCACATGTCTGTACATTGCAAGAGAGTCATAAAGCAAATATTTTTACTCTCTCATGTTGTGGGATGGATGTAAGATTTAAATAAATTGTCAATTCTAAACTAATCGCATTAGCTCATGCTAAGCTCATGCTCTTCTGTGGTTTGCCCAATCATGTGCCATCTTTCCTCTCAGGTCCTCCTTCTCACCTTAAACCTATACCCTCACCATAGGAAAGCAATGCTCTCTGCACTCTCTATGTCTCCTGAGTACTGTCAGCCAACTTCCTTGCAATGATGTTGGTCTCCTTCCTGGAACACACACAAAATGATGGAGGAACTCAGCAGGCCAGGCAGCATCTATGGATGCTCTAACCTGATGGCATGAATATCGATTTCTCAAACTCCATTCCCAATTCCCTTTTTCCTCTCTCACCTTATCTCCTTGCCCACCCATCGCCACCCTTTGTTTCTCCTCCCCCTTTTCTTTCTTTCATGGCCTTCTGTCCTCTCCTACTACACTCCTCCTTCTCCAGCCCTGTATCTCTCACCAATCAACTTCCCAGCTCTTTATTTCACCCCTCCCCCTCCCAATTTTGCCTATCACCTTGTATTTCTCCCTCCCCTCCCCCCACCTTTTAAATCTACTCATCTTTTTTTTCTCCAGTCCTACTGAAGGGTCTCGGCCCAAACCGTCGACTGTTTTCTTTTCCATTGATGCTGCCTGGCCTGCTAAGGTCCTCCCGCATTTTGCGCATGTTGCTCGGATTTCCAGCCTCTGCAGATTTTCTCTTGTTTGTGATTGATCCTGTTTACTCGAACCAGACTTTCATGTACAGGTCCCACCTGCCCCATATAGAATGCAAATGAGCCAAGTACATAAAACTCTCCATCCTGCACCACCTGCTCAGCCACATTCCTACTGGACCTATCCTCCAATTATAATCCTTGTTAGCACATGGCTTCTGGAATTACATCCTGAGAGTGTCTAATGCCCTAAGTTCACTCTGTAGGACCTCAATCCTCTTTCTACCTTTGCCGTTATATTGAATTGCACTACGGCTGTTCAGCACACTCAGTTCCTGGTCTGAAACCCCTGACCATTTTGGAGATACCTTCTAGCCCACAGAAAAGCCTGTCTGCTAAAGAAGGCACCCACCACTAGTGGTTTCCTAATCCTTTCTCTCCATAGGCTGGGCATCAGGTTCACCTGTGATGCCACAGACCATGCATTCCTCTGACAGAGCATTCCACCAACAGTATCCAGCAGGGGGGATTGACCTCTGGGCACGATGCATTAACTGCTTGCACTTACTACCCTTCCTGGCTGTCTCCCCTCTCCTCTCTTTCTGTGCTGTGACCAACTCATGGAATATATTTGCTCCCACATTACCCCATCCTCGGTGGCTCCACAGAGCGTCCACCCACAGTTCCTCTTGCTCCACATGGTCTGGCAGGAGCTGCAGCTTGACAAACGTCCCTCACGAGTAGTCACCAGGGACCCCACTCTCCCACATCCTGCATGTGGAGCATCATACTGCCCTAGCCTCCATGTCCCTTATCTTCAATTCCTTTCTACTTGGACAACGAACCTAACTCAATCACTATTCACCTCTCCAGCAAAGCCAGATGCTTCCTGAAGTTGTCACTGTGATATTACAGTCCCTTTCACAGTGGTCCCATCTAGAATGATCTCTACTATGATACCTGGCACTGCTCTTATACCTCACTCACAGCAGTCCCACACGAGCTATTGGTCCCACTGTTTCTTCTGAGACTAACCTCTCTGCTTAGAAAGAGCATTCCAAAGTACTTAGGAGAATAGAACTAAAGAAAATGATTGCAGATGTGGAATTCTGCTGAAAGCACTCAGCAGGTCAGGCAGCATCTGCGGAAAAAGGAACAGTTAATGACCTTTAGACCAAGACCCATAGCTTTGACTGCTTCTCTGTCCATATATGCTACCTGTCCTCCTGAGTATTTCCAGCACTTTCTGCTTTCTATAAGTGCAATGGATCTGCCACAGTTGCTCAGGGGTGGGGCTGACCTGAAGCGCATTACATCTGGGAAGACAAAGGTAGACCACTCTGGACAACCGAGTGAGGGGAAAGCTGAGGAAGAGTTTAAACACAATGTCCAGACAAGGAGAGCCTGAGGAAGTTGTAGTCAAGTTGAGACCAACCTTGCTTACTGCAGACGAGTTAAGTGAGAATGACAATCATCAACCTAGTACAGGGGTCCACAAACCACTCGGTTAATGGTATGCATTTTTACTCCTGGATGGTGGTGAGTTTGATTCTGTGTTTTACTTTGATAACTAAAGCAGAACCAAAAGGGAGCTTGAGAGTGCACTGCCCACAGGAATGTGTCTTGCCAATGCCACTGTTTTGAGGGTTAGTATCAGCTAGCAGTTGTTCTCACTGACATCTTCAACATCTCCCTGAGTAGCGCCACCATTCCAATGTGCTTCAAGGCTGCCACCATCGTCCCCGTGCCGAAGAAGTCTTCAGTGTCCTGCCTCAATGACTACCGTCCCGTTGCACTCACATTTCGAGAGGTGTTTCGAGAGGCTCGTCATGAGGCATATCAAGACCCTGCCGCCCCCCTCACTAAACCCCCTGCAGTTTACGTACCGTCCCAACTACTCAACAGGTGACACCATTGCCATCACCCTCCACCTGGCCCTAACCCACCTGGACAAAAAAGACACATACGTTCAAATGCTGTTCATAGACTTCAGTTCAGCATTCAACACAATCATTCCTCAGAAACTGATTGGAAAGCTGAGCCTACTGGGCCTGAACACCTCCCTCTGCAACTGGATCCTAGACTTCCTGACTGGGAGACCTCAGTCAGTCCAGATTGGAGGCAGAATCTCCAACACCATCACACTGAGCACGGGGGCTCCCCAGGGCTGTGTGCTCGGTCCACTGCTGTTCACTCTGCTGACCCACAACTGTGCTGCAACACACAGCTTAAACCACATCATCAAGTTCACCGATGACACGACAATGGTGGGTCTCATCAGCAAGAACGACGAGACAGCTTATAGAGAGGAGGTGCAGCGGCTAACGGACTGGTGCAGAGCCAACAACCTGTCTCTGAATGTGAACAAAACAAAAGAGATGGATGGTTGTTGACTTCAGGAGGGCATGGAGCAACCACTCCCCACTGAACATTGACGGCTCCTCGGTAGAGATCATAAAGAGCACCAAATTTCTTGGTGTTCACCTGGTGGAGAATCTCACCTGGTCCCTCAACAACAGCTCCATAGCAAAGAAAGCCCAGCAGCATCTCTACTTTCTGCGAAGGCTGAGGAAAGACCATCTTCCACCCCCATCCTCATCACATTCTACAGGGGTTGTATTGAGAGCATCCTGAGCAGCTGCATCACTGCCTGGTTCGTAAATTGCACCATCTCGGATTGCAAGATCCTGCAGCAGATAGTGAGGTCAGCTGAGAAGATCATCGGGGTCTCTCTTCCTGCCATTATGGACATTTACACTACATGCTGCATCTGCAAAGCAAACAGCATTATGAAAGACCCCATGCACCCCTCATACAAACTCTTCTTCCTCCTGCCGTCTGGGAAAAGGCATCGAAGCATTCGAGGCTCTCACGACCAGACTATGTAACAGTTTCTTCCCCCAAGCTATCAGACTCCTCAATACCCAGAGCCAATAGGACATCTTACTGCCCTATTGTCTTGTTTATTATTTATTGTAATGCCTGCACTGTTTTGTGCACTTTATGCAGTCTTGGTCTGTGGTCTAGTGTAGTATTTTTTCTGTGTTTTTTTTGTGTAGTTCATTCTAGTTTTTGTACTGTGTCATGTAACACCATGGTCCTGAAAAATATTGTCTCATTTTTACTGTGTACTGTACCAGCAGTTATGGTCGAAATGACAATAAAATTGACTTGACTGACTTGAACCTACTTATAATGATCACCTGCTCTGAAGCTGCTTCATGGGTTTAGGGGTGAAGTATGTTACTGTAACCATCAAGTGACAGAGCTACTCTCAGGTAACAGTATTTTCGATATCAATATTACTGGTGACCCTCTAAACTCTATTAATGGTATTTACTGGATATGTGGTGTTCAGGCCTATCACTGGCTGCAAGGATACCCCTTAAAAATGGGGTCTTTAGCTTGAGCCAAATCCATAGACGGCTTCTTGTTATCTGGCCAACTTAGTATCTTAATTGTCCCACCAGCTAACCCTTTCTTCATATTCTACTGTGTGGGGTTGACAATTCTCTTCTTTTCAATATTTTCTACAAATAGTACATAGAAGAATACAGAGTACAAGGAAGTGTATATATATATATAGTGTATATATGAATTGAAGGTTTTGAAAATACAACGCTCCCACAACGTTTGAAAGTCTTGACAAGATTCAGATAGATCAATGAATCTTCTCTAGATCTAAACATGGCAAAACATCGAATAACCATTGCGTGTGAGTAGGAGGAAGAACATCTTTTCATTTAAACAAAAGCATCCTCCTAGCTATAAGAGAGCTAAAGGACAAAATATCAGATGCCTTTGGCTTAATATCTTGTCCTGCAACAATACTGAATAGGGCCATCAGAGGATTAGGCTTAAAATTGACTTTAAAAAGTAAGGAAAAAATTTGAAAAATTTCCTTCCAATATTTTTCAAAATTCAGACAAGTCCAAAACATACGAATTAATGAAGCTTCTTCATTATTACATCTGTAACAGTAGGGAGATATATCCAAATAAAAATGAGATAACTCTATGTACCGCTTTAATTTGTATGAGGGAATGATGAAGTATTAACCAGTTTAAAAAAATTTCATTCCAAGTTTCCTCAGATATTGATGTCTATAAGTCAAGTTTCCCAAGATCCTTTATTTTATCTAAAGGAACATTCCTCATCCCCAGTAACATACCATAAATATTAGATATTGAATCATTATGAAAAGGTGTCAAACCAAAAAGTACGTCTAGTAAGTTCTTATCTGAGCTTATAGGAAATGTGCATAATTGAGATCTTAAAAAGTCTCTGATTTGTAAATATCTATAAAAGTGAGTTTTGGGTAATCTATATTTAGCTGACAATTACTCAAATAAAAAAGGTTTCCTCCAATAAACAGATCCCAAAAACATTTAATACCCAACTTGTCCCACTCTTTAGAAACTAAATCAGTCATGGAGGGTTAAAAAAAATTAAAATAAATGGGACTTGAAAGGGAAAATCTCAATAAACCAAAGAGTTTTCTAAACTGTATCCAGATCTTCAGAGTATGTTTAACTATTAAATTATCAGTTCATTTACTTACAAATGAAGGAAGTGAGGATCCGAGAAGAGAAATAATAGAAAATTTATTAACATAGTTAGCTTCTAAAGAGATCCATACACAACAGTCTACACGATTAATATAATATAGCCAAAATGTAAGATATCATATATTAACTGCCCAGTAATAAAAACTAAAATTAGGTAAGGCTAAACCTCCAGACTTTTTAGATTTTTGAAGATGAACTTTATTTAAATAAGGACTTTTGTTTTTCCATATATGAGAGGATAAAACAGAATCAAGAGAGTCAAAAAAAGGATTTAGGAATAACAATGGGTAAAGCCTGAAAAAGATATATAAATTTAGGTAGAATATTCATTTTAATAGAATTAATCCATCCGATCAATGATATTAACCAATTTAATGATATTCTTTTTACATGATTCAATAAAGATGTTTGTAATTCTTAGTGACTGTTACATCCAAGTAAGCAAATTAATTCCTTACAACTTTAAAAGGGAGATTAGTATTAATTGATAACAAATTATTTAAAGGAAATAATAGTCTTATGTAGGTTCAATTTATATCCTGAAAACTGGCTAAAATGGGAGAGTAAAGACACAAGGTAATGAGGTCCCAACATTAGAGATAAACAGCAATATATCATCAGTGTAAAGCAAAATTTTGTGAGTAATACTGCTCCTTAAAATATCACAGATATCATTAGATTCTCAAGAAGCAGTGGCAAGGGGTTCTGAAGCTAGATCAAAGAGCAAAGGGCTCAATGGACAGCCTTGTCTAGTTCCGCGATGAGGTTTAAATGGTATGGAATTTTGAAAATTATTAGGATCCTGAGCAGAAAAAGATAAATAAAGTAATTTAATCTATTGAATAAAATCTGGTCCAAAATTAAATTTTTCTAAGGTTTTAAATAAATAATTCCATTCAACCCGATCGAAGGTTTTCTCAGTATCTAAGGATATCATACATTCCAATATCTCCTGGGAAGGAGAGTAAATAACATTTAATATACGGCGTATATTAAAATGGGAACATCAGTTTTTAATAAATCCAGTCTGATCATCAGAAATAATAGAAGGTAGAATATTTTCAATCCTACGAATTGGTACTTTAGAAAGGATTTTAGTATCAACATTGAGTAATGAAATTGGCCCATATGAAGAGCATTCAGTTGGGTCCTTGTTCTTCTTTAGGATAAGTGAAATAGAGGCTTCATAGAAAGAGTGAGGCAAGCTATCCAATTTGAAAAAAATCCAAAAAGACAATATGTAACTGCAGTATAATTAATAAAGAAAAAGCCTTATAAAATTCACCAGGAAATCCATCTGGACCCAGAGCCTTCCCTGAATGTAGTGAACGTAGAGCCTTGGCAATTTCCTCATAAGAAATGTGTTGATCCATCTGTTTACAATTATCTGCAAAGTGCAAGGATGTTTAATTGATCTAGAAAATTATTCATTACAGTATTATCTTTAGGGGAATCAGAACTATAAAGTTTAGAATAGAATTCTCTAAAGGTATTATTTATTTCAGAGTGATCAGTTGTCCTATCACCATTAGTTTTGCAAATTTCTTTAATTTGTTGTTTAACTACAGATGTTTTTAATTAGTTGGCCAATACTTTGTCTGATTTATCTCCATGAATGTAAAATTGAGTTTTATCTTTAAGAAGTTGAATTTCAATTGGAAATGTTAACAGAAGATCATATTTAGTTTTAACTTCAACATGTCTTTTATATAAAACAGGATCTGGAGCAATAGAAAATTTTTGATCTAACTGCTTCAATTGATTGGCTAATTCAATTATTTCTCTATTAGCTTTATTCTTAACACTCTCAGTATAAGAAATAATTTGTCCTCTAATATAGGCCTTGAAATTATCCCATACAATAAGATTATAAGTCTCTTCCCTTTTATTCTCTTCAAAAAACAAAATAATATGCCTCTCTAGAAATTCTAAAAATTCCTTATCAGATAACAAAGTTGTATTAAAATGACAAATTCTGTTTGTTTGAGTAAGACCAGGGAGATTTAAAGATGGAAATACAGGAGCATGATCTGAAACAGCAATCTCTTTATATTCACAGGTACAAACTGATGAAATCATTTGACTATCAATAAAAAATAATCACTTCTGGAATATGTATGATGAACATGGGAAAAAAACAAGTACTCTCTATCTGAAGGATGAAAAAAATGCTAAATATCAACAATGCCACATTTCAATAAAAAAGATTGAATAAACAAAGCTGATTTATTAAGAGACACTTGCTTTGAAGATGATCAGTCTAAAATTGAGACTTGCCAACAGTTAAAATCTCCTCCCATCACCAAAGAATAAGGATTTAGATCTGGTAAAAATGCTCAAAGAATCCTGGATCATCCACATTTGTGGCATACAGAATGGCAAGTACTATTAATTTATTATCTAGTTTTCCTGAAACTATAACAAAACGTCCATTAGTATCAGACACTACTTTATGTTGGACAAAGGAAAGTGTATTATCTATAAGAATCAAAACTCCTCTAGATCTGGCCTGAAAAGAAGAACAAAAACATAGTCCATTCCAACGGCTAAAAAAAACGTAGATTATCATATTTGCATATGTGAATTTCTTGTAAAAAAATAATAGGGACCTTAAATTTCCTACTATAAGCAAAAATCTTATTATGTTTAACAGGGTGATTTAACCCTTTCATGTTAAAACTAAGTAGATTAATAATTTGTTCCATTCTTAATATTATTTAAGGGAAGGGCTAAAATGTAAGTTAAAACCAATCCATTAACCTTGAGAAATGGTAATCAAGCAACAAGATGGCTAAAAAAAAATTGAAAACAGCTTCTTTCTTTTTCAATCTTTTTATTATTGTTATTAATATCAACAAAATACAACTGATACATAGATAATGGGATTACAAACATACACATTTCAACTGCACATGAAAGAATAGATAAGCAATGATTACAGTATTAATGAGTATTCCCAAATCATGGACAGTACAATATATAAATAAACAAGGCAAATTTAGGTGTATCATAATATATAATTTAAAAAAACAGAAAAAAGAAAATGAAAAAAAATTATGCAAAAAAACTAATCTAATAATCTAATAACTAATAAGGAAAAAAAAACAAAAAAGGAAAAAGAGAAAAAGAAAAACTGGAAAAAGAAAAAAAGGGCTGTTTATAATATCTCACAAAAGTACAAAATCATCAGTGTCGTCAACTCCGATCCTCTCAACATATATAAAATCAAAACTGGAAAATCAAATAAGCTTGAAACAGGGTTATATTATATCATATGAAAATATTGAATAAATGGTCTCCATATCTTTTCAAATTTAATAGAAGTATCAAATACACCACTTCTAATTTTTTCTAAATTTAAACATAACATAGTTTGAGAAAACCAATGAAATACAGTGGGAGGATTAATTTCCTTCCAGTTCAACAAAATAGATCTTCTAGCCATTAGTGTAAGAAACGCAATCATTCGACAGGCGGAAGAAGATAAATGAAGTGAGTCCATCATTGGTAAACCAAAAATTGCAGTAATAGGATGGGGTTGTAAATCGATGTTCAATACCGCAGAGATAATATTAAAAATATCTTTCCAATATTTTTTCAAAAGTGGACACGACCAGAACATATGAGTTAAAGATGCTATTTCAGATTGACATCTATCACAAATAGGATTTATATAGGAATAAAAATGAGCCAATTTATCCTTGGACATATGGGCCCTATGTACAACCTTAAACTGTATTAATGAATGTTTGGCACATATAGATGATGTATTAACTAATTGAAGAATTCTATCCCAATTCTCAATAGGAATAATAAGGTTAAGCTCTCTCCCAATCATTTTTTGTCTTATAAAGGGGCTCAGAATGTATCTTCATAATTATATTATAAAGTTTTGATATAAGCCCTTTTTGAAAGGGGTTTAATTCAATCAAACTCTCCAAAATACCTGAAGACACAAAATTTGGAAAAGTAGGAAGCACAGTATTTAAAAAATGCCTAATCAGTAAATATCTAAAAAAATGAAATCTAGGCAAATTATCTTTATTAGATAATTGCTCAAAAGACATAAAACAGTTGACCAAAAATAAATCAGAAAATCGTAGTAATCCCTTAGTCTTCCAAGCCAAATAAGCTTGGTCTATAATTGAAGGGTGGAAAAAACAATTGGATACAATAGGAATATTTAAAACAAACTGAGTCAACCCAAAAAATTTCCGAAATTGAAACCATATATGTAAAATATGTTTAACTATTGGGTTGTCAATTTGTTTTGGCAATTTAGAAAGAGCAAAAGGGAGAGAAGTCCCCAAAATAGAACCCAGTGCAAAGCCTGGTACCAATTTTAATTTCCAGGCTCACCCAATGAGGGCTATAAGATCCATCCCAATCTTTCAACCAACATATCAGATATCTAATATTAACTGCCCAATAATAAAATCTAAAATTAGGCAATGCTAACCCACCTTCCTTCTTTGCCTTCTGTAAGTATATTTTACCTGACCTGGGATTTTTATTCTGCCATATGTATGAGGAAATTTTTGAATCAACATTAGTAAAAAAAAAGCTTTCGGAATAAAAATTGGTACCGCTTGAAAAATATATAAAAACTTAGGTAAAATAACCATCTTAATAGCATTAATCCTACCTATCAGAGATAAAGATAATGGTGGCCACTTAGTAAACAAGCATTTAATCTGATCAATTAAGGGTACAAAATTAACCTTAAATAAGTCTTTATGGTTTTTTGTGATATTAATCCCTAAGTAAATAAAAGAGTCATTAACTAATTTAAAAGGTAAGTTTCCATAAATTGGGACCTGTCTATTTAAAGGAAACAATTCACTCTTATTAAGATTTAATTTACACCCAGAAAAATCACTAAATTGAGCCAACAATGATAAAACTGCTGGAATAGATTTCTCAGGATTAGAAATAAATAATAATAAATCATCTGCATACAAAGATAACTTATGAGTATCTGTCCCACGATTAATACCAAGAATATCCTGTAATTCTCTGATAGCAATTGCCAAGGGTTCTAAAGCAATATCAAATAATAGTGGGCTAAGAGGACAGCCTTGTCTAGTGCCCCGAAATAAATGAAAAAAGGGAGATCTTTGATTATTAGTAAACACCGAGGCTACTGGAGTATGATAAATCAGTTTAATCCAGGAAATAACTGTCGGACTAAAATTAAACTTCTCCAACACATTAAATAAGTATGGCCATTCAACTCTGTCAAATGCTTTCTCCGCATCTAATAAAATAACACATTCTGAAATATTATGGGAAGGAGTATACACAATATTCAATAACCTCCTAACATTAAAAAAGAATAACGATTTTTAATAAAGCCGGTTTGATCTTTCGAGATAATTTGGGGTAATACCTTCTCCAACCTGGATGCAAGTAACTTGGAAAAAATCTTGGAATCTACATTCGATAAGGATATTGGTCTATAGGATGCGCAATCAGTAGGGTCTTTATCTTTCTTCAGTATTAAAGAGATGGAAGCTCTATAAAAAGATTGTGGCAAATTGCCCAATCTAATTGCTTCTTCAAAAACCTTATATAACCAAGGAGAGAGAGTAGCAGAAAAACATTTAAAAAATTCTGCTGAGTACCCACCCGGACCAGGTGCTTTCCCTGAGTTCATGGAGGAAATAACCCCTTTGATTTCTGCATCAGTCTTAGGAGTTTCCAATATTGAAAGATCATCAGGTGATAATTTTGGGAAATTCAATTTCCCAAGAAAATCATACATGGTACCACAATCCTGAGGAAATTCAGAATGATATAGGGAAGTATAAAAATCTTGAAATGATTTATTTATATCATCATGGTTAACTGTCAGATCCCCATTTTGCTGACGGATCTTAGTAATTTGACGTTTAACCAAAGCATTCTTCAATTGACTAGCTAGCAGTTTACCCGATTTATCACTATGTATATAAAAATCAGATCTGGATTTCATTAGTTGATTTTCAATCGAAGATGTAAGTAATAAACTATATTCTGTTTGAAGTTCAACCCTTTGCTTGTAAAGCTCCTTACTAGGAGTAATCAAATATTTCTTGTCAATCTCTTTAATTTTATCACCCAATAAAAGAGCTTCCTTCTTTATGCGTTTTCTCAGACCAACAGAGTAAGAGATAATCTGTCCATGTATATATGCTTTAAAAGTGTCCCAAAGTGTTCCATAAGAAATATCTTCCATGGAATTGGTTGAAAAGAAGAAGTTGATCTGTTCATTCATAAATTTAATAAAGTCCAGATCCTGCAATAAGGTAGAGTCAAATCGCCATTGTCTAGCATTAGAAACTGTATCCATAAATTTAATAGAAAGTTTTAATGGAGCATGGTCTGAAATAGCTATCATATCATAATCACAACCATTTACTGAAGGAATCAAATAAGAGTCAATAAAAAAATAATCAATTCTCGAATAAGAATGATAAACATGTGAGAAAAAAGAAAACTCCTTATCCTTAAGATACCGAAATCTCCAAATATCAAAAACTCTATTATCAGTCATGAAAGAGTTGATACAAGTGGCTGACTTATTGGGTAAAGTCTGAGTAGATATAGATTTGTCCATCAAAGGATTTAAGCAACAATTAAAATCACCACCCATTATCAACTTATATTCATTTAGATTAGGTAAAGAAGTAAATAAGGCCTTAAAAAAATCAGGACAATCCACATTTGGAGCATAAACATTAACCATAGCAACCTTTTTATTACAAAATAAGCCCATAATTAACAAAAATCTAACATTCGGATCGGAAAAGATATCATGTTGGACAAATGCAATAGAGGAGTCAATAAAAATTGAAACTGCCTTTACTTTGGCATTCGAATTCGAATGGTACTGTTGATCCCGCCAATACCTAAAAAAGCAATAATTATCCTCCTTCCTCACATGAGTTTCTTGTACAAAAATGATATGAGCATTAAGTCTTTAGAATACTTTGAAAATCTTCTGAAAACAGCTTCTGAGAAAAAAAAAATACCCCTGCCCACCTCCCAAAGAAAAAAAACTGACCAATAGAAAGCCGACATCTACAACCACGGACAACCCCCCAAAAAAAACCTGGTGGTCACTCTAATTCGTTTCAAGGTTTTTATATTCCAACCTAGACCAAACAATATCCAAACAAGAAATTCAATTCTTGTATATCAAAAATACAGTATTAAAAATACAAAAGGAAATTAGTTACAAAGGTTTACCAAAAGTAAAAGATACAATTATTCATATAGAAAGACATTAAACATTTAATCTTATATCTACATGAAAAAACAGGCTAAGCAGTTAGCTTTCAAATTTTAAAAATCTTTAAGCTTCAGCATTCAAACAAAATCATTTGAAGGATCCATCTTTAATAAGATTCTCAGTCAAACCGGGCAACCAAGGGGTGGGTTAAAACCCTTGTTATAAAAATTACAAAAAAGCTTGTTTAAACTTAGCACATTCCTGCATAACCTCAAGCAAATAGTCTTTGAGAATCTTAACATTCTACCCTATAACAAATCATGCCCCTTCAATGGGATTTGCAAATTAAATGTTTCTCATTTAATCTTGTGTCTTCATGTAAGGACAAACTAAACAGCTAGCCTTCGGATTTTAAAAACATTTGTGCTTCAGCAGTCGAACAAAACTATTCGAAAGAACCATTTTTAAGTGTGATTCTGAGACGAGCTGGGTAGTGAAGGGAGGGTTTGAAACCCTTGTTAAAAAACTCGGACATAACTTCTTTGAACTTAGCACGTTCCTGCATAACCTCAGGCAAGTAATTTTCAACAATTCTAATCTTGCAACCACGATAGTCAATCATTCCTCTTCGACAAGATTCGCGTATTAACAGTTCCTTTGTTTTAAATTCATGAAAACAAATTATAACTGATCTTGGTCTATCTCTGTTAGGAGGTCTAAACACGGGAGACCTGTGAACTTGATCAATCATAGGGAAAGATACCAAACTTTCCAGAAATGATTCTTGCAGAAACATTGCAAAGAATTCCATAGGATGATTACCTTGAATTAATTCTTCGAGACTCAGAACCCGTAGGTTGTTCCTTCTACTTCTATTTTCTATGTTCATAATCTTCTGTTGTAACTTTTCGTTGGACTTCGATTGCTTTTCACAAAGCTTTTGCAGTTCATTCACTTCCGTCTACAGAGATGACAAAATTGTTTCATTATTTTTTATATGTTTATCGCGTTTATTAAGAGTTTGCTGAATAAATTTAGAGCTGAATTGTTGAAACTTCTCAGCGGCTTCTCATGTATGACTTTGCAGCAAATCCACAATAGAATCCAAAGAAGCGGGGGGGGGGGGGCATCCTTTTTAGTATCTCTGACACCCCTTGATGTAGCCATAATGAAAAAATATCACACTTAAAAATGAAAGTTTCCAGACAGGTTGGAAATAGTAAGATAATTAGAATTGGAGCAACAGGAGATTGCTGTTACTCCATCAGCACCATCAGGAAATCTTGACAATTCTAATAACAATTTTCTGTCCTGGCTTCAGGACAATGTGGTGAAAGGGGTCACACTGCTCTACTTGTGCTCAAACATATAAAATCAATGTTTGAATTGCAAAAGTGTGTGTGCCCTGGCCCATTTAGTTTATTTTATTATTGGGGCTGATAATGAGGTCATGCGTGGGGAGGGGTGTGTGTGTGTGTGTGTGTGTGTGTGTGTGTGTGTGTTTCCATCATTCAACCAAAGTCACTCAACGTTTACCTGCGACCTAACATTATGTCACTATCCATCCTTGGCCCGGCGGCGATCTTGTTGCCCTTCAGAATCAGAATCAGGTTTATTATCACTGGCATGTGTTATGAAGTTTGTTAATTTAGTAGCAGCAGTTCAATACAATACATAAAAAAGAAGAAAAAAAATACATAAATAAGTAAATCAATTACAGTATTTTGAATAGCTTAAAAATTATGCAAAAAACAGAAATAATATATATTAAAAAAGTGAGGTAGTGTCCAAGGTTCAATGTCCATTTAGGAATCAGATGGCAGAGGGGAAGAAGCTGTTCCTGAATCTTCTGTATCTCCTACCTGATGGTAACAGGTTAGGTCGGGGGTCGGCAACCCGCGGCTCCGGAGCCACATGCGGCTCTTTTACCTCTGTGCTGCGGCTCCCTGTTGCTTTGGGAAATAATTGGTCTTTTGCAGCATCCGCGCCCATGGGGGCCAGGTTGAGGGAGGCTTAAAAGCAAGGCTGTTTAGTTCGAATAAAGTTATTCGACTGCAGTTTACTGACTGCGTGAGCACACCGCTACAACGTGTTTTTAGCGCTATTAATATACGTCACCACTGCCAATACCTGACACCGGTCAGTGCGCGATTTCTTTAATTTTTCGATCCAAGGTAGGCCAACTATGGAGAATTCTAAAAAAAAGAAAAGTAACTGAAGAAAACAGAACGTTTAATGATACGCGGACAGATTCATTTGCTTTCACTGCTGACGAGACTGGTTTACCGGTATGCTTAATATGCAATGAGAAACTAGCAAACAACAAAAAGTCAAATGTTGCAAAGCATTTCTAGAATAAACACGCAGCCTTTGCTCAAAAATATCCGGATGGAGATGAGAGAAAAAAAGCCGTATCGGAACTGATGCGGAAGGTTGATCTGAGCAAAAATCATTTCAAGCAATGGATGAAGTCCGGAAAACCAACGACATACGCTAGTTATATTGCCGCTTAGGAAATAGTCAGGCACGGGAAGCAGTTTACAGATGGTGAATATATAAAAGAATCTTTCATTAAGATTTCAGAACATCTATTCACGGACTTTAAAAACAAGAGTGAAATTGTGCAGAAAATCAGGGATATGCCCCTCTCTGTAAAGACTGTCAAAGACAGAACCATAAAAATGGCAGAAGACATCACAAGACAGCAAATTAAAGACATCAATTCAGCTGTGGCCTACTCGATTGCCTGTGACGAGTCTAAAGACAAAGGTGATATTGAACAAATAGCGTTGTTCTGCCGGTATGTAAACTCTGCCGGGCCATGGGAAGAACTGATTGAGTTGATACCTCTAAAAGACCAAACATGGGGGGCGGACATCTGTGAGGCTGTCTTGAATTGTTTAAGAGCCAAAGGAATAAACCCACCTGGTGTCAGTAGCTACTGATGGGGGCACCGTATATGACGGGAACGCACAAGGGAATTATGGCTTTTCTGCAGAAGTCGCTGGACAGAAAGCTGCTGATTTTTCACTGCATCTTGCACCAAGAGGCACTGTGCGCTCAAACATTTCCTCCGGAATGCACAGAAGTAATGGATGTTGTCATTCAGATTGTCAATAAAATAATGGCAAAAAGTTTAAATCACCGTCAATTCCGTTTGTTACTGGACGAGCTGGAAAGCGCATATTCTGATCTCCTGCTGCACAACAAAGTCCGGTGGCTGTCCAGAGGGGAGGTGCTGAAGCGATTTGTCGCATGTCTGGAAGAAGTGAAAACTTTCCTGGGCAGCAAAGGGCTGGAAAAGCTACACTTCATGGTAGACACGACAGCGCACCTGAACACGCTGAACACAGCTCTTCAGGGGTAAGGACGTACAGCCCTACACATGTTGGAGGATGTTTTGGCATTCGAGCGCAAGTTGACAGTGCTTGCCAGAGATTGACAGAAAGGCACTTTGTCTCACTTCCCCAATTTGAGAGAGTTCAAACAAGGTCACGACATGATAAATTCGGAGTATTTACATTCTGCAATCATCGCAATGCAAACATCGTTTGGGAAACGCTTCTGTGAGTTCAGAGAGGAAAAAAAACACATTATCCTTCCCGGTCACTCCCCCAAGCATCGATTCATCTCTACTGAATACGACTGCATTGGCAGGTGTGAGTAAACCTGATCTTGAGATGGAACTGGCCGAAATAGCCGACAAAGACATATGGGTGTCCAAGTTTAGACGCTTGACAGCAGACCTTGAAGATGTTGCCCGTCAGAAGGCCGTTCTTGCTCAGAATCACAAATGGAGTGATATTGAAAACCTCCCTAAACCGGACAAACTTGTGTTCGAAACATGGAATGCTATCCCCGACATTTATGTAAACATTAAAAAGTATGCGCTTGGAGTCCTGTCGATCTTTGGATCCACATATGTATGTGAGCAGGTGTTCTCCAACATGAACAAACATCGTGCACACCTCACAGATGACAGCTTGCGATTCTGTGTAAAGATGAAGGTGACGTCATACAGCCCTGATTTGCAGATGCTGTGCGCTGAGGTCCAGGAGCAGAAATCCCATTAACCAAGTATGATACATATTTTAATTGCCTATTATTTTAGGAATATTCATATTTTTTCATTGTTTAGTGAAATAGTCCTTTTATTTTTCAGGTTGACAGCTGGCTGATGTTATTTTTGGTTTGCTGCTGGCGGAAAATTTAAGTTCAACGTTTTTCATAAATACAAGAAGAACTCAAATAGACATTGAGTATTTTACTTAAAAGTAACCTTCAACCCAATGTCTTTTTTTCGGAGTTCAAAATGTTTTTGTTGCATGCAGAAATGTAATTTCGTTTTCTCTGCAGGAGTTCATCAATTTCATAAATGCAACACATTATAGTTTGTTTATACATAGCATAAAGGCAAAAAAAAACGTTGTATGCAGTGTTATTTCATTTTAAATGTCAAACGGGTTTTGCGGCTCCCAGTGTTTTCTTTTCTGTGGGAAACGGGTCCAAGTGGCTCTTTCAGTGGTAAAGGTTGCTGACCCCTGGGTTAGGTCCTCAGATATTTTTATACCCAGGAACTTGAAACTGCTCACTCTCTCCACTTCTGGTCCCTCTATGAGGATTGGTGTGTGCCCAACTCTCTCCCCATCTCCAACATTCCCCTTCTGACCCCCTTCCACCACAAATTTCCTTTGCTATGAATGAACCAACGTACCTGGTCAAAAGGCAAGACCCTTTCCTCGGTCTTAATCATTAAATTATAAAGACATAAAATGAGCATGCAGTCTTGCATTGTGTCCTTTGACTGGTTTCAAGAAGCCTCTTAGTGGCTAATTGCCATATAACAACTGGTAATCTGAGGCAAGAGGCTTATTTCACACCCCTGTTTTTCACGCCGATAGCCAAGAATGAAGAACTGTTGTATCTGCAAGCTGCAGTCTGATTCAGAATTGCTGACTGGAAAACAAGTGTAGGATGCTGCATTGATAAAGCACCTTCTCAAACAAAATCTCAACGTTTACAAACCAGTAAAGTGTTCCTGCCGTGCAGTAGCTGCCGGAATGTAGGGAATGTGTCAGTCAATATGAGCACAAAGTGGTCACAAAAATAGCAATTGGATAAATGATTCAACAATATGTTGCAAAATGTAGGTTGAGGAATCAAAATCAGGTTTATTATCAATGACATATGACGTGACAGTTGTTGTTTCTGACAGTAGAACAGTGCCAAACATAAAATCACTATAATATATAAATGTAAAGAATGTAAAATAGAAGGAATAATAAGTCAGTGTTCATAGACCATTCAGCAATCTGATGGCAGAGGGGATTAAGCTGTTCTTGAGTAGATAAGTGTGGCTCTTCAAGTGTCCTGTACCTCCTCCCTGATGATGGTCATGAGAAGTGGGCTTGTAAAGGTCCTTAATGATGGATGCCCCTTTCTTTCTTTCTTTTTATATCTTTTTATTAATTTTAAGAAAAACATAGATGAAATATGAATACAAAGCATTTGAGAATACATAATTAATAGTTTAAATAAACAATCAGATATATAATAATCAATATATAAGGCCTCCCAAACTGACAGTATTTATGTAAAGGAGACAAAAAAAAGAAAAAAAAGAAAAAATAACCCCAAAAAAATGAGAAAAAAAAACTAACCAACATGGGTCAATATATAATGTTAAATACATACAGTAGTGCCAATAACTCCGAACCTCCATCCAAATAATTAAGGATAATAAAAGTAAGGTTTAGGAAAAGACAATTTAACTCATATGAAAATGTTCAATAAATGGTCTCCAAGTTTCTTCAAATTTAACTGAAGAATCAAAAACCACGCTTCTAATTTTTTCTAAACTCAAACAAGAGATAGTTTGAGAAAACAACTGAAATACAGTTGGAGGATTAATTTCTTTCCAATTCAATAAAATAGATCTTCTAGCCATTAATGTAACAAATGCAATCATTCATTGAGATGAAGCGGATAAACGGTTATTATCCATCATTGGTAAACCAAAAATTGCAGTAAGAGGATGCGGTTAAAAATTGATATTTAAAACTCTTGAAATAATACTGAAAATATCTTTCCAATAATTTTGTAAACAAGACCAGAACATATGAGTCAATGAAGCAACATCAGAATGACATCTATCGCAGGTTGAATTAACATGAGAATAAAATCGAGCCAGCTTATCCTTAGACATATGAGCTCTATGTACAACCTTAAATTGTATTAGGGCATGTTTAGCACAAATAGAGGGCAAATTTACTAATAATAAATTTTTTTCCCATTGCTCAGTGGATATAGGACAATGCAACTCTTCTTGCCATTCCTTCTTAATTTTTTCTGATACATCTGGCTGTAAATTCATGATCATCTTATAAATGATGGCTACTAAACCCTTTTGATAAGGATTAAGGGCTAAAATTCTTTCTGTAATGTCCAATGGACATTCTTTTGAAAAAGACTGATGGATGCCCCTTTCTTCAGTGTTCCCTCAACTTCCCTACCAGAGTTGAGCTATTAAACTGCCTGTACAACCTGGAACTTTTGTGGTGTGAACTGAAGTCTCAGGGGAGCAGGATGCTTGTGCATGCTGGGGCCAGAGAGTGGGGATTGAGCCAATGAATGGTCATTGCTGGCGTGGACTTGGATGCAGCAGAACCAAGGAGAGGTAGAGTCGAGGTGGAGCCCGGGCCTGAGAAAAGACCTGAGGTTTGATCGATTGAAGTGCTGAACTGAATTGGAAAGGTCAGCTACAGGCTGAATTGAGGTAGCAGACCCTTGGACCAAGAGCATATCAAAGTGACAGGGCCTAGGTTCAAGAGCAAGGAACATCCCAAGGTTTGGGCGATTCACTTGCTAGGGAAGATTGAAATGGTCAGAGTGCTGGGGATTGTCCTGTTAATTGGCAATCATGTTTTGGGTGCCACGATTTGAGTATTTTTAGAGCAGCTGAATGGAGCCTCAGTGCTCAAAAGTAAGACCAACTAGAGATATCATCTAGCTTTTTGTTCTGTGCTCTGTTCTTGATCTAGTTTTATTCTATGCCTAGATTCTGGCCTTGGATACTCCAGCTTTCGGGTTCAAACCATCTTCTTCAAGGACTCTTGTCACAAATGTAGCTAACTAAATCAGCAAATTTGCTGATGACACCTAGACTGTGGGCGTAGTGAGAAACACTATCAAAGCTTGCAGTGGGGAAATGGGCTGAAGTAAGATGAATGGAATTTAGTGCAGACGAGTGTGAGGTGCTGCACTTTGAAAGGACTTTCACTGTGAACGGTAGGGCACTAAGGATTGTGGTAGAACAAAGGGATCTGGGAATACAGATCCGTAATTCCTTGGAAGTGGTGTCACAGGTAGATATGATTATAAATAGAGCTTCTGGCACATCAGCCTTCATAAATCAGAGTATAGAGCACAGGAGCTGGGGAGCTATGTTACAGTCATATAAGACATTGGTGAGGCCTGATTTGAAGTATTGTGGGCAGTTCTGGTCACCTGCGTACAGAGAGTATATCAATAAGACTGAGTGAGTACAGAGAAAGTTTACATGCGTATTGGTGGGACGTGCGGACCTGAGCTATAGCGAAAGGTTGAACAGATTCGGACTTTATTCCCTGGAGAATAGGAGAGTGAGGAGTGATTTGAACAAAGAATTATGAGGGGTATACATTATGAGGGGTAAATGTGACATGCTTTTTCCACTGAGGTTAGGTGAGATTGAACTAGAGGTCATGTGGTAAGGTGAAAGTTGAAAGGGTAACTTGAGGGGGAACTTCTTCACTCAAAGTGAAGCATGAGTGTAGAACAATCTACAAACAGAAGTGGCGAACATGGGTTCAATTTGAAAAGTTAACGTAAGTTTGGATAAGTACATGGATGGCAGGGGTATGGAGAGCTATGGTCCAGGTGTGGGTTGAGCAGACTAGGCTGAATAACAGTTTGGCACACATTAGATGGGTTGAAGGGTCTGTTTCTGTGCTATAGTGTTCTATGACTCTGTAACTGGCATCAGGCTCACTGGTCTATAATTTTCCAGCTTATTTTTAAAGTCTTTCTTAAACAGAACAACATTAGCTATCTTCCAGTCCTCACCCATGGCTAAAGATGGAGCTTGGGCAGTGCCTAACCATACAGCCAAGCAGTGAGGTAAACACGCATCCTTAAGGTGTGCCTGTGCTAATTGTTAGTGAGGAGCTGTTATTACCAATCACACTGAGGTCTCCCAATGAGGTTTGGTTGCAGAGGGAGGTATAGGAGGCTCAGGTTTGAAGTTTATTGGTAAGTACTGAGTAGATAGTGGTGTTGAACGCTCAGACTAAATCAATAAACAACAGGTTAATCCAGGTATTGCTGCTGTCCTGGTGGTCCAAGGCCAAGTGGAAAGCCAGTGAGCAGCAAGCAAATTGCAGTAGATTCAGCTCCTTGCTCAGGCAAGTATTGACTCTAGCCATGGTGAACCTGTGCCATACATCTATAGAAATTTCTATACCAACATTCTTGCTTAGGACATGAGGCAAACTCTTGTGTAAAAGACCCTGGCATCTGACTGTGTGAGTGGGTGCTTATTTCTCATCCAAAAGCTAGTCACTTAGCAAAGCACCAGTATATATTGTGGGCTTGCATCTCTGGAAGGCAGCTTGAACCAGTTTTATCTTAAAACCCTATTTTTACTGATGGACCATAGAAAACAATGTGTCAGCCTGCTGGTTATAGGTTACACCATCGTCTCAGATGTATCACCATTTGGTATGGCAAACTTCTTCCCAAGGCAGCAAACAACTGCAGAGAGTTGTGGATTCAGCCTAGTCCATCATGAAAACTAGCCTCCCCTCCACTAACTCTGTCTACACTTCCTACTATTTTGGGAAAGCAGCCAATGTAATCAAGAACAATCCCACTGTGGCCATTCTCTGTTCTACCCCCTCACATCAGACAGAAGACGCATAAGTTTGAAAGCACACACCACCAGGCTCAGTGGAGGCTTTGATCTATTGCTCCACTGTTATGAGACTGTCATGGATCTCTTGTACTATAAAGATGAACTTCTGATATCGCAATCTACCTCACCACAGCCCTTACACCTTATTTGTCTGCCTGCACTACACAGTGTCTCCAACGCTATGTTCTCTGCATTCTGTTATTTTACTACCCCAATCTACATTGAATTGAATTGAATTGACTTTATTCCTTACATCCTTCATATACATGAAGAGCAAAAATCTTTACATTACATCTCTGTCTAAATGTGCAATGTGCAATTATAGTAATTTATAATAGATATTACGTATTATGTACAACAGGATAGACAATATAACATAGAAATACAGTTGCGTCACTGTGAATTAATCAGCCTGCTAGCCTGCTGGAAGAAGCTGTCCAGAGCCTGGTGGTCTTGGTTATTTTACTGCAGTTCGGTTCCTGGATGGCAGCAGCTGGAACAGTTTGTGGTTTGGGTGACTCGGATCTCCAATGATCTTTTGGGCCCTTTTTACACACCTGTCTTTGTAAACATCCTGAATAGTGGGAAGTTCACATCTACAGATATGCTGGGCTGTCCACACCACTCTCTGCAGAGTCCTGTGATTGAGGGAAGTACAGTTCCCATAGCAGGCAGTGATGCAGCCAGTCAGGATGCTCTCAATTGTGCCCTTGTAGAAAGTTCTTTGAATCTGGGGAGCCCATACCAAACTTCTTCAACCATCTGGGGTGAAAAGGGCCCTGTTGTGAGCTATTCACCCTCTCAACCAATCATCTGTGTGGATGGCATACCTCAGTACATGTGGCAATAATAAACCAGTTATCAACTAGAGCTGAGGTTCTACTGCTTGACCAAAACTAAATCTACTTCCATCAGTCTTTTTTTTATTTTTTTATTATTAAATTGAAGTGATTATGCAGATCAGACTGGTGGAAGTATTAATTTTCATTATTCTAAAATTCTACTTCCACCAGTCTCATCTGCATAATCACTTCACCCTTTCCTTCTGAATGAATCTTTCCCATCTGCTTGCACATTGCAAAGCCCTACAGTACAAGAGGTTCCACAGCACCCTGGAATATTGGGACTGATGCTCCAAGTCACAGGTAACTGTTCGCTATTTCCCAACTCCACTGAATACTTTGTGCTATATATTTTATGCCCCAACAATTGTCTTGCCTCATTGTTACCGTGCAGCAGAGCCTCTCATGAATTCCAAAATAAATTACCATGCCAGCATGTGTTATTCTCTCTGTCACTCACCGTACTGAACAGCAGGACAAGATGCAGATGCATAATTATAAAATGCTTGCTCTATATAAAGTCATTGTTTTGTGTGGAATGGGGTGAGTGTGGCAGGCTCCCTTTTTGTGCCTGGAGATGGGAACATTGCAATCAGCTTCTAACGCCACAGCCAAATATCACAATATGCAAGCTCACAATATTCTGACAAGTAATTTGTCACAGCGCTCTGTGTGATTGATGTAGGCAGCAGGCTGAGGTGCAGAGAGGTTCTCTCAGCAAGCTGATTCACAGGGTAAATTTCGCTCTGTTCCCACCCACCCATTTCCTGGGTGCTGGTCGCAGTCTGCCCACCTTCCTCCATGCACAGTGAGCTAGTGGTGACCTCAAGGCCCCGAGGATGGCCAGCGCCCGCAAAGCCCAGTGAGCCTCTCTCATCTTGCCTCCTGGTAGGTTCCTGACGTGCTTGGAAGCTGACTGTCCAAATTTCAAAACAGGCGCCATGTTTGTTGTGCTTACTAAGTAAAGTCAGTTGTAATTTGGAAGGTCACCTGTTTGTCCATTCTGATGTAGGCTGACAGACCTATACAGTCTGAAGGAGTGCAGCCCTGTCAGACTGGCATCTCCTCGGGCAACTTTCTTATTTATATTCCAGTAGTAGAGACACATCAAAGGAAAAGCTTACTGGCTGGGAAATGTTCTCAGACATTCTCAAGAGCTCTCATAAAAGCTGACCTTCTTGATTTTCCACATGGAGTCAGAATCAGAAACACAATCTGAATTAGCGTTAATATCAATTGAATTGAATTGACTTTATTACTTACATCCTTTGCATACATGAGAAGTAAAAATCTTTACATTACATCTCCATCTAAATGAACATTGTGTGATTTATAGTAACATACTAAATAGTATGTACAACTGGACAGTCAATATAGCATAGAAATACAATTGTATCAGCATGAATTAATCAGTCTGATGGCCTGGTGGAAGAAGCTGTCCCGTAGCCTGTTGGTCCTGGCTTTTATGCAGCGGGTACCGTTTCCTGGATGGTAGCATCTAGAATAGTTTGTGGTTGGGGTAACTCAGGTCTTCAATGATTCCAGAGGCCCTTTTTACACACCTGTCTTTGTAAATGTTCTGAATTATGAAAAGTTCACGTCTATAGATGCGCTGGACTGTCTGCACCACTCTCTGCAGATTCCTGTGATTGAAGGAGCTACAGTTCCCATACCAGGCAGTGATGCAGCCAATCAGGATGCTCTCAATAGTGCCCCTGTGGAAAGTCTTTAGGATTTGGGGGCCCATGCCATATTTCTTCAACCATCTGAGGTGAAAGAGGTGCTGTTGTGCCTTTTCCACCACACAGCCAGTATGTACAGACCAGGTGAGTTCCTCAGTGATGTTTATCACTGACAAGTGTCATGAAATAGTTGTTTTTATGGCAGCAGTACAGGAATAGTGAGGTAGTGTTCATGAGTTCATGGACTATTTAGAAATCTGATGGCAGAGGGGAAGAAACTGTTCCTTAAAAAAATAGAGCTATGAGGTAGGGAAATTCTAAGCAGTTTCTGGAGTAGTTTACATGGTCAGCACAACATTGTGGGCTGAAGGGCCTGTAAGGTGCTGTAGATTTCTGTGTTCTATGATCTAAACATTGAGTGAGGGTCTTCGGGCTCCTGTACCTCCTCCTGATGGTAGTAATGAGAAGTGAGCGTATCGCAGACGGTAGTAATGAGAAGTGAGCGTATCGCAGACGGTAGTAATGAGAAGTGAGCGTATCGCAGACGGTAGTAATGAGAAGTGAGCGTATCGCAGATGGTAGTAATGAGAAGTGAGCGTATCGCAGATGGTAGTAATGAGAAGTGAGCGTATTGCAGATGACGATGGTCCCTAATGATGGATGCTGCCTTCCTGAGGAACTTCCTGCAATGGTGGGGAACATTGTGACTGTGGTGGATCTGCAGCCCTTTTCCATCCTGTGCAGTGGAGCCTCCGTATCAGGCCATTTACCTGGCAGGTGCACACTGACTAATGGACAGCCATTTGTATTTATCACATCCTTCAGCCATAACCTTCTGTACTTGGGCAGTTCAAGCACTCAAGTAAACACAAATGCTGTGTGCTCCAGGCAGTCACCACTCTTTGAGTGAAGAAGGTCTCTCTCAGATCCCCTCTGCTCTGAGCACTGCTGACATAGTCAGGGTCCTCGACAGTCATCAGAGGCAGTGCCACACCTTCCTTGCTCCAGCTCTGTGTACAGCCTTTGACCTCAGGAAAGCACTCTCATGATGTTATCCACTGTCTACAAATGTGACCGTTGTGAGGGCCTTGTCTCACCAGAGATCACCCAGACTCATATTAAACAAAGAGGACAGTGCTGGAGGAACTCAGCAGGCCAGGTAGCAGCTATGGAAAGGAGTACAGTCGACGTTTCGGGCTGAAACCCTTCAGCAGGACTTTGGGAGGACTGTTTATTCTCTGTTTGCTTGAATTCTTTGAGGATCCAATAGTTGATAGTGGGTGACTTGTAGATGTAGTATATTTACATTTCCAAAAGGCCTTTGACAAAGTGCCACATAAGAAGCCCATATCATGGGAGCAATTTTGTTTGGATGCATATAAAACTCACTGTCATAGAAAGTAGAGTTGGAATAAATGGATCTTTTCCAGACAGGAAGGAGGTAACTTGTGGAGCAGAGCAGGGATCAGTTGTTGACTCTGTTGCCACTATTAACATTAATAACCTGGAGGAAGGAACAATGTGTGAGGTTTCCATATCTGCTAATAATGTGAAAATATATGGAAGAACATGTTGTGATATTGATACTATGAGATAGATGGAGAAATTGAGCAAAGGACTGGTAAATGGAGTTTAATGTGGGTGGTTTGAGGTCATGCACGTCAGTACAAGAAAAGACGTTTTACTATATACAATACTGTGCCCTGTGGGAGTTAGGCACATACACTATATATAGCTAGGGTGCCTAAGACTTTAGCACAGTACTGTAGTAATGTTAAATATTGCATTGTACTGCTGTCACAAAAATAACAAATTTCATGAAATATATGAATGATTATAAACCTGATTCTGATTTGGGTCCCTGCTGTGTACTGAGAGTGGGAAGGGGTAGGGAAAGGGGGATCATGGTTGGGAAAGAAGGAAAGGAGAGGAGGGAGCAGGAAGAACCAAAGAGACATTCTGTAATGATCGTCAAACCAACTGTTTGGAATCAAATGACCTTACCTGGTGTCTGCCCCCACAGCACCCCGTCCCCACTCCTTGGCTCTGCTTCTCTACCACCTGTCCCACAAACCTCCCACAGGACTCCATCCTTGCCATTCCCAACATCCTTCCTGCAGCCAGATTTACAAACTTGCTCTGCGCTCTATGTAAACAAATAGAGAACTATGCAAAAGTCTAAGGTATCCTTATATATATGTGTGTGTGTGTGTGTGTGTGTGTGTGTGTGTATAGTTTTGTTACTTTACCAAAATCAAAGACACGGCATCCCTGAAGGCAGTACAAGGGACATTCACCAGGCTAGTACCTGGAATGAGAGGGTTGTACTAACCCTCAGTTCACGTCTTATTCCCTGAAGTTTAAAAGAACAAGTTTGACCTTTTCAAACATGTAAGATCCTAAAGAAGCTTGACAGGCTAGATGCTAGGATGTGGGAGAGGCTGAATACAGGGATAGAACTAGAAGTAGGAGTTGGTCTTTAAAAATTGAGATACATTTAAGTTTCTCCTCGCACAAGGTTGTCTCTCCCCTGGTGGGCAGTGGAAACTGAATCATTAGGTAAATATTTGATAGATGAAGGAATAAACGTCCATGGAGAAATGAAGCATAAGAGGGGTTAAGGGCTGAATAGATTGGATGTGATCATATTAAATAGTGGGGCAGGTTTGAAGGACCTGTTGGCCTATTCCTCCTCCTATTTTCTTGTGTCCTGAACCTTTACCTGTTTTTACTTCTACAAGGCTGGGAGTAGAGTGGAATTTGCTGACTAAATAGTCAGAGAACTATTGCATGCATACACACATGGTTTAACAATTCAAATATAAAACTGAACTAATTGAATCAGAATCAGAATCAGGTTTATTATCACCAGCATATGTTGTGAAATTTGTTAACTTAGCAGTAGCAGTTCAATGCAATACATAATACAGAAGAAGAAGAAACAAATAATAAATAAATATATAAATTACAGTATATGTATATTGAATAGATTAAAATCGTGCAAAAAGCAGAAATAATATATATTTTAAAACTGAGGTAGTGTCGAAGGATTTAATGTCCATTTAGGAATCGGATGGCAGAGGGGAAGAAGCTGTTCCTGAATCGCTGAGTGTGTGCCTTCTGGCTTCTATACCTCCTACCTGATGGTAACAGTGAGAAAAGGGCATGTCCTGGGTGCTGGAGGTCTTTAATAATGGACACTGCCTTTCTGAGACACCGCTCCCTGAAAATGTCCTGGGTACTTTGTAGGCTAGTACCCAAGATGGAGCTGACTAGATTTATGGCTGCTTTCTTTCAGTCCTGTGCAGTAGCCCCTCCCCCACCCCATACCAGACAGTGATGCAGCCTGTCAAAATGCTCTCCACGGTACATCTATAGAATTTTTGAGTGTATTTGTTGACATACCAAATCTTTTCAAACTCCTAATGAAGTATAGATGATGTCTTGCCTTCTTTATATAACTGCAGTGATATGTTGAGACCAGATTAGGTCCTCAGAGATTATGCATAAGGCAAGATCTGATTGTTGTGTATTGCAAATGCAGAATATATGAATTACTGGGGGTCATTGAGGTACATCTGCAGAAACCAGATCTGCTTCCTTGAGGAACTTCAGCAGAAGTAGTTTTGGTGTAGTTCAAGAGAAACACAGGTTAGCTGCAAACTTAACTCTTTGATACGTGAAATTCACTGAATTATGTAATTAAGAGAGAGCTCATTGACTAAGGACAGTAGATCAGAGGATTAAATTTTTAGTATTTCCAATAACCATATAACCATATAACAATCACAGCACGGAAACAGGCCATCTTGGCCCTCCTAGTCCGTGCCAAACTCTTAATCTCACCTAGTCCCACCTACCCGCACTCAGCCCATAACCCTCCACTCCTTTCCTGTCCATATACCTATCCAATTTTACCTTAAATGACACAACTGAACTGGCCTCTACTACTTCTACAGGAAGCTCATTCCACACAGCTATCACTCTCTGAGTAAAGAAATATCCCCTCGTGTTTCCCTTAAACTTCTGCCCCCTAACTCTCAAATCATGTCCTCTCATTTGAATCTCCCCTACCCTCAATGGAAACAGCCTATTCACGTCAACTCTATCTATCCCTCTCAAAATTTTAAATACCTCGATCAAATCCCCCCGCAACCTTCTACGCTCCAATGAATAGAGACCTAACTTGTTCAACCTTTCCCTGTAACTTAAGTGCTGAAACCCAGGTAACATCCTAGTAAATCATCTCTGCACTCTCTCTAATTTATTGATATCTTTCCTATAATTCAGTGACCAGAACTGCACACAATATTCTAAGTTTGGCCTTACCAATGCCTTGTACAATTTTAACATTACATCCAAACTTCTGTACTCAATGCTCTGATTTATAAAGGCCAGCATTCCAAAAGCCTTCTTCACCACCCTATCTACATGAGACTCCACCTTCAGGGAACTATGCACTGTTATTCCTAGATCTCTCTGTTCCTCTGCATTCCTCAATGCCCTACCATTTACCCTGTATGTTCTATTTGGATTATTCCTGCCAAAATGTAGAACCTCACACTTCTCAGCATTAAACTCCATCTGCCAATGTTCAGCCCATTCTTCTAACTGGCATAAATCTCCCTGCAAGCTTTGAAAACCCACCTCTTATCGACAACACCTCCTACCTTAGTATCATCGGCATACTTACTAATCCAATTTACCACCCCATCATCCAGATCATTTATGTATATTACAAACAACATTGGGCCCAAAACAGAGGCACTCCGCTAGTCACCGGCCTCCATCCTGATAAACAATTATCCACCACTACTCTCTGGCATCTCCCATCTAGCCACTGTTGAATCCATTTTATTACTCCAGCATTAATACCTAACGACTGAACCTTCTTAGCTAACCTTCCATGTGGAACTTTGTCAAAGGCTTTGCTGAAGTCCATATAGAATACATCCACTGCCTTACCCTCGTCAACATTCCTCGTAACTTCTTCAAAAAATTCAATAAGGTTTGTCAAACATGACCTTCCACGCACAAATCCATGCTGGCTAATCCTAATCAGATCCTGTCTATCCAGATAATTATTAATACTATCTCTAAGAATACTTTCCATTAATTTACCCACCACTGATGTCAAACTGACAGGTCTATAATTGCTAGGCTTACTTCTAGAACCCTTTTTAAACAATGGAACCACATGAGCAATACGCCAATCCTCCGGCACAATCCTCGTTTCTAATGACATCTTAAAGATCTCCATCAGAGCTCCTGCTATCTCTACACAAACTTCCCTCAAGGTCCTGGGAAATATCCTGTCAGGATCCGGAGATTTATCCACTTTTAAATTTCTTAAAAGCGCCAGTACTTCCACCTCTTTAATTGTCATAGGTTCCATAACTTCCTTACTTGTTTCCCACACCTTACACAATTCAATATCCTTCTCCTTAGTGAATACCGAAGAGAAGAAATCGTTCAAAATCTCTCCCATCTCCCTTGGCTCTACACATAGCTGACCACTCTGATTCTCTAAGGGGCCAATTTTATCCCTCACTATCCTCTTGCTTTTAATATAACTGTAGAAACCTTTCGGATTTACTTTCACCTTATTTGCCAAACCAACCTCGTATCTTCTTTTAGCTTTTCTAATCTCTTTCTTAAGATTCCTTTTACATTCTTTATCTTCCTCGAGCAATTCCTTTACTCCATGCTGCCTATATCTATTGTAGACATCCCTCTTTTTCTGAACCAAATTTCTAATATCCCTTGAAAACCATGGTGCTTTCAAACCTTTAACCTTTCCTTTCAACGTAACAGGAACATAAAGATTCTGTACCCTCATAATTTCACCCTTAAATGACCTCCATTTCTCTATTACATCCTTCCCATAAAACAACTTGACCCAATCCACTCTCTCTAAATCCCTTCGCATCTCCTCAAAGTTAGCCTTTCTCCAATCAAAAATCTCAACTCTAGGTCCTGTCCTGTCCTTCTCCATAATTATATTGACGCTAATGCTATTGTGATCACTGGACCCGAAGTGCTCCCCAACACATACATCTGTCAGTTGACCTATCGCATTCCCTAACAGGAGATCCAACACTGCCCCATCTCTAGTCGGTACTTCTATGTATTGTTGCATAATAACTATTATGGAACTCATTTATGAAAATATTGTAAACTTGTAAATAAATTTCATGCAGAGTAACTCTATGAAAAAACGATTCCTCTCTGGCTATCCAAAAGTCAGGGACAGCATAAGATTCAAATACAGTGGATTCCAGTTAATTGGGCCATTAGTTAATCAGGGCAGCTGTTTATTTGGGATAACACTTGGAGAACAAAAACAAATTGAAAAAATACCCCAGTCTCCTTTGTTTATTTGGGACAACATGCCACTTAATTGGGACAGGAGATGGTCAGTCAAGTGCACCATGCTGAGAGGACTGTGAAACAGGGTGAATAATCACGCACATTCCAGCCTGCTAGTGTTAACTTCCTTCTTCTCACTTCACTTCTGTTGAGACTTGACCAAAAACAGAGCAACATCAACACACCCTGTTCTGTTTCTGGGAAAGAAGATCACCATATAGCACAGTGCTATATTGATTCAGTATTGAGCTACTACAGCAGAGCCATTGTATTGGCATTAGCTTCAGTTTGGCATTTCTTGTTAATGGCCCTGTTGGCTTGGAATTGTTTGTTTTTCCTATATTTCTTCACAGTTCCTATTAAAAATTATAGACTGGTGTTTAAATTATAAAACATTATAAAACAAGTTATAAATAAATTATAAAACTGATGTTTTGTTTCACTCTGTCTTGGCAGTTGGGCCATAACTGCCCAGTCACATCAGCAAGTCTCAACCAAGAAAATGGACACAGCTGAGAGAGAACAGCTCACCTTCATTGGCCAGAAAGGAGAAAACATATAGTCAGTTGAAACCACTTTGGGAGAAGTGACTCAAGCAGTGTGGCAGATCTTTCAGAGTGACAAATCCAGTCCAGACTGCAGTTTGTAAAGCCAGTAGAAGCTGGGCTGGCCAACATGTCTCAGAGCAGCAAGCCGGCTGGACGAGCAGATGTCAGCCCCCACAACAACTGTTTGGCAGCTCACTGCGGACAGCCAGAATCACGCGGCACTTTTCTTATCGTTTTCGTGGACAGTCTATACATGGCCCAGTCAAAACTGGACACACTTTTACACTTTGTTGTTGAATTTGGCAAGAACTGCAACAGTACAGGGTTCCTCTAGCGATAGGCATTGCAGGAGATGTTGCATAGTTTGTGGCACATTCACAAGTTGTCGGGCTGGTTGTATATCCCTATTTCCTTAGTGACACCTTTGAACGACCTACACCAGTCCTCAGTCAGTTAAGGCACTTCCAGGTTGCGCAGTTGCCATCAGCTCCTGGGGGAAGGCTTTCATCCGGTGGAATTTCCATTGTTAAGGCTTGTTTGAGACTGGCGAGCCGGTCTTTGCACAAGGCAATGCGGGCTTCGGATGGGGTTGATTGTTCATGAAGCTCTTCTTGACTTTAAGCAGCTGGGTGTAGGTGTATGACCATGTAGAGGGTGCTTCTCATCTGATGTTTGACAAAGTCATTCCTTCTTGCTGGCTACCATTCTTCTTATATCAGGGGAGCTATACCCACCAGGGTATATAGGTTGTTGGTGTTTGTTAGGTTTAAACAACCTGTGATAAGTCAGCAGCTTCCATTCAGAATGGCATCCACCTTCTTAGCATGAGCAGATCTTTCCCATGCAGGGCAGGCATATCCGGCAGTGGAATAGCAAAGAGCAAGTGCACTGGTTCGCAATGTTTTCGAGCTTGCTCCCCGCTTTGTGTCAGTGAGCTTATTCAGGATGTTGTTTCGTGCGCTCACTTTTGCCTTTATCTTATTGATATGGCTCTTGAAAGTGAGGCATCTGTCAAGGGTGACTCCTAAGGGTGCTTGCAATGCGTCAGTGTGGCTCCACACCACGTTACTTCAAACTGTCATTTGGCTTCACGGTTCCTGAGGTGAATGCACAAACTTGCATCTTTGATGGGTTTTCTTCATAGTAGGATGTTCATCCTGCCAAGGCCTCAGAAAGCGTTTTCTCCACGGTGTTAAAATTATGATTTGGGCAGTGATGCATAAGTCATCAGCAGATATAAAATGGCGTGTGACATCACCTATAGGTTGGTCATTTGTGTAGATGCTGTACAGTAGCGGAGCAAGCGCACTTCCCCAAGGAAGGTCCGTTCTTCTGAATACACCTCCTACTGTGCTTCCCACCTCGTTCAACAGGTGATTCTGAAGCATGATTTCTCTGTTAAGTGAATATCCTTTGTCAACTCTAGAATCTTTCAGAGGCGACGTCTATGGTTCACTGTATCGTAAGCTGCTGACAAGTCTACAAAAACAGCACCTGTTACCATCCCTTGCTCAAAACCATCTTTGATATATTGTGTCAGGTTGAACAGTTGACTTGTTGTTGCTTGTTGGGGCCAAGGTAGAAGTGTTCACGTTGCCCTGTTTCAACCAATTCTACCACCACCATGCGTAGCAAGTAGTATATTCAACATTCTTGTACCATTGATTTGATCATGCCTGAAGACAGAGGACATCTATGTCAGAAACGCGGGTCTTTTTCAAGACCGGCATTGACTGTTATATCTGCTGACGTTGAAGGATTCTCTGCAGCTAAACAAAACATCCTTGCTACATTATGCAACGAGTAGCAGTGTGATGTCCTCTGCCTGCAGGAGACACACAGAGGAAGCAGAAACAACCGCCCAAAAATACCAGGAAAGTCCCTGGTTATTGAAAGACCTCATCGACAATATGGCAGCACTGTATTTGTTAGAGCTGGTTCAGTTATAGAAGCCACTTCTAAATCAGAGGAAGGCAGCATTGAAATTCTAACTGTAGAACCAAGCAAAGTAGTAGTGACCTCAGTGTATAAGCCACCAGGCACAGTTTTCAGCTTTTCAACCTGCACAGTTAACCACAGATCATCAATGGAGACTTTAATAGCCACAGTACCCAGTGGGGGGTACAAGGAGTCTAACACGATGGAGAAGCAGTCAAAGAATGGATGGACGCTAACCAGCTTAGTCTCATCCACGATCCTAAGTTGCCAGCCTCCCTCCACAGTGCCCGCTGGAAGTGTAGTTATAACCCAGATCTTGCCATAATCAGCAACGACATCGCTGGCCTCTGCAAGAAGCTTGTCACGGACGCATTACCACAGACACAGCGCCGTCCTATTGGTATTCAGGTAAATGCAGCAGTGTTACCAACCGTCGTCCCATTCAAGAAGCTTGTCACAGACCTATTACCACAGACACAGCGCCGTCCTATTGCTATTCAGGTAAATGCAGCAGTGTTACCAACCGTCGTCCCATTCAAGAAGCTTGTCACAGACCTTGTAACGTTCTCCTTCGCGTGTCACGAACGGCGAATTTAACGTCGAGATAAACCACAGTTAATAAGAACCAGATCGCAGCAAGATTAACATTTACTGTTCACTCTTCACATTAACATATGGTGAAAACTGTTGATAAAACAATACAAGATTGATACAGTATTTGTTCCTTCCTTAATATCACATTTCAAGTGTAAATACTTGCAAAGGTGACTATAACTACATTACACTAAGGTGCAGTATACAGGGAGAGTTTACCTGCTCCATTGACTACTTTAAATACACTTCCATGCAAACTATCCGCGACTCTTTAACTAACGAAAGCATAAACATTATCTACCGTCGTTACTTCTAACAGGATCGGCATTAACATCTTAGTTCAATATATCGATTATCTATTAACTTACAGCGTTGCTCTCACTGTGATTTCTCATGCCTGCAAAACAGCTTCTGCTCGGGTCTGCCTCGTGGTGAGCCCCCACCCTCACGCTAATTTCAAACCGGTATTTTCCCACAAGACGCGGCGAAACCGGATGTGACGTCATCGCATGCTGATATATTTTACATGCAATGAATATACTTTAAACACTTCTAATTCTAACTAGAAAATACTATCGAATGAATTACTAAGCAAAAATATTATAAACTAAATAACTGTCGTAAAGACAGCACAGACCTATTACCACAGACACAGCGCCGTCCTATTGGTATTCAGGTAAATGTAGCAGTGTTACCAACTGTCGTCCCATTCAAGAAGGCTGATTGGAATGGGTGCACAAGAGCACTTGACCATAAGGTTAAGCGTATTAAACCACTACCTGAGCACTGCAACCTGATTGCAAAAGCTGTCCAGAAAACAGCCAAAAGGAAGATCCCCCAAGGTTGTAGAGCACACTACATCTCTGGTCTCATCAAAGAGAATGCTGAACTCGACAGGGAGTGTGTTTCAATGTTTGAATCTGACTCCTTCTCAGAGGAAACAATATCTATCAGTGAGTATCTCTCAAGAGCATCAAAATACCTGGAACACCTTGACAGAGACAACAGATATTACAGAAAACAGCAAGAAGGCATGGTCTTTCATATGCAAACTTGGAGGTGATCCCAAGAAAGCTGCCCAACATCCCAATGTGTCTGCGAACCAAGTTGCACACCAGTTGCTCCTAAATGGAAAAACCAACAAGGAACAACCAAGAGCACAACTAGACAGGAAGACGTACAGCGATGACCCTGGCTTCACTGGACCATTCACCACGGAAGAGCTGGAAATTGCTATATCTGGTCTAAAGCACGGGAAAGCAATTGGTCCTGACAACATAGCATCAGAACAGATAAAGCATTTTGGACAGCAAGCAAAGAAATGGTTCAACCACTGTCTGGCAACACACAAGCTACCTAACATTTGGCAGAAGTCACATGTAATAACACTATTAAAGCCCAGAAAAGCTCCCTCAGATCCAAAGAGTTTTCAGTCAATCTCACTGCTTTGTCACACCAATAAGCTGTTTGAGTGCCTGATACACAATAGGACAGCACCAACTGTAGATGAGAAGATCACTCCAGAGCAAGTAGGTTTCCACTCTGGCAAATCAACAACGTGTCAGTGATTACTGCTCTCTCCAACACAGTTCTGCTGCTTATTACCAGCAGATAGAGTCAACAGATAACCACTATCGCTCTTGTTATCATAATTCAGCAGCCTTTGGACATGTCAGTCCCACTCCCAGTATCTCCCAGCTCCTCTTCTTCAACAACCTCATCAACCTCGGCCACTAAAGCCCCAACTCCCATAACCACGTTCATTTCAGAACAGCATATTCCTCCATGGGTGATCCCTATGGCTGCATGAATTTTATTACCCAGTGTAAACTGTCTTTCAAAGCCCTGCTTGGTTGGTTTGATGATGATGCACTTAAACTGGCAAACGTGGTGAATCTCGGACACAGACACTCCTCAAGCTGTTCAACGCTTTATGGGTTTTCCTGCAGCCTAGACACTTCAGCAATTTGCTGCTAAGTTCAAGAGAGTTTTTTTTACCTTCCTGTACGTGGTCAGGAGGCTGCCCACTGACTCCCAGTCCTGTGCCAAGTAGAGGGACAGTGGGGAACTATGCAGTAAAGTTCCGCATGCTTGCAGTGGAGACAGAGTAGAATGAGAGTTTCATCACTGCCTTCCTGTGAGGACTGAACACAAAGGTCTGGCACAAGATCACAGTGCATGCCAACCAGGGCAGCCTGGATGATATAATTAATCTGGACATGTAAATTAGCAACCAGGCGACTGAGTTGCACAAAGAAAGAACACCCCAAGCTACCTACTCCTTAATCACAGTCTGTCTGTACCTTCTCCCTCATCATCCAGTACACAGTCCTCAAGAGGAGCCTATGTACTGAGATCGGTGTAGAACAGTTATCATCTGCAGTTGTCTCTATTGTGGAGATCTAGGGCACGTCCGGGCTTCATGTCCCAAGTGCCCAGTAAAAAAGGATATCTATTAACAGGAAGGGAAGTTCTGATCAGTCAGTTCTCCTTGCAGGCATCCTCCCCTAATTGCGTAATGCTCCCAGCTTCCTTGTCATGGGGATCTCAGACCTATAAGTTTCAGGCATTTATTGACTCGGGGGCAGCTAGGAACCTGATGGATATCTCTCTGGCTCAAAAATTGTGATTTTCCACTCAGAAATTGAGAAATTGAGAGGTCGCAGCTTGGTTCTTGTTCTCTAGGCACCGGCAAGATTCACCAATCATTCCAACTTGTACTAGAAGCTAACCATAGGGAACATATCTCTTCCCTGGTTGACTCACCTGAACTGACACTGGTGCTTGGCCTTCCGTTGTAAACTCGACACAACCCATAGACTGATTGGTCCCTAAAGGCACTCCTGCCTGTCTATCTGTCTGGGTCCAGCTCATCCCAATTTCACATGTCAACCACTGTGTTCACCCAGCTCAACCCAATTTCCCATGTCAACCACTGTGTTCACCCAGCTCGTCCTAATTTACCATGTCAACCACAAAGTTCACCCAGCTCATCCCAATTTCCCATGTCAACCACTATGTTGACCCAGCTCATCCCAATTTCCCATGTCAACCAGTGTTCACCCAGCTCATCACAATTTCACATGTCAACCTCAACGTTCAACCAGCTCATCCCAATTGCACATGTCAACCACAATGTTCACACAGCTCATCCCAATTTCCGATATCAACCACAACAGTCACCCAGCTAATCCCAATTTCCCATGTCAACCATTGTGTTCACCCAGCTCATCCCAATTTCCCATGTCAACAACAATGTTCACACAGCTCATACCAATTTCCGATATCAACCACAACAGTCACCCAGCTAATCCCAATTTCCCATGTCAACCAGTGTGTTCACCCAGCTCATCCCAATTTCCCAAGTCAACCAGTGTGTTCACCCAGCTCATCCCAATTTCCCATGTCAACCAGTGTGTTCACCCAGCTCGTCCCAATTTCCAATGTCAACCACAACGTTCACCCAGCTCATCCCAAATTCCCATGTCAACCATTGTGTTCACCCAGTTCGTCCCAATTTCCCATGTCAATCACAACGTTCACCCAGCTCATCACAATTTCCCATGTCAACCAGTGTGTTCACCCAGCTCGTCCCAATTTCCCATGTCAACCACAACGTTCACCCAGCTCATCACAATTTCCCATGTCAACCAGTGTGTTCACCCAGCTCATCCCAATTTCCCATGTCAACCACATTGTTCACACAGCTCATCCCAATTTCCCATGTCAACTACAACGTTCACCCAACTCATCCCAATTTCCCATGTCAACCAGTGTGTTCAGCCAGCTCGTCCAAATCTCCCAAGTCAACCTGTGTGTTCACATAGCTCGTCCCAATTTCACAGGACAACCAGTGTGTTCACCCAGCTCATCCCAATTTCCCATGTCAACCAGTGTGTTCACTCAACTCGTCCCAATTTCCCAATTCAACCAGTGTGTTCACCCAGCTCATCCCAATTTCGCATGTCAACCAGTGTGTTCACCCAGCTCGTCCCAATTTCCCATGTCAACCACAATGTTCACCCAGCTCATCCCAATTTCCCATGTCAACCAGTGTGTTCACCCATCTCGTCCTACTTTCCCATGTCAACCACAACGTTCACCCAGCTCATCCCAATTTCCCATGACAACCAGTGTGTTCACCCAACTCATCCCAATTTACCATGTCAACCACAATGTTCACCCAGCTCATCCCAATTTCCCATGTCCACCACAACGTTCACCCAGCTCATCCCAATTTCCCATGTCAACCAGTGTGTTCACCCAGTTCGTCCCAATTTCCCATGTCAACCAGTGTGTTCACCCAGCTCGTCCCAATTTCCCATGTCAACCACAACGTTCACCCAGCTCATCACAATTTCCCATGTCAACCAGGGTGTTCACCCAGCTCATCCCAATTTCCCATGTCAACCAGTGTGTTCACCCAGCTCATCCCAATTTCCCATGTCAACCAGTGTGTTCACTCAACTCGTCCCAATTTCCCAATTCAACCAGTGTGTTCACCCAGCTCATCCCAAATTCCCATGTCAACCACAATGTTCACCAAGCTCATCCCAATTTCCACGTCAACCAGTGTGTTCACCCAACTCATCCCAATTTCCCATGTCAACCAGTGTGTTCACCCAGGTCATCCCAATTTCCCATGTCAACCACAATGTTCACACAGCTCATCCCAATTTCCGATATCAACCAGAACAGTCACCCAGCTAATCCCAATTCCCCATGTCAACCAGTGTGTTCACCCAGCTCATCCCAATTTCCCATGTCAGCCAGTGTGTTCACCCAGTTCGTCCCAACTTCCCATATCAACCAGTGTGTTCACCCAGCTCGTCCCAATTTCCCATGTCAACCACAACGTTCACCCAGCTCATCCCAATTTCCCATGTCAACCAGTGAGTTCACCCAGCTCATCCCAATTTCCCATGTCAACCAGTGAGTTCACCCAGCTCATCCCAATTTCCCATGTCAACCAGTGTGTTCACCCAGTTCGTCCCAATTTCCCATGTCAACCAGTGTGTTCACCCAGCTCATCACAATTTCCCATGTCAACCACAATGTTCACCCAGCTCATCCCAATTTCCCATGTCAACCACATTGTTCACCCAGCTCATCCCAATTTCTCATGTCAACTACAACGTTCACCCAACTCATCCCAATTTCCCATGTCAACCAGTGTGTTCAGCCAGCTCGTCCCAATCTCGCAAGTCAACCTGTGTGTTCACATAGCTCGTCCCAATTTCCCAGGACAACCAGTGTGTTCACTCAGCTCATCCCAATTTCCCATGTCAACCAGTGTGTTCACTCAACTCGTCCCAATTTCCCAATTCAACCAGTGTGTTCACCCAGCTCATCCCAAATTCCCCTGTCAACCACAATGTTCACCCAGCTCATCCCAATTTCCACGTCAACCAGTGTGTTCACCCAACTCATCCCAATTTCCCATGTCAACCACAATGTTCACCCAGCTCATCCCAATTTCCCATGTCAACCAGTGTGTTCACCCAGCTCACCCCAATTTCCCATGTCAAACACAACGTTCACCCAGCTCATCCCAATTTCGCATGTCAACAACAATGTTCACCCAGCTCATCCCAATTTCCCAAGTCAACGACTGTGTTCACCCAGCTCATTCCAATTTCCCATGTCAACCAGTGTGTTCACCCAGCTCGTCCTAATTTCCCATATCAAGCACAATGTTCACCCAGCTCAACCCATTTTCCCATGTCAACCAGTGTGTTCACCCAGCTCATCCGAATTTCCCATGTCAAGCACAATGTTCACCCAGCTCAACCCATTTTCCCATGTCAACCGGTGTGTTCACCCAGCTCATCACAATATCCCATGTCAACCACAACGTTCACCCAGCTCAGCCCAATTTCCCATGTCAACCACAATGTTCACACAGCTCATCCCAATTTCCCATATCAACCACAACAGTCAACCAGCTCATCCCAATTTCCCATGTCAACCAGTGTGTTCGCTCAGCTCATCCCAATTTCCCATGTCAACCAGTGTGTTCGCTCAGCTCATCCCAATTTCCCATGTCAACCAGGGTGTTCACCCAGCTCGTCCCAGTTTCCCATGTCAACCAGTGTGTTCACCCAGCTCATCCCAATTTCCCATGTCAACCACAACGTTCACCCAGCTCATCCCAATTTCCCATGTCAACCAGTGTGTTCACCCATCTCATCCCAATTTCCGATCTCAACCACAATGCTCACCCAGCTCATCCCAATTTCCCATGTCAACCACAATGTTTACCCAGCTCATCCCAATTTCCCATGTCAACTACAACGTTCATCCAACTCATCTCAATTTCCCATGTCAACCAGTGTGCTCACCCAGCTCGTCCCAATCTCCCAAGTCAACCTGTGTGTTCACATAGCTCGTCCCAATTTTTCATGTCAACCAGTGTGTTCACCCAGCTCATCCCAATTTCCCATGTCAACCAGTGTGTTCACCCAGCTCACCCCAACTTCCCATGTCAACCAGTGTCTTCACCCAGCTCATCCCAAATTCCCATATCAACCACAACAGTCACCCAGCTCATCCCAATTTCCCATGTCAACCAGTGTGTTCACCCAGCTCATCCTAATTTCCCATGTCAGCCAGTGTGTTCACCCAGTTCGTCCCAACTTCCCATATCAACCAGTGTGTTCACCCATCTCGTCCCAATTTCCCATGTCAACCACAACGTTCACACAGCTCATCCCAATTTCCCATGTCAACCAGTGTGTTCACCCAGCTCATCCCAATTTCCCATCACAACCACAATGTTCACCCAGCTCATCCCAATTTCCCATGTCAACCACATTGTTCACCCAGCTCATCCCAATTTCTCATGTCAACTACAACGTTCACCCAACTCATCCCAATTTCCCATGTCAACCACAACGTTTACCCAGCTCATCCCAATATCCCATGTCAACCAGTGTGTTCACCCAACTCATCCCAATTTCCCATGTCAACCAGTGTGCTCACCCAGCTCGTCCCAATCTCCCATGTCCACCACAACGTTCACCCAGCTCATCCCAATTTCCCATGTCAACCACAACATTCACCCAGCTCATCCCAATTACCATGTCAACCAGTGTGTTCACCGAGCTCATCCCAATTTCCCATGTCAACCACAATGTTCACCCAACTCATCCCAATTTCCCATGTCAACCACAATGTTCACCCAGCTCATCCGAATTTCCCATGTCAACCACAATGTTCACCCAGCTCATCCCAATTTCCCATGTCAACCAGTGTGTTCACCCAACTCATCCCAATTTACCATGTCAACCACAATGTTCACCCAGCTCATCCCAATTTCCCATGTCCACCACAACGTTCACCCAGCTCATCCCAATTTCCCATGTCAACCAGTGTGTTCACCCAGTTCGTCCCAATTTCCCATGTCAACCAGTGTGTTCACCCAGCTCATCCCAATTTCCCATGTCAACCACAACGTTCACCCAGCTCATCCCAATTTCCCATGTCAACCAGTGTGTTCACCCAGCTCATCCTAATTTCCCATGTCAACTACAATGTTCACCCAGCTCATCCCAATTTCCCATGTCAACTACAATGTTCACCCAGCTCATCCCAATTTCCCATGTCAACCAGTGTGTTCACCCAACTCGCCCCAATTTCCCATGTCAACCAGTGTGTTCACCCAGCTCATCCCAATTTCCCATGTCAACCACAACGTTCACCCAGCTCATCCCAATTTCCCATGTCAACCAGTGTGTTCACCCAGCTCATCCTAATTTCCCATGTCAATCACAATGTTCACCCAGCTCATCCCAATTTCCCATGTCAACCACAATGTTCACTCAACTCATCCCAATTTCCCATGTCAACCAGTGTGTTCACCCAGCTCATCCTAATTTCCCATGTCAACTACAATGTTCACCCAGCTCATCCCAATTTCCCATGTCAACTACAATGTTCACCCAGCTCATCCCAATTTCCCATGTCAACCAGTGTGTTCACCCAACTCGCCCCAATTTCCCATGTCAACCAGTGTGTTCACCCAGCTCATCCCAATTTCCCATGTCAACCACAACGTTCACCCAGCTCATCCCAATTTCCCATGTCAACCAGTGTGTTCACCCAGCTCATCCTAATTTCCCATGTCAATCACAATGTTCACCCAGCTCATCCCAATTTCCCATGTCAACCACAATGTTCACTCAACTCATCCCAATTTCCCATGTCAACCAGTGTGTTCACACAGCTCATCACAATTTCCCATGTCAACCGCAATGTTTACCCAGTTCATCCCAATTTCCCATGTCAACCACTGTGTTCACCCAGCTCATCCCAATTTCCCATGTCAACCAGTGTGTTCACCCAGCTTGTCCTAATTTACCATGTCAACCACAAAGTTCACCCAGCTCATCCCAATTTCCCATGTCAACCACTACGTTCACCCAGCTCATCCCAATTTCCCATGTCAACAGTATGTTCACCCAGCTCATCCCAATTTCCCATGTCAACCACTACGTTCACCCAGCTAATCCCAATTTCCCATGTCAAACAGTGTGTTCACCCAGCTCATCCCAATTTCCCATGTCAACAGTGTGTTCACCCAGCTCGTCCCAATTTCCCATGTCAACCAATGTGTTCACCCAGCTAATCCCAATTTCCCATGTCAACCAGTGTGTTCACCCAGCTCATCCCAATTTCCCATGTCAACAGTGTGTTCAGCCAGCTCGTCCCAATTTCCCATGTCAACCAGTGTGTTCACCCAGCTCGTCCCAATTTCCCATGTCAACCACAACGTTCACCCAACTCATCCCAATTTCACATGTCAACAGTGTGTTCACCCAGCTCATCCCAATTTCGCATGTCAACCAGTGTGTACACCCAGCTCATCACAATTTCCCATGTCAACCACAATGTTCACACAGCTCATCCCAATTTCCCATGTCAACCACATTGTTCACACAGCTCATCCCAATTTCCCATGTCAACTACAATGTTCACCCAGCTCATCCCAATTTCCCATGTCAACCAGTGTGTTCACCCAACTCGCCCCAATTTCCCATGTCAACCAGTGTGTTCACCCAGCTCATCCCAATTTCCCATGTCAACCATAACGTTCACCCAGCTCATCCCAATTTCCCATGTCAACCAGTGTGTTCACACAGCTCATCACAATTTCACATGTCAACCGCAATGTTTACCCAGCTCATCCCAATTTCCCATGTCAACCACTACGTTCACCCAGCTAATCCCAATTTCCCATGTCAAACAGTGTGTTCACCCAGCTCATCCCAATTTCCCATGTCAACAGTGTGTTCACCCAGCTCGTCCCAATTTCCCATGTCAACCAGTGTGTTCACCCAGCTAATCCCAATTTCCCATGTCAACCAGGGTGTTCACCCAGCTCATCCCAATTTCCCATGTCAACAGTGTGTTCACCCAGCTCGTCCCAATTTCCCATGTCAACCAGTGTGTTCACCCAGCTCGTCCCAATTTCCCATGTCAACCACAACGTTCACCCAGCTCATCCCAATTTCACATGTCAACAGTGTGTTCACCCAGCTCATCCCAATTTCCCATCTCAACCAGTGTGTACTCCCAGCTCATCACAATATCCCATGTCAACAACAATGTTCACACAGCTGATCCCAATTTCCCATGTCAACTACAATGATCACCCAGCTCATCCCAATTTCCCATGTCAACCAGTGTGTTCACCCAACTCGCCCCAATTTCCCATGTCAACCAGTGTGTTCACCCAGCTCGTCCCAGTTTCCATGTCAACCAGTGTGTTCACCCAGCTCATCCCAATTTCCCATGTCAAACACAACGTTCACCCAGCTCATCCAAATTTCCCATGTCAACCAGTGTGTTCACCCAGCTCATCCCAATTTCCCATGTCAACCACAATGTTCACCCACCTCATCCCAATTTCCCATGTCAACCAGAATGTTCACACAGCTCATCCCAATTTCCCATGTCAACTACAACGTTCACCCAACTCATCCCAATTTCCCATGTCAACCAGTGTGCTCACCCAGCTCGTCCCAATCTCCCATGTCCACCACAACGTTCACCCAGCTCATCCCAATTTCCCATGACAACCAGTGTGTTCACGCAACTCATCCCAATTTACCATGTCAACCACAATGTTCACCCAGCTCATCCCAATTTCCCATGTCCACCACAACGTTCACCCAGCTCATCCCAATTTCCCATGTCAACCACAAAATTCACCCAGCTCATCCCAATTACCATGTCAACCAGTGTGTTCGCCGAGCTCATCCCAATTTCCCATGTCAACAACAATGTTCACCCAACTCATCCCAATTTCTCATGTCAACCAGTGTGTTCACCCAGCTCATCCCAATTTCCCATGTCAACCAGTGTGTTCACCCAGCTCGTCCCAATTTCCCATGTCAACCACAAAGTTCACCCAGCTCATCCCAATTTCCCATGTCAACCACTACGTTCAGCCAGCTCATCCCAATTTCCCATGTCAACCAGTGTGTTCACCCAGCTCTTCCCAATTTCCCATGTTAACCAGTGTGTTCAACCAGCTCGTCCCAATTTCACATGTCAACCAGTGTGTTCACCCAGCTCATCCCAATTTCCCATGTCAAACAGTGTGTTCACCTAGCTCATCACAATTTCCCATGTCAACCACAACGTTCACCCAGCTCATCCCAATTTCCCATGTCAACCACAATGTTCACACAGCTCATCCCAATTTCCCATATCAACCACAACAGTCACCCAGCTCGTCCCAATTTCCCATGTCAACCACTGTGTTCACCCAGCTCATCCCAATTTCACATGTCAACAAGTGTGTTCACCCAGCTTGTCCTAATTTACCATGTCAACCACAAAGTTCACCCAGCTCATCCCAATTTCCCATGTCAACCACTAAGTTCACCCAGCTAATCCCAATTTCCCATGTCAACCAGTGTGTTCACCCAGCTCATCCCAATTTCCCATGTCAACAGTGTGTTCACCCAGCTCGTCCCAATTTCCCATGTCAACCAGTGTGTTCACCCAGCTAATCCCAATTTCCCATGTCAACCAGTGTGTTCACCCAGCTCATCCCAATTTCCCATGTCAACAGTGTGTTCACCCAGCTCGTCCCAATTTCCCATGTCAACCAGTGTTTTCACCCAGCTCGTCCCAATTTCCCATGTCAACCACAACGTTCACCCAGCTCATCCCAATTTCACATGTCAACAGTGTGTTCACCCAGCTCATCCCAATTTCCCACGTCAACCAGTGTGTACACCCAGCTCATCACAATTTCCCATGTCAACCACAATGTTCACACAGCTCATCCCAATTTCCCATGTCAACCACATTGTTCACCCAGCTCATCCCAATTTCCCATGTCAACTACAATGTTCACCCAGCTCATCCCAATTTCCCATGTCAACCAGTGTGTTCACCCAACTCGCCCCAATTTCCCATGTCAACCAGTGTGTTCACCAGGCTCATCCCAATTTCCCATGTCAGCCACTGTGTTCACCCAGCTCATCCCAATTTCCCATGTCAACAAGTGTGTTCACCCAGCTTGTCCTAATTTACCATGTCAACCACAAAGTTCACCCAGCTCATCCCAATTTCCCATGTCAACCACTACGTTCACCCAGCTAATCCCAATTTCCCATGTCAACCAGTGTGTTCACCCAGCTCATCCCAATTTCCCATGTCAACAGTGTGTTCACCCAGCTCGTGCCAATTTCCCATGTCAACCAGTGTGTTCACCCAGCTAATCCCAATTTCCCATGTCAACCAGTGTGTTCACCCAGCTCATCCCAATTTCCCATGTCAACAGTGTGTTCACCCAGCTCGTCCCAATTTCCCATGTCAACCAGTGTGTTCACCCAGCTCATCCCAATTTCCCATGTCAACCACAACGTTCACCCAGGTCATCCCAATTTCACATGTCAACAGTGTGTTCACCCAGCTCATCCCAATTTCCCATGTCAACCAGTGTGTACACCCAGCTCATCACAATTTCCCATGTCAACCACAACGTTCACCCAGCTCATCCCAATTTCCCATGTCAACCAGTGTGTTCACCCAGCTCATCCTAATTTCCCATGTCAACCACAATGTTCACCCAGCTCATCCCAATTTCCCATGTCAACCAAAATGTTCACCCAACTCATCCCAATTTCCCATGTCAACCAGTGTGTTCACCCAGCTCATCCCAATTTCCCATGTCAACCAGTGTGTTCACCCAGCTTGTCCTAATTTACCATGTCAACCACAAAGTTCACCCAGCTCATCCCAATTTCCCATGTCAACCACTACGTTCACCCAGCTAATCCCAATTTCCCATGTCAACCACTGTGTTCACCCTGCTCGTCCCAATTTCCGATGTCAACCAGTGTGTTCACCCAGCTAATCCCAATTTCCCATGTCAACCAGTGTGTTCACCCAGCTCATCCCAATTTCCCATGTCAACAATGTGTTCACCCAGCTCGTCCCAATTTCACATGTCAACCAGTGTGTTCACCCAGCTCGTCCCAATTTCCCATGTCAACCACAACGTTCACCCAGCTCATCCCAATTTCACATGTCAACAGTGTGTTCACCCAGCTCATCCCAATTTCCCATGTCAACCAGTGTGTACACCCAGCTCATCACAATTTCCCATGTCAACCACAATGTTCACTCAGCTCATCCCAATTTCCCATGTCAACCACATTGTTCACCCAGCTCATCCCAATTTCCCATGTCAACTACAATGTTCACCCAGCTCATCCCAATTTCCCATGTCAACCAGTGTGTTCACCCAACTCGCCCAAATTTCCCAAGTCAACCAGTGTGTTCACCCAGCTCATCCCAATTTCCCATGTCAACCACAACGTTCACCCAGCTCATCCCAATTTCCCATGTCAACCACAATGTTCACACAGCTCATCCCAATTTCCCATATCAACCACAACAGTCACCCAGCTCATCCCAATTTCCCATGTCAACAAGTGTGTTCACACAGCTTGTCCTAATTTACCATGTCAACCACAAAGTTCACCCAGCTCATCCCAATTTCCCATGTCAACCACTACGTTCACCCAGCTAATCCCAATTTCCCATGTCAACCAGTGTGTTCACCCAGCTCATCCCAATTTCCCATGTCAACAGTGTGTTCACCCAGCTCGTGCCAATTTCCCATGTCAACCAGTGTGTTCACCCAGCTAATCCCAATTTCCCATGTCAACCAGTGTGTTGACCCAGCTCATCCCAATTTCCCATGTCAACAGTGTGTTCACCCAGCTCGTCCCAATTTCCCATGTGAACCAGTGTGTTCACCCAGCTCGTCCCAATTTCCCATGTCAACCACAAAGTTCACCGAGCTCATCCCAATTTCACATGTCAACAGTGTGTTCACCCAGCTCATCCCAATTTCCCATGTCAACCAGTGTGTACACCCAGCTCATCACAATTTCCCATGTCAACCACAATGTTCACACAGCTCATCCCAATTTCCCATGTCAACCACATTGTTCACCCAGCTCATCCCAATTTCCCATGTCAACTACAATGTTCACGCAGCTCATCCCAATTTCCCATGTCAACCAGTGTGTTCACCCAGCTCATCCTAATTTCCCATGTCAACCACAATGTTCACCCAGCTCATCCCAATTTCCCATGTCAACCAGTGTGTTCACCCAGCTCATCCCAATTTCCCATGTCAACCACAATGTTTACCCAGTTCATCCCAATTTCCCATGTAAACCACTGTGTTCACCCAGCTCATCCCAATTTCCCATGTCAACCAGTGTGTTCACCCAACTTGTCCTAATTTACCATGTCAACCACAAAGTTCACCCAGCTCATCCCAATTTCCCATGTCAACCACTACGTTCACCCAGCTAATCCCAATTTCCCATGTCAAACAGTGTGTTCACCCAGCTCATCCCAATTTCCCATGTCAACAGTGTGTTCACCCAGCTCGTCCCAATTTCCGATGTCAACCAGTGTGTTCACCCAGCTAATCCCAATTTCCCATGTCAACCAGTGTGTTCACCCAGCTCATCCCAATTTCCCATGTCAAACAATGTGTTCACCCAGCTCATCACAATTTCCCATGTCAACCACAACATTCACCCAGCTCATCCCAATTTCCCATGTCAACCACAATGTTCACACAGCTCATCCCAATTTCCCATATCAACCACAACATTCACCCAGCTCGTCCCAATTTCCCATGTCAACCACTGTGTTCACCCAGCTCATCCCAATTTCCCATGTCAACAAGTGTGTTCACCCAGCTTGTCCTAATTTACCATGTCAACCACAAGGTTCACCCAGCTCATCCCAATTTCCCATGTCAACCACAACGTTCACCCAGCTCATCCCAATTTCCCATGTCAACCACAATGTTCACACAGCTCATCCCAATTTCCCATATCAACCACAACAGTCACCCAGCTCATCCCAATTTCCCATGTCAACAAGTGTGTTCACACAGCTTGTCCTAATTTACCATGTCAACCACAAAGTTCACCCAGCTCATCCCAATTTCCCATGTCAACCACTACGTTCACCCAGCTAATCCCAATTTCCCATGTCAACCAGTGTGTTCACCCAGCTCATCCCAATTTCCCATGTCAACAGTGTGTTCACCCAGCTCGTGCCAATTTCCCATGTCAACCAGTGTGTTCACCCAGCTAATCCCAATTTCCCATGTCAACCAGTGTGTTGACCCAGCTCATCCCAATTTCCCATGTCAACAGTGTGTTCACCCAGCTCGTCCCAATTTCCCATGTCAACCAGTGTGTTCACACAGCTCGTCCCAATTTCCCATGTCAACCACAACGTTCACCGAGCTCATCCTAATTTCACATGTCAACAGTGTGTTCACCCAGCTCATCCCAATTTCCCATGTCAACCAGTGTGTACACCCAGCTCATCACAATTTCCCATGTCAACCACAATGTTCACACAGCTCATCCCAATTTCCCATGTCAACCACATTGTTCACCCAGCTCATCCCAATTTCCCATGTCAACTACAATGTTCACCCAGCTCATCCGAATTTCCCATGTCAACCAGTGTGCTCACCCAGCTCATCCCAATTTCCCATGTCAAACACAACGTTCACCCAGCTCATCCCTATTTCCCATGTCAACCAGTGTGTTCACCCAGCTCATCCCAATTTCCCATGTCAACAACAATGTTCACCCAGCTCATCCCAATTTCCCATGTCAACCACAATGTTCACACAACTCATCCCAATTTCCCATGCCAACCACAATGTTCACCCAGCTCATCCCAATTTCCGATGTCAACCACTGTGTTCACCCAGCTCATCCCAATTTCCCATGTCAACCAGTGTGTTCACCCAGCTCGTCCTAATTTCCCATGTCAACCACAAAGTTCACCCAGTTCATCGCTATTTCCCATGTCAAGCACAATGTTCACCCAACTCATCCCGATTTGCCATGTCAACCAGTGTGTTCACACAACTCATCCCAATTTCCCATGTCAACCACAATGTTCACCCAACTCATCCCAATTTCCGATGTCAACCACTGTGTTCACCCAGCTCATCCCAATTTCTCATGTCAACCACAACGTTCACCCAGCTCATCCCAATTTCCCATGTCAACCACTACGTTCACCCATCTCATTCCAATTTCCCATGTCAACCAGTGTGTTCACCCAGCTCATCCCAATTTCCCATGTCAACCACAACGTTCACCCAGCTCATCCCAATTTCCCATGTCAACCACAATGTTCACACAGCTCATCCCAATTTCCCATATCAACCACAACAGTCACCCAGCTCATCCCAATTTCCCATGTCAACAAGTGTGTTCACACAGCTTGTCCTAATTTACCATGTCAACCACAAAGTTCACCCAGCTCATCCCAATTTCCCATGTCAACCACTACGTTCACCCAGCTAATCCCAATTTCCCATGTCAACCAGTGTGTTCACCCAGCTCATCCCAATTTCCCATGTCAACAGTGTGTTCACCCAGCTCGTGCCAATTTCCCATGTCAACCAGTGTGTTCACCCAGCTAATCCCAATTTCCCATGTCAACCAGTGTGTTGACCCAGCTCATCCCAATTTCCCATGTCAACAGTGTGTTCACCCAGCTCGTCCCAATTTCCCATGTCAACCAGTGTGTTCACCCAGCTCGTCCCAATTTCCCATGTCAACCACAACGTTCACCGAGCTCATCCCAATTTCACATGTCAACAGTGTGTTCACCCAGCTCATCCCAATTTCCCATGTCAACCAGTGTGTACACCCAGCTCATCACAATTTCCCATGTCAACCACAATGTTCACACAGCTCATCCCAATTTCCCATGTCAACCACATTGTTCACCCAGCTCATCCCAATTTCCCATGTCAACTACAATGTTCACCCAGCTCATCCCAATTTCCCATGTCAACCAGTGTGTTCACCCAGCTCATCCTAATTTCCCATGTCAACCACAATGTTCACCCAGCTCATCCCAATTTCCCATGTCAACCAGTGTGTTCACCCAGCTCATCCCAATTTCCCATGTCAACCACAATGTTTACCCAGTTCATCCCAATTTCCCATGTCAACCAGTGTGTTCACCCAGCTTGTCCTAATTTACCATGTCAACCACAAAGTTCACCCAGCTCATCCCAATTTCCCATGCCAACCACTACGTTCACACAGTTAATCCCAAATTCCCATGTCAAACAGTGTGTTCACCCAGCTCATCCCAATTTCCCATGTCAACAGTGTGTTCACCCAGCTCGTCCCAATTTCCGATGTCAACCAGTGTGTTCACCCAGCTCATCCCAATTTCCCATGTCAACCACAACTTTCACCCAGCTCATCCCAATTTCCCATGTCAACCACAATGTTCACACAGCTCATCCCAATTTCCCATATCAACCACAACATTCACCCAGCTCGTCCCAATTTCCCATGTCAACCACTGTGTTCACCCAGCTCATCCCAATTTCCCATGTCAACAAGTGTGTTCACCCAGCTTGTCCTAATTTACCATGTCAACCACAAGGTTCACCCAGCTCATCCCAATTTCCCATGTCAACCACTACGTTCACCCAGCTAATCCCAATTTCCCATGTCAACCAGTGTGTTCACCCAGCTCATCCCAATTTCCCATGTCAACAGTGTGTTCACCCAGCTCGTGCCAATTTCCCATGTCAACCAGTGTGTTCACCCAGCTAATCCCAATTTCCCATGTCAACCAGTGTGTTGACCCAGCTCATCCCAATTTCCCATGTCAACAGTGTGTTCACCCAGCTCGTCCCAATTTCCCATGTCAACCAGTGTGTTCACCCAGCTCGTCCCAATTTCCCATGTCAACCACAAAGTTCACCCAGTTCATCGCTATTTCCCATGTCAAGCACAATGTTCACCCAACTCATCCCGATTTGCCATGTCAACCAGTGTGTTCACCCAGCTCATCACAATTTCCCATGTCAACCACAATGTTCACACAACTCATCCCAATTTCCCATGTCAACCACAATGTTCACCCAACTCATCCCAATTTCCGATGTCAACCACTGTGTTCACCCAGCTCATCCCAATTTCTCATGTCAACCAGTGTGTTCACCCAGCTCATCACGATTTCCCATGTCAACCACAACGTTCACCCAGCTCATCCCAATTTCCCATGTCAACCACTACGTTCACCCATCTCATTCCAATTTCCCATATCAACCAGTGTGTTCACCCAGCTCTTCCCAATTTCCCATGTTAACCAGTGTGTTCAACCAGCTCGTCCCAATTTCACATGTCAACCAGTGTGTTCACCCAGCTCATCCCAATTTCCCATGTCAACCAGTGTGTTCACCCAACTCGCCCAAATTTCCCATGTCAACCAGTGTGTTCACCCAGCTCATCCCAATTTCCCATGTCAACCACAACGTTCACCCAGCTCATCCCAATTTCCCATGTCAACCACAATGTTCACACAGCTCATCCCAATTTCCCATATCAACCACAACAGTCACCCAGCTCATCCCAATTTCCCATGTCAACAAGTGTGTTCACACAGCTTGTCCTAATTTACCATGTCAACCACAAAGTTCACCCAGCTCATCCCAATTTCCCATGTCAACCACTACGTTCACCCAGCTAATCCCAATTTCCCATGTCAACCAGTGTGTTCACCCAGCTCATCCCAATTTCCCATGTCAACAGTGTGTTCACCCAGCTCGTGCCAATTTCCCATGTCAACCAGTGTGTTCACCCAGCTAATCCCAATTTCCCATGTCAACCAGTGTGTTGACCCAGCTCATCCCAATTTCCCATGTCAACAGTGTGTTCACCCAGCTCGTCCCAATTTCCCATGTCAACCAGTGTGTTCACCCAGCTCGTCCCAATTTCCCATGTCAACCACAACGTTCACCGAGCTCATCCCAATTTCACATGTCAACAGTGTGTTCACCCAGCTCATCCCAATTTCCCATGTCAACCAGTGTGTACACCCAGCTCATCACAATTTCCCATGTCAACCACAATGTTCACACAGCTCATCCCAATTTCCCATGTCAACCACATTGTTCACCCAGCTCATCCCAATTTCCCATGTCAACTACAATGTTCACCCAGCTCATCCCAATTTCCCATGTCAACCAGTGTGTTCACCCAGCTCATCCTAATTTCCCATGTCAACCACAATGTTCACCCAGCTCATCCCAATTTCCCATGTCAACCAGTGTGTTCACCCAGCTCATCCCAATTTCCCATGTCAACCACAATGTTTACCCAGTTCATCCCAATTTCCCATGTCAACCAGTGTGTTCACCCAGCTTGTCCTAATTTACCATGTCAACCACAAAGTTCACCCAGCTCATCCCAATTTCCCATGCCAACCACTACGTTCACCCAGCTAATCCCAAATTCCCATGTCAAACAGTGTGTTCACCCAGCTCATCCCAATTTCCCATGTCAACAGTGTGTTCACCCAGCTCGTCCCAATTTCCGATGTCAACCAGTGTGTTCACCCAGCTCATCCCAATTTCCCATGTCAACCACAACTTTCACCCAGCTCATCCCAATTTCCCATGTCAACCACAATGTTCACACAGCTCATCCCAATTTCCCATATCAACCACAACATTCACCCAGCTCGTCCCAATTTCCCATGTCAACCACTGTGTTCACCCAGCTCATCCCAATTTCCCATGTCAACAAGTGTGTTCACCCAGCTTGTCCTAATTTACCATGTCAACCACAAGGTTCACCCAGCTCATCCCAATTTCCCATGTCAACCACTACGTTCACCCAGCTAATCCCAATTTCCCATGTCAACCAGTGTGTTCACCCAGCTCATCCCAATTTCCCATGTCAACAGTGTGTTCACCCAGCTCGTGCCAATTTCCCATGTCAACCAGTGTGTTCACCCAGCTAATCCCAATTTCCCATGTCAACCAGTGTGTTGACCCAGCTCATCCCAATTTCCCATGTCAACAGTGTGTTCACCCAGCTCGTCCCAATTTCCCATGTCAACCAGTGTGTTCACCCAGCTCGTCCCAATTTCCCATGTCAACCACAACGTTCACAGAGCTCATCCCAATTTCACATGTCAACAGTGTGTTCACCCAGCACATCCCAATTTCCCATGTCAACCAGTGTGTACACCCAGCTCATCACAATTTCCCATGTCAACCACAATGTTCACACAGCTCATCCCAATTTCCCATGTCAACCACATTGTTCACCCAGCTCATCCCAATTTCCCATGTCAACCACAACGTTCACCCAGCTCATCCCAATTTCCCATGTCAACCACTACGTTCACCCATCTCATTCCAATTTCCCATATCAACCAGTGTGTTCACCCAGCTCTTCCCAATTTCCCATGTTAACCAGTGTGTTCAACCAGCTCGTCCCAATTTCACATGTCAACCAGTGTGTTCACCCAGCTCATCCCAATTTCCCATGTCAACCAGTGTGTTCACCCAACTCGCCCAAATTTCCCATGTCAACCAGTGTGTTCACCCAGCTCATCCCAATTTCCCATGTCAACCACAACGTTCACCCAGCTCATCCCAATTTCCCATGTCAACCACAATGTTCACACAGCTCATCCCAATTTCCCATATCAACCACAACAGTCACCCAGCTCATCCCAATTTCCCATGTCAACAAGTGTGTTCACACAGCTTGTCCTAATTTACCATGTCAACCACAAAGTTCACCCAGCTCATCCCAATTTCCCATGTCAACCACTACGTTCACCCAGCTAATCCCAATTTCCCATGTCAACCAGTGTGTTCACCCAGCTCATCCCAATTTCCCATGTCAACAGTGTGTTCACCCAGCTCGTGCCAATTTCCCATGTCAACCAATGTGTTCACCCAGCTAATCCCAATTTCCCATGTCAACCAGTGTGTTGACCCAGCTCATCCCAATTTCCCATGTCAACAGTGTGTTCACCCAGCTCGTCCCAATTTCCCATGTCAACCAGTGTGTTCACCCAGCTCGTCCCAATTTCCCATGTCAACCACAACGTTCACCGAGCTCATCCCAATTTCACATGTCAACAGTGTGTTCACCCAGCTCATCCCAATTTCCCATGTCAACCAGTGTGTACACCCAGCTCATCACAATTTCCCATGTCAACCACAATGTTCACACAGCTCATCCCAATTTCCCATGTCAACCACATTGTTCACCCAGCTCATCCCAATTTCCCATGTCAACTACAATGTTCACCCAGCTCATCCCAATTTCCCATGTCAACCAGTGTGTTCACCCAGCTCATCCTAATTTCCCATGTCAACCACAATGTTCACCCAGCTCATCCCAATTTCCCATGTCAACCAGTGTGTTCACCCAGCTCATCCCAATTTCCCATGTCAACCACAATGTTTACCCAGTTCATCCCAATTTCCCATGTCAACCAGTGTGTTCACCCAGCTTGTCCTAATTTACCATGTCAACCACAAAGTTCACCCAGCTCATCCCAATTTCCCATGCCAACCACTACGTTCACCCAGCTAATCCCAAATTCCCATGTCAAACAGTGTGTTCACCCAGCTCATCCCAATTTCCCATGTCAACAGTGTGTTCACCCAGCTCGTCCCAATTTCCGATGTCAACCAGTGTGTTCACCCAGCTAATCTCAATTTCCCATGTCAACCAGTGTGTTCACCCAGCTCATCCCAATTTCCCATGTCAAACAATGTGTTCACCCAGCTCATCACAATTTCCCATGTCAACCACAACTTTCACCCAGCTCATCCCAATTTCCCATGTCAACCACAATGTTCACACAGCTCATCCCAATTTCCCATATCAACCACAACATTCACCCAGCTCGTCCCAATTTCCCATGTCAACCACTGTGTTCACACAGCTCATCCCAATTTCCCATGTCAACAAGTGTGTTCACCCAGCTTGTCCTAATTTACCATGTCAACCACAAGGTTCACCCAGCTCATCCCAATTTCCCATGTCAACCACTACGTTCACCCAGCTAATCCCAATTTCCCATGTCAACCAGTGTGTTCACCCAGCTCATCCCAATTTCCCATGTCAACAGTGTGTTCACCCAGCTCGTGCCAATTTCCCATGTCAACCAGTGTGTTCACCCAGCTAATCCCAATTTCCCATGTCAACCAGTGTGTTGACCCAGCTCATCCCAATTTCCCATGTCAACAGTGTGTTCACCCAGCTCGTCCCAATTTCCCATGTCAACCAGTGTGTTCACCCAGCTCGTCCCAATTTCCCATGTCAACCACAACGTTCACAGAGCTCATCCCAATTTCACATGTCAACAGTGTGTTCACCCAGCTCATCCCAATTTCCCATGTCAACCAGTGTGTACACCCAGCTCATCACAATTTCCCATGTCAACCACAATGTTCACACAGCTCATCCCAATTTCCCATGTCAACCACATTGTTCACCCAGCTCATCCCAATTTCCCATGTCAACTACAATGTTCACCCAGCTCATCCCAATTTCCCATGTCAACCAGTGTGTTCACCCAGCTCATCCTAATTTCCCATGTCAACCACAATGTTCACCCAGCTCATCCCAATTTCCCATGTCAACCAGTGTGTTCACCCAGCTCATCCCAATTTCCCATGTCAACCACAATGTTTACGCAGTTCATCCCAATTTCCCATGTCAACCACTGTGTTCACCCAGCTCATCCCAATTTCCCATGTCAACCAGTGTGTTCACCCAGCTTGTCCTAATTTACCATGTCAACCACAAAGTTCACCCAGCTCATCCCAATTTCCCATGTAAACCACTACGTTCACCCAGCTAATCCCAATTTCCCATGTCAAACAGTGTGTTCACCCAGCTCATCCCAATTTCCCATGTCAACAGTGTGTTCACCCAGCTCGTCCCAATTTCCGATGTCCACCAGTGTGTTCACCCAGCTAATCCCAATTTCCCATGTCAACCAGTGTGTTCACCGAGCTCATCCCAATTTCCCATGTCAAACAATGTGTTCACCCAGCTCATCACAATTTCCCATGTCAACCACAACTTTCACCCAGCTCATCCCAATTTCCCATGTCAACCACAATGTTCACACAGCTCATCCCAATTTCACATATCAACCACAACATTCACCCAGCTCGTCCCAATTTCCCATGTCAACCACTGTGTTCACCCAGCTCATCCCAATTTCCCATGACAACAAGTGTGTTCACCCAGCTTGTCCTAATTTACCATGTCAACCACAAGGTTCACCCAGCTTCCCAATTTCCCATGTCAACCACAACGTTCACCCAGCTCATCCCAATTTCCCATGTCAACCACAATGTTCACACAGCTCATCCCAATTTCCCATATCAACCACAACAGTCACCCAGCTCATCCCAATTTCCCATGTCAACAAGTGTGTTCACACAGCTTGTCCTAATTTACCATGTCAACCACAAAGTTCACCCAGCTCATCCCAATTTCCCATGTCAACCACTACGTTCACCCAGCTAATCCCAATTTCCCATGTCAACCAGTGTGTTCACCCAGCTCATCCCAATTTCCCATGTCAACAGTGTGTTCACCCAGCTCGTGCCAATTTCAAATGTCAACCAGTGTGTTCACCCAGCTAATCCCAATTTCCCATGTCAACCAGTGTGTTGACCCAGCTCATCCATATTTCCCATGTCAACAGTGTGTTCACCCAGCTCGTCCCAATTTCCCATGTCAACCAGTGTGTTCACCCAGCTCGTCCCAATTTCCGATGTCAACCACAACGTTCACCGAGCTCATCCCAATTTCACATGTCAACAGTGTGTTCACCCAGCTCATCCCAATTTCCCATGTCAACCAGTGTGTACACCCAGCTCATCACAATTTCCCATGTCAACCACAATGTTCACACAGCTCATCCCAATTTCCCATGTCAACCACATTGTTCACCCAGCTCATCCCAATTTCCCATGTCAACTACAATGTTCACCCAGCTCATCCCAATTTCCCATGTCAACCAGTGTGTTCACCCAGCTCATCCCAATTTCCCATGTCAAACACAACGTTCACCCAGCTCATCCCTATTTCCCATGTCAACCAGTGTGTTCACCCAGCTCATCCCAATTTCCCATGTCAACAACAATGTTCACCCAGCTCATCCCAATTTCCCATGTCAACCACAATGTTCACACAACTCATCCCAATTTCCCATGCCAACCACAATGTTCACCCAGCTCATCCCAATTTCCGATGTCAACCACTGTGTTCACCCAGCTCATCCCAATTTCCCATGTCAACCAGTGTGTTCACCCAGCTCGTCCTAATTTCCCATGTCAACCACAAAGTTCACCCAGTTCATCCCTATTTCCCATGTCAAGCACAATGTTCACCCAACTCCTCCCGATTTCCCATGTCAACCAGTGTGTTCACCCAGCTCATCACAATTTCCCATGTCAACCACAATGTTCACACAACTCATCCCAATTTCCCATGTCAACCACAATGTTCACCAAACTCATCCCAATTTCCGATGTCAACCACTGTGTTCACCCAGCTCATCCCAATTTCTCATGTCAACCAGTGTGTTCACCCAGCTCATCACGATTTCCCATGTCAACCACAACGTTCACCCAGCTCATCCCAATTTCCCATGTCAACCACTACGTTCACCCAGCTCATCCCAATTTCCCATGTCAACCACTACGTTCACCCAGCTCATCCCAATTTCCCATATCAACCAGTGTGTTCACCCAGCTCGTCCCAATTTCACATGTCAACCAGTGTGTTCACCCAGCTCATCCCAATTTCCCATGTCAACCAGTGTGTTCACCCAGCTCATCCCAATTTCCCATGTCAACCACTACGTTCACCCAGCTAATCCCAATTTCCCATGTCAAACAGTGTGTTCACCCAGCTCATCCCAATTTCCCATGTCAACAGTGTGTTCACCCAGCTCGTCCCAATTTCCGATGTCAACCAGTGTGTTCACCCAGCTAATCCCAATTTCCCATGTCAACCAGTGTGTTCACCCAGCTCATCCCAATTTCCCATGTCAAACAATGTGTTCACCCAGCTCATCACAATTTCCCATGTCAACCACAACTTTCACCCAGCTCATCCCAATTTCCCATGTCAACCACAATGTTCACACAGCTCATCCCAATTTCCCATATCAACCACAACATTCACCCAGCTCGTCCCAATTTCCCATGTCAACCACTGTGTTCACCCAGCTCATCCCAATTTCCCATGTCAACAAGTGTGTTCACCCAGCTTGTCCTAATTTACCATGTCAACCACAAGGTTCACCCAGCTCATCCCAATTTCCCATGTCAACCACAACGTTCACCCAGCTCATCCCAATTTCCCATGTCAACCACAATGTTCACACAGCTCATCCCAATTTCCCATATCAACCACAACAGTCACCCAGCTCATCCCAATTTCCCATGTCAACAAGTGTGTTCACACAGCTTGTCCTAATTTACCATGTCAACCACAAAGTTCACCCAGCTCATCCCAATTTCCCATGTCAACCACTACGTTCACCCAGCTAATCCCAATTTCCCATATCAACCAGTGTGTTCACCCAGCTCATCCCAATTTCCCATGTCAACAGTGTGTTCACCCAGCTCGTGCCAATTTCCCATGTCAACCATTACGTTCACCCAGCTAATCCCAATTTCCCATGTCAACCAGTGTGTTGACCCAGCTCATCCCAATTTCCCATGTCAACAGTGTGTTCACCCAGCTCGTCCCAATTTCACATGTCAACCAGTGTGTTCACCCAGCTCGTCCCAATTTCCCATGTCAACCACAACGTTCACCGAGCTCATCCCAATTTCACATGTCAACAGTGTGTTCACCCAGCTCATCCCAATTTCCCATGTCAACCAGTGTGTACACCCAGCTCATCACAATTTCCCATGTCTACCACAATGTTCACACAGCTCATCCCAATTTCCCATGTTAACCGCATTGTTCACCCAGCTCATCCCAATTTCCCATGTCAACTACAATGTTCACCCAGCTCATCCCAATTTCCCATGTCAACCAGTGTGTTCACCCAGCTCATCCCAAATTTCCCATGTCAAACACAACGTTCACCCAGCTCATCCCTATTTCCCATGTCAACCAGTGTGTTCACCCAGCTCATCCCAATTTCCCATGTCAACAACAATGTTCACCCAGCTCATCCCAATTTCCCATGTCAACCACAATGTTCACACAACTCATCCCAATTTCCCATGCCAACCACAATGTTCACCCAGCTCATCGCAATTTCCGATGTCAACCACTGTGTTCACCCAGCTGATCCCAATTTCCCATGTCAACCAGTGTGTTCACCCAGCTCGTCCTAATTTCCCATGTCAACCACAAAGTTCACCCAGTTCATCCCTATTTCCCATGTCAAGCACAATGTTCACCCAACTCATCCCGATTTCCCATGTCAACCAGTGTGTTCACCCAGCTCATCCCAATTTCCCATGTCAACCACAATGTTCACACAGCTCATCCCAATTTCCCATATCAACCACAACAGTCACCCAGCTCATCCCAATTTCCCATGTCAACAAGTGTGTTCACACAGCTTGTCCTAATTTACCATGTCAACCACAAAGTTCACCCAGCTCATCCCAATTTCCCATGTCAACCACTACGTTCACCCAGCTAATCCCAATTTCCCATGTCAACCAGTGTGTTCACCCAGCTCATCCCAATTACCCATGTCAACAGTGTGTTCACCCAGCTCGTGCCAATTTCCCATGTCAACCAGTGTGTTCACCCAGCTAATCCCAATTTCCCATGTCAACCAGTGTGTTGACCCAGCTCATCCCAATTTCCCATGTCAAACACAACGTTCACCCAGCTCATCCCTATTTCCCATGTCAACCAGTGTGTTCACCCAGCTCATCCCAATTTCCCATGTCAACAACAATGTTCACCCAGCTCATCCCAATTTCCCATGTCAACCACAATGTTCACACAACTCATCCCAATTTCCCATGCCAACCACAATGTTCACCCAGCTCATCCCAATTTCCGATGTCAACCACTGTGTTCAACCAGCTGATCCCAATTTCCCATGTCAACCAGTGTGTTCACCCAGCTCGTCCTAATTTCCCATGTCAACCACAAAGTTCACCCAGTTCATCCCTATTTCCCATGTCAAGCACAATGTTCACCCAACTCATCCCGATTTCCCATGTCAACCAGTGTGTTCACCCAGCTCATCCCAATTTCCCATGTCAACAGTGTGTTCACCCAGCACGTCCCAATTTCCCATGTCAACCAGTGTGTTCACCCAGCTCGTCCCAATTTCCCATGTCAACCACAACGTTCACCGAGCTCATCCCAATTTCACATGTCAACAGTGTGTTCACCCAGCTCATCCCAATTTCCCATGTCAACCAGTGTGTACACCCAGCTCATCACAATTTCCCATGTCAACCACAATGTTCACACAGCTCATCCCAATTTCCCATGTCAACCACATTGTTCACCCAGCTCATCCCAATTTCCCATGTCAACTACAATGTTCACCCAGCTCATCCCAATTTCCCATGTCAACCAGTGTGTTCACCCAGCTCATCCCTATTTCCCATGTCAAACACATTGTTCACCCAGCTCATCCCAATTTCCCATGTCAACTACAATGTTCACCCAGCTCATCCCAATTTCCCATGTCAACCAGTGTGTTCACCCAGCTCATCCCAATTTCCCATGTCAAACACAACGTTCACCCAGCTCATCCCTATTTCCCATGTCAACCAGTGTGTTCACCCAGCTCATCCCAATTTCCCATGTCAACAACAATGTTCACCCAGCTCATCCCAATTTCCCATGTCAACCACAATGTTCACCCAGCTCATCCCAATTTCCCATGTCAACCAGTGTGTTCACCCAGCTCATCCCAATTTCCCATGTCAAACACAACGTTCACCCAGCTCATCCCAATTTCCCATGTCAACCACAATGTTCACACAGCTCATCCCAATTTCCCACATCAACCACAACAGTCACCCAGCTCATCCCAATTTCCCATGTCAACCAGTGTGTTCACCCAGCTCATCCTAATTTCCCATGTCAACCACAATGTTCACCCAGCTCATCCCAATTTCCCATGTCAACCAGTGTGTTCACCCAGCTCATCCCAATTTCCCATGTCAACCACAATGTTTACCCAGATCATCCCAATTTCCCATGTCAAACAGTGTGTTCACCCAGCTTGTCCTAATTTACCATGTCAACCACAAAGTTCACCCAGCTCATCCCAATTTCCCATGCCAACCACTACGTTCACCCAGCTAATCCCAAATTCCCATGTCAAACAGTGTGTTCACCCAGCTCATCCCAATTTCCCATGTCAACAGTGTGTTCACCCAGCTCGTCCCAATTTCCGATGTCAACCAGTGTGTTCACCCAGCTAATCTCAATTTCCCATGTCAACCAGTGTGTTCACCCAGCTCATCCCAATTTCCCATGTCAAACAATGTGTTCACCCAGCTCATCACAATTTCCCATGTCAACCACAACTTTCACCCAGCTCATCCCAATTTCCCATGTCAACCACAATGTTCACACAGCTCATCCCAATTTCCCATATCAACCACAACATTCACCCAGCTCGTCCCAATTTCCCATGTCAACCACTGTGTTCACCCAGCTCATCCCAATTTCCCATGTCAACAAGTGTGTTCACCCAGCTTGTCCTAATTTACCATGTCAACCACAAGGTTCACCCAGCTCATCCCAATTTCCCATGTCAACCACTACGTTCACCCAGCTAATCCCAATTTCCCATGTCAACCAGTGTGTTCACCCAGCTCATCCCAATTTCCCATGTCAACAGTGTGTTCACCCAGCTCGTGCCAATTTCCCATGTCAACCAGTGTGTTCACCCAGCTAATCCCAATTTCCCATGTCAACCAGTGTGTTGACCCAGCTCATCCCAATTTCCCATGTCAACAGTGTGTTCACCCAGCTCGTCCCAATTTCCCATGTCAACCAGTGTGTTCACCCAGCTCGTCCCAATTTCCCATGTCAACCACAACGTTCACAGAGCTCATCCCAATTTCACATGTCAACAGTGTGTTCACCCAGCTCATCCCAATTTCCCATGTCAACCAGTGTGTACACCCAGCTCATCACAATTTCCCATGTCAACCACAATGTTCACACAGCTCATCCCAATTTCCCATGTCAACCACATTGTTCACCCAGCTCATCCCAATTTCCCATGTCAACTACAATGTTCACCCAGCTCATCCCAATTTCCCATGTCAACCAGTGTGTTCACCCAGCTCATCCTAATTTCCCATGTCAACCACAATGTTCACCCAGCTCATCCCAATTTCCCATGTCAACCAGTGTGTTCACCCAGCTCATCCCAATTTCCCATGTCAACCACAATGTTTACGCAGTTCATCCCAATTTCCCATGTCAACCACTGTGTTCACCCAGCTCATCCCAATTTCCCATGTCAACCAGTGTGTTCACCCAGCTTGTCCTAATTTACCATGTCAACCACAAAGTTCACCCAGCTCATCCCAATTTCCCATGTAAACCACTACGTTCACCCAGCTAATCCCAATTTCCCATGTCAAACAGTGTGTTCACCCAGCTCATCCCAATTTCCCATGTCAACAGTGTGTTCACCCAGCTCGTCCCAATTTCCGATGTCCACCAGTGTGTTCACCCAGCTAATCCCAATTTCCCATGTCAACCAGTGTGTTCACCGAGCTCATCCCAATTTCCCATGTCAAACAATGTGTTCACCCAGCTCATCACAATTTCCCATGTCAACCACAACTTTCACCCAGCTCATCCCAATTTCCCATGTCAACCACAATGTTAACACAGCTCATCCCAATTTCCCATATCAACCACAACATTCACCCAGCTCGTCCCAATTTCCCATGTCAACCACTGTGTTCACCCAGCTCATCCCAATTTCCCATGACAACAAGTGTGTTCACCCAGCTTGTCCTAATTTACCATGTCAACCACAAGGTTCACCCAGCTTCCCAATTTCCCATGTCAACCACAACGTTCACCCAGCTCATCCCAATTTCCCATGTCAACCACAATGTTCACACAGCTCATCCCAATTTCCCATATCAACCACAACAGTCACCCAGCTCATCCCAATTTCCCATGTCAACAAGTGTGTTCACACAGCTTGTCCTAATTTACCATGTCAACCACAAAGTTCACCCAGCTCATCCCAATTTCCCATGTCAACCACTACGTTCACCCAGCTAATCCCAATTTCCCATGTCAACCAGTGTGTTCACCCAGCTCATCCCAATTTCCCATGTCAACAGTGTGTTCACCCAGCTCGTGCCAATTTCAAATGTCAACCAGTGTGTTCACCCAGCTAATCCCAATTTCCCATGTCAACCAGTGTGTTGACCCAGCTCATCCATATTTCCCATGTCAACAGTGTGTTCACCCAGCTCGTCCCAATTTCCCATGTCAACCAGTGTGTACACCCAGCTCATCACAATTTCCCATGTCAACCACAATGTTCACACAGCTCATCCCAATTTCCCATGTCAACCACATTGTTCACCCAGCTCATCCCAATTTACCATGTCAACCACAAAGTTCACCCAGCTCATCCCAATTTCCCATGTAAACCACTACGTTCACCCAGCTAATCCCAATTTCCCATGTCAAACAGTGTGTTCACCCAGCTCATCCCAATTTCCCATGTCAACAGTGTGTTCACCCAGCTCGTCCCAATTTCCGATGTCCACCAGTGTGTTCACCCAGCTAATCCCAATTTCCCATGTCAACCAGTGTGTTCACCGAGCTCATCCCAATTTCCCATGTCAAACAATGTGTTCACCCAGCTCATCACAATTTCCCATGTCAACCACAACTTTCACCCAGCTCATCCCAATTTCCCATGTCAACCACAATGTTCACACAGCTCATCCCAATTTCCCATATCAACCACAACATTCACCCAGCTCGTCCCAATTTCCCATGTCAACCACTGTGTTCACCCAGCTCATCCCAATTTCCCATGACAACAAGTGTGTTCACCCAGCTTGTCCTAATTTACCATGTCAACCACAAGGTTCACCCAGCTTCCCAATTTCCCATGTCAACCACAACGTTCACCCAGCTCATCCCAATTTCCCATGTCAACCACAATGTTCACACAGCTCATCCCAATTTCCCATATCAACCACAACAGTCACCCAGCTCATCCCAATTTCCCATGTCAACAAGTGTGTTCACACAGCTTGTCCTAATTTACCATGTCAACCACAAAGTTCACCCAGCTCATCCCAATTTCCCATGTCAACCACTACGTTCACCCAGCTAATCCCAATTTCCCATGTCAACCAGTGTGTTCACCCAGCTCATCCCAATTTCCCATGTCAACAGTGTGTTCACCCAGCTCGTGCCAATTTCAAATGTCAACCAGTGTGTTCACCCAGCTAATCCCAATTTCCCATGTCAACCAGTGTGTTGACCCAGCTCATCCATATTTCCCATGTCAACAGTGTGTTCACCCAGCTCGTCCCAATTTCCCATGTCAACCAGTGTGTTCACCCAGCTCGTCCCAATTTCCGATGTCAACCACAACGTTCACCGAGCTCATCCCAATTTCACATGTCAACAGTGTGTTCACCCAGCTCATCCCAATTTCCCATGTCAACCAGTGTGTACACCCAGCTCATCACAATTTCCCATGTCAACCACAATGTTCACACAGCTCATCCCAATTTCCCATGTCAACCACATTGTTCACCCAGCTCATCCCAATTTCCCATGTCAACTACAATGTTCACCCAGCTCATCCCAATTTCCCATGTCAACCAGTGTGTTCACCCAGCTCATCCCAATTTCCCATGTCAAACACAACGTTCACCCAGCTCATCCCTATTTCCCATGTCAACCAGTGTGTTCACCCAGCTCAACCCAATTTCCCATGTATACAACAATGTTCACCCAGCTCATCCCAATTTCCCATGTCAACCACAATGTTCACACAACTCATCCCAATTTCCCATGCCAACCACAATGTTCACCCAGCTCATCCCAATTTCCGATGTCAACCACTGTGTTCACCCAGCTCATCCCAATTTCCCATGTCAACCAGTGTGTTCACCCAGCTCGTCCTAATTTCCCATGTCAACCACAAAGTTCACCCAGTTCATCCCTATTTCCCATGTCAAGCACAATGTTCACCCAACTCCTCCCGATTTCCCATGTCAACCAGTGTGTTCACCCAGCTCATCACAATTTCCCATGTCAACCACAATGTTCACACAACTCATCCCAATTTCCCATGTCAACCACAATGTTCACCAAACTCATCCCAATTTCCGATGTCAACCACTGTGTTCACCCAGCTCATCCCAATTTCTCATGTCTACCAGTGTGTTCACCCAGCTCATCACGATTTCCCATGTCAACCACAACGTTCACCCAGCTCATCCCAATTTCCCATGTCAACCACTACGTTCACCCAGCTCATCCCAATTTCACATATCAACCAGTGTGTTCACCCAGCTCTTCCCAATTTCCCATGTTAACCAGTGTTTTCAACCAGCTCGTCCCAATTTCACATGTCAACCAGTGTGTTCACCCAGCTCATCCCAATTTCCCATGTCAACCAGTGTGTTCACCCAGCTCATCCCAATTTCCCATGTCAACCACTACGTTCACCCAGCTAATCCCAATTTCCCATGTCAAACAGTGTGTTCACCCAGCTCATCCCAATTTCCCATGTCAACAGTGTGTTCACCCAGCTCGTCCCAATTTCCGATGTCAACCAGTGTGTTCACCCAGCTAATCCCAATTTCCCATGTCAACCAGTGTGTTCACCCAGCTCATCCCAATTTCCCATGTCAAACAATGTGTTCACCCAGCTCATCACAATTTCCCATGTCAACCACAACTTTCACCCAGCTCATCCCAATTTCCCATGTCAACCACAATGTTCACACAGCTCATCCCAATTTCCCATATCAACCACAACATTCACCCAGCTCGTCCCAATTTCCCATGTCAACCACTGTGTTCACCCAGCTCATCCCAATTTCCCATGTCAACAAGTGTGTTCACCCAGCTTGTCCTAATTTACCATGTCAACCACAAGGTTCACCCAGCTCATCCCAATTTCCCATGTCAACCACAACGTTCACCCAGCTCATCCCAATTTCCCATGTCAACCACAATGTTCACACAGCTCATCCCAATTTCCCATATCAACCACAACAGTCACCCAGCTCATCCCAATTTCCCATGTCAACAAGTGTGTTCACACAGCTTGTCCTAATTTACCATGTCAACCACAAAGTTCACCCAGCTCATCCCAATTTCCCATGTCAACCACTACGTTCACCCAGCTAATCCCAATTTCCCATATCAACCAGTGTGTTCACCCAGCTCATCCCAATTTCCCATGTCAACAGTGTGTTCACCCAGCTCGTGCCAATTTCCCATGTCAACCAGTGTGTTCACCCAGCTAATCCCAATTTCCCATGTCAACCAGTGTGTTGACCCAGCTCATCCCAATTTCCCATGTCAACAGTGTGTTCACCCAGCTCGTCCCAATTTCACATGTCAACCAGTGTGTTCACCCAGCTCGTCCCAATTTCCCATGTAAACCACAACGTTCACCGAGCTCATCCCAATTTCACATGTCAACAGTGTGTTCACCCAGCTCATCCCAATTTCCCATGTCAACCAGTGTGTACACCCAGCTCATCACAATTTCCCATGTCTACCACAATGTTCACACAGCTCATCCCAATTTCCCATGTTAACCGCATTGTTCACCCAGCTCATCCCAATTTCCCATGTCAACTACAATGTTCACCCAGCTCATCCCAATTTCCCATGTCAACCAGTGTGTTCACCCAGCTCATCCCAAATTTCCCATGTCAACCACAACGTTCACCCAGCTCATCCCAATTTCCCATGTCAACCACTACGTTCACCCAGCTCATCCCAATTTCACATATCAACCAGTGTGTTCACCCAGCTCTTCCCAATTTCCCATGTTAACCAGTGTTTTCAACCAGCTCGTCCCAATTTCACATGTCAACCAGTGTGTTCACCCAGCTCATCCCAATTTCCCATGTCAACCAGTGTGTTCACCCAGCTCATCCCAATTTCCCATGTCAACCACTACGTTCACCCAGCTAATCCCAATTTCCCATGTCAAACAGTGTGTTCACCCAGCTCATCCCAATTTCCCATGTCAACAGTGTGTTCACCCAGCTCGTCCCAATTTCCGATGTCAACCAGTGTGTTCACCCAGCTAATCCCAATTTCCCATGTCAACCAGTGTGTTCACCCAGCTCATCCCAATTTCCCATGTCAAACAATGTGTTCACCCAGCTCATCACAATTTCCCATGTCAACCACTACTTTCACCCAGCTCATCCCAATTTCCCATGTCAACCACAATGTTCACACAGCTCATCCCAATTTCCCATATCAACCACAACATTCACCCAGCTCGTCCCAATTTCCCATGTCAACCACTGTGTTCACCCAGCTCATCCCAATTTCCCATGTCAACAAGTGTGTTCACCCAGCTTGTCCTAATTTACCATGTCAACCACAAGGTTCACCCAGCTCATCCCAATTTCCCATGTCAACCACAACGTTCACCCAGCTCATCCCAATTTCCCATGTCAACCACAATGTTCACACAGCTCATCCCAATTTCCCATATCAACCACAACAGTCACCCAGCTCATCCCAATTTCCCATGTCAACAAGTGTGTTCACACAGCTTGTCCTAATTTACCATGTCAACCACAAAGTTCACCCAGCTCATCCCAATTTCCCATGTCAACCACTACGTTCACCCAGCTAATCCCAATTTCCCATATCAACCAGTGTGTTCACCCAGCTCATCCCAATTTCCCATGTCAACAGTGTGTTCACCCAGCTCGTGCCAATTTCCCATGTCAACCAGTGTGTTCACCCAGCTAATCCCAATTTCCCATGTCAACCAGTGTGTTGACCCAGCTCATCCCAATTTCCCATGTCAACAGTGTGTTCACCCAGCTCGTCCCAATTTCACATGTCAACCAGTGTGTTCACCCAGCTCGTCCCAATTTCCCATGTCAACCACAACGTTCACCGAGCTCATCCCAATTTCACATGTCAACAGTGTGTTCACCCAGCTCATCCCAATTTCCCATGTCAACCAGTGTGTACACCCAGCTCATCACAATTTCCCATGTCTACCACAATGTTCACACAGCTCATCCCAATTTCCCATGTTAACCGCATTGTTCACCCAGCTCATCCCAATTTCCCATGTCAACTACAATGTTCACCCAGCTCATCCCAATTTCCCATGTCAACCAGTGTGTTCACCCAGCTCATCCCAAATTTCCCATGTCAAACACAACGTTCACCCAGCTCATCCCAATTTCCCATGTCAACCACAACGTTCACCGAGCTCATCCCAATTTCACATGTCAACAGTGTGTTCACCCAGCTCATCCCAATTTCCCATGTCAACCAGTGTGTACACCCAGCTCATCACAATTTCCCATGTCTACCACAATGTTCACACAGCTCATCCCAATTTCCCATGTTAACCGCATTGTTCACCCAGCTCATCCCAATTTCCCATGTCAACTACAATGTTCACCCAGCTCATCCCAATTTCCCATGTCAACCAGTGTGTTCACCCAGCTCATCCCAAATTTCCCATGTCAAACACAACGTTCACCCAGCTCATCCCTATTTCCCATGTCAACCAGTGTGTTCACCCAGCTCATCCCAATTTCCCATGTCAACAACAATGTTCACCCAGCTCAGCCCAATTTCCCATGTCAACCACAATGTTCACACAACTCATCCCAATTTCCCATGCCAACCACAATGTTCACCCAGCTCATCGCAATTTCCGATGTCAACCACTGTGTTCACCCAGCTGATCCCAATTTCCCATGTCAACCAGTGTGTTCACCCAGCTCGTCCTAATTTCCCATGTCAACCACAAAGTTCACCCAGTTCATCCCTATTTCCCATGTCAAGCACAATGTTCACCCAACTCATCCCGATTTCCCATGTCAACCAGTGTGTTCACCCAGCTCATCCCAATTTCCCATGTCAACCACAATGTTCACACAGCTCATCCCAATTTCCCATATCAACCACAACAGTCACCCAGCTCATCCCAATTTCCCATGTCAACAAGTGTGTTCACACAGCTTGTCCTAATTTACCATGTCAACCACAAAGTTCACCCAGCTCATCCCAATTTCCCATGTCAACCACTACGTTCACCCAGCTAATCCCAATTTCCCATGTCAACCAGTGTGTTCACCCAGCTCATCCCAATTACCCATGTCAACAGTGTGTTCACCCAGCTCGTGCCAATTTCCCATGTCAACCAGTGTGTTCACCCAGCTAATCCCAATTTCCCATGTCAACCAGTGTGTTGACCCAGCTCATCCCAATTTCCCATGTCAAACACAACGTTCACCCAGCTCATCCCTATTTCCCATGTCAACCAGTGTGTTCACCCAGCTCATCCCAATTTCCCATGTCAACAACAATGTTCACCCAGCTCATCCCAATTTCCCATGTCAACCACAATGTTCACACAACTCATCCCAATTTCCCATGCCAACCACAATGTTCACCCAGCTCATCCCAATTTCCGATGTCAACCACTGTGTTCAACCAGCTGATCCCAATTTCCCATGTCAACCAGTGTGTTCACCCAGCTCGTCCTAATTTCCCATGTCAACCACAAAGTTCACCCAGTTCATCCCTATTTCCCATGTCAAGCACAATGTTCACCCAACTCATCCCGATTTCCCATGTCAACCAGTGTGTTCACCCAGCTCATCCCAATTTCCCATGTCAACAGTGTGTTCACCCAGCTCGTCCCAATTTCCCATGTCAACCAGTGTGTTCACCCAGCTCGTCCCAATTTCCCATGTCAACCACAACGTTCACCGAGCTCATCCCAATTTCACATGTCAACAGTGTGTTCACCCAGCTCATCCCAATTTCCCATGTCAACCAGTGTGTACACCCAGCTCATCACAATTTCCCATGTCAACCACAATGTTCACACAGCTCATCCCAATTTCCCATGTCAACCACATTGTTCACCCAGCTCATCCCAATTTCCCATGTCAACTACAATGTTCACCCAGCTCATCCCAATTTCCCATGTCAACCAGTGTGTTCACCCAGCTCATCCCTATTTCCCATGTCAAACACATTGTTCACCCAGCTCATCCCAATTTCCCATGTCAACTACAATGTTCACCCAGCTCATCCCAATTTCCCATGTCAACCAGTGTGTTCACCCAGCTCATCCCAATTTCCCATGTCAAACACAACGTTCACCCAGCTCATCCCTATTTCCCATGTCAACCAGTGTGTTCACCCAGCTCATCCCAATTTCCCATGTCAACAACAATGCTCACCCAGCTCATCCCAATTTCCCATGTCAACCACAATGTTCACCCAGCTCATCCCAATTTCCCATGTCAACCAGTGTGTTCACCCAGCTCATCCCAATTTCCCATGTCAAACACAACGTTCACCCAGCTCATCCCAATTTCCCATGTCAACCACAATGTTCACACAGCTCATCCCAATTTCCCACATCAACCACAACAGTCACCCAGCTCATCCCAATTTCCCATGTCAACCAGTGTGTTCACCCAGCTCGTCCTAATTTCCCATGTCAACCACAAAGTTCACCCAGTTCATCCCTATTTCCCATGTCAAGCACAATGTTCACCCAACTCATCCCAATTTCCCATGTCAACTACAATGTTCACCCAGCTCATCCCAATTTCCCATGTCAACCAGTGTGTTCACCCAGCTCATCCCAAATTTCCCATGTCAAACACAACGTTCACCCAGCTCATCCCAATTTCCCATGTCAACCACAACGTTCACCGAGCTCATCCCAATTTCACATGTCAACAGTGTGTTCACCCAGCTCATCCCAATTTCCCATGTCAACCAGTGTGTACACCCAGCTCATCACAATTTCCCATGTCTACCACAATGTTCACACAGCTCATCCCAATTTCCCATGTTAACCGCATTGTTCACCCAGCTCATCCCAATTTCCCATGTCAACTACAATGTTCACCCAGCTCATCCCAATTTCCCATGTCAACCAGTGTGTTCACCCAGCTCATCCCAAATTTCCCATGTCAAACACAACGTTCACCCAGCTCATCCCTATTTCCCATGTCAACCAGTGTGTTCACCCAGCTCATCCCAATTTCCCATGTCAACAACAATGTTCACCCAGCTCAGCCCAATTTCCCATGTCAACCACAATGTTCACACAACTCATCCCAATTTCCCATGCCAACCACAATGTTCACCCAGCTCATCGCAATTTCCGATGTCAACCACTGTGTTCACCCAGCTGATCCCAATTTCCCATGTCAACCAGTGTGTTCACCCAGCTCGTCCTAATTTCCCATGTCAACCACAAAGTTCACCCAGTTCATCCCTATTTCCCATGTCAAGCACAATGTTCACCCAACTCATCCCGATTTCCCATGTCAACCAGTGTGTTCACCCAGCTCATCCCAATTTCCCATGTCAACCACAATGTTCACACAGCTCATCCCAATTTCCCATATCAACCACAACAGTCACCCAGCTCATCCCAATTTCCCATGTCAACAAGTGTGTTCACACAGCTTGTCCTAATTTACCATGTCAACCACAAAGTTCACCCAGCTCATCCCAATTTCCCATGTCAACCACTACGTTCACCCAGCTAATCCCAATTTCCCATGTCAACCAGTGTGTTCACCCAGCTCATCCCAATTACCCATGTCAACAGTGTGTTCACCCAGCTCGTGCCAATTTCCCATGTCAACCAGTGTGTTCACCCAGCTAATCCCAATTTCCCATGTCAACCAGTGTGTTGACCCAGCTCATCCCAATTTCCCATGTCAAACACAACGTTCACCCAGCTCATCCCTATTTCCCATGTCAACCAGTGTGTTCACCCAGCTCATCCCAATTTCCCATGTCAACAACAATGTTCACCCAGCTCATCCCAATTTCCCATGTCAACCACAATGTTCACACAACTCATCCCAATTTCCCATGCCAACCACAATGTTCACCCAGCTCATCTCAATTTCCGATGTCAACCACTGTGTTCAACCAGCTGATCCCAATTTCCCATGTCAACCAGTGTGTTCACCCAGCTCGTCCTAATTTCCCATGTCAACCACAAAGTTCACCCAGTTCATCCCTATTTCCCATGTCAAGCACAATGTTCACCAAACTCATCCCGATTTCCCATGTCAACCAGTGTGTTCACCCAGCTCATCCCAATTTCCCATGTCAACAGTGTGTTCACCCAGCTCGTCCCAATTTCCCATGTCAACCAGTGTGTTCACCCAGCTCGTCCCAATTTCCCATGTCAACCACAACGTTCACCGAGCTCATCCCAATTTCACATGTCAACAGTGTGTTCACCCAGCTCATCCCAATTTCCCATGTCAACCAGTGTGTACACCCAGCTCATCACAATTTCCCATGTCAACCACAATGTTCACACAGCTCATCCCAATTTCCCATGTCAACCACATTGTTCACCCAGCTCATCCCAATTTCCCATGTCAACTACAATGTTCACCCAGCTCATCCCAATTTCCCATGTCAACCAGTGTGTTCACCCAGCTCATCCCTATTTCCCATGTCAAACACATTGTTCACCCAGCTCATCCCAATTTCCCATGTCAACTACAATGTTCACCCAGCTCATCCCAATTTCCAATGTCAACCAGTGTGTTCACCCAGCTCATCCCAATTTCCCATGTCAAACACAACGTTCACCCAGCTCATCCCTATTTCCCATGTCAACCAGTGTGTTCACCCAGCTCATCCCAATTTCCCATGTCAACAACAATGCTCACCCAGCTCATCCCAATTTCCCATGTCAACCACAATGTTCACCCAGCTCATCCCAATTTCCCATGTCAACCAGTGTGTTCACCCAGCTCATCCCAATTTCCCATGTCAAACACAACGTTCACCCAGCTCATCCCAATTTCCCATGTCAACCACAATGTTCACACAGCTCATCCCAATTTCCCACATCAACCACAACAGTCACCCAGCTCATCCCAATTTCCCATGTCAACCAGTGTGTTCACCCAGCTCGTCCTAATTTCCCATGTCAACCACAAAGTTCACCCAGTTCATCCCTATTTCCCATGTCAAGCACAATGTTCACCCAACTCATCCCGATTTCCCAGGTCAACCAGTGTGTTCACCCAGCTCATCCCAATTTCCCATGTCAACCACAATGTTCACCCAACTCATCCCGATTTCCCATGTCAACCAGTGTGTTCACCCAGCTCATCCCAATTTCCCATGTCAACAGTGTGTTCACCCAGCTCGTCCCAATTTCCCATGTCAACCAGTGTGTTCACCCAGCTCGTCCCAATTTCCCATGTCAACCACAACGTTCACCGAGCTCATCCCAATTTCACATGTCAACAGTGTGTTCACCCAGCTCATCCCAATTTCCCATGTCAACCAGTGTGTACACCCAGCTCATCACAATTTCCCATGTCAACCACAATGTTCACACAGCTCATCCCAATTTCCCATGTCAACCACATTGTTCACCCAGCTCATCCCAATTTCCCATGTCAACTACAATGTTCACCCAGCTCATCCCAATTTCCCATGTCAACCAGTGTGTTCACCCAGCTCATCCCTATTTCCCATGTCAAACACATTGTTCACCCAGCTCATCCCAATTTCCCATGTCAACTACAATGTTCACCCAGCTCATCCCAATTTCCAATGTCAACCAGTGTGTTCACCCAGCTCATCCCAATTTCCCATGTCAAACACAACGTTCACCCAGCTCATCCCTATTTCCCATGTCAACCAGTGTGTTCACCCAGCTCATCCCAATTTCCCATGTCAACAACAATGTTCACCCAGCTCATCCCAATTTCCCATGTCAACCACAATGTTCACCCAGCTCATCCCAATTTCCCATGTCAACCAGTGTGTTCACCCAGCTCATCCCAATTTCCCATGTCAAACACAACGTTCACCCAGCTCATCCCAATTTCCCATGTCAACCACAATGTTCACACAGCTCATCCCAATTTCCCACATCAACCACAACAGTCACCCAGCTCATCCCAATTTCCCATGTCAACAAGTGTGTTCACACAGCTTGTCCTAATTTACCATGTCAACCACAAAGTTCACCCAGCTCATCCCAATTTCCCATGTCAACCACTACGTTCACCCAGCTAATCCCAATTTCCCATGTCAACCAGTGTGTTGACCCAGCTCATCCCAATTTCCCATGTCAACAGTGTGTTCACCCAGCTCGTGCCAATTTCCCATGTCAACCAGTGTGTTCACCCAGCTAATCCCAATTTCCCATGTCAACCAGTGTGTTGACCCAGCTCATCCCAATTTCCCAAGTCAACAGTGTGTTCACCCAGCTCGTCCCAATTTCCCATGTCAACCAGTGTGTTCACCCAGCTCGTCCCAATTTCCCATGTCAACCACAACGTTCACCGAGCTCATCCCAATTTCACATGTCAACAGTGTGTTCACCCAGCTCATCCCAATTTCCCATGTCAACCAGTGTGTTCACCCAGCTCATCCCAATTTCCCATGTCAAACACAACGTTCACCCAGCTCATCCCTATTTCCCATGTCAACCAGTGTGTTCACCCAGCTCATCCCAATTTCCCATGTCAACAACAATGTTCACCCAGCTCATCCCAATTTCCCATGTCAACCACAATGTTCACACAACTCATCCCAATTTCCCATGCCAACCACAATGTTCACCCAGCTCATCCCAATTTCCGATGTCAACCACTGTGTTCACCCAGCTCATCCCAATTTCCCATGTCAACCAGTGTGTTCACCCAGCTCGTCCTAATTTCCCATGTCAACCACAAAGTTCACCCAGTTCATCCCTATTTCCCATGTGAAGCACAATGTTCACCCAACTCATCCCGATTTCCCATGTCAACCAGTGTGTTCACCCAGCTCATCCCAATTTCCCATGTCAACCACAATGTTCACACAGCTCATCCCAATTTCCCATATCAACCACAACAGTCACCCAGCTCATCCCAATTTCCCATGTCAACAAGTGTGTTCACACAGCTTGTCCTAATTTACCATGTCAACCACAAAGTTCACCCAGCTCATCCCAATTTCCCATGTCAACCACTACGTTCACCCAGCTAATCCCAATTTCCCATGTCAACCAGTGTGTTCACCCAGCTCATCCCAATTTCCCATGTCAACAGTGTGTTCACCCAGCTCGTGCCAATTTCCCATGTCAACCAGTGTGTTCACCCAGCTAATCCCAATTTCCCATGTCAACCAGTGTGTTGACCCAGCTCATCCCAATTTCCCATGTCAACAGTGTGTTCACCCAGCTCGTCCCAATTTCCCATGTCAACCAGTGTGTTCACCCAGCTCGTCCCAATTTCCCATGTCAACCACAACGTTCACCGAGCTCATCCCAATTTCACATGTCAACAGTGTGTTCACCCAGCTCATCCCAATTTCCCATGTCAACCAGTGTGTACACCCAGCTCATCACAATTTCCCATGTCAACCACAATGTTCACACAGCTCATCCCAATTTCCCATGTCAACCACATTGATCACCCAGCTCATCCCAATTTCCCATGTCAACTACAATGTTCACCCAGCTCATCCCAATTTCCCATGTCAACCAGTGTGTTCACCCAGCTCATCCCAATTTCCCATGTCAAACACAACGTTCACCCAGCTCATCCCTATTTCCCATGTCAACCAGTGTGTTCACCCAGCTCATCCCAATTTCCCATGTCAACAACAATGTTCACCCAGCTCATCCCAATTTCCCATGTCAACCACAATGTTCACACAACTCATCCCAATTTCCCATGCCAACCACAATGTTCACCCAGCTCATCCCAATTTCCGATGTCAACCACTGTGTTCACCCAGCTCATCCCAATTTCCCATGTCAAACAGTGTGTTCACCCAGCTCGTCCTAATTTCCCATGTCAACCACAAAGTTCACCCAGTTCATCCCTATTTCCCATCTCAAGCACAATGTTCACCCAACTCATCCCGATTTCCCATGTCAACCAGTGTGTTCACCCAGCTCATCACAATTTCCCATGTCAACCACAATGTTCACACAACTCATCCCAATTTCCCATGTCAACCACAATGTTCACGCAACTCATCCCAATTTCCGATGTCAACCACTGTGTTCACCCAGCTCATCCCAATTTCGCATGTCAACCAGTGTGTTCAACAAGCTCATCACGATTTCCCATATCAACCACAACGTTCACCCAGCTCATCCCAATTTCCCATGTCAACCAGTGTGTTCACCCAGCTCGTCCCAATTTCCCATGTCAACCACAACGTTCACCGAGCTCATCCCAATTTCACATGTCAACAGTGTGTTCACCCAGCTCATCCCAATTTCCCATGTCAACCAGTGTGTACACCCAGCTCATCACAATTTCCCATGTCAACCACAATGTTCACACAGCTCATCCCAATTTCCCATGTCAACCACATTGATCACCCAGCTCATCCCAATTTCCCATGTCAACTACAATGTTCACCCAGCTCATCCCAATTTCCCATGTCAACCAGTGTGTTCACCCAGCTCATCCCAATTTCCCATGTCAAACACAACGTTCACCCAGCTCATCCCTATTTCCCATGTCAACCAGTGTGTTCACCCAGCTCATCCCAATTTCCCATGTCAACAACAATGTTCACCCAGCTCATCCCAATTTCCCATGTCAACCAAAATGTTCACACAACTCATCCCAATTTCCCATGCCAACCACAATGTTCACCCAGCTCATCCCAATTTCCGATGTCAACCACTGTGTTCACCCAGCTCATCCCAATTTCCCATGTCAAACAGTGTGTTCACCCAGCTCGTCCTAATTTCCCATGTCAACCACAAAGTTCACCCAGTTCATCCCTATTTCCCATGTCAAGCACAATCTTCACCCAACTCATCCCGATTTCCCATGTCAACCAGTGTGTTCAACAAGCTCATCACGATTTCCCATATCAACCACAACGTTCACCCAGCTCATCCCAATTTCCCATGTCAAACACTACGTTCACCCAGCTCATCCCAATTTCCCATGTCAACCACTACGTTCACCCAGCTCATCCCAATTTCCCATGTTAACCAGTGTGTTCAACCAGCTCGTCCCAATTTCCCATGTCAACCACAATGTTCACACAACTCATCCCAATTTCCCATGTCAACCACAATGTTCACGCAACTCATCCCAATTTCCGATGTCAACCACTGTGTTCACCCAGCTCATCCCAATTTCTCATGTCAACCAGTGTGTTCAACAAGCTCATCACGATTTCCCATATCAACCACAACGTTCACCCAGCTCATCCCAATTTCCCATGTCAACCACTACGTTCACCCAGCTCATCCCAATTTCCCATGTTAACCAGTGTGTTCAACCAGCTCGTCCCAATTTCACATGTCAACCAGTGTGTTCACCCAGCTCATCCCAATTTCCCATGTCAACCAGTGTGTTCACCCAGCTCATCCCAATTTCCCATGTCAACCACTACGTTCACCCAGCTAATCCCAATTTCCCATGTCAAACAGTGTGTTCACCCAGCTCATCCCAATTTCCCATGTCAACAGTGTGTTCACCCAGCTCGTCCCAATTTCCGATGTCAACCAGTGTGTTCACCCAGCTAATCCCAATTTCCCATGTCAACCAGTGTGTTCACCCAGCTCATCCCAATTTCCCATGTCAAACAATGTGTTCACCCAGCTCATCACAATTTCCCATGTCAACCACAAATTTCACCCAGCTCATCCCAATTTCCCATGTCAACCACAATGTTCACACAGCTCATCCCAATTTCCCATATCAACCACAACATTCACCCAGCTCGTCCCAATTTCCCATGTCAACCACTGTGTTCACCCAGCTCATCCCAATTTCCCATGTCAACAAGTGTGTTCACCCAGCTTGTCCTAATTTACCATGTCAACCCCAAGGTTCACCCAGCTCATCCCAATTTCCCATTTCAACCACAACGTTCACCCAGCTCATCCCAATTTCCCATGTCAACCACAATGTTCACACAGCTCATCCCAATTTCCCATATCAACCACAACAGTCACCCAGCTCATCCCAATTTCCCATGTCAACAAGTGTGTTCACACAGCTTGTCCTAATTTACCATGTCACCACAAAGTTCACCCAGCTCATCCCAATTTCCCATGTCAACCACTACGTTCACACAGCTAATCCCAATTTCCCATGTCAACAGTGTGTTCACCCAGCTCATCCCAATTTCCCATGTCAACAGTGTGTTCACCCAGCTCGTGCCAATTTCCCATGTCAACCAGTGTGTTCACTCAGCTAATCCCAATTTCCCATGTCAACCAGTGTGTTGACCCAGCTCATCCCAATTTCCCATGTCAACAGTGTGTTCACCCAGCTCGTCCCAATTTCCCATGTCAACCAGTGTGTTCGCCCAGCTCGTCCCAATTTCCCATGTCAACCACAACGTTCACCGAGCTCATCCCAATTTCACATGTCAACAGTGTGTTCACCCAGCTCATCCCAATTTCCCATGTCAACCAGTGTGTACACCCAGCTCATCACAATTTCCCATGTCAACCACAATGTTCACACAGCTCATCCCAATTTCCCATGTCAACCACATTGTTCACCCAGCTCATCCCAATTTCCCATGTCAACTACAAAGTTCACCCAGCTCGTCCCAATTTCCCATGTCAACCAGTGTGTTCACCCAGCTCATCCCAATTTCCCATGTCAAACACAACGTTCACCCAGCTCATCCCTATTTCCGATGTCAACCAGTGTGTTCACCCAGCTCATCCCAATTTCCCATGTCAACAACAATGTTCACCCAGCTCATCCCAATTTCCCATGTCAACCACAATGTTCACACAACACATCCCAATTTCACATGCCAACCACAATGTTCACCCAGCTCATCCCAATTTCCGATGTCAACCACTGTGTTCACCCAGCTCATCCCAATTTCCCATGTCAACCAGTGTGTTCACCCAGCTCGTCCTAATTTCCCATGTCAACCACAAAGTTCACCCAGTTCATCCCTATTTCCCATGTCAAGCACAATGTTCACCCAACTCATCCCGATTTCCCATGTCAACCAGTGTGTTCACCCAGCTCATCACAATTTCCCATGTCAACCACAATGTTCACACAACTCATCCTAATTTCCCATGTCAACCACAATGTTCACCCAACTCATCCCAATTTCCGATGTCAACCACTGTGTTCACCCATCTCATCCCAATTTCTCATGTCAACCAGTGTGTTCTCTCAGCTCATCACGATTTCCCATGTCAACCACAACGTTCACCCAGCTCATCCCAATTTCCCATGTCAACCACTACGTTCACCCAGCTCATCCCAATTTCCCATATCAACCAGTGTGTTCACCCAGCTCTTCCCAATTTCCCATGTTAACCAGTGTGTTCAACCAGCTCGTCCCAATTTCACATGTCAACCAGTGTGTTCACCCAGCTCATCCCAATTTCCCATGTCAACCAGTGTGTTCACACAGCTCATCCCAATTTCCCATGTCAACCACTACGTTCACCCAGCTAATCCCAATTTCCCATGTCAACCACAATGTTCACACAGCTCATCCCAATTTCCCATGTCAACCACATTGTTCACCCAGCTCATCCCAATTTCCCATGTCAACCACTACGTTCACCCAGCTAATCCCAATTTCCCATGTCAACCAGTGTGTTCACCCAGCTCATCCCAATTTCCCATGTCAACAGTGTGTTCACCCAGCTCGTCCCAATTTCCCATGTCAACCAGTGTGTTCGCCCAGCTCGTCCCAATTTCCCATGTCAACCACAACGTTCACCGAGCTCATCCCAATTTCACATGTCAACAGTGTGTTCACCCAGCTCATCCCAATTTCCCATGTCAACCAGTGTGTACACCCAGCTCATCACAATTTCCCATGTCAACCACAATGTTCACACAGCTCATCCCAATTTCCCATGTCAACCACATTGTTCACCCAGCTCATCCCAATTTCCCATGTCAACTACAATGTTCACCCAGCTCGTCCCAATTTCCCATGTCAACCAGTGTGTTCACCCAGCTCATCCCAATTTCCCATGTCAAACACAACGTTCACCCAGCTCATCCCTATTTCCGATGTCAACCAGTGTGTTCACCCAGCTCATCCCAATTTCCCATGTCAACAACAATGTTCACCCAGCTCATCCCAATTTCCCATGTCAACCACAATGTTCACACAACTCATCCCAATTTCCCATGCCAACCAGAATGTTCACCCAGCTCATCCCAATTTCCGATGTCAACCACTGTGTTCACCCAGCTCATCCCAATTTCCCATGTCAACCAGTGTGTTCACCCAGCTCGTCCTAATTTCCCATGTCAACCACAAAGTTCACCCAGTTCATCCCTATTTCCCATGTCAAGCACAATGTTCACCCAACTCATCACGATTTCCCATGTCAACCAGTGTGTTCACCCAGCTCTTCCCAATTTCCCATGTCAACCACAATGTTCACACAACTCATCCCAATTTCCCATGTCAACCACAATGTTCACCCAACTCATCCCAATTTCCGATGTCAACCACTGTGTTCACCCTTCTCATCCCAATTTCTCATGTCAACCAGTGTGTTCTCTCAGCTCATCACGATTTCCCATGTCAACCACAACGTTCACCCAGCTCATCCCAATTTCCCATGTCAACCACTACGTTCACCCAGCTCATCCCAATTTCCCATATCAACCAGTGTGTTCACCCAGCTCTTCCCAATTTCCCATGTTAACCAGTGTGTTCAACCAGCTCGTCCCAATTTCACATGTCAACCAGTGTGTTCACCCAGCTCATCCCAATTTCCCATGTCAACCAGTGTGTTCACCCAGCTCATCCCAATTTCCCATGTCAACCACTACGTTCACCCAGCTAATCCCAATTTCCCATGTCAACCACAATGTTCACACAGCTCATCCCAATTTCCCATGTCAACCACATTGTTCACCCAGCTCATCCCAATTTCCCATGTCAACTACAATGTTCACCCAGCTCATCCCAATTTCCCATGTCAACCAGTGTGTTCACCCAGCTCATCCCAATTTCCCATGTCAAACACAACGTTCACCCAGCTCATCCCTATTTCCCATGTCAACCAGTGTGTTCACCCAGCTCATCCCAATTTCCCATGTCAACAACAATGTTCACCCAGCTCATCCCAATTTCCCATGTCAACCACAATGTTCACAGAACTCATCCCAATTTCCCATGCCAACCACAATGTTCACCCAGCTCATCCCAATTTCCGATGTCAACCACTGTGTTCACCCAGCTCATCCCAATTTCCCATGTCAACCAGTGTGTTCACCCAGCTCGTCCTAATTTCCCATGTCAACCACAAAGTTCACCCAGTTCATCCCTATTTCCCATGTCAAGCACAATGTTCACCCAACTCATCCCGATTTCCCATGTCAACCAGTGTGTTCACCCAGCTCGTCCTAATTTCCCATGTCAACCACAAAGTTCACCCAGTTCATCCCTATTTCCCATGTCAAGCACAATGTTCACCCAACTCATCCCGATTTCCCATGTCAACCAGTGTGTTCACCCAGCTCATCACAATTTCCCATGTCAACCACAATGTTCACACAACTCATCCCAATTTCCCATGTCAACCACAATGTTCACACAACTCATCCCAATTTCCGATGTCAACCACTGTGTTCACCCAGCTCATCCCAATTTCTCATGTCAACCAGTGTGTTCACCCAGCTCATCACGATTTCCCATGTCAACCACAACGTTCACCCAGCTCATCCCAATTTCCCATGTCAACCACTACGTTCACCCAGCTCATCCCAATTTCCCATATCAACCAGTGTATTCACCCAGCTCTTCCCAATTTCCCATGTTAACCAGTGTGTACAACCAGCTCGTCCGAATTTCACATGTCAACCAGTGTGTTCACCCAGCTCATCCCAATTTCCCATGTCAACCAGTGTGTTCACCCAGCTCATCCCAATTTCCCATGTCAACCACTACGTTCACCCAGCTAATCCCAATTTCCCATGTCAAACAGTGTGTTCACCCAGCTCATCCCAATTTCCCATGTCAACAGTGTGTTCACCCAGCTCGTCCCAATTTCCGATGTCAACCAGTGTGTTCACCCAGCTAATCCCAATTTCCCATGTCAACCAGTGTGTTCACCCAGCTCATCCCAATTTCCCATGTCAAACAATGTGTTCACCCAGCTCATCACAATTTCCCATGTCAACCACAACTTTCACCCAGCTCATCCCAATTTCCCATGTCAACCACAATGTTCACACAGCTCATCCCAATTTCCCATATCAACCACAACATTCACCCAGCTCGTCCCAATTTCCCATGTCAACCACTGTGTTCACCCAGCTCATCCCAACTTCCCATGTCAACAAGTGTGTTCACCCAGCTTGTCCTAATTTACCATGTCAACCACAAGGTTCACCCAGCTCATCCCAATTTCCCATGTCAACCACAACGTTCGCCCAGCTCAGCCCAATTTCCCATGTCAACCACAATGTTCACACAGCTCATCCCAATTTCCCATATCAACCACAACAGTCACCCAGCTCATCCCAATTTCCCATGTCAACAAGTGTGTTCACACAGCTTGTCCTAATTTACCATGTCAACCACAAAGTTCACCCAGCTCATCCCAATTTCCCATGTCAACCACTACGTTCACCCAGCTAATCCCAATTTCCCATGTCAACCACTACGTTCACCCAGCTAATCCCAATTTCCCATGTCAACTAGTGTGTTCACCCAGCTCATCCCAATTACCCATGTCAACAGTGTGTTCACCCAGCTCGTGCCAATTTCCCATGTCAACCAGTGTGTTCACCCAGCTAATCCCAATTTCCCATGTCAACCAGTGTGTTGACCCAGCTCATCCCAATTTCCCATGTCAAACACAACGTTCACCCAGCTCATCCCTATTTCCCATGTCAACCAGTGTGTTCACCCAGCTCATCCCAATTTCCCATGTCAACAACAATGTTCACCCAGCTCATCCCAATTTCCCATGTCAACCACAATGTTCACACAACTCATCCCAATTTCCCATGCCAACCACAATGTTCACCCAGCTCATCCCAATTTCCGATGTCAACCACTGTGTTCACCCAGCTCATCCCAATTTCCCATGTCAACCAGTGTGTTCACCCAGCTCGTCCTAATTTCCCATGTCAACCACAAAGTTCACCCAGTTCATCCCTATTTCCCATGTCAAGCACAATGTTCACCCAACTCATCCCGATTTCCCATGTCAACCAGTGTGTTCACCCAGCTCATCCCAATTTCCCATGTCAACCACAATGTTCACACAGCTCATCCCAATTTCCCATATCAACCACAACAGTCACCCAGCTCATCCCAATTTCCCATGTCAACAAGTGTGTTCACACAGCTTGTCCTAATTTACCATGTCAACCACAAAGTTCACCCAGCTCATCCCAATTTCCCATGTCAACCACTACGTTCACCCAGCTAATCCCAATTTCCCATGTCAACCAGTGTGTTCACCCAGCTCATCCCAATTACCCATGTCAACAGTGTGTTCACCCAGCTCGTGCCAATTTCCCATGTCAACCAGTGTGTTCACCCAGCTAATCCCAATTTCCCATGTCAACCAGTGTGTTGACCCAGCTCATCCCAATTTCCCATGTCAACAGTGTGTTCACCCAGCTCGTCCCAATTTCCCATGTCAACCAGTGTGTTCACCCAGCTCGTCCCAATTTCCCATGTCAACCACAACGTTCACCGAGCTCATCCCAATTTCACATGTCAACAGTGTGTTCACCCAGCTCATCCCAATTTCCCATGTCAACCAGTGTGTACACCCAGCTCATCACAATTTCCCATGTCAACCACAATGTTCACACAGCTCATCCCAATTTCCCATGTCAACCACATTATTCACCCAGCTCATCCCAATTTCCCATGTCAACCACTACGTTCACCCAGCTAATCCCAATTTCCCATGTCAACCACTACGTTCACCCAGCTCATCCCTATTTCCCATGTCAACCAGTGTGTTCACCCAGCTCATCCCAATTTCCCATGTCAACAACAATGTTCACCCAGCTCATCCCAATTTCCCATGTCAACCACAATGTTCACACAACTCATCCCAATTTCCCATGCCAACCACAATGTTCACCCAGCTCATCCCAATTTCCGATGTCAACCACTGTGTTCACCCAGCTCATCCCAATTTCCCATGTCAACCAGTGTGTTCACCCAGCTCGTCCTAATTTCCCATGTCAACCACAAAGTTCACCCAGTTCATCCCTATTTCCCATGTCAAGCACAATGTTCACCCAACTCATCCCGATTTCCCATGTCAACCAGTGTGTTCACCCAGCTCATCCCAATTTCCCATGTCAACCACAATGTTCACACAGCTCATCCCAATTTCCCATATCAACCACAACAGTCACCCAGCTCATCCCAATTTCCCATGTCAACAAGTGTGTTCACACAGCTTGTCCTAATTTACCATGTCAACCACAAAGTTCACCCAGCTCATCCCAATTTCCCATGTCAACCACTACGTTCACCCAGCTAATCCCAATTTCCCATGTCAACCAGTGTGTTCACCCAGCTCATCCCAATTACCCATGTCAACAGTGTGTTCACCCAGCTCGTGCCAATTTCCCATGTCAACCAGTGTGTTCACCCAGCTAATCCCAATTTCCCATGTCAACCAGTGTGTTGACCCAGCTCATCCCAATTTCCCATGTCAACAGTGTGTTCACCCAGCTCGTCCCAATTTCCCATGTCAACCAGTGTGTTCACCCAGCTCGTCCCAATTTCCCATGTCAACCACAACGTTCACCGAGCTCATCCCAATTTCACATGTCAACAGTGTGTTCACCCAGCTCATCCCAATTTCCCATGTCAACCAGTGTGTACACCCAGCTCATCACAATTTCCCATGTCAACCACAATGTTCACACAGCTCATCCCAATTTCCCATGTCAACCACATTATTCACCCAGCTCATCCCAATTTCCCATGTCAACCACTACGTTCACCCAGCTAATCCCAATTTCCCATGTCAACCACTACGTTCACCCAGCTAATCCCAATTTCCCATGTCAACTAGTGTGTTCACCCAGCTCATCCCAATTACCCATGTCAACAGTGTGTTCACCCAGCTCGTGCCAATTTCCCATGTCAACCAGTGTGTTCACCCAGCTAATCCCAATTTCCCATGTCAACCAGTGTGTTGACCCAGCTCATCCCAATTTCCCATGTCAAACACAACGTTCACCCAGCTCATCCCTATTTCCCATGTCAACCAGTGTGTTCACCCAGCTCATCCCAATTTCCCATGTCAACAACAATGTTCACCCAGCTCATCCCAATTTCCCATGTCAACCACAATGTTCACACAACTCATCCCAATTTCCCATGCCAACCACAATGTTCACCCAGCTCATCCCAATTTCCGATGTCAACCACTGTGTTCACCCAGCTCATCCCAATTTCCCATGTCAACCAGTGTGTTCACCCAGCTCGTCCTAATTTCCCATGTCAACCACAAAGTTCACCCAGTTCATCCCTATTTCCCATGTCAAGCACAATGTTCACCCAACTCATCCCGATTTCCCATGTCAACCAGTGTGTTCACCCAGCTCATCCCAATTTCCCATGTCAACCACAATGTTCACACAGCTCATCCCAATTTCCCATATCAACCACAACAGTCACCCAGCTCATCCCAATTTCCCATGTCAACAAGTGTGTTCACACAGCTTGTCCTAATTTACCATGTCAACCACAAAGTTCACCCAGCTCATCCCAATTTCCCATGTCAACCACTACGTTCACCCAGCTAATCCCAATTTCCCATGTCAACCAGTGTGTTCACCCAGCTCATCCCAATTACCCATGTCAACAGTGTGTTCACCCAGCTCGTGCCAATTTCCCATGTCAACCAGTGTGTTCACCCAGCTAATCCCAATTTCCCATGTCAACCAGTGTGTTGACCCAGCTCATCCCAATTTCCCATGTCAACAGTGTGTTCACCCAGCTCGTCCCAATTTCCCATGTCAACCAGTGTGTTCACCCAGCTCGTCCCAATTTCCCATGTCAACCACAACGTTCACCGAGCTCATCCCAATTTCACATGTCAACAGTGTGTTCACCCAGCTCATCCCAATTTCCCATGTCAACCAGTGTGTACACCCAGCTCATCACAATTTCCCATGTCAACCACAATGTTCACACAGCTCATCCCAATTTCCCATGTCAACCACATTATTCACCCAGCTCATCACAATTTCCCATGTCAACTACAATGTTCACCCAGCTCATCCCAATTTCCCATGTCAACCAGTGTGTTCACCCAGCTCATCCCAATTTCCCATGTCAACAACAATGTTCACCCAGCTCATCCCAATTTCCCATGTCAACCACAATGTTCACCCAGCTCATCCCAATTTCCCATGTCAAACACAACGTTCACCCAGCTCATCCCAATTTCCCATGTCAACCACAATGTTCACACAGCTCATCCCAATTTCCCACATCAACCAAAACAGTCACCCAGCTCATCCCAATTGCCCATGTCAACAAGTGTGTTCACACAGCTTGTCCTAATTTACCATGTCAACCACAAAGTTCACCCAGCTCATCCCAATTTCCCAAGTCAACCACTACGTTCACCCAGCTAATCCCAATTTCCCATGTCAACCAGTGTGTTCACCCAGCTCATCCCAATTTCCCATGTCAACAGTGTGTTCACCCAGCTCGTGCCAATTTCCCATGTCAACCAGTGTGTTGACCCAGCTCATCCCAATTTCCCATGTCAACAGTGTGTTCACCCAGCTCGTCCCAATTTCCCATGTCAACCAGTGTGTTCACCCAGCTCATCCCAATTTCCCATGTCAACAACAATGTTCACCCAGCTCATCCCAATTTCCCATGTCAACCACAATGTTCACACAACTCATCCCAATTTCCCATGCCAACCACAATGTTCACCCAGCTCATCCCAATTTCCGATGTCAACCACTGTGTTCACCCAGCTCATCCCAATTTCCCATGTCAACCAGTGTGTTCACCCAGCTCGTCCTAATTTCCCATGTCAACCACAAAGTTCACCCAGTTCATCCCTATTTCCCATGTCAAGCACAATGTTCACCCAACTCATCCCGATTTCCCATGTCAACCAGTGTGTTCACCCAGCTCATCCCAATTTCCCATGTCAACCACAATGTTCACACAGCTCATCCCAATTTCCCATATCAACCACAACAGTCACCCAGCTCATCCCAATTTCCCATGTCAACAAGTGTGTTCACACAGCTTGTCCTAATTTACCATGTCAACCACAAAGTTCACCCAGCTCATCCCAATTTCCCATGTCAACCACTACGTTCACCCAGCTAATCCCAATTTCCCATGTCAACCAGTGTGTTCACCCAGCTCATCCCAATTACCCATGTCAACAGTGTGTTCACCCAGCTCGTGCCAATTTCCCATGTCAACCAGTGTGTTCACCCAGCTAATCCCAATTTCCCATGTCAACCAGTGTGTTGACCCAGCTCATCCCAATTTCCCATGTCAACAGTGTGTTCACCCAGCTCGTCCCAATTTCCCATGTCAACCAGTGTGTTCACCCAGCTCGTCCCAATTTCCCATGTCAACCACAACGTTCACCGAGCTCATCCCAATTTCACATGTCAACAGTGTGTTCACCCAGCTCATCCCAATGTCCCATGTCAACCAGTGTGTACACCCAGCTCATCACAATTTCCCATGTCAACCACAATGTTCACACAGCTCATCCCAATTTCCCATGTCAACTACAATGTTCACCCAGCTCATCCCAATTTCCCATGTCAACCAGTGTGTTCACACAGCTCATCCCAATTTCCCATGTCAACAACAATGTTCACCCAGCTCATCCCAATTTCCCATGTCAACCACAATGTTCACCCAGCTCATCCCAATTTCCCATGTCAACCAGTGTGTTCACCCAGCTCATCCCAATTTCCCATGTCAAACACAACGTTCACCCAGCTCATCCCAATTTCCCATGTCAACCACAATGTTCACACAGCTCATCCCAATTTCCCACATCAACCACAACAGTCACCCAGCTCATCCCAATTTCCCATGTCAACAAGTGTGTTCACACAGCTTGTCCTAATTTACCATGTCAACCACAAAGTTCACCCAGCTCATCCCAATTTCCCATGTCAACCACTACGTTCACCCAGCTAATCCCAATTTCCCCTGTCAACCAGTGTGTTCACCCAGCTCATCCCAATTTCCCATGTCAACAGTGTGTTCACCCAGCTCGTGCCAATTTCCCATGTCAACCAGTGTGTTCACCCAGCTAATCCCAATTTCCCATGTCAACCAGTGTGTTGACCCAGCTCATCCCAATTTCCCATGTCAACAGTGTGTTCACCCAGCTCGTCCCAATTTCCCATGTCAACCAGTGTGTTCACCCAGCTCGTCCCAATTTCCCATGTCAACCACAACGTTCACAGAGCTCATCCCAATTTCACATGTCAACAGTGTGTTCACCCAGCTCATCCCAATTTCCTATGTCAACCAGTGTGTACACCCAGCTCATCACAATTTCCCATGTCAACCACAATGTTCACACAGTTCATCCCAATTTCCCATGTCAACCACATTGTTCACCCAGCTCATCCCAATTTCCCATGTCAACTACAATGTTCACCCAGCTCATCCCAATTTCCCATGTCAACCAGTGTGTTCACCCAGCTCATCCCAATTTCCCATGTCAAACACAACGTTCACCCAGCTCATCCCTATTTCCCATGTCAACCAGTGTGTTCACCCAGCTCATCCCAATTTCCCATGTCAACAACAGTGTTCACCCAGCTCATCCCAATTTCCCATGTCAACCACAATGTTCACACAACTGATCCCAATTTCCCATGCCAACCACAATGTTCACCCAGCTCATCCCAATTTCCGATGTCAACCACTGTGTTCACCCAGCTCATCCCAATTTCCCATGTCAACCAGTGTGTTCACCCAGCTCGTCCTAATTTCCCATGTCAACCACAAAGTTCACCCAGTTCATCCCTATTTCCCATGTCAAGCACAATGTTCACCCAACTCATCCCGATTTCCCATGTCAACCAGTGTGTTCACCCAGCTCATCCCAATTTCCCATGTCAACCACAATGTTCACACAGCTCATCCCAATTTCCCATATCAACCACAACAGTCACCCAGCTCATCCCAATTTCCCATGTCAACAAGTGTGTTCACACAGCTTGTCCTAATTTACCATGTCAACCACAAAGTTCACCCAGCTCATCCCAATTTCCCATGTCAACCACTACGTTCACCCAGCTAATCCCAATTTCCCATGTCAACCAGTGTGTTCACCCAGCTCATCCCAATTACCCATGTCAACAGTGTGTTCACCCAGCTCGTGCCAATTTCCCATGTCAACCAGTGTGTTCACCCAGCTAATCCCAATTTCCCATGTCAACCAGTGTGTTGACCCAGCTCATCCCAATTTCCCATGTCAACAGTGTGTTCACCCAGCTCGTCCCAATTTCCCATGTCAACCAGTGTGTTCACCCAGCTCGTCCCAATTTCCCATGTCAACCACAACGTTCACCGAGCTCATCCCAATTTCACATGTCAACAGTGTGTTCACCCAGCTCATCCCAATTTCCCATGTCAACCAGTGTGTACACCCAGCTCATCACAATTTCCCATGTCAACCACAATGTTCACACAGCTCATCCCAATTTCCCATGTCAACCACATTATTCACCCAGCTCATCACAATTTCCCATGTCAACTACAATGTTCACCCAGCTCATCCCAATTTCCCATGTCAACCAGTGTGTTCACCCAGCTCATCCCAATTTCCCATGTCAACAACAATGTTCACCCAGCTCATCCCAATTTCCCATGTCAACCACAATGTTCACCCAGCTCATCCCAATTTCCCATGTCAAACACAACGTTCACCCAGCTCATCCCAATTTCCCATGTCAACCACAATGTTCACACAGCTCATCCCAATTTCCCACATCAACCAAAACAGTCACCCAGCTCATCCCAATTGCCCATGTCAACAAGTGTGTTCACACAGCTTGTCCTAATTTACCATGTCAACCACAAAGTTCACCCAGCTCATCCCAATTTCCCAAGTCAACCACTACGTTCACCCAGCTAATCCCAATTTCCCATGTCAACCAGTGTGTTCACCCAGCTCATCCCAATTTCCCATGTCAACAGTGTGTTCACCCAGCTCGTGCCAATTTCCCATGTCAACCAGTGTGTTGACCCAGCTCATCCCAATTTCCCATGTCAACAGTGTGTTCACCCAGCTCGTCCCAATTTCCCATGTCAACCAGTGTGTTCACCCAGCTCATCCCAATTTCCCATGTCAACAACAATGTTCACCCAGCTCATCCCAATTTCCCATGTCAACCTCAATGTTCACACAACTCATCCCAATTTCCCATGCCAACCACAATGTTCACCCAGCTCATCCCAATTTCCGATGTCAACCACTGTGTTCACCCAGCTCATCCCAATTTCCCATGTCAACCAGTGTGTTCACCCAGCTCGTCCTAATTTCCCATGTCAACCACAAAGTTCACCCAGTTCATCCCTATTTCCCATGTCAAGCACAATGTTCACCCAACTCATCCCGATTTCCCATGTCAACCAGTGTGTTCACCCAGCTCATCCCAATTTCCCATGTCAACCACAATGTTCACACAGCTCATCCCAATTTCCCATATCAACCACAACAGTCACCCAGCTCATCCCAATTTCCCATGTCAACAAGTGTGTTCACACAGCTTGTCCTAATTTACCATGTCAACCACAAAGTTCACCCAGCTCATCCCAATTTCCCATGTCAACCACTACGTTCACCCAGCTAATCCCAATTTCCCATGTCAACCAGTGTGTTCACCCAGCTCATCCCAATTACCCATGTCAACAGTGTGTTCACCCAGCTCGTGCCAATTTCCCATGTCAACCAGTGTGTTCACCCAGCTAATCCCAATTTCCCATGTCAACCA